>NC_058084.1:370205854-370805854 GCF_014858855.1 Bufo gargarizans | reverse complement strand
CTGCTCAGTGATGTCCTCATGGAGGAGTAGTAGAGGATTCCAGTGGCAACCTGTGAAGCTCTAGTAAACTCCATGCCCAAGAGAGCTAAAACAGTGCTGGAAAATAATGATGGCCACAGAAAATATTGATACTTTGGGCACAATTTGTCCATTTTCACTTAGGGGTATACTCAATTTTGTTGCCAGTGGTTTAAACATTAATGGCTATGTGTTGAGTTACTTTGGGGGCACACCAAATTTACACTGTTATACAAGCTGTACACTAACTACTTTACATTGTATCAAAATGTCATATCTTCAGTGGTGTCCCATGAAAATATATAACAAAATATTTACAAAAATTTGAGGGGTGTACTTAATTTTGTGAGATACTGTATATATCATGCAATATTGCTATAAGCTTAATGATCCATAGAATATAGTTCACGTGTCTTTTATGCTGGAAAAAATCACCATGCCACCAAGGCCAAAATTGACTGTGGCACCAAAGGATTAAAGGGGTTGTCCGGTTTCATAATATTGATGACCTATCCTCACAATAGGTCATCAATATCAGACTGATTGGGGTCCAACCTCCCAGCACCTCTCCAATTAGCTATTTGAAGGGGTTGTGGCTAGTATTGATTGTGAATATTTGTATAACGAATTTGTATTGCGAATATTTAGAATATAGTGCTATATATTTGTAATAATAAATATTCTTTTTTTTTAACACAGTACACATCAGGTGATAATCCCTCCCTTCTTCTAGCTTGTGGGCCAATGAGAATGCTTTGTCACAGCTTAGCAACATCCCTAGCAACCAATAGAAAAGTTGCCTACCCCTTACTATATAAGAACCTCCCCAGCAGCTATTTTCTAAAGTTTATTGCAGTTATGAAAGAGACAGCAGTGTCATTGCTGTGCTCTGTGCTTTGTTGTATTACATTAGACAGTTAACTTATATATATAATTCAGATAGTTAGGGGGAGATAGTCAGTGTAGGTTAGATTGATCTATAATGTAGCTGATAGGTTCCAGTGCAGGGTGTTAGGCAGTGTGATAGGTTCTGCTGTCCATACATATATGCTACAGACATGGTGCCGTGATGTCACAAGTTGCACGTATTGTGAAAAAATATGTGCATCATTATTTACCGAAAATTTGCAAGCGCAAATATATTGGAGCACTCTATCTGCATATAAAGCTATTCTAATGTTCTGCCATGCCAACCATTTTCTCCAGTCTCAGGAAACTTATACCAGCTTGAAAAATGTAGCATAAGTGACCCACGCCTGTATTTAGGGCGCATTAAGCGAATAATACATTGCTGATTTTCGCAATCAAGAATATAATCTCAAATTCTCGAATTCGTGAATATTTGCCGAATATTCTACAAAATATTGCAAATTTGAATATTGCCCTTGACACTCATCACTAGTTGTGGCACTCTGTGGGCTGTGGTCCTCTTTACCTGCACACCATGTACTTTGTAGCAGTGGTGTAGTGTAATTACAGCTGTTCATTACATTGTCTTGAATGGGAGAAGTTGTAATTACAAGGCACCATGACTACAATGTAGATGGCATGCAGGTTAACATTGAAGAGGATGCTAATTTGTGGGGGCGTCGGGAGTTGGACCCCCTCCGATCTGAGGATGGTCATCAATATCATGAAATTGGACAACCTTTAAACACATTTTTTAAGTGTAGCATTAGTGCAGCACCAGTTGTAAGAATAACATGGTATGTTATTCATTCAGTATGGTATGATAGCATGGAAGTTACAGCTCTGCTACAATTTTTTTAATGTAAGTAGTTGGTACAATGACAAGGAACTGCGATTGCCCTGCTCCCCATCATTGTACCCCATCAGATGCCGCGTTCATACTTGATCGCAGCATCTGAGAGTAAAAACATAAAAAAATTAAACCATACTTATCGCCTCCATTTACTGGCTTGGCGTGCTGACGTCATATGTCACCATGCACAGGATTTCGGCCGAGATCTTCATTCAAGATGGCGGCAACTGGCCCGTTGCGAGCAAATGAAGGAGGTAAGCATGATTTTTTTGTATTATTTTTTTTTTACATTATTTCAGGTTAAATTGATTTGCTACCATGAAGCAGGAAGAAATTCGGCTTCACAGCGAATCAAATGTATCCTGAAATCTGGAACAAATTCCACTTTGTTGGATTTTATTCACTTAACTCTATTCCAGATCATCGTAAGGCCCCTGATTATCAAAATATGATAGTAAAACTGTGAAGGCAATAAAAATGCAAAGTTCTTATTGTGACCAATTTCTAGTCCTGGAGTAAAATGCTTAGAACATTTCATGTGGTTGTAGCCTTTTTACTACAAGCTAATTGAAAACATACTCATAGTGACCTTATATATTTAACAGTATCTTCGCTGTAGACCAAGAGCAGAGTATTATTCCCAAATGAAGATGGAACTCTAATAAACCCTTTATTAAAAATGCATTTCATGAACAGAAATATAGGTTAAAAAATTTTTGACAGTTTTACTGATGATATTTCCAAATAATAAAAAAATGTTTTCTTTCCCTTCTTGGCTGCTCAGAAAGTTAGCCATCTGTACAGTGAGTCACAATTTGCCTCATTACAAGAAAACATATTTAATTTGCCAATGCAAAATTACATTATGTTTTCAATCAGGATGTTGTGGCCTGAGCAGACTTTTGTCTGACAGTGCACATGAAGATCTACCGCAGGTACACTTTGAATTGAAATGTTATACACTATAGTTTTCTCAATTTCTATTGCTCCCATAGCGCCAACTTATTTTACAGCACTGTACAGAGCTTGTCATTAATCTCATCAATTCCTGTCCTTTGATGGTGAAAACAATCTCATTTGCCTATCTCAGATATACACATCAAAGCCACTTTTATAGTAAGCCAATTAACTTAATATTAGGCGTTGATACTGTCCGAGAAAACAAGAGGAAACCAACATGTGGAGAACATACAAAACTCTATATATTATTTTATTTGCCATGATTGCTATTAATTATACATACAGAGCTACTGTATGATAGTATGTCAATCTGTGCAGGGTGGTAGAACTAGAAGTAAAAGGAAAATGTACAAGTGAGAAGTTCCTGTTATGTCTAACCAATTACCACAAATACATGTATATGTATTGTATACCAACAGTTAAAGGGGCTGTGTTATAAACTACTTTTCACTTTAAATTGTATTTTCATCCATTACTTTAACTCCCATTGCTTCCTGGATATTTTTTTATAAATTTTTATTTTCCTCATTTGCAGTTTTCTCTTATAACCCGTGCTTTAATCCTACTTTCTGGTTTGTCATTTATCTGCTGTACCATCATGCCTTGTGGGCAGTGAGATGTGTCCTGATATCAGCAGATCGTGTGACACTAATCACGCCCCTTATAATTACCAATGATGCTTCCTACGTTCTACATTACAAGTCTCCAATGCAGAATGTAACCTATAGCAACTGAATATCAAAACAGATTTGCCACAGGGTACAATGGTAGGCTAATAACTTTAGAATAAGGCAGTTTTGATAAATAGTGGTATTTGGGGAAAGTGATACAACATCGTTATCTGTTGGGTGGGATACATTTATATTAGAGGCACAACCCCTTTAATATAGGAATATGTTCCTGCATTTAGTGGGTTAATAATAGAGGCTGTTATTTATAGTTCTAGTTATGTCCATCCCTTATCTCACTTAAATACTGATACTTCCATCAGAAAATAGTATTCTTTAAACTAAATATATATTTTTAATTTTGGCAGTGCTTTAACATTAAAATCTATATACAAAATTCTGGAGTGCCGGAGGTTAGTCATCACAGCTTTAGGGAGCCCTTACATTTGTGGGAATGAGCCCCTAGTATAAGGTAAAAACTAGGGACAAAGTTACAACTTGGATTGGAGCGAATGCTTGTGCTGGTAAAACCCAATCCTTTACTTGCTGGCATAGGGTACTAGTTACAGTAGTTCACTACCTCAGGTAAAAAATAAATGACTTTAGATATATATTTTATATCTAGGTATGTCATTTTTAGTATCTAATATTAGTTATTGAAAAGTGTTTTAGAAACATATAAAGTGCAACAAAAATCTCATGCTTTCTTCCAAAATGTACATTTGAGCTGGCTTCTAATTTAAGCAGAACTATTTAAAGTGTTATCCCTTAAAAAGTATTACTATGAAATGAAGAGGGCATTAGAAGTATTAATTCAGTAAACAAGCAATAACATTTTCAGTTTTTTATGTACATTTTCCTCTCTGGCAGTGCCCCCTGCTGTTTATCCTTCTGACTCATCTTCTCTTATATTCAGGAAATAGTAGCCTAACATGCCTAATAGTTCCCTTTCTCTCGGCTCTGTACTGGGATATTGATCCTATAATTACAGCTGAGCAAAGTTTTTAAAAATTTTATTTGGACGCTTTGCCGAATTTCGCCAAGAAATTCAGTTTTGTTACTAATTAATTAGTCAAAAAGCATGTTAAATAAGGCCTTTAGGAGCTGTGTCCAAATGACTCTTTATTAGAATAAAATAAAGACTAGTGATGAGCAGCAGGGGCAATATTTGAATTTTGGGCAAATATTTGCCATACATTCGCGAATTTGTGATCTCGAGTCATTTTTTCTTGATTGCAAAAATTATCAATCGGAAAATTTGCTATTAAAATTTGCGATACGAAAATTCGCGATCAACACTACTCCAAAGGTCAAAGATATTGCAGCCTTCTCATTGGCCCACAAGCAAGAAGCAGTGGGGCATCATGGGTACCGATGAAAAAAAATCTAGAATATTCATAATTACGAAGATATAGCACTATATTCTAGATATTCGCGAATTCTCAAAGTGCCAATATTCGCGATAAAAATTTGTGATTAGAATATTTGTGATCAACACTAATAAAGACATAAAGGCAGCGCCAATAAAGTAGTGGAGAAAAAAAATGTTCTATTAATTTATATTATAGGCAGTGCAAACAGATGCTTTTGAATCTCTTCTGCTAGCTATAGAATGACTGTGCGTCAATATTAGGCAAAGTTCACACTTCGGTTATTTGATCAGTTATTCTCATAATTTATTGTTAGCCAAAAGCAGGTGTGGGTCAAACCCATAGAACATGTGTTGATCTATTTGTGATACCTATTCCGAGAACAGGCTTGACTGCTGAATTTGGCTAATAAAAACTGATGGAAATAGTTGACCAAATAACTGAAGAGTAAACTTGCAGGTCAATTTTAGAGTCAGGTCTAACTTAACTACATGGACGTAACCGTGCAGTGGCCAAATATTCAAGTAGTGGCCCTTTGACAGAGTGGGGAAGGTGTCAACAGTAAGGTTGTGTTAACGTCATTGTGTATTTTTCCCTTCTTCTGAATCGTCAGAAGAACAGCCAAACAAAAGTGGATCCTATATTTTGAGCATTCTCCTTCACACAATCAGCATTTGGTCAGCATTTGATCAGTATTTGTAGGAAAAATACAGGATTTGGTCCAAAACAGAGACAACATGTGATGGACATATTTGCATCTGTCCGGTGTTTTGGACCCATGGTTTGCAAATCATAATCAAATCCTAAGGCAAAATACTGATCATGTGATTTCAATTTGCATGAGTTTTGAACATTTGCATCTGAAATCAGTTTAATCAGTTTCAGATAGGGTGATCTGTCACAAAGACTGGGATCCTGTGGATGACACTGTTATGGAGGTCGATCTGTGGATGACACTGTTATGGAGGGGATCTGTGGATGACAGTGTCATGCACAGATTCCCCCCCACCATAACAGTGTCATGCACAGATTTCCCCCCACCATAAAAGTGTCATCCACAGATCCCACCCCATAACAGTGTCATCCACAGATCCCCCTCCCTGCCGCTCACAGGAGTGCACATTTGACAGTCACATTTCTAAACTGTAATCCATATCCTGCAGTAAGTTAAAATAAGCAGCCACTCATCTCTACTAGCTACACTACAGGCAGTGAGCGAGTGGCGCTCA
The DNA here is from genome assembly GCF_014858855.1 of Bufo gargarizans. Classification (NCBI taxonomy): domain Eukaryota; kingdom Metazoa; phylum Chordata; class Amphibia; order Anura; family Bufonidae; genus Bufo; species Bufo gargarizans. The sequence continues at coordinate 370,799,847 of NC_058084.1, read as the reverse complement.
CAGTGACGTCACACGCCTACGCCGCCTAGTGGGAGGAGCAGGCGCGCTGCCCGCACTGCCTGTTAGTTGTTACTGAGCAAGCGCTGATTTAAAATTAATGTTACTGCAGGACCAGGTCAGAGGATACTGATTACAGTTTAGAAGAAATGTACACTACTGTGAGCGGTCAAAATGAATGGGGGCACATTTCAGTTCGGGGGGAACATGGGGGGCACAGCGTGATGTAGGGGGGCCTTGGTGATGCCACTGGGGAAATAGCAGGCATCTCGGGAGGCACAGGATATAGCGCGGGGACAAGACGTCGCGGCGGGATTCTTTGGATTCAAATCTCATAAACTATGTGGGGATTTGACTCCAAGAATCCCACGAATCCAGCAAAATTTGAGGGTTTCGTGGATTCAACAGAATTGTCGTCCCACCTCTAGTAATAATATTACAGGCTATTAGTGTTGATCGAGCAGCACCTAAGTGCTTGGGTGCTCGAGTAGAACACTTTGGGATGCTCAGGTGCTCTACAGAGCACCCAAGCACAATGGAAGTCAAAGGGAGAACGAAAGCATTAAACCCCTGCTCTGATGAGGGGAGGGTGTGTGGTTTATATGAAAAGGTCAGAAATTGATGGAAACGTCACTGAAATGGTTTGTGAATAGCATGGGGAGGATATCTGGATGCATCTTAGACTCCCAGGTAGCCGCTGGGAAAAATGTTGTCTGAATAGTACCCCACTTTTACAGACACACAAAAAAGAAGATAACATCGATTTTAGAGGAAAAATTGTTAGGAAACACTATTTCCTATATATTCACTTGTATATACTTTAAAGTTCAAGTGCTGCCAAAAATTACAAGGAAGAGGCAACCCTCCTTTATGTGATATACAGGTTGTATCAGAATGCCTGTTTCTTTTAATTTTTGGTAGGAATTGCACTTTTATACAAGTAAATATACAGGAAAGAATGTTTCCTAACAATTTTTCATCTAAAATCTATTTTGTGCGTATTATTGTCAGTCTGTAAAAGTGGCGTACTACTCAGACACAATATCGTTCCCAGCAGCAACCTGGGAGTCCAAGATGCATCCAGACATCCTCCCTATGTTTTTCCCGAACCATTTCTGTGACGTTTCCATCAATTTGCGATCTATGCATGTGAACCAGACACTCTCCCCTCTTCAGAGCATGGGGTGCCTGGTTATATGCTTGGGTTTTCCTATTGACTTCCATTGTGCTCGGGTGCTTGGTAGAGCACCCGAGCATCCCATGGTGTTCGGCCCAAGCACCTGAGTACTTTGGTGCTCGATCAACAATAGTCACCAGATCTCCTAAAAATGCTTACAATGTCAATTGGAGTGCTTGGAGCCCTCGGGAAGCACTAGGAGCATCCATCAACAGAGGTACCCCGTCAGGATGCCAGGAAATCCGTTACAGTAATAATAGAATAAATAGATCTCGGTGCACAAATCACGTCATGGTTAGCATCTGGGTCTTTCGTCATCTCTGCGCGCCACCCGTATCGGACCAGAAATGCGCGGCGAACAGGTGATGGCCAGTCACGTGATAGAGACCAGGTTGCGTAGGCTAAGACGTGCTGCGGGAACGTGATAGCCAGTCATGTGACCGCCTGCATCACTAGGTCTCTAAGATACGGGTATATACAGACAGGTGGCAGTCCACACAGGAAAAACACCTCATGAGGATAAAGACAGCACAATCAAATGTTATATTATGCAAGAATGAGATACTAAAGTGCAAGTGCAGCGGAACAAAGAATTGAACAAATATCATTGGACATAACAGGGACATAATTGAATAAATATGAAACACAACAGAAAAATGCATTTGATTATATAGACACAGGTTGTGATGCTTTTATATACTTCATTTGTTTCCATTGACTATCATTTGATGGTATAGCTATTGTACTCCCCTCTGCAGTGAGGATTCAGGGATTTTGACACATCATTTTCGTCTATATAATTAACCCTCAAATTCAAGCTGACAGTCTGCAAGTTAAAGCACATCTTGTTCATTTCATTTCAAATCCATTGTGGTGGTGTATAGAGACAAAAATGTTAGAATTGTGTCGATGTCCCAATATTTATGGACCTGACTGTACATGTGTGTGTACTCTGTGTCTTTAGTTTATGTCCAGAAAAAGTGTTTACTGTATATTCTGCTAGAAAACTGCTTTCGCACACAGGGTTATATAGGGTTTGCTGTTCTAGGCGCCAAAAATAAAGACTTCTGAGTGATTTTTTTTATGATTGTATTTTTCTCATTACGGTTTGTCTAGCTGTGTGAATCTTACTTTTTACTTTCACTTTTAATAACCCTTATTTCTAATTTACTAAGCGATGATAAACACTTATTTAAGCCATATTCTTATCAGTAAGATAAGGACTGAGCTTTGATGCGTGTTTATAATGTCAGAAAGCTGAGATAAGGAACCCATAAGATTAGTAGCTGATGGAGCAGAGAGAAAATTCAGATCCCTCTGTTAGAGTATCTCAGCTTTGTACAGAAAAAGGGTTCCATATTTTTAATAAATACTAATTTTAAAAATCCTTTTCTAGCTCAAAATTAGTACATTGCAGTAATAAAAAAAATTGCCCATAAAGGTGTTCATAGCCTTGTATTATTGCATTGCAATGCTTTTGATCTAAAAATGTTTTTTTTTTTCAATGGCTCTGTGTTAAAAATAATGAGCTGTTTTTCCTGCATAGCTTTGAGTTTATCTACTAGCAGGATCTGTATTTTTTCTCTGTTCCATCAGGCAGGGAGCTGACGGGCTCCTTATCTCTGATCTCTGACCTTACTGATAAGAAAGTGGCTTACATAATTGTTTATGACCTTTTAGTAATGTAGAGATAAGGGTTATTAGATGATGGGCACAAAGTGAAAGCACTATTCACACAGCTAGAAAAACTGTTTGTGACAGAATGACTCAATATTTTTAATAAAGACCAATTGAAAAAACGATTTTTAGCCCAAAAGGAGTAAAATGCTAAAAAAATAAATCCCCGAAGGTGTACATTGCTTTTAAGAAGATGGGGGGGCTGCTTTAGCTGCTTATATCTTGGGTTTGGTAACATATAGAGATGTATGCCTGGTCTTGTTTAAAAGCTGATATTCCATTCTTTCCAGAATCCCAGCATTATATACATTACATCCAAAGATAAAGCTGTTAGAAATCAGGAGTAAAAATCTGTGAAACATGTTTTTTTCTTTCACTTTGAACTGCATTCTCTGACATCCTACATAAGCTTTATCTTCAGATGTAATGGATATAATGCTGTGATACTGGTATTGTCTGAAAGCTTTAAATGCCAACTTGCAAACAAGGCCGATACAATATTTCTAGCGACTACCTATTCCAAGACATAAGTAGCTAAAGCAGCCCTCACCTCTTCTTAAGTCTGGTTTGCTTTGGGCACAGGGAACAGCAAACCCTGCCCAGCTGGGCACTTGGGAGCCATTTTCCAGCAGAATAAAAACACTTTTTCTGGAATGGAAAACAGACACAAAGCACACACAGGTATGTTTGAAATATGTTTTTAATCTTGCAATGTTGTTAGTTATGTAGGTCAAAATGACGTGACAGACTTTAATGTATGAGTTTTAAAACTAAGTATTTTTCCTTTAATACATTAAAATACCATGAAAATCCTTCAAAAAATATTCTGGAACCTTATGCCTGCTTTAAACAAAAAAGTAAAGATGACCCAGGAACAGAAGGAACACATATAAACTGTTGTGTGCTATGAGTAACAATGGTGTAATAAAAAGAATACACACCTGGCAATAAGAGAAAACAAATATAGTGGAGATGTACTAGATCTGCAAAATGTTCACCGTTAGCAGATAAATACCTGTTAAGTGATAATAAAATGATCTAGTCTCCAAGGAAATACTCTTACATAACCACATATCCACTAGCAGCAATGTTTTTTTCTGACTACTTCAGTCTTTTTGACTACACCTTCATCATAACAGCTCTAATCCCCCAAGAAAATACCTTCAACATAAGTGACCTCTCCATACTGATATTCAGAACAATTAGAGCTTTAGCTTCATTGCAGTAAATCAGGAGGCATGATTTATTTCCTGGCCTTAGACGTCTAATTTAGGCCTGAAGGATCATGAAAATAGAATTTAAAGGAAATCCGCATATAGCCTTGCAATGCTAGCCTAGTTGAATTCAATAATAGCTTTTACTTAGCAATCTGTCCATAATTCTGAAGATTAAGTATTTTTAATCCATATGCAAATTAATAGTTAAGTACACCAAGGATTGGCCCAAGATACTTTCTGTACTGTTGCTCCTCCTGTTTTTTCTGCCAGCTCCTCCCTCTCCCTCTCGAATGAGAGGGTTAGGTTTCTGCTTAGCCATCTCATCTGGCCCTGTGTTACACCTAAGCAGGTTGTGTGACCAAAAATGCATAGTAGAACAGTGGTAATTTGCTGAAAGGCACACTTGGTTTTACTGTGCAGTAACTAGCAGTATGGCACACTACTGGAGTCATTCGACCTGAGATAAAATAGTTTGCGGTTGATGTCACCAGAACCAACACATGTAGGACCAAACTGGGAAGATTTATGTTCATTTAAATTGCATACTATACTGCCAGTATTTATTCTGTCAAACCAATAGTCAGTTCAATTTAGCGGTCATATTTAATGTCTGGTAACGCGGTTCTGATCACATTTCATTGTAGAAAAGCTATCGTTCAATTGAATATATTAAAATCAGATAATTGGCATATTAGATTATTTGCTCTAATTATACAATTAAGCTCTGAATCGAAAACAAAGTTATGCTGTTAAATTCATAAGGTCAAGAATATAATTTTCTTTGATTTTGTATTGAAATTTAGATTATCTTAATTTGTCTTAATCCTCTAAGAACTCTTATAATTATTCCAACCAAAAAGTATGGGAATCGCTGTCAGAATTATTTTACTAGAGGCTTCATTATTATATTTAGAGATGATATTTGCACCACTCTAGAGCTGGAATATGGAAATTACAATGTAAAAAAAGTATATTTATTTGTATTGCACATCGTCTCTAAATTAAAATGGAGTGATAAGCAGAATATATAAAAGAAAATAAGTCAGTTAATTAGAATTGATTCAGGCATTAAACACAACTCTTGTTAGTATAATATTTATATTTTTATTTGCTACACATTCAGTTAGAGAAATTGGTATAAGTCCAGCCATGTTCTCTGTGACTCATATTTTTGTGGATGAGCTCAATGTTGAGGCTTCATTACACACACTATTTCAGCATTTGTAATGCTTGTTAAAATATGCTATAATTCTAATCATTCCCCTATACCATGTTTTTGAGCTTTCATTTTTTTACTCCCTGCTTTTCGGGAGCCATGTCTCTTTAACCGTATATTGGCTTATTTTTTGTGGGCTTAATTGTACTTTCTAATGGCAGTGTGGCATCATTTTTCATTGAAAAAAAACCTGCAATTCCACCATAGTTATATGGGTTTTGTTTTCACTGTATTCTCTATGGAGAAAAAACTGATGTTACTATGTGTTTTACTACCTAAAAAAAAATTATACTTTTGAAAAAAATCTTTTATTTTTGTATAATTCTTATTGTTATGTCTATGGACCTGAGTGAGGGCTCATTTTTTACAGGTTGATCTGTAATTTTTATTAGTTAGGTGAAACATCAGAAAAGTAGCAAATCGTCCAGTTGGATATTTTTTTTTTCTGTTATGCCGCTCACTGGATAAGCACATTTATATTTCAATAGCATGGGTGTTTTTTGATGTGGTGGGGCAAAATATCTTTTTATATTGTTTGTTTATTTCTATTTTCATTATGGTCAAAGGGGGTGATTTGAATGTTTTTATATTTTTATATTTTTATATTTTTTAAATATTTTTAAAAACATTTTTATTTATTTTTTTACAAATATTTTAAGTCCTCTTAGGGGAATTTAACAAGAGATTGTTAGATCACTTTTCCCATAGATTGAAATGTATTACCATATGGGTGTTTAGCTTTGTTCTCTTGAAGCCCTGCCACCTGTAGGCTTGTGTATGATGATGAGGGCAATGTGTTGGATAGGTGATTGTTCCTGGAACATTCATCATCATGGAACTAGCAGTTTCTTCTCTTGCAACCCCCCAAAAGACAAATTAATAAAAATTAATACTTTATATGCACCCCAAAATGGTTCCAATGAAAACTACAATTTGTCCCTGCAAAATTCAAGGTCTCCTACAGCTAAATTTAAGAAAGAATAAAACTGACCACTGAAGCACATAAGGGTAAAATGTTACTGGTCCTTGAAGCTAAAATTAGTTAGGTCTCCAAGGAGTAAAAATTTTGGCTAAGGCTACTTTCACACTGGCGGCAGCAGGGTCTGGCAGGCTGTTTCGGTGGGGAAACAGCCTGTTGGATCCGTGCTAATGCTTGCACACCGTGCAACTGGAAGTCCGCTCTTGCCCCATTCACTATTATGAGGGTGGGCTGGAGGTCCAGCTACCTCTTGTGGGCCGGACACAGCTGCCAGCGTGTTAGTAGCCTAAGTTGTATGCTGACTATATATTTATTTAAGTCATGACAAATTCAAAATGTATAACGAAAAAGTTGCATTTGAGGAAGGGTTTTTCCAATTTTAATGTGACTGTCAAGTGATTAATACATATATTTAAGCTTACTTTTGAAGATGATTAAAATACTGTACTTTGCATCCCTGAAAATTACAAATTCTAACCAACACAAACATAACCCAGCATTTTATGTAATGATGGTTTAAGAATATGTTCTTATCTCTATAAGCTATTTTGGATATTGTGACAGTTTTTTTTCTTGTTTCCTCCATAGAGGATGACTACACTATATAACGGAAGAAAGATATCCATCTGGAAGCAGTGTCTCAAGGACAGTGGCTCACATTCAGCTAAGCTGTGATGTCTCACAGACACTGACAGATGAGTTTCCTTAGCCTCAAACAACCTAATAGTGCTTTTCAACAATTTACATACTGGTTACAGCTAAGTAAAAATGGCTGAGTCAAGGACATTAACTAGTGCATAGCTGCATTGAACAGTTATGTTTCCTCTCGCATAGATCAGAAGAATAAAGAAAGAGCCTTGTCTTTATTTCTATGAAATTTAAAACCAAGACAAACTTCGATAAAATATATATTTTTTTCTGGTTTACAGTATTTATGAAATGTGTTCCGGTGTAAAACAGAATAATTGTAACATGGCAAAGGTTAAATAATGTCTCCATTCCTAAGGAATGCTCAATAAAATATTATAGAATTACAGTATGTGCTATTCTCTAATATATCAGAATTATCTGATTCATAGAACCCTTCAGCAGATTATAGATTGTCTTATGATTAAATGGATCACTTACATGATGCTCTTTTCTGTTTAGATTGAGTATATGAACAACAATATATTAGGGAATTGATTAAATACATAAAATAAAGATCATAAATAGAGATGAGTGTAGTTTTGTCATGGAACCATGAACCAGACGTACAACAGAGATGAGTGGAAATAAGAAGGCTTTATTGGAAATCAAGCCGTAGCAAAAGTCCAAACGGATGGCTAAACCGAAGCAGGGTCTTGCGTAGACAGAGGTCAGGAACCAGGAGGGTGGTCAGACGAAGCCAGGATCAGGAACCAACGGGGTAGTCAGACGAAGCCAGGATCAGGAACCAACGGGGTAGTCAGACGAAGCCAGGATCAGGAACCAACGGGGTAGTCAGACGAGGCCAGGATCAGGAACCAGAAGCAGCAGCAGTCTTAGAAGCATGTGAACACAGGAGGACCAAGCAAGGAACTGAAGCCACAGACCTTCTATATATATGAGCTAGGCATCCAGCTCCTCCCAGTGGGAAGGAGGAGCCGCAGGGTGGGAGGCTACAAGAAACCCAGAAACCAAGATGGCCGCCAGCACATGTCAAACGAAGGAGAACAGTGAGAAGGTAAGACCATGACAAGTTTTGAAAACTTTGATTCAGCTGCTTTGCCGAAATTCAACAAGAAATTCCATTTGTTACAAATTACTTCATTACTAATCGCTTTGCATTGTATGGAGCAGGTGCAAAACTGCGATCGGGCCGCCCCCCATCATTTATTCCCCAGATGCCATGTTCAAAGCTGATCATGGCATCTGTGACTCCCATTAAGTCATTTAGGAGTTAATCAGGGGTTAAAAAAAATTTATACTCACCTCATCCACTTGCTCGCAGAGAGGCCATCTGTTCCTGTCTTGATTAAAGAAAACCTGCCAAAGGACCTGCAGCGAGCATGCCCAGTGTGATCACATGGTGAGGTCATCACGATGCCACAGGTCCTTTGGCGAGTTTTCTGCAATCAAGACGGGAGCAGACAGTCTCTCCGCAAGCAAGTAGATGAGGTGAGTATAATAGCAAATGAGTTGTAGCACTGATAAATGTAAGGTTATGCTAAATGGGATAACTCTGGTTAACAGTTAACACCGAGTCACAGTTGTTATCCACAATTTAAGTGGACAGCAAACTTAACTGTAGCAACCAATGTCAGGCAGCTGATGCCAAGACTTAAAAATATATCATGGGGTGAATCAAATGGGGCACAGATGCCCGTGATGAGAACATAGTCCTACTACTTCAGGAATCACTAGTCAGACCACACCTGAAGTATTGTGTTCAGTTTAGGTCACTATTAGAGTTGAGCGAACACCTGGATGTTCGGGTTCGAGAAGTTCGGCCGAACATCCCGGAAATGTTCGGGTTCGGGATCCGAACCCGATCCGAACTTCGTCCCGAACCCGAACCCCATTGAAGTCAATGGGGACCCGAACTTTTCGGCACTAAAAAGGCTGTAAAACAGCCCAGGAAAGAGCTAGAGGGCTGCAAAAGGCAGCAACATGTAGGTAAATCCCCTGCAAACAAATGTGGATAGGGAAATGAATTAAAATAAAAATTAAATAAATAAAAATTAACCAAAATCAATTGGAGAGAGGTTCCATAGCAGAGAATCTGGCTTCCCGTCACCCACCACTGGAACAGTCCATTCTCAGATATTTAGGCCCCGGCACCCAGGCAGAGGAGAGAGGTCCCGTAACAGAGAATCTGTCTTCATGTCAGCAGAGAATTAGTCTGCATGTCATAGCAGAGAATGAGGCTTCACGTCAGCCACCACTGCAACAGTCCATTGGCATATATTTAGGCCCAGCACCCAGGCAGAGGAGGGAGGTCCCGTAACAGAGAATCTGTCTTCATGTCAGCAGAGAATTAGTCTGCATGTCATAGCAGAGAATGAGGCTTCACGTCAGCCACCACTGCAACAGTCCATTGGCATATATTTAGGCCCAGCACACACACAGGCAGAGGAGAGAGGTCCCGTAACAGAGAATCTGGCTTCATGTCAGCAGAGAATCAGTCTGCATGTCATAGCAGAGAATGAGGCTTCACGTCAGCCACCACTGCAACAGTCCATTGGCATATATTTAGGCCCAGCACACACACAGGCAGAGGAGAGAGGTCCCGTAACAGAGGATCTGGCTTCATGTCAGCAGAGAATCAGTCTGCATGTCATAGCAGAGAATCAGGCTTCACGTCAGCCACCACTGCAACAGTCCATTGTCATAAATTTAGGCCCAGCACCCAGGCAGAGGAGAGAGGTCCCGTAACAGACAATCTGGCTTCATGTCAGCAGAGAATTAGTCTGCATGTCATAGCAGAGAATGAGGCTTCACGTCAGCCACCACTGCAACAGTCCATTGGCATATATTTAGGCCTAGCACACAGGCAGAGGAGAGAGGTCCCGTAACAGACAATCTGGCTTCATGTCAGCAGAGAATCAGTCTGCATGTCATAGCAGAGAATGAGGCTTCACGTCACCCACCACTGCAACAGTCCATTGGCATATATTTAGGCCTAGCACACAGGCAGAGCAGAGAGGTCCCGTAACAGACAATCTGGCTTCATGACAGCAGAGAATCAGTCTGCATGTCATAGCAGAGAATGAGGCTTCACGTCACCCACCACTGCAACAGTCCATTGGCATATATTTAGGCCTAGCACACAGGCAGAGCAGAGAGGTCCCGTAACAGACGATCTGGCTTCATGTCAGCAGAGAATCAGTCTGCATGTCATAGCAGAGAATGAGGCTTCACGTCAGCCACCACTGCAACAGTCCATTGGCATATATTTAGGCCTAGCACACAGGCAGAGGAGAGAGGTCCCGTAACAGACAATCTGGCTTCATGTCAGCAGAGAATCAGTCTGCATGTCATAGCAGAGAATGAGGCTTCACGTCAGCCACCACTGCAACAGTCCATTGGCATATATTTAGGCCCAGCACCCAGGCAGAGGAGGGAGGTCCCGTAACAGACAATCTGGCTTCATGTCAGCAGAGAATCAGTCTGCATGTCATAGCAGAGAATGAGGCTTCACGTCACCCACCACTGCAACAGTCCATTGGCATATATTTAGGCCCAGCACCCAGGCAGAGGAGGGAGGTCCCGTAACAGAGAATCTGTCTTCATGTCAGCAGAGAATTAGTCTGCATGTCATAGCAGAGAATGAGGCTTCACGTCAGCCACCACTGCAACAGTCCATTGGCATATATTTAGGCCCAGCACCCAGGCAGAGGAGGGAGGTCCCGTAACAGAGAATCTGTCTTCATGTCAGCAGAGAATTAGTCTGCATGTCATAGCAGAGAATGAGGCTTCACGTCAGCCACCACTGCAACAGTCCATTGGCATATATTTAGGCCCAGCACACACACAGGCAGAGGAGAGAGGTCCCGTAACAGACAATCTGGCTTCATGTCAGCAGAGAATTAGTCTGCATGTCATAGCAGAGAATGAGGCTTCACGTCAGCCACCACTGCAACAGTCCATTGGCATATATTTAGGCCCAGCACACACACAGGCAGAGGAGAGAGGTCCCGTAACAGAGAATCTGTCTTCATGTCAGCAGAGAATTAGTCTGCATGTCATAGCAGAGAATGAGGCTTCACGTCAGCCACCACTGCAACAGTCCATTGGCATATATTTAGGCCCAGCACACACACAGGCAGAGGAGAGAGGTCCCGTAACAGACAATCTGGCTTCATGTCAGCAGAGAATTAGTCTGCATGTCATAGCAGAGAATGAGGCTTCACGTCAGCCACCACTGCAACAGTCCATTGGCATATATTTAGGCCCAGCACACACACAGGCAGAGGAGAGAGGTCCCGTAACAGAGAATCTGTCTTCATGTCAGCAGAGAATTAGTCTGCATGTCATAGCAGAGAATCAGGCTTCACGTCACCCACCACTGCAACAGTCCATTGGCATATATTTAGGCCCAGCACCCAGGCAGAGGAGGGAGGTCCCGTAACAGAGAATCTGTCTTCATGTCAGCAGAGAATTAGTCTGCATGTCATAGCAGAGAATGAGGCTTCACGTCACCCACCACTGCAACAGTCCATTGGCATATATTTAGGCCTAGCACACAGGCAGAGGAGAGGTTCATTCAACTTTGGGTAGCCTCGCAATATAATGGTAAAATGAAAATAAAAATAGGATTGAATGAGGAAGTGCCCTGGAGTCCAATAATATATGGTTATGGGGAGGTAGTTAATGTCTAATCTGGACAAGGGACGGACAGGTCCTGTGGGATCCATGCCTGGTTCATTTTTATGAACGTCAGCTTGTCCACATTGGCTGTAGACAGGCGGCTGCGTTTGTCTGTAATGACGCCCCCTGCCGTGCTGAATACACGTTCAGACAAAACGCTGGCTGCCGGGCAGGCCAGCACCTCCAAGGCATAAAAGGCTAGCTCTGGCCACGTGGACAATTTAGAGACCCAGAAGTTGAATGGGGCCGAACCATCAGTCAGTACGTGGAGGGGTGTGCACACGTACTGTTCCACCATGTTAGTGAAATGTTGCCTCCTGCTAACACGTTGCGTATCAGGTGGTGGTGCAGTTAGCTGTGGCGTGTTGACAAAAGTTTTCCACATCTCTGCCATGCTAACCCTGCCCTCAGAGGAGCTGGCCGTGACACAGCTGCCTTGGCGACCTCTTGCTCCTCCTCTGCCTTGGCCTTGGGCTTCCACTTGTTCCCCTGTGACATTTGGGAATGCTCTCAGTAGCGCGTCTACCAACGTGCGCTTGTACTCGCGCATCTTCCTATCACGCTCCAGTGCAGGAAGTAAGGTGGGCACATTGTCTTTGTAGCGTGGATCCAGCAGGGTGGCAACCCAGTAGTCCGCACAGGTTAAAATGTGGGCAACTCTGCTGTCGTTGCGCAGGCACTGCAGCATGTAGTCGCTCATGTGTGCCAGGCTGCCCAGGGGTAAGGACAAGCTGTCCTCTGTGGGAGGCGTATCGTCATCGTCCTGCCTTTCCCCCCAGCCACGCACCAGTGATGGACCCGAGCTGCGTTGGGTGCCACCCCGCTGTGACCATGCTTCATCCTCATCCTCCTCCACCTCCTCCTCATCCTCGTCCTCCTCGTCCTCCAGTAGTGGGCCCTGGCTGGCCACATTTGTACCTGGCCTCTGCTGTTGCCAAAAACCTCCCTCTGAGTCACTTCGAAGAGACTGGCCTGAAAGTGCTAAAAATGACCCCTCTTCCTCCTCCTCCTCCTCCTCCTGGGCCACCTCCTCTTCCATCATCGCCCTAAGTGTTTTCTCAAGGAGACATAGAAGTGGTATTGTAACGCTGATAACGGTGTCATCGCCACTGGCCATGTTGGTGGAGTACTCGAAACAGCGCAACAGGGCACACAGGTCTCGCATGGAGGCCCAGTCATTGGTGGTGAAGTGGTGCTGTTCTGTAGTGCGACTGACCCGTGCGTGCTGCAGCTGAAACTCCACTATGGCCTGCTGCTGCTCGCACAGTCTGTCCAGCATGTGCAAGGTGGAGTTCCACCTGGTGGGCACGTCGCATATGAGGCGGTGAGCGGGAAGGCCGAAGTTACGCTGTAGCGCAGACAGGCGAGCAGCAGCAGGATGTGAACGCCGGAAGCGCGAACAGACGGCCCGCACTTTATGCAGCAGCTCTGACATGTCGGGGTAGTTGTGAATGAACTTCTGCACCACCAAATTCAGCACATGCGCCAAGCAAGGGATGTGCGTCAAATTGGCTAGTCCCAGAGCTGCAACGAGATTTCGCCCATTATCACACACCACCAGGCCGGGCTTGAGGCTCACCGGCAGCAACCACTCGTCGGTCTGTTGTTCTATACCCCGCCACAACTCCTGTGCGGTGTGGGGCCTGTCCCCCAAACATATGAGTTTCAGAATGGCCTGCTGACGTTTACCCCGGGCTGTGCTGAAGTTGGTGGTGAAGGTGTGTGGCTGACTGGATGAGCAGGTGGAAGAAGAGGAGGAGGAAGCCGAGAAGGAGGAGGTGGCAACAGGAGGCAAAGAATGTTGCCCTGCGATCCTTGGCGGCGGAAGGACGTGCGCCAAACAGCTCTCCGCCTGGGGCCCAGCTGCCACTACATTTACCCAGTGTGCAGTTAGGGAGATATAGCGTCCCTGGCCGTGCTTACTGGTCCACGTATCTGTGGTTAGGTGGACCTTGCCACAGATGGCGTTGCGCAGTGCACACTTGATTTTATCGGATACTTGGTTGTGCAGGGAAGGCACGGCTCTCTTGGAGAAGTAGTGCCGGCTGGGAACAACATACTGTGGGACAGCAAGCGACATGAGCTGTTTGAAGCTGTCTGTGTCCACCAGCCTAAATGACAGCATTTCATAGGCCAGTAGTTTAGAAATGCTGGCATTCAGGGCCAGGGATCGAGGGTGGCTAGGTGGGAATTTACGCTTTCTATCAAATGTTTGTGAGATGGAGAGCTGAACGCTGGCGTGTGACATGGTTGAGACGCTTGGTGACGGAGGTGGTGGTGGTGGTGTTGGTGGTACATCCCCTGTTTGCTGGGCGGCAGGTGCCAACGTTCCTCCAGAGGCGGAGGAAGAGGCCGAGGCGGCAGCAGCAGAATAGGCCGAGGCGGCAGCAGCAGAAGAGGTAGCAGGGGGAGCCTGAGTGACTTCCTTGGTTTTAAGGTGTTTACTCCACTGCAGTTCATGCTTTGCATGCAGGTGCCTGGTCATGCAGGTTGTGCTCAGGTTCAGAACGTTAATGCCTCGCTTCAGGCTCTGATGGCACAGCGTGCAAACCACTCGGGTCTTGTCGTCAGCACATTGTTTGAAGAAGTGCCATGCCAGGGAACTCCTTGAAGCTGCCTTTGGGGTGCTCGGTCCCAGATGGCGGCGGTCAGTAGCAGGCGGAGTCTCTTGGCGGCGGGTGTTCTGCTTTTGCCCACTGCTCCCTCTTTTGCTACGCTGTTGGCTCGGTCTCACCACTGCCTCTTCCTCCGAACTGTGAAAGTCAGTGGCACGACCTTCATTCCATGTGGGGTCTAGGACCTCATCGTCCCCTGCATCGTCTTCCACCCAGTCTTGATCCCTGACCTCCTGTTCAGTCTGCACACTGCAGAAAGACGCAGCAGTTGGCACCTGTGTTTCGTCATCATCAGAGACATGCTGAGGTGGTATTCCCATGTCCTCATCATCAGGAAACATAAGTGGTTGTGCGTCAGTGCATTCTATGTCTTTCACCGCTGGGGAAGGGCTAGGTGGATGCCCTTGGGAAACCCTGCCAGCGGAGTCTTCAAACAGCATAAGAGACTGCTGCATAACTTGAGGCTGAGACAGTTTCCCTGGTATGCATGGGGGTGATGTGACAGACTGATGGGGTTGGTTTTCAGGCGCCATCTGTGCGCTTTCTGCAGAAGACTGGGTGGGAGATAATGTGAACGTGCTGGATCCACTGTCGGCCACCCAATTGACTAATGCCTGTACCTGCTCAGGCCTTACCATCCTTAGAACGGCATTGGGCCCCACCATATATCGCTGTAAATTCTGGCGGCTACTGGGACCTGAGGTAGTTGGTACACTAGGACGTGTGGATGTGGCAGAACGGCCACGTCCTCTCCCAGCACCAGAGGGTCCACTAACACCACCACGACCATGTCCACGTCCGCGTCCCTTACTAGATGTTTTTCTCATTGTTATGGTTCACCACAACAACAAATATATTATTTGGCCCAATGTATTGTATTCAAATTCAGCGGGATATAAATTTGAGGCCTAGTATTTAGGCGCTGGGTGACCGGTATGGATTTAGTGACAGAATTAGACTTGGAAATGCACAGAAGCGTGTGTGTGAAGTTATTCTGAATGACCCTATGTGCACCTTCAATATGATCTACCCTTTTAGGGATAGATTTCAAATAGCTCTGATATAGCAGAAACGACTAAATTATGAAATTGCTAAATTGGGAATTGTATTTCAACCCAGAACAAAAAATGTGCTTTGACGGACACTAAATAACTTTCCCAGCCACAACAGGACAGCGGTAACGAGAGATTTAGCGGGATATAAATTTGAGGCCTAGTATTTAGGCGCTGGGTGACAGGTATGGGTTTAGTGACAGAATTAGATTTGGAAATGCACAGTAGCGGGTGTGTGAAGTTATTCTGAATGACTCTATGTGCACCTTGAATATTATATACCCTTTTAGGGATAGATTTCAAATAGCTCTGATATAGCAGAAACCACTAAATTATGAAATTGCTAAATTGGGAATTGTATTTCAACCCAGAACAAGAAATGTGCTTGAACGGACACTAAATAACTCGCCCAGCTACAGCACTAGGGACAGATTTAGCTGGATATAAATTTGAGGCCTAGTATTTAGGCGCTGGGTGACAGGTATGGGTTTAGTGCCAGAATTAGACTTGGAAATACACAGTAGCGGGTGTGTGTGAAGTTATTCTGAATGACCCAATGTGCACCTTGAATATTATATACCCTTTTAGGGATAGATTTCAAATAGCTCTGATATAGCAGAAACCACTAAATTATGAAATTGCTAAATTGGGAATTGTATTTCAACCCAGAACAAGAAATGTGCTTGAACGGACACTAAATAACTCGCCCAGCTACAGCACTAAGGACAGATTTAGCGGGATATAAATTTGAGGCCTAGTATTTAGGCGCTGGGTGACAGGTATGGGTTTAGTGCCAGAATTAGACTTGGAAATACACAGTAGCGGGTGGGTGTGAAGTTATTCTGAATGACCCAATGTGCACCTTGAATATTATATACCCTTTTAGGGATAGATTTCAAATAGCTCTGATATAGCAGAAACCACTAAATTATGAAATTGCTAAATTGGGAATTGTATTTCAACCCAGAACAAGAAATGTGCTTGAACGGACACTAAATAACTCGCCCAGCTACAGCACTAGGGACAGATTTAGCGGGATATAAATTTGAGGCCTAGTATTTAGGCGCTGGGTGACAGGTATGGGTTTAGTGCCAGAATTAGACTTGGAAATACACAGTAGCGGGTGGGTGTGAAGTTATTCTGAATGACCCAATGTGCACCTTGAATATTATATACCCTTTTAGGGATAGATTTCAAATAGCTCTGATATAGCAGAAACCACTAAATTATGAAATTGCTAAATTGGGAATTGTATTTCAACCCAGAACAAGAAATGTGCTTGAACGGACACTAAATAACTCGCCCAGCTACAGCACTAGGGACAGATTTAGCTGGATATAAATTTGAGGCCTAGTATTTAGGCGCTGGGTGACAGGTATGGGTTTAGTGCCAGAATTAGACTTGGAAATACACAGTAGCGGGTGTGTGTGAAGTTATTCTGAATGACCCAATGTGCACCTTGAATATTATATACCCTTTTAGGGATAGATTTCAAATAGCTCTGATATAGCAGAAACCACTAAATTATGAAATTGCTAAATTGGGAATTGTATTTCTACCCAGAACAAGAAATGTGCTTGAACGGACACTAAATAACTCGCCCAGCTACAGCACTAGGGACAGATTTAGCGGGATATAAATTTGAGGCCTAGTATTTAGGCGCTGGGTGACAGGTATGGGTTTAGTGCCAGAATTAGACTTGGAAATACACAGTAGCGGGTGTGTGTGAAGTTATTCTGAATGACCCAATGTGCACCTTGAATATTATATACCCTTTTAGGGATAGATTTCAAATAGCTCTGATATAGCAGAAACCACTAAATTATGAAATTGCTAAATTGGGAATTGTATTTCAACCCAGAACAAGAAATGTGCTTGAACGGACACTAAATAACTCGCCCAGCTACAGCACTAGGGACAGATTTAGCGGGATATAAATTTGAGGCCTAGTATTTAGGCGCTGGGTGACAGGTATGGGTTTAGTGCCAGAATTAGACTTGGAAATACACAGTAGCGGGTGTGTGTGAAGTTATTCTGAATGACCCAATGTGCACCTTGAATATTATATACCCTTTTAGGGATAGATTTCAAATAGCTCTGATATAGCAGAAACCACTAAATTATGAAATTGCTAAATTGGGAATTGTATTTCAACCCAGAACAAGAAATGTGCTTGAACGGACACTAAATAACTCGCCCAGCTACAGCACTAAGGACAGATTTAGCGGGATATAAATTTGAGGCCTAGTATTTAGGCGCTGGGTGACAGGTATGGGTTTAGTGCCAGAATTAGACTTGGAAATACACAGTAGCGGGTGTGTGTGAAGTTATTCTGAATGACCCAATGTGCACCTTGAATATTATATACCCTTTTAGGGATAGATTTCAAATAGCTCTGATATAGCAGAAACCACTAAATTATGAAATTGCTAAATTGGGAATTGTATTTCAACCCAGAACAAGAAATGTGCTTGAACGGACACTAAATAACTCGCCCAGCTACAGCACTAGGGACAGATTTAGCGGGATATAAATTTGAGGCCTAGTATTTAGGCGCTGGGTGACAGGTATGGGTTTAGTGCCAGAATTAGACTTGGAAATACACAGTAGCGGGTGTGTGTGAAGTTATTCTGAATGACCCAATGTGCACCTTGAATATTATATACCCTTTTAGGGATAGATTTCAAATAGCTCTGATATAGCAGAAACCACTAAATTATGAAATTGCTAAATTGGGAATTGTATTTCAACCCAGAACAAGAAATGTGCTTGAACGGACACTAAATAACTCGCCCAGCTACAGCACTAAGGACAGATTTAGCGGGATATAAATTTGAGGCCTAGTATTTAGGCGCTGGGTGACAGGTATGGGTTTAGTGCCAGAATTAGACTTGGAAATACACAGTAGCGGGTGTGTGTGAAGTTATTCTGAATGACCCAATGTGCACCTTGAATATTATATACCCTTTTAGGGATAGATTTCAAATAGCTCTGATATAGCAGAAACCACTAAATTATGAAATTGCTAAATTGGGAATTGTATTTCAACCCAGAACAAGAAATGTGCTTGAACGGACACTAAATAACTCGCCCAGCTACAGCACTAAGGACAGATTTAGCGGGATATAAATTTGAGGCCTAGTATTTAGGCGCTGGGTGACAGGTATGGGTTTAGTGCCAGAATTAGACTTGGAAATACACAGTAGCGGGTGTGTGTGAAGTTATTCTGAATGAACCAATGTGCACCTTGAATATTATATACCCTTTTAGGGATAGATTTCAAATAGCTCTGATATAGCAGAAACCACTAAATTATGAAATTGCTAAATTGGGAATTGTATTTCAACCCAGAACAAGAAATGTGCTTGAACGGACACTAAATAACTCGCCCAGCTACAGCACTAGGGACAGATTTAGCTGGATATAAATTTGAGGCCTAGTATTTAGGCGCTGGGTGACAGGTATGGGTTTAGTGCCAGAATTAGACTTGGAAATACACAGTAGCGGGTGTGTGTGAAGTTATTCTGAATGACCCAATGTGCACCTTGAATATTATATACCCTTTTAGGGATAGATTTCAAATAGCTCTGATATAGCAGAAACCACTAAATTATGAAATTGCTAAATTGGGAATTGTATTTCAACCCAGAACAAGAAATGTGCTTGAACGGACACTAAATAACTCGCCCAGCTACAGCACTAAGGACAGATTTAGCGGGATATAAATTTGAGGCCTAGTATTTAGGCGCTGGGTGACCGGTATGGATTTAGTGACAGAATTAGACTGGGATATGGCCAAAAAATAAACAGACTATTGCTGGTTAAATGCACTTGGTGTGACAGCTTCACCCTGATGTAGGCTTTAGCCAAAAAACAACCACACCATTGAGGGTTAAATGCACTTGGTGACAGGCGCAGCTTGCCCCTGATTTTGTATATGGCCAAAAAATGAACAGACTATTGCTGGTTAAATGCACTTGGTGTGACAGCTTCACCCTGATGTAGGCTTTAGCCAAAAAACAACCACACCATTGAGGGTTAAATGCACTTGGTCGCAGCTTGTGCTGGCGCACCACAAGACACAAAATGGCCGCCGATCACCCCAGAAAAATGTGACTGACAAACGGTCTGGGCAGCCTAAAAACAGTGAGCAATTGAGGATCAGCAGCTCAATGATCCACAGCTGCAGATCGATCAGTTAATCAAGTCCTTTGGAGGAGTTAATCTGCCTAATCTCGCCCTACTGTCGCAGCCGCAACCTCTCCCTACGCTAATCAGAGCAGAGTGACGGGCGGCGCTATGTGACTCCAGCTTAAATAGAGGCTGGGTCACATGGTGCTCTGGCCAATCACAGCCATGCCAATAGTAGGCATGGCTGTGATGGCCTCTTGGGGCAAGTAGTATGACGCTTGTTGATTGGCTGCTTTGCAGCCTTTCAAAAAGCTCCAAGAAAGCGTCACAAAAGCGCCAAGAAAGCGACGAACACCGAACCCGAACCCGGACTTTTACGAAAATGTCCGGGTTCGGGTCCGTGTCACGGACACCCCAAAATTCGGTACGAACCCGAACTATACAGTTCGAGTTCGCTCATCCCTAGTCACTATGTTACACTTTTTATCAGATATTTTTCAATATAACTTTATAATTGTATTTTGATTGTGCTGATCATTTCTCTTTTACTATGTATAAAAGACCAATGCAGAGATCTCCTCCACAATTTTTAACCAGAATGTAATAAAATCAAAAGTACATCCTTTATGTCTTGAGGAAGGAAGAATATGAAGGAGATTATTTACTGTAAGAGCAGTGAGATAATGGAATGCTCTGCCAGAGGAGGTTCTGATGTTTTGTTGCCTTGTTATGGCAGAAGAGCCTTTAAACAAGTACAGATTGCATCTGCTATAGCTTTTGTATACCCCTGTGTCAAGAAAGTGGCTCATGGGCACTGAACAATAGAACTTGGTTCCAGTGAAGCACTTTATTCCTATAAAATGGCAGTTCACACATACCAAATTTACAGTAGCATGTTGTAAGATCCCACAGTGTCTAAGGACGGGCCCTTCCTCATAGTCTCAGACTAATATCCCCAACTATGAGCACAAAGATGCAAAAAATGCTAAAAGTATTCTAATTTTCAGTAAAAAATCCACAGGGCAAAGCACCATGCTCTGAAACCCCCCAATGACTAACTAACCCCCCCCCCAGTTACATAAATATACAGACACACAGGCACACACCCTCCCTATCAGCTAGCAGGAGCTTTCACTACCCAGGTAGAGAACAATGCTTAAAAGTATATAAAAGTGTAAATGATCCCCAGGCCTATGAACTTCCAGAAGGTTACACAGGTCATCAGAGAACCTTATCTCTGGTAGAAGGGTGATTTGGAACCCATCAATGCAACACCTTATATCTAATACAATAAACACTAACTTATTAAAGGGTAAAATTAATCAACCATATACAAATTTACAGGTACATGACACAGTCCATTGCAACACCCTGCACTACCTACCATACTGCAGATGCCTCTCTAGTGCTCAGTGGTAGGCTAGGAAGAACCAGAAGAGTAGCACATGACTGCTTCATGACATATTATTTTTTATTTCTATAACTATGGAACAACAATTATGTGAAATGTATTTAAATCTTTCTGCAAAGAGCAAATTAAGATTTTTTTTTTGCTACTCTAGATTAATGGAACAAAGCAATTGGATGAAAAAGTTATATGAATAAGCTTTTGCTTTAGTGAGTGAAACATAAATGTGATTGAGAACTGTAATAAGCAGTTTAGCAAAATGTATATTCCACATCTGAACATCTTAAAATGAAAAAATAAAAATAAAAAATCATTTGCACATGAGATTATCTTATCTAAATATTGTGACCTGTGTCCTACAGAATGTTAGATGTACTTCTCAAATTGAAAAAGAACTTACAGTTAAATAAAGCAATGTTACCAACATTCTGTTTACAGTTTGAACACACTGTTGATTACATTTGTAAAAAAATAAAAAATAGATTCACTGCCCATATGTTCCTAGTTGACAAGTTGTCCTTGACAGTACTTCATAAAGGGGCTAGAAAAACTACCTTCTATTGCTCTATTAATCTTCTTTGTCGGGGCCACCCATGCAGTCTGTCTCCCTTTTTTTTTCACCAATTAGTCTTCGAAGTGAAGGTTTTGTCTCCTGAAATGCCCTTTTCTAGCTGGGAGAAAAGAAGAATCCTGCATATGTTTGTGCTGTGTAATTAGCAATCCTAAATGGGAAGCTCAAAGCAAAATATAATGGATTTGTAACAGATAATGGCAGTTATCCATGTATGTACAAGTACATTCATTGTCTGGGATGTTATATAAATAACAGGCTCTAGATTCTTCATCAACAAGTGTGATATGCTACTTAAAAAGGCACCATTTTTTAAACTGTTTTCTTTTAAAAAGACTTAAAGGGAATGTGGCATCAAAAAGTAACCTACAGGAACAACTTCTGCATCAAACTTGTTCAAAAATTGTCTGTTAATATACCCAGCATTGATGCTGTTTCAAAGGCAAAGGGTAGTCATTTGATTTAGTTTTCTTTACTGTTCATTCACTTTGCATTTTTTGGGATTTAGTATACAGTGGAGGAGACGCCTGCCTTCCCTGAGTATTTGCACCCTATCCACGCTGTCTAACTGTGCTGCTGCTTTATCTGTGTTTGTAGATAGATAGATAGATAGATAGATTGAACACAGAATCAAGTATTCACAATAGATGATGATTACAGATTATCCACTCCTTCCTTGCAAAATGAGCACTGCACAGGTCACAGAGCATGTCTACAAAACTCTCCTAAAGATGTCAACAAGTACCCTCCAGTCTGTTGTGTTGACCTAAGGTGGCTGTTGTAAAGAATATCTCTAAATGTTGTTAACAGTTTAGGCAAGATGGCTACCCCAATAAACATGTTGAGGAAATGGAATAAAAAGCTCAACAATGCAAAAACAAATGAGAAAAAAATTGATATTTGTCTGGTTCCAACTGGCTGATGGTTATCTGGTTTAAACTGGCTGAAAAATATACGTTACAAAATCTGTTAAAGGCAGCCATTGACATGCAGCAAAGTCAAGTTTGGCTTGACCTGCCAACTATCTTACAGTATTTGTGTATCTATGTGTGTATGATGGCAGATTCTCCTCAGACAGATGATTTCCAGGGGTGGAGGTTTGGGCTCTGCTAAATTTGACATGCCTGAACCATTGTTCTCACATGAGAGGAGTGTGACAATAAAGTATTCCCCTCTACCTGTTAAAATCCATAAACGCTAGATGAACCAAGCATAATTGTGTATGGGGTGGTATTCAGGAGCAATATAGATGAGTTCATATTTTATTTTCTCAAATTTAGTCAAAAAACATGCTTTAAAAAACTGCCGGTCATCCTGAACCACACATGTAAGTATATATTAAACCAGAAAAAAAGGCAAGGAAGAACACATCTGTCATCCGAACCAGCATTTTGAAGGTGTGTGGTTGCCTTTAGAAAACACAGTAACACAAAGTAAAAAAAATCTGAGAAAAGTAAAAATATTTGTGTTCTAATAGTTCAAAGGATTAAATTAGAAAAGGGTCTATTTTTTCCAGTCACATTGTGCATTGTTGTGTCAGTTATTTCAGCTTAGCCCTGTTCACATGAATGGGGATGAACTAAGTTATCAAGAGTGATGCTATTTGTGGAATGAAGTTGGCCATAGCCAGCTACCTAAGCTTTCTACATTTTCACTATTAACTGAAACACAAAACTGTTGGCTATATAAGGAAGAAAAGTTGACAACAGATTTAAGCCGGGAATCGAACCAGTTCTTGAATGGATTCTGTGGTGTTCCAGTCAAGGTCATTTCTAATATAATGGCAGATCTTGGCCGGACTGTTATGGCTGCATAGCCAGGAGCTCTCTGTAATAGATCCCCTACAGCACCAGCATACGTTAGCAGACGGATAAAAAAAATGGTCAAAATCGGTCAATCCAGATCCGTAGAGCCCTCCTCTACTAACCGATCGGCTAACAACAGCGGAGACATGGATACATTTATAAAAAAGGCCGTGGCCTCACTGGTGTCCCGTGAGCCCAAGATGGCGCCGAACCCGCCACAGAAGGTGAGCGAGTGCACCGCCGATTTCTCTGAAGGGGAAAGTGATGCTGAAGATTCACATGGCAAAACGGCACTCCCGATCACACGCCGCTTCCTTAAACACTTGGTTAACCAAAGCCATGGAGCCGTTACTGAGTGAGATTACGGCCCTCCACCAAGACATGCATCATATAGGGGATTGAGTGGTATCCCTTGAAACCCGTCAGGCCGCAGTATTGGATCATCAAAACGCGACCTCAACCTCTCTACAGAGATGCCGCACTTACCTAAATGAGCTCCATGATGCTATAGAAGATCAAGAGAACAGGGGCCGCAGGAACAACTTGCGATTTAGAGGGATACCGGAATCTGTTAATGCGGCTGACATCCCTGGAGCAGTGTCTGCAATCTGCTGCTCTCTCCTTGGTCCAGAATACCAGAATGAAATAGTCATTGAACATGCTCATAGATCACTGAGGCCCAAACCCAAGGTCTCAGAACCTCCCAGAGATGTAATATGCAGATTCCTTAGCTTTCAAGTTAAAGCTGCTGTTCTAGAGGCTGCTAGGAATCACGAAAACCTGTCATATGAGGAGGCTGCTATCACAATCTATCAAGACCTAGCTCCATCAACGCTAAAGAAGAGGAAACACCTGAAGCTCCTTACAGATTGGCTCAGAGCTAATGGGATCCCATACAGATGGACTTTTCCATTCGGAATATCTTTTTTCCATGCATGTTGTTGTCTCAACATATCCACATACACTGACCTGATTGGAGCCTATGATCATCTTCAGATACCTCCTTTAGAAATTGAAAACTGGGAACTGTACCAAGATCTCACAGAGCTGCCAGAACTCCCAAAGATTTCTCCCTTTGAACTGCCGCGCACCCCAAAAGCGCAAAGGTTTAAGCGGAAGAACATGCAATTAACCCCATAGGAATTGGCCATATATGTGTAATCACCTTGCTCTACCATCTTTGCATAATATTTGCCTTTCTATCCTCATCTACCCTTGACTCACCCATCCTTATCCTTTCCTCCTCCCTCCCTCCCTACCAGTCAGCTACTTGCTGACGCTTTCCATCCTTTTAACATCATCTCCCTCCCCCATTGTACCAATACTTTTCCTCATTTCCTTATGACTTCAATGCCGTCTGTCTGAAATCCTCTTGCCAGAGGCTATTACCTAGTGCTGAGGGGGGTCGCAACAGGGTTGATTAACCATTTTCCCCCTTGTGATCCCCACTATATATGACATCATATTGCATTTTGTTGAAAATTGTTTCCCCGTGCGGTTTTATTATGGGTTTGTTTTAAGTTATACTTTTTCTCTGTTAATCCCTTATCTGAGAGAACAGCGGTTGTATAACTATGAATATAAGGTTGTGTCATACCAAGGCTTGTCTCCTCTCGAGGTTACTCCTCACTTCTCCACTGTCATATACATCTGGGACCAGCAATATGATATGGGATTTCTCTTTCACCATCTACAGAAACCCTCATGACTGATTTCAAACTAGCATCCTTCAACGTGAAGGGTATAAGATCACCATCTAAAAGGTCTCAAATCCTTAATCTCTTATGGAGAAAGAGCTGCTCAGTAATTTTCTTACAAGAGACCCATTACAAACAGGGTAAATTCACAGACTTATCCAATTTTAGATTTCCTGAGTGGTACCACTGTGGTGCAGATGGGGCGGCCTCGAGAGGAGTCAGTATTGGCTTTCGAAAAAATGTCCCTTTTCAATATTCTACACACATTTCGGACCCAGAGGGAAGGTATATCATCTTAAAAGGTCTCATTGGGCATAAGTTATTCACTTTCGTGAACATATACTCTCCCAATTCTGACCAGGTCTCGTGGCTTTTATCAGTCCTTTCCCTAGTGGAATCAATCCGTGAGGGTATACTAATTTTAGCAGGCGACTTTAATCTGGCTTTATACCCCTCGATGGATACGTCCTCCAAAAAATCCTCTACTTCAATTAAGCTTCTGAAAAAAATTTATGCTAAACTATATGTACTAGGCCTGATTGATATTTGGAGATGTATGAACCCTGCCTCCAATGATTATACTTTTTATTCAGCTCCAGGTCAATCATATAGTAGAATTGACTATATCTTTGTACCCAAGGACTTCCTGCACCAAAGCATGGACCCTGAAATTGGAAATATAACTATCTTGGACCATTCTCTGATTTTCTGCACTTTTCGTCCTTTACCTGAGTCCGGTAAGTCCCCTTCTTGGAGAATTAATTAATCCATATTGAGCGATGATGCCCACGTAAAACACTTTTCCTCCCGTTTAGAACAATACTTCACTTCTAATAATATCCCAGATATTTCCCCACATGTATTATGGGATGCTCATAAAGCATTTATCAGAGGTCACTTTATCAGCAAATGCTCCTATCTAAAAAAACAAGCAGATAGACAACTTACATCCCTTTTAGATCGTATCCATGATTTGGAGAAGATACATAAAAAATCCCTAGACCCTCAACACCTATCGGACCTCTCGTCCCTCAGATCACAACTTAAAAATTTACTTAACAAAAAATCTGCCAAATACGATCTTTCATCCCAACATAAATTTTATGCACACTGCAGCAAGGCATCAAAATTTATGATGAACCGCATTAAACGTAAAACAATTGCCAGATATGTTGCCTCAATAAAATCCCCTCAAGGCCACAAGATTTTCTCGCCTGAATCGATAGCTGAACAATTTCGCTTGTTCTATAATGATCTTTATAACTTACCTTCCCCTTCCGACACTTTGTCCAAGAAATACATAAATCTACTGACTGAATCCTTTTTAGATTCTTTGAACCTACCTGCCCTATCCCTTTCTCAAAGCAAGGACCTGGCAAAGCCATTCTCCATCACGGAACTTAGCTTAGCTCTTAGAAGCTCCCCAAAATGTCCCGGACCTGATGGACTCTCAACCACTTACTACTCCACCTTCCAGTCCATTTTACTCCCTCACCTGCTACGCGTATGTAACTTATCCCTCCAAAACTGTCCACTTTCCACTAGCATGACTAATGCTATGATTACAATTATACCTAAAGAGGGTAAAGCTCCTAATCTTTGTGCTCATTATCGCCCCATTTCCCTCCTAAACATTGATCTGAAACTGTTAGCAAAAATGCTAGCAACAAGAATCCAATCCCTTCTCCCTGTCCTGATACATCCTGACCAGGTAGGCTTTGTCAAAGGCCGAGAAGGCAAGGACAATACGACAAAAATATTAGACGCACTCTTCTACTCCGCCCATAAAAAACTGCCCTTGGTTCTCCTAGGTACCGACGCGGAAAAAGCTTTTGACCACATAGACTGGTCCTACATTAAATTTACGCTGCTTAAATTCAACTTCCCTTAATCGTATATACATGCCATCTTTTCAATGTACAAAAACGCTTCCGCCTCGGTCCTAGTAAACAACCTTAACTCGGCTACTTTCCAGATTAATATTAGTACACGCCAGGGCTGCCCCCTTTCCCCCCTTATTTTTGTCCTAGTTATGGAAAGCCTTATGCAAGCCCTAAGACAGGAAAGCTCTATCCAGGGTTTGAAAGTTGGATCTCAAGAATTTAAATTAGCCACATTTGATGATGACCTCTTAATCCTCTCCACCAATCCCCTCACCTCCATGCCCAAAATACTCTCTTTACTTATTTACCAATTTAGCCTCCTATAAAATTTCAAAATAAACCCCCAAAAATCACAGGTTTTACATATTGGCCTATCTCCTTCCTGCATTAAAACTCTCCAACTGAACTCTACCTTTAATTGGATTGAACAAAGACTAACTTATTTAGGCATTAAAATAAACTCCCACCTTCCTGACCTGTTCCATTTGAATTACACCCCCTATTAAAATCCATCGCCGCTCAATTGGACTCATTAGAGGGACACCACCTTTCCTGGTTTGGTAGAAAAATTATACTGATGTCCCTGATCATCCCTAAAAACTTCCCTACCTCCTACAGGTGCTACCCATTATGAGTCATTGCTCTTATTTCAAACAATTGAACTCACTTATCCGACAATTTTTATGGCAAAGGAAAAAAAACTGAATCTCCTTCGCCACTCTTACCAAACCCAAACACTTGGGTGGCATTGGCCTCCCAGACCCTGAATTGTATATGAAGTCCATCCATCTATGTAGAGTGATGGATTGGATACATAGCCCTCCTCATAAACTCTGGCTCCCAATTGAAAATGCAAATTTTAGTTCATCCCTTAGATCTCTGTTACTGACTGACAAACCTCCAATAGATCTACCCTCCGGTACCAATCCATTGATCCGCTCCACCATTAGAGTGTGGAACTGGTTTTCCTCTACCTACAAGGTCCCTTCATCTCTCCCCTTCCTTTTGCGGGTTAAAGACTTTCTCTCTCTAGCCCCTGTAGAAGTCAGATCTACAGCCCCTTTACAGGTTAGGTCTTCATCCACCTTAATAATGGACCTCCTGGACAAAGATGGTAGTGTACTATCAGAGCCAGAGCTTGCCACTTCTCTTAATATCCCAACTTCTAACTTCCTTACTCTTAAATTCCTGAGAGCGGAATTGCTCTTGCGGACCAAATCCATATCTAAAGAAAATTCTCCTAATTGGTTTGAGTCCTTGTTGTCTAGTACTTGTTATCCGCCCAAATTGATCTCCCTTCTCTATAAAAAACTGAAATTGCCCCTTAATGAGACCAAACCCGCATTTATAGGCTTATGGGAGAAAGACCTAAGTAAACAATTAATAATAAAAAGTGGACCTCCTTGTGCTCCTGGCGATTTAAGTTTGCAAAAATCAGCCAGTCCTGGCTGATTCCGCTGCTAAGTGTCTTAAAAGGAGCTGTTGTCCGCCTTAAAATTGTGATACAAGTAGCTAATATATCACCCGTAGGTGACGTGAGACACAAGCGCTGGAGTAGTAAACCCGACCGCTATCTCCCTCTGTTTCTTTAATGTGTGAGTGAGTGTTAGAAGGGAAAGAGAGGATGCAAAAGACTATAAATCGAGACCATTAATGGGCAGTCTGTAGCGATCGCTATCTGTGCTGAGAAGGTATGTAAAAATGCAAGCACAATCGGTATGAGCACAGATCTTCAGTGTACGATATAAAGTATAAACTATACCTGGTAAGTTCCTGCTTTACTAAGTTCAATGATGCATCTTTTTCTTTTCCTATGTTTTTACTGGTTCTGTATTTCTTTATCCTGTAAGTGTTTTGGAGTAAATGCGTCCTCCTGGCTCACCTGCTAGCACGGACGCTGCCCCGGCCGGAAGCAAGCGTGGTGCGAGGGAGCTTGTTGTTACGGTCGTCCTGGAAACCGCTTCGGTGACGTCACCTCTGTGTATACCGTAGCCTCCGTGGGACAAAAAACCTCCTACGCGTCCCTGACGAAGGAGCCCGATAGGCCCCGAAACGCGTAGGTGATCTAAGGGATGACGTCACCTTTGTGGATACCGTAGCCTCCGTGGGACAAAAAAAAACTCCTGACGAAGGAGCCCGATAGGCCCCGAAACGCGTAGGATGTTTTTGGTCCAACGAAGGCTACGGTATCCACAGAGGTGACGTCACCGAAGCGGTTTCCAGGACGACCATAACAACAAGCTCCCTCGCACCACGCTTGCTTCCGGCCGGGGCAGCGTCCGTGCTAGCAGGTGAGCCAGGAGGACCCATTTACTCCAAGACACTTACAGGATAAAGAAATACAGAACAAAGAACCGGTAAAAACATAGGAAAAGAAAAGGATGCATCATTGAACTTAGTAAAGCAGGAACTTACCAGGTATAGTTTATTTTTTATATCGTACACCGAAGATCTGTGCTCATACCGATTGTGCTTGCATTTTTACATACCTTCTCAGCACAGATAGCGATCGCTGCAGACTGCCCATTAATGGTCTCGATTTATAGTCTTTTGCATCCTCTCTTTCCCTTCTAACACTCACTCACACATTAAAGAAACAGAGGGAGATATCGGTCGGGTTTGCTACTCCAGCGCTTGTGTCTCAAGTCACCTACGGGTGATATATTAGCATACTAAGTAAACAATTCTCTAACAGGGAAATCAAATATCTACTCATTTCCCCACACAAACTCTCTAGGTGTGTTTGGGTGCAGGAAAACGGATATAAAATGTTGTCCAGGTGGTACAAAACTCCAGATAAAGTAGCTCTCCTGTACCTCGACGTTCCCAATACTTGTTGGAGATGTAACTCTGATAAGGGCACTTTTATGCATATCTGGTGGACTTGTCCCCCGTTACAGACCTGGTGGAAACAAATCTTCCAGATTTGTAATACTATTTGCAATTCTAACTTTTCTATGTCTACCTGAAACTGCTCTCCTATCCCTTGGCCTAGCCGCTTCGGGTAACCAGAACACGTGTCTCCTATCCTTTATGTTATCAGCAGCTCGCCTACTAATCCCTACTAGGTGGCGCTCCTCGGAAACCCCCTCAATTGACCACTGGAAAAATAAGGTGGACCAAATCTACCGCCTTGAAGAGCTTTCTAATTGGAAGATGGAAATTTCTTTCGATCTGGTCAGCATGGAAAGATTATAGAAACTTCTTTTGAATCATCTGATCTCTCAAGTACTCTCCTTTTATATAACTCCCTCTTAGAGTTGTTTGACGTGTCTCCCCTTACTCCTCGCTGTTAAGCCTTGACACGTGTCTGTGCTATCTTCTACACAACCAAGTATACATTGTATTCTCTCTTTATCTTCTGTTTACACAGCCTTTGATATCTGAATGAGGTAAAACTGCAAACTGGATTGTCAAATCATAATGTATTTCAATTTACTGTAACCTCATGCTTTGGAAACTGTTTTATTGTTTAAAATCAATAAAATTGTTTCTAAAAAAAAAATAAAGGCAGATCTCATAGTTTTCTTTTTCTTTTGTCTGCATATTATCTATCCCCTATAAAAAAAAGGATAGGTCTTCAAACTTCTAAGAGTAAGTGTCCTACTAATTCATGGGAAACACCAACTCATAGGCTCCAGGCCCCCTCTTCCATATAGTGCACAGGTGCCCACTATGATCTTGAGGCAATCCAACAATAAGAAAGATAATCCTGCATTAGATAAAAGGTACTAAGCACCATTGTAGTTTTTCATATTAAAAATACCATAAAAAATCCTAAATGACAGTCTTTGTTCATGAATTTCAAACTTACACAATGTTCTTAACAGTAGTTCTGATTAAGAGTGTTGTGCACTTTTGAAATGGGTAAGCGGAGATTGTCATTTGGGATTTTTGTATTGGTAGTTTTAATATGAAAAATTGTAAGATGGTTTAGTGCTTTTTATCAAATGAGGGATCATCTTTCTTATTATGTGTCCCACTAAAATGGACTATCATCAAATTAAAAATAAATAAACTGAATGAGCCCCACCCTTTGAAATCCTGGTAAACCTCTAAAAGATTTACCCTTTTGAAAACCTGGCAAACCTCTAAATGCTGTCTTAAGATTTTAATAAGATACACACTTCTTTGCATTTTCTCCCTAGATGAATTTCATAAAGTTAGGCCATGATAATCTGTGTATATTTTCTTTTTTATTTGTACATATTTCTTGCTTATTCTTAAGGTTAAAGCTTTGGGGAAGACGTGATATTTCTCATCACACTGCTCTCATTTTGAAAAGTAATTAGTTATGATTGCCTGAAATATCTGATACTCTCTGAGGTATAGTCATTCTTCATTTATCTTTATTTCTATGTGTCACTTATTCGAAGGACACAGTGCTGTATCCTAACAGAAATATTGATCCTGGAAAGAACTGAAATTTGTAGGACATTTTTTGTAACATAGCAGTTATTTCACTCATTAGGACAAACAAACCAGCAACACATAGGGATAGATTTATCAAAACTAGTGAAAAGGAAACTGACTTAGGTGTCTAGAGCAATCAGACTCCCCCTTTCATTTTTCAGAGCTCCTTTGGAAAATGAAAGGTAAAATCTGATTGTTTTATAAGGGCAACTAAGTAAGTTTTCCTTTACACCAGTTTGATAAATCTCCCACATAGTGCATAAACAGCACTGCACTATTCATATTTTAATTAAGTGAATGGAAGCGATTATCTTTCAGCCTAGTGTGTTTTAACCTTCTGCAGCCATCTGTGTCAGGTTTAGAGATATTAGCATGTTGAGGTTCAAGTTTGTCTCATTTAAACTGTTTTGTTATAATTTTATGATGAGCCTA
The DNA here is from genome assembly GCF_014858855.1 of Bufo gargarizans. NCBI lineage: Eukaryota > Metazoa > Chordata > Amphibia > Anura > Bufonidae > Bufo > Bufo gargarizans. Next base: position 370,768,246 of record NC_058084.1, on the reverse strand, counting down.
CCTGCCGTGAGGAGAATGAAGAATTGGGTAGAAATGTGTGGTAAAACTAGACTTTGGAGAAAATAGTTCTGTAGGCACTACGTAAATTGGTTATTGCCTTCACTGTCTTCTATTTGCTTTCCAAACTGTATTTAGTGTAAATAAGTCCCCTTGACCTTTCACTTGTAATATAATAAAAAGGGTTTGGCAGGCTCCATACAATATGTAGTTTCCAGTGCCAGCATACTGAAACTCAGTTCCTAGCGACTTGAAGGCAAGCTGAGCTGCAATACCCTAACATATCTATGTCTGCCTCCAGCTCCATACACTGTATAGCTTCCTGCACTGCAATAACCTGAAATAGTTGATTGTGGGGGGTGCCAGATGTCATACCCTCACTGATCTATCCTCTGGATAGGTCATTAATATCTGTAGCCCGAAAACCCTTTTAACATCTGTTCATGTGCAACCTCAAACCTGCCATTTGCTAAGGTAAATATGTATGAAAGTCTAGTCAATGAAAATGGCCCTTCTTTTTCTGTAAGTTTTGTGGTGGAATATGTTTTATTGTGCAATATTGTAAGTATCTCCTGTGTAACGTTTCCGCATCCTAAATATCTGTGACATTAATTGTAATTTATTTGTCCTCCTTAGGGTATGTTCAAATGCGACTATCTAATTTTTCTGAATAAGGTTTGCAGAAACTATATTCATATGTAAGGAGTGGATTTTCAGCAACAGAAATCTCTGCAACAAATCTGCCACATGTGAACATATCCTTAATGATCTGGTTAACAAGTCTAAAGGTTTAAAAATTCAAGTTTATGCATCCAGTTAAAAGTGTTACATTTTATGTACTAGCTGTTCAATCCATTTATAAAACTTCATAAGTAAACATTAAAATAATCTTTTGCTAACTGAACCAGGCCTGAAGTGAAAAATTTCAAGCTGCAAAAATCGAAATCCATATTTTCCATTACCTGGATGCGTAATTGCAAACTAAAATGAAAATATCTAAGAATCAATTTACTAGCAAAATCTATGTTATTCATGTTTCAAGATACAGTCTGAAATATATCACAAAAACTAGCAGACATTTTCAGTGCATTCCTACAAATATCTGTACCATAGCAGGCCAACTACCTGAAATGCCTCAACCACCCACACCTCATTAAACAGATAATTGCTGGCTCAACAATTCTGCAATGTGAACATCTGAAAGGCTTTCTGCAGCCAGAGATAGTATTCTATGTTGAAACGAGCAATGCCAAATTGGCAGTTTGCTAGATTTCCAATCCCCATGTTCCCTCTTCAAGACAAATGCTTCACCTCTTCTAAACAAGAACACTTTTCAACATCAGCACCGTAAAAAAGTAACACAGGTCACTGTGACTATAGAAACACATGTATAAATCTTTGCCTGGAAGGGCAGAGTATGTTTGACTTTGACTCAGATTTTCATGTTATTCTTTAGTTATTAACATTGGAATGTGTGTTATTTATAACAGTGATAGAAAATATACAAAGTGGACCTACAATCGTGACAGGAGCTTTTCATATAAAAAATATTATCAATTTTTTTCTTTAGAATTTAAATGACAACCTCTTCTATAAGGACTTGTGCACACAAACATATATATATATATATATTTTTTCCAGTATGCTGAACCATTCATTTGAATGGGGCAGCATTCCAGGTCTGTATGTCCGCATGGCCATTCCACAAAAAATATAGACCTTGTCCTATTATTGTCTGCTAAAGGACAAGGATAGGACTGTTCTTCTCTTCTGGAATGCACATGTCCGGTATCCGTATTTTGTGGATCTACAATTTGCGGACCGCAAAACACCCAACAGTTGTGTGCATTAGCCCGAAATAAGGATGCACTGGCAATCAGCTGACAATTGCTACAGCAGAAATATGGTGTTACCTGGGGCAGATACAAATGAATGGACAATCATGTAATACATACATTAATGGCTCAAAGTCCTCCAAATTAGGGCTTGCTATCTGTAGTGATTCTCAACCATCGCTAATAAAGTAGGATTCTAAGCAGAATAATACATGATGGTCACAACTTATGCATTATCCCTCCTTGCACAATGACAAGGTCACAGAGAATCTCTGGAAAACTCTCCCATAGATGACAATAAGCATCTATGGGCTGTAAAAAATATATATCACACTGTTAACAGCAGCTCAGGCAAGATTGCAGTCCCCATAATCATTTCCAGGAAATAGATTAATATAATCCTCATTCTTGTGATTGGTGGGGGTCCCAGCAGTAGGACCCCCACCAATCTAATAGTTAACTTCAACTAACTAGAATACCCCTTAAAAAAGGGCACGACTCTTCCGCTGTCCGCTGCATTTTGGTCTGTCTTATAGTTTTCTGTTTTCAAAGAAATTGAGGAATATAACAGACCTGTGAGGATCACTCTGCTTCCATACTTTCCTTGACACTTTTCAAAATTGGCAAGGAGAAAGAAAAGTCTCACTCTCATTATTGCACATATATAACTTCAACTAACCAGAATACACCTTAAAAAAGGGCACGACTCTTCCGCTGTCCGCTGCATTTTGGTCTGTCTTATAGTTTTCTGTTTTCAAAGAAATTGAGGAATTTAACAGAACTGTGAGAATTACTGCTTCCATACTTTCCTTGACACTTTTCAAAATTGGCAAGGGGAAAGAAAAGTCTCACTCTCATTATTGCACACATATGACATGCACCATAATTAGCATTTTTTTAACATAAAATCTGGCACAATTAGCCTGAAAAATTCCATTTACAGTTTTTTACATAGTTTTGCCATTTTCATTTGAATTAAAAAGGTTGCTTTATGCCATGAGAAAGGACACTATTGCACTGATTTATCATATCTTCACTCCAGAATTCTGGCATCAAAAAGTCACAGAAATAGAAGTTTTGCCAATTTTTACTCACTTGCGCAAAATTGTAGTGATTTCAATTTTTTTTTACTTTTGTGCACTCGCTTAGGTTTAAAGGGGTATTCCCATCTTAGACAATGGTGGCATATCGCTAGGATATGCCCCCATTGTCTGATAGGTGCATGTCCCGCACCTAAATCGATAATGGAGTGGGGAGCGCTGTGGTTGAAGGACCCCAGATTTCCCAGGGTCCGTCCACCACCAAGCACTAATCTCTGCCTCTCCCATAGAAGTGAATGGGAGCGTGCCATGCATGCACGACCCATGCTCCTAATAATTTCTATGGGGCAGATGGCAATAGCCGACTCAGACTCTGCTATTTTCGGCGGCCCCATAGAAAGGAATGGAGGGCGACTGCGCATGCGCAGTGCGCTCTCCTTCACTTTCGGGGCTCTGTTCTCAATATAGGCACGGGTCCCAGCGGTGGGACCCGTCCTATAAGACAATGGGGGCATATCCTAGCGATAAACCCCCATTGTCTGAGATGAGAAATCCCCTTTAAGGATAAGCCAAATTTATCAAGTAACTTCAGACATTTGATAAATTTGGCATAAAGTACTCCAACGCAGACTAAAGCAAAACTGACTTCAAATTTCCCCCTCATGATAAATCTACCCCTAAGTCCGAAACATGCCTGCATTTATCCTGGTATATGCAACTCCTGCACAGTGAAGCGATCCAGCCCACATGGAATTAACTGATTTATACAAGCGTAAGTCAGCTCCCCTTATTAAACTTTTTTTTGGGGGGGTCACTCCAAGGTGAAGTGAAACCAGTTGTCTAAATTTATCAAAATACAGATGTAGTATCTCTAGCAATCACAATTTTTGCATAGCGTTACTAACCAATCGCGACTTTTCCTCCTTCACCCCAAACTGTAACAGCAATACACAACAAAGCCAGTAGATGGCATTGTTAACCTAAATTACCTAATGGCACTACAATACACTCGATCCTCCTTTGCTCCATGACTAGTATACATTAAAAAAATATATATAAATAACTTTTATTCTGTAGCAATAAATAAAATATCTATCTGGAACATTTTAAACCTTTTTCATTTTATCATTACGGTACTACCTATCATCCATAATGTTTTTTTAACCTTATTGTGCAATCTACCATCCATATTTTTTTTTATAGTCATGGAATTTTTACAATTTTATAATTTCATTTTATAATCAGTGAACCATAAATAAAAATAATCTCCTTGGGCTTTGACTATTATGTTATATTTTCTTTATAAATTCTGAGATAAGAAGAGAAACAAATTTATACTGTGGTTTAGTGAGAAAAATACAAACAATGCCCTCCGATTTCTAGCACATGTCTAAAGAGACATATGCAAGACATATCTGATGTGGTAGAAAAAACTTGTCTGCATTGACACAATTGTATCAGATATACTTGTCTCCATAGTATTTAGTCTTGATAAAAAGCATAAATGGACATTATCTTTCTGTTTTGCTGAAAACTGAATCCCCTACAGCATATGTATTATATTATTATATAATAGGAAAATAAACAGATTAATGTGATGCTTCTCCTTTATCATTTGGTATGTGTACAGTCAAAATCACAATCCAACTCTTTATGTAATCCCAGACAGACACTGCAGAATAAACTTGGAGGCAATGAGATTACTCCCTGATGGAATTTCATGATGGATAAGAATTGAAGGTGTCCTAAATATTAACATAGGCATTAGTGATGAGCATTAGTATATCACCATCCTGCCTCTCCTAATACTACAATGACTGTGAACAAGGTCTAGGTTTAGACTGAAACGTTGGCCACTGGCTGCAAATATTTTCTTCTGAATGGATAAAATAAATTATAATAAAACACAAGAAGTATTTTGCAACAAAACCAGTGAGTGCCATAGTCTTTCGGAATATAAGTAAAAAAATGACAGCCCTTTTTGGCGTGTATTAATTTCCTATTTATTTGATTATTTGATCTCACAGTATTTCAGACAGAGAAGTGACATTCCCTGCACAGGGGAGGGTAACAGGCCAAATTGTTTCTGGCGCAGGCACAGATCAAAGCAGAGAAATGTGGCGTGGCAGCAAAGGTCAATTCAAGAGGCCTGAGCTCCCAATGTCAGTTAGCAGTCATGTCTTGACGAGCAAGCCAGCGGTTCTTGAATGGTTGACCCCCGGCCAAGAGTCGATGGGTTCATCAGACACAACCCTTAGTTAGCATGGCCTGGGAGCAGGCCCTGTGCCATCACCTGTCCCCAACCTGCCTCTGTCATATTCGGTTCCCTCAGCCAGAGAAGTTCTATATTCTGTGGGCTCAGCTCCACTATACAGTGAGGAAGAGCTACTAGAGGACTGTCAGCAGCTACTGGCAAGCCAAGATATGGAAGAGACATCCACCGCTTCCTCCACTATGCGGGCAAGTAGTGATGAGGACAGTGGCATAGGAGCTAGTGTTGCTGATCGCACTTGGGAGCCGGGTGAATTAGTGGTTTCAGCATCATCGGGAGAAGTGGGTGGCAGCTTGTCCATGAGACAGCAGTGGAGCCAGCAAGCCACTAGCGTAGCTGGGAGTCAGCAGGGTGGCAGCAGTGGGAGGTCGGGAGCCAAATGTGCCAGGGGTAGACCACCTGCTTTGCAGAGCCTACCTGACCGGGAAGTAGCGGTGCACAGATTCATGGAGGCAGTGGCGGTATCAGTCACTCAGTGCGTAGTGTTGGAGGTAAAATCACCTACTCGGCGGTGTGGCAGTTTTTGTTAAGCCCCTGGGAGAGGTGAACATGGCCATTTGTTGAATCTGTGGGCAGAAGGTGAAGAGTTTTGGATCCACTCCTGTTTTTTGGGGGGCATTAGCAATACTGATGGATTACTCACCAAATGCTAACAGCAGATGCTCAACAGACAGGATCCGTTTTTTGTGGGTTATTGTTCTGACTGATCAGAGAACAGGCAAAATAATCAGTGACGTCAACACAAACTTACTGCTGACACCCTCTCCACTCTGTCCGGGGGGGGGGGGGGGGGGGAGGGTTCTACTTGTATAAGTGTTTAATAGAATAGCTTCTGTAGATATCTATGTGGAATCAGCTGATGACGGTGTAAAAGAAGCATAACAGCCAGATTTCAAGTGACCTCTCAGCACATGTCGATGTTTTCTAATTTAGCAAACTAACAAGTGGTCCATCTGGACCTATTTACGTCTTTTTATCATGTGCCTTTGAATGTAACTAAAACTTTACTTTTATCAGTATGCCTTTAAAATCCTAAACTATTACTCACAAATTGTACTAGACGAGTTAAAACAGTCAGTGGTGTGGGTAGCTTCAAATGTTAAGCTGTTACTTCACAGCCTGTGTACGTCACCTCTATTCATTATACTCTGTATAAGTATATACCTATTTCTTATAGTTTCCTATACTAGTTATACATTAACTTCTATTAGGGAGCTCCATGTCTACCACTGAGCCTAAAATCTTAATCACTCATACACCCTGCATCCCGACATGTTTTGCTGGGCATCCAGCGTCTTCAGGGCATCGTGCACATGCCATATCCACTTTTTGTGATTTTGTGCTACTCTCTGCACCTTGGAAAAATTGGTGGAAAATAAGGCCTAGCTAGCTGTGTATGAGTAAAAGCTCTAGACAAAACTGTTATGTTTAAAGATGCTGCAAATTTATCTAAATAACATACATTTGATAAATTTGACAGAAATTATTTTAGCAAAACTGACTAATATGTTCATAAGAGTTTAAAACAATTATACAAATATATTTGGGCACATTCAGTATTTATGAAAAGTAAAAATATTAACATACAAAGGCTGTGGTCTTGGTCTTATTATCTAGTCTTACTAGCTTAGTTTTCACCAAACACATCAATTTGCATACATTTTCAGACAAACAATATCAGTGAAGGACTAGTTAAATTGGAACTAGTTTTGATGCCCATTCTCTACTGAAAAGCAAAAAAGAAATTAGCTGGTAGGAATTGCTATTGAGCTTCTGAACAAATACGGTTGTCACAGGAATCAATGATCCCTATGACAATCCTCATTTTTCAGGCAGCTCAAAAGAAGTTTACCTCTGGATAATATGCCGTGGTAAACTCTATAAAACCATCCAGCTAGACAAAGCCTTAGCAGCACAGGAAAAAAAAAATCTGCACTACTTGTATGTGTTTTCTAAATGTAGAGAGTGCAAATTGAATAGGTATTGCATTTTAAGAGAAAAAAAATATCGACATTTTCCAAATAACAAAAAAGGAAAAAGGACCAAAACAAAATGTTGGGCACCCTGCATGGTTAGTATCTAATAGCATCCCCTTTGGCAGGTATCACGGTTTGCAAACACTTTTTATGCCCAGCCAAGAGTCTTTCAATTCTTGTTTCATCCATTCATTCTCGCAAACATCTTCTAGTTCTGTGAGCTTCCTGGAATATCTTGCATGCCCTGCTTTTTTTAGGTCTATCCTCAGATTTTCAATGATGTTCAGATCAGGTTAGGGCCATGGTAAAACCTTCAGCTTGTGCCTTTTGAGGTAGTCTGTTGTGGATTTTGAGGTGTGTTTTGGATCATTATCCATTGTTGAAGCCATCCTCCTTTCATCTTCAGCTTTTTTACAGTTGGTGTAATGTTTGCTTCCAGAATTTGCTAAAATTTCATTGAATTCATTCTTTCCTCTACACATGAAACATTCCCCATGCTCATGGCTTCAACACAACCCCAAAGCATTATTGATTCACCCCCATGCCTAATAGTTGTAGAAGTGTTCTTTTCATGAAATTCAATCTGTGCCCTTTTTCTCTAAAAAATTAATTGATTATTGTGGCCAGAGAGTTCTATTTAAAACTCATTGATCCACAGGACTTGTTTCCAAAATGCATCAGGCTTTCTTAGGCTACTTTCACACTTGAGCTTTGTGAGGATCCATCATGGACAGATCCGTTCAGATAATACAACCATCTGCAATCGTTCAGAATGGATCCATTTGTATTATCTTTAATATAGCCAAGACGGATCCGTCTTGAAAATCATTGAAAGTTAATGGAGGACGGATCTGTTTTCTATTGTGCCAGATTGTGCAAGCAGCATTTTGGTGTCCGTCTCCAAAGCGGAATGGAGACTGAACTGATGCAAACTGATACATTCTGAGCAGATCCTTTTCCATTCAGAATGTATTAGGGCAAAACTGATCTGTTTTGGACCGCTTGTGTGAGCCCTGAACGTATCTCACAAACGGAAAGCCAAAACATTAGCGTAAAAGTAGACTTAGATGTTCCTTTGCAAACTTCTAAAGCTGAATTTTCTGGTGAGGACGCAGGAGAGGATTTCTTCTGATGGCTTTCCCATGAAAGCCATATTTGCACAGCTGTTGTTGAACAGTAGAACAATGTACCACAATTGCAGAGTCTGCTAAATCTTCCTGAAGGTCAAGCAGGGGTTCTTATTTGCCTTTCTAACAATCCTACCAGCAGCCATCTCTGAAAGTGTTCTTGGTGTTCCAAAACTTCTTTTGACCTCCACTGTTCCTGCCATTGCTTAATTTTATTTCAAACTGAGGAAATAGCACCCTGAACATGCTTTGCTACCTTTTTATAGCCTTCTGCAGCTTTGAGGGCTTCAACCATTTTCATTTTTAGAGTGTTAGGCAGCTGCTTAGAAGAACCCATGGCTGACGTTTTTTGAGACAAGGTTAGAGTAGTCTTGGTATTTAGAAAGCTTTCAAATTGTGAACAAGCCTTATCCCTAACAGGCCACTGATGGTCTGAGACATTGGTCAGTTATCTGAGCACTAAAATCTCCTAGGGTTCCCATACTTTTGCAAAGTGCTCTTTTCCTCTTTCACTCAAAAAATTATACAAAATCAAAAAATACCACATACATGCCGGCGTATAAGACGACTGGGCGTATAAGACGACCCCCAACTTTTACACTGAAAATATAGAGTTTGGGATATACTCGCCGTATAAGACTACCCCTTTTTCAACACACAGCAGTACATTACTGCATCCCACCACCATCCCATGGTACCTCTGCCATCCCTGAATCCCACCACCATCCCTGGGTACCACTGCCATCCCTGCATCCCACCACCATCCCTGCATCCCACCACCATCCCTAGATACCACTGCCATCCCTGCATCCCACCACCATCCCTAGGTACCACCGCCATCCCATGGTATCACCACCATCCCTGCATCCCACCACCTTCCTTGTCCTCCCTCCCTGCCTCCCAGACCCTAAACATGTGCCACCTATACCCTGAACATGTTTTTGTTATGTTATTCTTCATATTCACATTCACATATGCACATCTGCGCCGCACTTAGATACGCCGCACGGAGATCTCGCACATGCGCAGGAACGAGATGCGAGCGGCCGTGAGGATCCCGTGTATCCACGCTCGCCGCATGAAATCTCGCACATGCGTAGGAGCGAGATGCGAGCGGCCGGGAGGATGGCGGTACAAGGAGCATACAAGGTACAGAGCAGGGGGGAGGCATACAAGGTACAGAGCAGGGGGCGGTATACAAGGTACAGCGCAGGGGGGGGGGCATATGCCGTGGGTTACATCGCAGCTCTCAGCTGCTGGGGATACAAGGACAATAGCCCGGGCTCTCTCTGTTGATAATTCAGGCGTCCCGACACTGCAGCGCCCGCCATATAAGACGACCCCTCACTCTATAAAATATTTTCTAGGGCTCAAAAGTAGTCTTATACGCCAGTATATACAGTACACTGATATTGCTTAAAATGTTGAAAAGTGTGTTTCATGTTTAACTTAATGCCTTTTGTAGATAATTTCATCTATAACTTGCTTAACTGTAACTTGCTTAACAGTAATTTTGACCAGGGGTGCCCAAACTTTTACATGCCACTGAATATATACATATATATATATATATATATATATATATATACGGTATATCACCTTTCTTGCCATTGGATTATTGATTATGTTTACACTGTTTATATAGTTTATATAGTAAGGCTACATGCACACGACAGTGAAAAACGTTGTGTGATGTACATTGTTTTTTAAAGGCCATCACACGTCTGTTTTAAGACTAATAGTAATCTATGGGCTTATTTACACGCCAGTTTTTCGACTGTCAGTGAAAAACGGACGTAAAAAAATAGAACATGTTCTATCTTGTCCGTTTTTCACTAACAGACTTTCCCCATACAATTGAATGGGTCTATTTTTAACGTTCGTCTCTCAGAAAGGCATCAGTGAAATAAACGTCTGTTAAAAATATTTCATTGTTGTGGGCATGTAGCCTTGTATAGTTAATATGGTTAAAAAAAGACATAGATCCAACAATCTGTTAAATTAAGTATTCAAATTAAAATGTTGTACCATAATAGATATAGACATTTTATTTATATAGTGTTTGCACACAGTAAAAAATACTGCATTTTATGCTAAACAATATACTTTTTATTGGGGGAGAAGTCATTTTAAAATTATGTTTAATTACAGTTCTATTACAATTTGTTAAAGTAATGAAAGGGTTTTCAGTTTATATCTATTTTAAATATATGTTGTAATACCATATCTTTATGTATTAATATATTATATTTAGTGCCACTGTAGTTATGACAACACTTGGGCCTTGATTTACTAAAACTGACATTTCACACTCCAATCTTAGTAATCAGGTTTGCATGTTTGAGAAGCCAAATTTTTTAAGAGGCACACTCCTGCTAATAATTTGGGCATATGTCCAATCCTAAACTGTGGCCTGACATTTGCACCAGTGTCATTGCTGTGCTCTGTGCTTTACCGTTTAATTACATTAGATAGTTAGTTAGTTAGCTTATATATAAAATACAGATTGCTTTTATATATATATATATATATAATACAGTTAGTGGGATATAGTCAGTGTAGGTTAGATCGTGATATAGTGTAGCTGATCCAGTTCCACTGCAGGGTGTTAGGCAGTGTGATAGGTTCTGCTGTCTATACATACATGTGACAGACATAGTGCTGTGATGTCACAAGTTCCCAACAATTCTTAGTGTACCAATCACTAATATGTAGTCAGGCCTGCTAAAATATGAAGTTGCACGCATTGCACAAAAATATGCGCATCATTAATTGCAGATTTGCACAATCGTGAAATTATTGGAGCACTCTATCTGCATATAAAGCTACTGTAATGTTCTGCCGTGCCAACCATTTTCTCCCGTCTCCGGAGACTTCTAGCACCTTGAAAAATGTAGCAACACTGACCCATGTCTGTATTGCACACGCAACATGCATATTACATTGCCATATTTTCACAATCAAGAAAATATATGAAGAATATTCACATTCGCCCAAATATTCACAAAATATCACAAATTCGAATATTGCCCTTGATGCTCATCACTATAATTATTGTGGATAATAAAATATAGTAAATATGCTGAGCCCCTTCAGCCTCCATCCCGATTCCAGAATGTATATTTTTTTTTTTTATAAAAATGACATTCTTGGCATAAAATTATAAAAAAGTTGCAAAAATGTGATGGTCGCCACTTTTTCTTTGCACAAGAATGGACAAGCTGCTCTTCATACATCATGCCCTTAGTGATACTACATCATCTGATAGGTATTGCGTATTATATTTGATATTTTATAGTTAGGCGCCCAGGATTAAAGGTTTCTGCACATGGTAAAATTGTGAGATGACTTTGCCATGACTGTAATGTTTCAAAATGGTTTAAAAAAAAGTTGCAATCTTGCAACCATTACAATTTTACAAGGTTATTTACAACTTTTTTACCCATAGGGAAATATAAAAGTGCCTGTTGGTCCTAACGTCAAATAACCTTCCGAATATGAAAATTAGAAAAAGAGTAAATACAAAAGTAGAAGCTGGAATTCCATGCAAATATAAATAAAATATTTAGATACAATTAATATGTTTTCTTTTTTAATACTGGAAGGCCGTTCCCTATACACTGCAAAAAGTTTATTTACACTGAACTTATTTAGTCTGAAATCAAAAATAGTGAAGCTTATGTTCTGGAACAGTAGGAACTTTATCCTAACATTAAACATAGCAGCTTTCCTTTGTGTCCCCACTAGAGATGAGCAAATCGAAGCTGACGAAGTGGAATTCGATCCGAATTTAAGGAATTATTAGATCCACACCAAATCAGAATTTCCTCACGCTTCGTGGTAATGAACCACATTTTTTCCTAAAATGGCAGCTGCACGTGTGAGGACATGGAGCAAGGAACTCTGGGAAGGCGGGATCACTCATAATGCCATGCATGCAGCCAATCAGCAGCTAGCTATCCCTGTGAATATTGTATTCTGCCATTTTTCAGTGTACTTAGTGCAGGGAGATACATCAGCAGACGCTAGAGACAGTGCTAAAAATAAAAATCATTGCGCTAAAAAAACGATTTACAAGTGCAGGGAAAAATTATTCTAGGTGTAGCGAAAGGATAGGGAGGAATCATTCCGCAACCCCTACAGGGTTCAGTAGGGGTAGTACAGCCTGGGTAATAGGAACAATCCTATTACACCTTGCTGCACTGACTGGGCACCCAAATTTTCATTATACAGCTCTATAAGTCCAGCAAACCGTTCTTGTTATTGGGGTGCAAGTGATGTTTGATACAGCCATTAATAGGGTTTATTATAAGGAAATATTTCTACATCTTATTTGACCTTGTGTGGTGCAGTTATATGTTCTAAAGCATTTTTGGCTTGTATTAGTGCGGAAAAAAGGGCTTATTAGCCGTTGTGTGGTGAAGTGTGAAAATGACAGCACTTTTTGTTGTGTATTAGTGGCAAAAGAAAAATATATTTGCCGTTCAGCGGTGCAGTTATATGTTCTAATACCCTTTTTGTCATGTATTAGTGGAAAAAGTTAAATATATTTGCCATTCAGCGTTTTTTTAGGGGTTATTGTTCTAAAGGATCAGAGGAAGGGCCAAATAATAAGTGACGTCAACACAAACTTACTGCTGACATCTATGTGGAAGGTGTAAAAAGAGTGTGCTTCTTCTTGGCACTAACAGTAATCTGTATGGATGAGTTCATTCTTGAGTTATTTAGTCAGTTTTGGCCCCGTGACTGTCCAAATAAGTGAAGTGTGCAGTGATTCTAAGAGCGACGTCTGTCATCTGCATGTCATACTGACTTGGTATTCACAGTATTATTTCACTACCACAGTAGACTCCCAATGCGTGTTACTGCAAGGCACAGTTTTTTACACCATTATAAAAGGCTCTCTGCAGACAGGAAATCGAATTTTTCAGAAGATTCGTCGAGGCGGCTGAATAATTTTTTTTTTAAATTCGCTCATCTCTAGTATCCACTATACTATGTCATAGCACCACCGTATGAAGCTCTCCAGGAATGTGCAACAAGATTATTTTTTTAAGAGTTAATTTTATTGGATTGGTAACCCTCACATCAATACTCTTGAGTATTGCCTAGGGTAAATGTAGCAAGCATTTCATAATTATTGAGAGAGTTTAGCCACAACATTTGCTCTGAAGTCACTGGGAACAATTTCACTGCCGCCCTTCAGGGAAATAACAAACTCCAATTAGTCTAATTGTCAAGCAATACTTTAGGAAGGGAAAAGTAAAAGGATAGGAAGACCATGTTATCCAACTGCAGATGAGGTCACCTTAGAGGACAAATGGTCTCAAAGGACTGAATATATGTGAATAAATGTTCTAGTACAGCAAGACCCTGAGAAAAGTGCTTTGCTCTGCTTGTTTGCAATAGAAAGGAATGCATTAAAATTACATAGTATGAAACCATGCAAATGTTTTATTTGTCTAGGGGATATATATATATATATGAGAGAGATATGAGACAGACAAAAATTGTCCAATTGGCATACCTTTCGCTACTACCATATACTGTATTTTTCCCTCAAATACATTGAAAAGTATAGGTATAAATTTGTATTAGTAAAATATTAGAAAAATAATATTTTTCTCTGTGGGTGGAAATTCCTCTGCCAGCACCCGCAACAGCAGAATGCAGCATCTCTCTGTGATGCTGGTAACATGTCCGCCATTTTGTGTTTGTACCGGGGTCTGAGTACGTTGCCAACCAGTACTGGTCGTTGCCCTTTATGCTTTTTATGCGGCGGTCCCTCTTCAAACACTGGAGCATGAAGGTATATCACACCAGTTGCAAATAGTTTTTCCAATAGCATTTGTCCCTCTGTATAGCTGCAGTATCTCAGCAGAACCACATACAACTGCTGCACAATACAAATGCTTTATATATAAAGTATATTATAGGTATATCACACCCCTACCTCAATCAGTTTTTTTTGGGGGGCAAATGGTATATCACACCAGTTGCAATTATTTATTCCAATAGCATTTGTCCCTCTGTATAGCTGCAGTATCTCAGCAGAACCACATACAACTGCTGCACAATACAAATGCTTTATATATAAAGTATATTATAGGTATATCACACCCCTACCTCAATCAGTTTTTTTGGGGGGCAAATGGTATATCACACCAGTTGCAATTAGTTATTCCAATAGAGTTTGTCCCTCTGTATAGCTGCAGTATCTCTGCAGAACCGCACACAACTGCTGCACAATACAAATGCACTATATTATACTTTCTATGATTTGAGTCCAGCGTGATGTCATTGAGTCCAGCGTTTTTTTTAATTCAGAGATATAGACACTCCCCTGCCCACCTGCTGCTGATTCATATGGAAAATAACTTTTAATCAGAAGCAGGAAGGCGGGGAGAGTCAGGAGCTCATAAATATTCAGGACTCACCATTATGAGCTGGAGCTTTTCAATACAAGATGTTGGCAGATTGACTGGGTCAATTAAAGAAAGTGAGCCAGCATTTCGCTAAGAGAATCAGTCACTTATTTATGTTGCCCTTAGTTAGGACACCATAAAACTGGTGACAGGTTCCCTTTAATCATTTTATTCTTGCAAGAAAGCAAGGATTAACAGCAAAATAAACCTCAATATATATTACTCTGATTCTGCAGTTTACAGAAATACCCCACACGTGGCAGTAAACTGCCCTATGGCATGTGGCAGTGGGTCAGAAGGAAAGGATCGCCATATTAATTTTGGAGGCAGATTTTGCTAGAATGGTTTCTAGTCACTATTTTATATTTGAAGAGACCCTGATGTACTCCTACAGTGGAAACCCTCAAAAAGTGACCCCATTTTGGAAACTACACCCCTTAAAGAATTTATTTGGGGGTTACTGAGCACTTTGATCTGCTAAGCGTTTTAAAAAATTTGGAAACACTTGGCTATGAAAATTAAAAGTTTCATTTCTTCCAAGAAAATGTTGATTTAGCCCCAATTTTTTTTATTTTCACAAGGGGCAACAGCAGAAAAAGCACCCCATAATCTGTTACCTATTTTCACCTGATTACGACAACACCCCGTTTGTGGTGTTAAACTGCTGTGGGGGCACATGGCAGGACTCGATAAGGAGCGCCGTATGGCTTTATCAGCGCAGGCTTTGATGGATTGGTTTACGGGTGCCGATGGTTTTTATTTTTTAAGTGATTGTCTTATGTGTGGGGGCTCATTTTTTGCTGGATGAGGTGATGTGTCCATTGGTACCATTTTGGGGTGCATCAGACTTTTCGATCACTTGGTATTACACTTTTAGTGAGGCAAGGTGACCAGAAAATTGCTATTTTGGCATTTTATTATGGCTTTCACCTAACGGGGTGGATCATGTGATATTTTTATGGAGCCATTCGATGCAGTCACTGCAATACCTAATATGTCTACTTTTCTCTTTTTCCCTTTTTTTGTAAAACTTTATTTTTATTACTTGTTTTTTAACTTTTTTTTTGTCCCACTCTGGGACTTCAACTTTTGGGGGTCTAATCCCCTTTACAATGCATTACAATACTTCTGTATTGTAATGCATTGGCTATAAGTGTATTACTCAATGTAATCCACTTCAGCCTGCTTCCTGTGAGATCAAGTAGGCTGGATCTCACAAGCTCACATGGATGGCAGCCACGACATCCGGCTGCTGTCCAAGCCATCGGATCCCTGTCACAGCTGCGCAGGGATCTGATGGACACCCCGCACCCGTCAGGATACTGCACGTGCCGCGGTCAGCGCTGACCGCAGCAGTGCAAGGGTTTATGCTCCTGCATCAGTGTCTTCACCTATGACGGCGCATACAGCAGGGGTCCGGCTATCTTTTTTTTTCCATCAATATTAGATGATGTGGAAAAGGAGAAAAAGCAGATGGCAGAAGAAGGGATCCCACCATGAAGGGCAGTAGAGTACTGGGGTTTGAGAACTGGGTATGCCAGCATATTGTACCTAACCAACAAAACCCCATTCCAGAAAAGCCCCTGTTTAAAGATGCAGCATGGCCATATTGGCCAGAAGGACTATACAGTGCAGTCTTCTTTATTAAATGAAATGCAGCTGTGGGCTACTTGGACATGCAGTTCTTCACCGCAGCATGGCCACAACCCGCCCTCTGCATGGCCACTGTGTGTGGCCATACCCTTAGGCATAGTAGCCTGATTATACCTGATTTATAGTGATTTGTGACAAATTAATTGATATTAAATCAAACATCTTGGGGAACTTCCGTGAAGCTGCCGAATTACATTTTTCAAAACTTTGCTCATCTGTAGTTTCTAGCATAACACCTCTTTGCTCATATTTTACTTTCATCTGTGTCCCTTGGTCCTGCTATCAATCTCTACTACTAGGGGTGGGCTCTAGCTAAAATCAGTCTCCTCCCCCCATCAGGAAGCTAACAATATAGTTTAGAGATGTTTAAATTAATTCTACCAATTTGGAATTTGTCCTAAATTTTTCGTGATTCCTTTTAGATGATTGAGAGAGAGAGCATATACTAAATGATCTCCATAATAGAACTATTACCTTCCCTTATTTACCTATTAACCCCCCTAAGGCCTCTCAGCTAGAAAAGTTAATTATGTCTGCTTTGCTCTGATAGTGGGCTTTTTTTTTTCCTGGAAAATCTATTTGTAGATGCGAATCTTGGTTAGTTATTATCATAGTTACGCTAGAAAGCCTGTCTAAAAGGTGATGATTGAATGGCTACATTTTTTTAAACACTCTGTTTTTTTTATTCTTTTGAAAATAAATCTGGATTATACATGTTTTTCTCACACTGTCTCTCTTTTGTTAGAATCTCATATTTTTAGAAACTTTTGGATAAATTCCAAATCAATAGAATTTACTTGCTTGTCTCTAGGATGTATATTCTTGCATAGCTTCTTGTGCTTTATAGATCAATTTTCCCCTATTTTTTTTTCAAGTACATTTTTGGTGGTAACCTTGAACTGTCCAATCAGTGCATTTTCATAATAAGATTTTCCCCTGGTAGTTGTAGCCTCAAACTCTCCAATCATTGCTTTTTCATAATATGATTTTCCCCTGGTGGTAGCTTCAAACTATTCAGTCAGTGCTTTTTCATAATAATTTTTTTTTTTCATTGTTGTCTCCCCACATATTTCTCTCGAAGAGACATGCAAGCTAGTCTGCTTTTCAAAAACTAAGGAAAACTGAGTGTCTCATACCAAGAACCCAGCTTTTTCTGGGCAAGCACCTCTTAACAGATCCAAGCAAATGAAATTTGCTTGTCTGTCTAAGGGCCTTTGTTGGAGGTCTATCTCAACTAATGGAGAGCGCTGAGTAGTATGTATGAGAAGTATTGTAAGCCAGTCAACACTTCTCTGGGATGCTGTGAAAAAAATATGAAAATTAGCATGTTACATCTGCTGGCATTGCATAGGCTTAGCTGTCTTTTCCTTTTTGAAGGAACAGTAATTTTAATATATTTCCCAGAAATCTAGAGGGCATTTCCAGGCCTACAATACTTAACGCACATACTATGCATACTAGGTGCTCCGTGTTTTTTTAGAAAGAGTACCCCTCAGACAACAGATATATATTGCACAGAGACCTACAGTAGCTTATGGGGCTCTCTCTCTTGCTTCCTCTCTCGTTCTAATGCAGGGATGGCCAACCTGAGGCTCTCCAGCTGTTGCAAAACTACAACTCTCATCATACCCTGACAGTCTAAAGCTATCAGCCTACAGCAGGGCATGGTGGGAGTTGTAGTTTTACAACAGCTAGAGAGCCGCAGGTTGATCATGCCTGTTCTAGAGCCTTTTCTGTCAGATTTTTTTCTGAATCCTTTGAGACCAGAGAGTGGTATATACAAAACTGCAGGGTAATTGGAACATATTTGACTCAGGTCCGAATCAAAGTTTTTGAAA
The DNA here is from genome assembly GCF_014858855.1 of Bufo gargarizans. NCBI lineage: Eukaryota > Metazoa > Chordata > Amphibia > Anura > Bufonidae > Bufo > Bufo gargarizans. The sequence continues at coordinate 370,750,083 of NC_058084.1, read as the reverse complement.
AATGTGTCAAATCAGACCAAAAATTAATTTCAATAAACTCACTCATCTCTATTATAATTCCTTCTCATGTATACTGTCATGCTGCTGTGCAGGCTCTAGTCCTTCCATGAAAAAGCAGGGCATGCTCCATGCAATACACTTTGAACAACATGTAGCCATACAAGGGGTATTCCTGTTGTTAAGTTGTTAAATGTTATCTCCTATCCACAAATAGGGGATAACTATTAACTAGTTGGCAGTCCTACCGCTATGTCCCCCACTGTTAAAAAAATAAATAAAAAATAAAGCATACCCTGTACCCCTTAGAGCCATCAGAAATGAACAGTGCTGCTGGTCAACCATGAGCAAGGCCACTTCATTCATGGAGTTCCTGAGCCAAGAACAGAACTCTTATAGAGATGAATGGAGCAGCAGTTTGCATGCACAACCTGTTAGTCTATTCATTCCAGAGACCTGTGAGGGGTTAGGAGTCTTTGTTGTCTCTGTGGGTTTATCATTGGTAGGATACATTTTTATTAATCAAAATACGCATTTAATGGTGGGGCAACTACTTTAATAAAATGTGACAAGTGTAAGCAAAGTTGATATTCTCTTTCTTCCTCTATGTGAATAAATAGATGGATAGAGGCGTCCTCCTCTTTTTTGCCTTCCATGCTTTGTTTCAGTCTAGACAGATTAACAGATTGGTACCAAAATTACATATCAAACGTGTGATCAGAAAAACATCCCCATCCCTGCCCCCCCCCCCCCAAAAAAAAACAAATATGTAAAAATGCATGAATTTCATGGCTTTCTTTACACAACTGCTGAAAGTTAGGGGCTATGCCTCTGTCCCCTAATAAGAGTTTTTCTACATTTTTATGCATGTTTATCTCAAACCTTTCTAACAATGGGTATACTTTAAAGGGATTTTTCCTTTATAATTACATTTTATGTAATTCCCACGCTTGCCTCCTGAAAAAGAAGATGCATGCTTACCTGCTCCACCCCCCTCTGCGTGTCCGCTGTCTCCGTCTTCCGGCTCCGCACTGTTTATATCTGGATGGCTATAGGCATTGTCACATGCAACTCTCCAGCCAATGACTGACTTTGGCTGTGACGTGCTGCTTGTGGCACCACCAGAAGAAAACAGCACGGGACCGGAAGATGTAGACAGCAGAGGACGGCAGGGGCGTGGAGGAGGTAAGTATTTCAGGAGGCAAGCTGGGAACATTACATAAAATACATAATCCCTTTAAGAGCTCAGGGACCACTCCTTTGGTAAAAAAATAGGATTACTTAAAAATAACATAACTTGCATATTTTCTCAAAAAACTATTCCTCCTAATTCCAGCAGAGCTGATGTGCCAATCTGTACTTCAAATACACTTGAAATGCTTTCTTTATAGACATGTAGGTTACATAAACAAATTGGCCACCCATTTTCTGTGGCTAACGTAGCTAATAGGGTCACGTGCTCACCCTATTCACCCATCCTTCACGCTTCTTTCATTCAGGAGGCAGCTTAGAGACAAGCTGCAAGTTACAAATCCATTGAACAAAAGGATGCAAATTACACACAAGCTCTCAAGAACACCTTGAATATTCAGCAAGTTCTCGCTAAATGATGGCAAAGCGTTAAGTGTCCCTCTTCTGTAGTGACTAGCCACTCAAGCATTAAGTGACACACTGTAACACCGTACCAGAGATAATTTTATATTAACATGCACACACAAATTGGTCAATTTAACAACCCTATTAAAATGATCCCAAGCAGTAGGCACTGTGATTCCTTGAGCTGAAAGCAAGAAAGAAATACCTGGTTCACTGAATAATACAGAAAGATCATTTTCTGTAATATTTTTCATATAAGCCTGTTTGACAGATCGGTGCAGATCAAGCATTATTAAACACACCGCAATAGAGTGCACAGAACAGCCTATATGCCGTAATATTGCATAGGACTAATTGAGCCTCACAAAACAGATCTGTTCTGAGGACATTGCTTTTATGAGACTACAGCTAGAGAATTTCAAGCTGCATACAAATGGGCAAAGTCTCTGGACTGTTTAAATTGGATGGAAACTTGAGGAAACAGGACATGCCAGGCTGAACAAGTTATCAAAGGATAGGACACTATCAAGGGCATGCATAGCACAGGAGTAGCCCAGAGAGAGAGATCTCACTTCAGACTGATCCCATTTCACCACCAGTGCTATGACCCTATGCAGAGATGTCCCTCTCCACAGGAACCACAGTGACACAAGACACGCAAGGAGGAAGTCAGCTGGAAAATCATACTGTTGTTATCTTCTACGTGGAATGGAAGGGGAGTTGTAGGAAATAAGGGATGCATCCTTCTGTCTTGGTGAAGGTAGTAGATTAAAACCAGCAACAAGCAGAGGTCCTTTTTTTAAATTATTTGCAAGAATTCTCCCCTCTTTATATCGCTGTATCTTAGACAAATATGGCATGGACATTGCAGATTTAACAGACTTTATTAAAGTGCAATTGTCAAACAGCGGCCGTGGATCTCAAACACCACAAAACTTAGAGAATAGGACGCCAAACAGTTTTCTAATATACATGTAATTAAAACTTTGCTCACAGACCTTTTTCTTATTCTTCAAAATAACCAATATAGAAAAAAAAACTAAAAAAAACCCCATAAGGTACTTTACATAATACATTCATAGGAAAACTGAATAGGACTAAGCATGGCATCAGTCAAGTGTCGTGTGACCTTTGGCATTCAGTTAAAGGGGTTCTACCAGAATGGTATAAAATGGACACAAGCAGCCTGTCCTATAATGTGAGCAGGACTGGTTGAGTCCACTTGCAGAGCTGCCGAGGGGAAGTCTAATAAAGGGGCAGGGCCTCACTAAACATTACATTCTGGCACTTGTATACACTACATATTGGATAGTTTTCCTGTCAAGCTGCTCAGCCATAATGATGTATCTGTATCTATTGTACCCACATGATAACATTACCTAGAGACAGGCAACCTTTTTACAAATCACAGCTATGAAAATAAACACCAAGTGATGTAATTATTGTAATAACTACAATAAAAAATAATTATTCCACTACTAGTCCTATCAAGCTATCTTGTGTGTTCAGTCATGTATATAACACTGTTGCTTACTGAAGGAAGGGTGTCACATTACTCATGCCATGTTTCAGTTAGGACATGGATACTTTACACAGGGCTAATCAATGGACTTTACCATTCTACTGTACATATAGGGGTCAACTACCTGATATATGGTTGTATGCAGAACTTACCATAACTGTATATTAGAGAATTGTATGATTTCTTATTATATAAACAAATAAAAAAGGAATATCCCCTAACCCGTAGAGGAACCGAGCCATACATGTACGGCGCAGATGTCCGTGACTTAAGGACCAGCGCCGTACATGTATGGCGCAGTGAACCGGTTGGTGCAGGATCTGTGCCCACACTATCCGTGGCAGGGGTCCGGCAGTCACTGATAGCCGGACCCCTGCTGCATGCGTATTAACTCTTGATGTGCCGCGGTCTGCGCTGAATGTCTATGCGGGTATCGGAGCTACCATTGGGTCCCCACGCTGCTGTGACTGGGAGAGCCTATGAGATCCAGCCCCCAAAATAAAGTACATTTTTTTTGTAAAAAATAGAAAAAAAATTGACATATTAGGTATTGCCGCGTCCGTATCAACCGACTCTATAAAAATACCACATGGCCTAATCCCTCAGACGAACACTGTCAAAAAATAAAATAAAAACTGTGCTAAAAAAAAAAATATTTTGTCACCTTGCATCACTAAGGCCTCTTTCAACAAGGGCGTCGCGGGTGCGGGTCGGATGCGATGCAGGTGCGTTCAGGGAAAATCGTGTGAGTAGGTACGCAATTTCAGTCAGTTATACTCTGACTGTGTTTTGTTGTTCAGTTTTTTCCGGACGAGTGCAATGCGTTTTGCACACGCGTGAGAAAAAACAGACTGTGGTACCCAAACCCGGACTTCTTCACTGAAGTTCGGGTTTGGGTTTGGTGTTCTGTAGATTTCATAATTGTTTATTATTATATACCTTTTTAGATAGAAAGATCTTCTATCTTCATTCAGAAGGACCTGTGCTGACGTCACCGCGCTCACCACGTGATGAGCACGATTACGTCATCAAAAGTCCTTTTGCAGGTCCTGAAAGAAAAAGAAAGAAGACTATGCCAGCTGCGCGATCAAGTGGATGAGGTGAGTTAATTTATTATTATTTTTTTAACCCCTCAAGGCACATTTTACTAAGCATTCTGTATGAAGAATGCTATTATTTTCCCTTATAACCATGTTATAAGGAAAAATAATACAGGGAATAGAATTTAGTGGGGTCCGGGGTTGCTCATCCCCATCATCTCCAAGCAACCATGCATGAAAATCGCACCGCATCCGCACTTGCTTGCTGATGCTTGCGATTTTAACGCAGCCCCATTCATTTCTATGGGGCCTGCTTTGCGTGAAAAACACAGAATATAGAACATGCTGCGGGGGGGGGGGGGGGGGGGTGTTATCAAAACTGATGAATTACTGACCAAATGCTGACTGAGTAAAAGCGGATGCTTAACAAACAGGATCCGTTTTTGGGGGGTTATTGTTCTGATGGATCAGAGAAAGGGCAAAATAATCAACACAAACTTACTGCTGACACCCTCGCCACTCTGTCGGGGGCTCTACTTGTATAAGCATTTAATAGAACAGGTTCTGTAGAAATCTATGTGGAATCAGCTGACAACGGTGTAAAAGGAGTGTGCTCATTCACACTACAGTAGGAGCTTGGGCCTCTGCACGGTTCTTTATACCTGGTACTATTATCGGCCTGTAAGACTGAGTTCACACTTGAGTTATTTGATTAGTTGTGGCTAGAGATGAGCGAACTTCTGTTTTAAGTTCGGCGTCTAAAGTTCGGGGGCGGGTTAGCGGAGAATCCCGATCTGGAACCGGATATGGATTCCGACTTCCGTTGTGGTCCGTGGTAGCGGAATCAATAATGGCCGATTATTGATTCCGCTACCACGGACCACAACGGAAGTCGGAATCCATATCCGGTTCCAGATCGGGATTCTCCGCTAACCCGCCCCCGAACTTTAGACGCCGAACTTAAAACAGAAGTTCGCTCATCTCTAGTTGTGGCCCCGTAACAGCCCAAATAAGTGAAGTGTGCAGAGATTCTAAGAGCGACGTCATGTGTGTGTCATACTGACTCACAGTATTGTTTCACTACCATAGCAGACTCCCTATGAGTATTCCTGCAAGGCACAGTGTTCTTCACCACTATACAGGCTCTCTGTAGCAAGGAAATAGCTTTTTTAATAGGATTCACCACAAATAAATTCGGATCGAATTAAATCTTTTAGGAAAATTTGGCTATCGGGCCGAATCAAATTTCAGAACAATAATCTCCTACTTTGTTCTGACAACTAATAGAAGCAGATGACTAACAGAAACAGATATTCTAATAAAGTACACTCGTTAGTTTCATTAGTTTCTGCACTAGCTTGTTTTATACTGTGAATATATAAATATATATATTAGAATAATTATAATATATATATATATATATATATATATACACATATACACATACACACACAGTACCTTACAAAAGTTAATGCACTCCTCACATTTTTGTAAATATTGTATTATATCTTTTCATGGGACAACACAGAATATATGACACTTTGTTACAAAGTAAAGTAGTCAGTGTACAGCTTGTACAACAGTGTAAATTTGGTGTGCCCTCAAAGTAACTCTACACACAGCCATCAATGTCTAAACCACTGGCAACAAAAGTGAGTCCACCTCTTAGTGAAAATAGCCAAATTGTGCCCAAACTGTCAACTTTTTGTTTGGCCACCATTATTTTCCAGCACTGCCTTAAATCTCTTGTACATGGAGTTCACTAGAGCTTCACAGGTTACCACTGGAATCCTCTTCCACTCCTCCATGATTACATTACAGAGCTGGTGGATGTTAGAGACCTTGCACTCCTCTACCATCTGTTTGAGGATGCCTAACAGATGCTCAATAGGGTTTAGATTTGGAGATATGCTTGGTCAGCCCAGCACCTTTACCCTCAGTTTCTTTAGCAAGGCAGTGGTCAACATGTGGTGTGTTTTGGGTCGTTATCACGTTGGAATACTGGGGTATGGGATCATGCTCTGCCTCAGTATGTCACAGTACACCTTGGCATTCATGGTTCCCTCAATGAATTGTAGCTCCCCACAGCCAACAGCACTCCTGCAGCCCCAAACCATGGCACTCCCACCACCATGCTTAACACTAAGCAAGACACACTTGTCTTTGTACTCCTCACCTGGTAGCTGCCACACATAAACCAAATAAAGCTTCTTTCACACTCGTGTTTGGCGCGGATCCGTCATGATCTGCACAGACGGATCTGTTCAGATAATACAACCGTCTGCATCCGTTCAGAACGGATCCACTTGTCTTGCACACTATTAAAAGTCAATAGAGGACGAATCTGTTTTATATTGTGCCAGATTGTGTCATAGAAAACTGATCCGTCCCCATTGACTTACATTGTGTGTCAGAAGGATCCGTTTGACTCAGTTTCATCAGACGCACACCAAAACGCTGCAAGAAGCATTTGTGTCAGCCTCCAAAGCGGAATGGAGATGGAACGGAGGCAAACTGATGCATTCTGAGCGGATCCTTTTCCATTCAGAATGCATTAGGGCAAAATGGATTTGTTTTGGACCTCTTGTGAGACCCCTGAACGGATCTCACAAACGGAAAGCCAAAATGGCAGTGTGAAAGTAGCCTACATTGATCTTGGTCTCATCAGACCACAGGACATGGTTCCAGTAATCCATGCTGTTAGTCTGCTTGTCTTCAGCAAACTGTTTGCGGGCTTTCGTGTGTATCATCTTTAGAAGAGACGTCCTTCTGGGATGACAGCCATGCAGACCAATTTGATGCAGTGTGCGGTGTATGGTCTGAGCACTGACAGGCTGACCCCACACCTCTTTAACCACTGCAGCAATGCTGAAAGCACTCATACATCTATTTTGAAAACTTAACCTCTGGATATGACGCTTAGCACGTGCACTCAATTTCTTTGGTCGATCAGGGTGAGGCCTGTTCTGAGTGGAACCTATCTTGCTAAACCACTGTATGGTCTTGGTCACCGTGCTGCAGCTCAGTTTCATGGTGGTGGCAATCTTCTCATAGCCTAGGACATCATTATGTACAGCAGCAATTATTTTTTTCAGATCCTCAGACAGTTTTTTGCCATGAGGTGCCATGTTGAACTTAAAGTGACCAATATGAGAGTGTGAGAGCGATAACTCCAAATTTAACACACCTGCTCCCCATTCACACCTGAGACCTTGCAACACTAACAAATCACATGGTACCAGTGAGGGAAAATGGCTAATTGGGCACAATCTGGCCATTTTCCCTCAGGGCTGTATTCACTTTTGTTGCCAGCAGTTTAGACATTAATGGTAGTGTGTTGAGTTGTTTACACTGTTATACAGTCTGTACACGGACTACTTTTCATTGTCTCAAAGTGTCATATCTTCAGTGTTGTCCCATGAAAAGATATAATAAAATATTTACAAAAATGTGAGGGGTGAGATTATATATATATATATATATATATATACACACATACACACACATGTGTGTATATAAAGTTTTCTGTACATATTTCCATCCAGATTTTTTAAATCTTTCACATACTTGTTATTTGACACATTTTACAGGTTTCTGTTTGACAGCATGAAGGTTACAGTTGATGTCTGACACATAAACATGTGATGTCAGGAGGTTGAAAAGGGCATTAAATATGTCAATCAAGCTGACTGCTAGAGTTCACCTTCAGTATCTCACATAGGAGCCAAACAATATCACAAAGCAAAACACATACAACCAGTTTTGGGTACTAATAACACCATGCATATATTTTTTGTATTGAAGATGTAGACGGTCCAGCGAACCTTTGTATAGCCATAGAACATAATTCAGTTTGTTCTCTTGCACAGGTTTTATTCATAGCTTAGAGTATACACAGAACTAATTACAGTAAAACTAGCAATACATACTTGTAGACTGTGACAGGAAGCAAGGCTAGCTAATTAACCAAAAAAGCCAAAGTTTAGCTGACTCTGAAAAGACTCACTCAACCTTACAAAAAACTGTTCAATACCAGAAGTAGGGATGTGATTGAGAGGTGATTGTGTTCCTTTTCATGTACCAGGCTTAGAATGAATGTCTACTTGTATACCTTGTGTTTTCATTCCCTAAGACTTAATTAGAGTAAAAGGATCATTTTGCTAATTCAAGGTTCTCTCGTTTGTTTTACAGAATATTGGAATGGAGCAAGAGAAACAAGAAGAGCAGGTCTGAAATAGAGAGACATTACATTTGGAAGACAAAATGTGTCTACCTTATTGTGAATAAAAGAAACCTTCATTAATGCATTTTTGTGATTTGCCTGCTTCATTAAAATTAACATTAGGTTCCCCTTTGTAAAGTACCACTGTTATGAAATTGTGGCCCTTCATATACAGGGATCCAGAAGATGGCTAAAGGAACTTAGACGGGTGGGCACACAATACTCACAATTGGAGCAGTTTGGTGCTGTTATGAACTGTCCCTTTAGACCAGTGAAAAGGATGTGTGGGTGGTGCATATGGAGAAGAGCCCTGTCAATCTGTGGCTCTCTTCCATTCATTGAGACTGGCAGAATGGTGTGGTGCCCATAGATTAGGTCTATGTTGTTAAGCTATTCTCCTTATTTCCATACCCATAAAATTATACAACCAACATTGAAACAAGAAGACGAGACAAGACGAGATTAAATATTGTATACATTTACAAATCCACCAAGCAATTACTTAACCATCATATTTTTTTTTGTAGTGTCTACTGTACATACTGTCCAAATGAGCCACTGAGACTTTGTTTGTTTCAGCAGCAATGCCACCACTAGACATCAACCAAAGATTTTGCTGGGTTTAACGTATGCTGCTAAACTCTAATGGTTTTTAGCACATTGCGCAATGCTAATCACTAGTGTTGTATAAAGTTAAGTGAGTGGCGCAACCTCCTTATATGACTGTCCCAGTTGCCTTTCTATAACCTCCAAATACATGGTTGATTGGTTGGCATTTGCTGTATTTACATAATTTAAATCTGTGACATAAACTCAGTTTTCTGAACAACTTTTTCATTTACAATTCAAGCAATGTGAAATGCCAAGTAGTAATTTGAGTTAATTCTGTGGTGTAATTGCACCATTGTACTTATTTCAGTTTTGACATGGGGAAGGACCACTATCAAAGAAAACATGATATATTTTTGTTGTTCTCTAGATGAACCATTTCAGGCTTTCTATTTATGGAATTTGTGAAACTGACAGAGGGCCCGCTGTTAAATAGAAAACCTTTTTTTGTTAAATAGAAAAAAGTTTTTTGTCTAATATTCCCAAGCAAACCCTTGTGCTAATAAATCCTTTACTGGTAATCATACACATTCCTCTTCAGTGGAAAGGATCAGAAGTCCTCTCTACCATATTTTTGAAAGGTTGAAAAAGAACAGCCTGTCTTGTCACCAAAACCTTTCCACCAGACCGCAAATCTCAATTGCTCTCTCTTCTCCAGATACTGCCCCACTTGCTACCATTTTGAATGGTGCAAGTGCAAGACCCAAAATAATGTTTTATTGAAATAAACTCATAGTTCAGACTTGTGGTGTTGTAAATGTTTTCAGTCAGATGTCGTTAAACCGTCTGCTTGCCCAGTATCAAAAGCATGATCATGATGGATGTGGGTATACAGATGTACTCACGTGAGAAGGTGTCATTTCCTACCTGTTATAGGTAGACTAAACTGCTAAATCAGGGTCCTTTTACATTGGATCCAGCCAATTATCAGGAAAAGCAATTACAAGAACACTTAATCCCAAAAATTGGCCTGTGTAAAGGTGACTTTTTTTGATACCTTGAATTGTTCATTTTCTGCGAAAACAGGAGATGGGCTGCCAGCAATATGCAAAATGAATAAGTGACTAACAATACAACTGTCAGTTTACATCAGGAAATGTGAAAATTACTTTAACTGAGTGCCGATCATCTTGTATATTGTGGATCTGTGCTTAATTTTGGCCTACAATCTTCTCATGTAAGAGGACCTTAAATAAGTAGTATACTTCAAATGAGTTGTGTATATAGTGATCCAGTTGTGAAATAGAGAGAGGACACTGCCAAAATATAATTAAATATAGCAACATATCCTAAAAATAAAAACTAATTCTTAAATGAAACACTTAAAACATTAAAGATAAATTGCAAACAGAATGTTTCATCGAAATAGCATACGGTAATCTGAGCCATTAGTGCAGTTCCTAAAGGTGAAAACCCCCAAAACAACTATAGAGGCTTTGCAAATTTTTGTACCCCACCTAGATTATAGGAGCGAAACCAAGAAAAAACTGACCTAGTGAGGAGCAGTTTGATGAAACACATTTGCTGTGCAATCTATTGAAAAAGAATGATGACAGGCATATGTTTGATGAAGAGAATGACACTCATTAATAAAAGTCCTTGCATAAACATATTTTTGCACAAAAACCTAACAACCCTTGCTAATATATGTCATATATTTTAGGAACGTCTGTAAATTAAGATGTTTCATTAGTTTTTATTGACTTTTGCAAGAGAATGGGATGCGCAAATTAAAATCTAATTAGTCATTTGGGTATCATTATATTTTTGCATTCATGTTAGATTTGCAGAAGGATTTGATTCATTTTAATGTCTTATCAGGGGAACTTTGTTTAAATTTTTTTAGAAATACTTTATTATAATGTATTATCAATAGTATTAAGTAATTGTACAGTGTGTAATTTATACTTATAGTCTTAAGATGTCAATATGTAATGTAATGATGTTGTATGTTATTGCACACAAACTGTAGCACATACAGTAAGCAATCAGAACAAGGCTGTCAATCCTGGCCAACATCTGTGGGGATGCCTAGGATACGAACCGAACAGATGGTAGTTTCAGTAAGTTAATGGAAAAAATCGAATCACCCGAATATTTTGCTGTTAGATTCTTAGACTCTTCTTAGACACCATAAATAACTGTCTTCTTTTAGTTTAGTGTACCAAATAATTTTATTATACATCTTTTATATGGATCAGACTGCTTCTAGCAATCTATAAAAGAGAACTTTTATTCTGCTTCATTATTAAAAAGGGTTTTCTGAGATATTTTTACTGATGACCTATACCAGTGGTGGCTAACCTCCGGCACGCCAGCTGTTGTTAAACTACAACTCCCAGCATGCATTGTTGCTCTCATCAGCTCAGAATGCTTATAAAAATGAATGGAGCATGCTGGGAATTGTAGTTTCACAACAGCTGGAGTGCCGGAGGTTAGCCACCATGGACCTATCCTCTCTATAGGTCATCAGTATCTGATCAGTGGGGGTCTGACACCTGGGACCCCCGCTAATTATCTGTTTGAGAAGGCACTGGCACTCTCAGTAGTGCCTCAGCCTTCTCTCTGCTCACTAAGCACAGCACCATAAATTGGATAGCGGCTGTGCTTAGTATCGCAGCTCATCCCAATTTATTTCAATGGTGATAAACTGTGTCTAGACCAAGTGATCAATGAGTATGATGTCACATGGCCTTGGCAAAGCTGTGAGAAGGCTTCAGAGCTACTGGGAGTGGAAGTGCCTTCTCAAACAGTTGATCGGCGGTGGTCCTGGGTGTCGGACCCCCACCAGTCAGATACTGAGGATCTATCTAGAGAATAGGTCATCAGTAAAAATATCTCTGAAAAGCCCTTTAAGTTCTGTGTATAAATAGTATACACTATGCAGTAAATGGCTAGCCTAGTTGTATACTTTATAGGTATGAAGGGGTTATCAAGCTTATAATTAAAAATAGAGAGCGCCAACATCTATAAAGATACATTAAGAAATGAGTCAGCATAAAAAGATAAGAAAAGGAAATTTGTGTTAAAGGGTCAATATTCACATTACGTTCTGCTTTTACTTTTTAAAGTATGTAGTAATAGACTTAAAATTTGGGACTAACCTGCATTAGGTCTGCCATACACACAAAATAGCTGTCGGCTAACCAGTCCTTCAGCCAACAGCTATCACTCCTGATCTCCTTATAACCAATGCCTGCTTGGCTCAGCTTGGGTTCTCAGTAAGAAGAGGGGAAAGAAGCCACTGCGAAAGACCTTATCTCCCCGAAAAGAAAAGGATGGAGCAGGTGAAATCCAACATCTTTGATTCTTATCTAACCCAAAAGCAGATCTCCCCTGGAGGTCCCCATACACATTAGTCTATTTTCACACTATTTTTGTTTTGACTTTCCGTTTGTGAGATCCGTTCAGGGCTCTTACAAGCGGTCCAAAATGAATCAGTTTGCATTCTAATGCATTCTGAATGGAAAAGGATCCGCTCAGAATGCATCAGTTTGCATCAATTCAGTCTCCATTCCGCTTTGCTTGCAGCGTTTTGGTGTCCGTCTGATGAAACTGAGCCAAACACACAATGTAAGTCAATGGAGACGGATCCGTTTTCACTGACACGGATCCGTCTCCATTGACTTTCAATGATGTTCAAGATGGATCCGTCTTGGCTATGTTAAAGATAATACAAACGGATCCATTCTGAACGGATGCAGACAGTTCTATTATCTGAACGGATCTGTCCATGACGGATCCTCACAAAACGCGAGTGTGAAAGTAGCCTAGTTGGTCAATCGATCCTGGCAAGATTAGCTGGATCAGCTGACATACTGCTAATGATTTGAAATGTGAAATTTAAATTCATGTTCATAACTCTAAACATTGCTCTTGAAAACTGAACATTAAATAATTTATCCGGGCTCTAGATACTGATGACCTGTTCTCAGGATGGCTCATCAATATCAGATATATTGGGGGTCTTCCTACAACCAGCAACCTATCAATCGGTTGTTGCCACCAGAGTTACCACTTTGAATGGAGCTGGAAGAATAGTTCTGGTCAAAGTGCAGAGGCTGTGCTGGGTTACTGCGGCTCAGCTCCCATTTACTTGTTAGTTAGTATCACATATACGAGCGTTTAGTATAAAGACACCACCATGATAAAAAAATATTGATCATCCAATTATATAAATGTGTTTACACTCAAAAAAAAAAACTAATAAATACTTAAATTCACAAAAGCTGACACTCAATTCCATGTTTGAAGAGAAAATATCCATGTTATTAAGCAGATTTCTTTATGGAACCTTGCTCTTAAAAATGGAATGTGCAGCACTGGTATATTGATGATCTTTACTGATGATAGGTCATCAATATCAGATCAGTGAAGGCACCAGAATTTGGACCCCTGTCAATCTGATATTGATGACCTTTTCTTAGGATAGGTTATCAATATACTAGCGCTGCACTAACCCTTTAAATGCTCTTTCAATGTTAGCTAATCCATGCTGATCTGTAGATCCACAATGGTCTACTTGCAGGCTGCACTGGTAGATTGTCTGTATACTCAGGGACCACAATGTACAGGTTCCCACGCAGTTCATGACTATTGCTACTTGAAACATTATTGTGTGACTAGGCCAGAGGTGGGCAAACCTTTTGACTCGTGGGCCAAAATGGGTTCATATATTGGACCCTGGGGCCGAAACAAGAGTAGATGGATGGGGCGTTTGTGTGAATTAATATAAATTAAAATTAAATTTCGTAGCATTAAAGGTTTAGATTAATTCAAGGTAGAAAGGCATGAAAAGAGTTATTGTACAAAACATTTATGCAATGTATTTCTTTCATAACATAGTATGCATAACTCACCTTCAATTTTAGTGGGAACAGTGTTGTTAGGCTCCCTTTTTTGCTAAGGCATCAAAGTCTCCATAGTGCCCCCCCATATTGTGCCAGTATATAGGGCCCCCATAGTGCTTCCCCTCTTCTCCATAGTACCAATCCATATTATAGCAGTATATAGGACCCCCACCCCCCTTCTTGACACAGTATACTATAAATAATAAAACAATAAACACATATACTTACCTTATGCTGCTGTCAGTGATGCGATGCAGGCCTCTTCCGGCCTGTGTCCCGCTCTATATGGCTCAGGCGGCGTGATGATGTCATCACGCCGCCTGCACCAGCCTCTGATAGGCTACAGGCACTAAACCTGCAGCCTATCAGAGGAACAGGTAAGGGAGACGCCTCTCCCCTGCTCCTCCTGTGGACAGCGATACAGATGAATATGGAGATGAGCGCTTCCACAATGGAAGCACTCATCTCCACTCCTGCTGCCTCCGGACAGAAAGGACCCCCCTCCCATCACAGTCACATGAGCAGCTCTGTTGGCCGGATAAAAAGGTTCGCCGGGCCGTAGTTTTCCCATCACTGGACTAGGCTGTACTAGGAAGACGACACTGGATCTCGACATGGATTAGATAAATGTGACTGTGGCGTATGCTGCACACTTCCAGCATTTTTTACTTTCTAGATCACAAACAATGAATGATGACTACACTGTAAAAAAGGCTGTCTATAATAATGCATATCTCACAAACGTATTTCAGAATGTCAACCAAATATGAACTTGCACACAATGCATTTGGCTTTCTAACTTTTCAAGATTTGTTTTACATTTCTTGTAAATTCTTCACTTCATTCCTACATGCTGCTTTGTGATTAGTATTAAAAACACGTCAATCTCAGAAGACTACAATGCAAAAAAGACCAGAGATAAAACTTGAAAGAGACGGCGATTACAATACCCAAAATGTCTGATACCATGTGGTTTGACTAAATAAAATGAAGAAAAGAGACTCGAATAAACTCAACAGTTTCTCAAAGATATTGTAAAACATTAATATTTTCTAAAATGTTACAGTGTCTGATTAGCATATGGTAATCAATCCCTGGTTAAATGTCAACTATTTTAAAGCACTTTTGTAATATATTGGCAGAGAAAGAAGCACAGGCAGACCTCTTCAAAAGACACTTCACACTTCATATCCCAATCTCCCCCTGCTGTGTTATAAGCTGCTCACACATACAAACCTGCCTTATTTTTAATATATGGGGTTTATTTTTCTTTTAGACCGAGGTGTATTAAGGAACAGCGTGAGTAGTGAATTGTTCTGAAGGTATAATTGTCCGCATCTTTGCAGTTCCACAGCTACACTGAAAGTTATGCTAACTACAGACAGTAATTTCCAAGATAGTCCATAAAAAAATAGGAAAAAGTATTATAACGACACCATAGAAACTCAGGAGAAAGCACGACCAGCAATTTATTATATGCCATATATAACTGTGTTTTTCAGACCATGAGATATACCTGGCAAGATTTAGAAGGAAGGGGAAAAATATTTAAATACTAATTAAAACTTCCCTGGTTGAAGGAGGGGGGGGGGGGGGCTAAGGTAGTGCATCCTTTCTTGGTGTTTTAAGGTAGAAATGGGGGATTCATATGTTTATAATTGTAGTATTTTATTGGAGTGTCTATTGCACTGGGAAATCATGCTATATACTACTTTCAAGCCCCTAAGGTCAATGAGCCTGGTATGGCAGGAATAGTGGAGCTGCTGATGTAAGTGTCTGCACCCTGAAACCAGGTAGATAAGATAATGGGAAAGGGTATTACTCATGCCAATCCTTTAGACCCTCACCTGGGTGCTGATTAGTGTACTGTCCACAATGGGAGAAGGCCTTGGTTATCCTCTATATAGAGCTGTTCTGTGGCAAAGGGCCACAGCATGATCCTGTTAACTCATTGAGCTACAGCTACAATGATCACCAGTAGGGAAGAGCGGATGGCTGCTTGGACCATCAGCCTGTCATTTGGCATTGTATGACCACAGCCGTCAGTTATCTTCGAAGAGATGTCACGGGGAGAATTTGGCTGGTTGGAGACTATGGGTGAGTAGGAGCTGTATCCTTACTGTCTATACCTGCATATCTCTTAAAGGGGTTCTCCAGGAATTAAAAAAATGAAAATACTTAAATATTACTTTATTATAAATATATTCCTAAATACAGTTGAAACCATAAGTTTGCATACACTATATAAAAAGACACATATGCATGTTTTTCTCAATATCTGACATGAAATCAGAATAAACCTTTCCTGTTTTTGGTCAATTAGGATTATCATAATTATTATTATTTGCCAAATGACAGAATAATGACATAATAAAGTAAGGTGCGAGCAAGGTGACCAACAAACATGGCTCAGTTACACCAGTTTTGTCAGAAGGAATGGGCCCAAATTCTGACCAACTATTGTGAGAAGATTGTGGAAGGATATTCAAAACGTTTGACCCAAGCCATACAGTTTAAGGGCAATGGTACCAAATATTAATGAAATGTATGTAAACTTTTGACATTGCAGAAAGTAATAAAAATGCCTTAATCCATTCTCTCTCTCTCATTATTCTGGCATTTGGTAAATAATAATTATGGTAATTACAATTTACCAAAACCAGGAAAGGTTTATTCTGATTTCAGATATTCAGATATTGAGAAAAACATGCATATGTGTCTTTTTATATAGTGTATGTAAACTTATGGTTTCAACTGTACCTTTCATTAGTTATAATGGCTTGTTTTGTCTAGGGAGTAATCAGGAGAAATAAAATGGCCGCCATCCTATTAGTCCACACAAAATCTGTCCTAATCTCACAGAAGGACAAGTTACTTCAGGACACTGAGCTAAAAAGCTGCCTCATCCTCTGCTTATCAGGGATCACAATCCTGAATATAGCTAATAACATCTTCTGCTGAATCTCTGTAGGAACCGAGTTCATGAGGAGACATGAAGTACAGAGAGAGGAGGTGGGGATGTAGTAATGAGCTGCAGCTCTTGTATGTGGTCTCTTTTACCACAGTTTGTTCTGTCCGTCCTCTCTGTACTTTATGTCTCCTTATGAACTCTATTCCTACAGAGATTCAGCTAAAAATCTTATCAGCTGTGTTCGGGATCATAATCCCTGACGAGCATAGCAGAGAGGAGGATAAGGCAGCTCTTTACCTCAGTGTTGTGAAGTAACTTGTCCTCCTGTGTGATTAGGACAGATTTTGTGTACTAACAGGACGGCAGCCATTTTATTTCTCCTAATGATTGCTCCCTGGACAAAAAAAAATCATTATAACTAAAGAAAGGTATTTGGGAATATATTTATAATAAAGTAATATTTAAGTATTTTCATTTTCTTCATTTCTAGAGAACCCCTTTAAGCCACCATTAAATGTTATAAACTTGATGATCAGTCAGCAATCTCAAGTGTTCTGTCTGATTAGTAAGGAAGCAGTCACAGAGAAGCTCTGGTACTGCAGACTATAAGATGCAGGTACTCTTTAGCAACATCCGTCATTTATCAAACTGGTGTAAAGTAGAACTGGCTTACTTGCCCATAGCAACCAATCAGATTCCTCCTTTCATTTTCCAAATGAGCTGTCCAAAATGAAAGGTGGAATCTGACAGGTTGCTATAACAACTAAGTCAGTTCTACTTCACACCAGTTTAATAAATGACCCCCATAGTTTCTAGTGAAAAAGTGCACCTTATGGTCTGAAGTATACAGTATGATATATTTAAAAAGTAAATATTTATACAACAGAAATATTCTATAAATATACCAATAAAGAAAAATAGGCAGTCTTCACCATGTTTGAGCATTATTTAGGGCAGGATTACTTGAAACAGGCAACAGAATACATAGGCCTTTAAATAGCATCTACATCCTGCTCACTAATTACAGGAAAAAAAACTGGAAATATTGAGTTTTTTATAACCCTGTGATTATCTTATCTTATTGGATGGCTGCCACGTGTAAAATTAGGAGTTCTAATAATAAGCCTATACTAGGGGACTGCTGTTTATGTAATATGAATACTTAATCCCTTTATTCACAATGGCGTACATATGTGTCATAGAATGCCTTGTGTTAAGGAACCAGACTAAGCAAGTGCATAATGGTGGCTACATGGGCACAGAAGTTATGCGAACCACGGTGGAAAGGATAATTGACAGTCAGGATCCAGCTATAACTGCAGGGATGAGGGAAACCTCTTATTATATCTGTTTAACCTCTTAGTGACCATGACCTCTGAGGAGTCATCATGATGTGTCCCTGGACATGAGGTCAGAGGCAAGGCGTAATAGATTGCTTTTTAGAATTACACTATTGCTTTTTCAACAAATTGCATTATTCAAGCTCATTATCCATCGTTGTTTCAATTTCCTACTGGGACATTTAAAAAAAAAAAAAGTCTACTCAAAAATATAGAGAAATCTGCAGCACTCTTCAGTTGTGGAAATTTTGGTTTCATTCAATCAGAGGTAATTGCTGTTTTAATAAAACCGAAATTTCCATAACTGGAGTGCTGGGGATTTCTGTATATCTCTGCTACATTAAGGGACCCTCAGCCAGGATCCTCATCTGCAGGCACCAACCTTGAATTGGACCTAAAGTTAGGTACTGCGACTCACATTGGGATGTTGTTTCTCACATTGGAATTTGTAGTGCTGCTTATCCTTTAATACATACTCAACACTAGATTAATTTTATGTTTGAATTGTTGGGTTTTTAACATTTGCCTGATTTAAAAAAATCAAAATACAATTCAGAAACAAAACTACCCCAACAACAACCTTGATGGATAAATAAGTTATGGCTCTTAGAATATAATGATGAAAAAATGATGAAATTAAAATAAATTATTTCGGCTTGACATGACGCATGGGGGATGTGTGACCGCAGCGGTCAGATATTGGATGCAGCTGAGAACTTGACACCCGTTAAACCGGATGTTGACACACAGGACCGCAGCACGGCAGCGGCAGCAAATGAGATGGAACCCAGTAGCAGGAGACAGGTATATATGCTTCCCTTGGCAGGTTCAGTGGAGTGGTGGGGTCAGAACAGAAGGCCCCCAAACATGGAAAGTCTCTTTAAGGCTCATCTGTAGGTCTTTAAAGGAATGTACATATGTGTAAACCTGTTATTGGTAAATGGTGGCAAATTTGGCATGGTCTTTTTGCGCATGATTACTAAGGGCCCAATGGAGCTTGCCTCAATATTATATGTATGTGATATTAATTTAGCTGAAATAAAACATTTTTTTAAGGATTCCCACAGAAATTGGTTTCTCCTACCCTATTGTCTTGTGCATCTTATCTAAATCACTGATGGTTGTAGTTTTGAAGTGGCTGTATAAATACGTGCACGTACTCGCAGTGTCTTGATTCCGAACTCCCTTTTCATTCGTTGTTCTCCTGTGCACTGAGCAGGCTTAGATAATGGTTATTTTAATATGTAAAATGGAATAACACAAAAGCTATAATATCTGACAGCAAAGGACTTAATTACTTCCTTTTTGGAAATATGGATTTAGACTTGACAACTAATTGTGGAAACACTTGCTTCCAAAGCTGGTATTGTTATATTATCTCTGAAGAAGAAAACTTCTATGATGAATTCCATCTCCATGGCAACTTGGACAAGGAACTGCATAGTACCCAGATAAGGTCTAAAGCTGGTGTTCTTCAATATATACACAGGGTAATTAGAACACAAGCTTTAATCCATTATCTCATTAACTTTTGTGGGCTAAGAACTAAGATATATTAGCAAATTTTTAATTGCCTAAGGGCTTGTACTCAAGGGCTGAGTCTCACATGTCTGGTAAGGTTCTTTGTAGTTACTTACGAAAATTCGGTCCTAGGTTCTCAGTGCTCCTTTTTTTGTCTATATGGTCTGTTAAAATCATGCTAGCATTTTTACAATTGTTTTTGCTAGTTTCACAATGTACAATAGCCTTGTATGTCAATGATAGAAGTACCATAAATGCTGATTAAATGAAAAATCTACATATGTGGACTCCAACTAATGTATTTGTATAATAGCAATAGGACCATAGGGGGTCTTTTACTATACTTAAATATGCCTAAACAGGCCGGGTCTAAAATTGTGGGTGTGGCTTGGATGGGGAAGGGGAGGGGCCGGGAGGTCCATCTCATTCACCTTTTTCTACGCCTGTTTTTAGGCAGAGAAAAAGGACTAAATGTAAGACAGCTCGGAAGCTGTCTTATATTTAGAACTGGCACTGGAGGCGCCAAAGTTATGGAGATGCCTGTGTCTCTTCATAACTTTGGTGGATCCACCATCAGCACAGGGCCATTATTAAGAGCGGTGTTTAAAATGCCAGTCTTAATAAATGTGCCCTATAGTTTTGAAATGACAGACCTACATGAAATTTGAGGTGGATCTGAATCTAAATTTGTGGTGTTTTGGGAAAATTTTGGAGAGAGAGAAAATAAAAAAATAATGAGAAACCAGGGAAAGAAATTACAATACATCTTCAGGGATTCATACACAAATTCTAATTGGCTAATTGGAGCACTTTTGATTTGGGTAAACCTTGGTCCATATGCCCTATTATGGAAAATGGTATTCTTAAAGGGCTTACTCTTCGGATCTCCTCTATAAACCTGACTGGAGAGCTGCTCTATATTAGTGGCTTCTGTTCTCAAAAATTTGAGTTATCCTTGCATTACATTGACAGCCATTGGCCTGGCTGCAACTTTCCACTGCAAAATCTGTGTCAGAGGTGCCAGTTAGCTGAGTAACCCAGTGGCTACATTTTGAACAGGGTTGTCTCTGATAAAACAACAGCTTAAATTGAAAATTAAGAAGTCTATTATTCTGATCAAATGGTCTTCCTCGGTTTGTTTTGCAGACAGTAAGGCATTTGGCATGTACAGTATTTACTCACTGTACTGTTTTGTAGTGGAATTAAGGTTGCACCTCGCATCTAGACAGGTACTTCCCATCTATGTAGACAAACCGTCCTACATAAGCCATGGAGGTGGGTCAAGGACAAAATATCTCCAGTCATGGTCAGATCCCATATTCAATACACCTACAGTAGTACAATAGTTACTGTGTAACATGGATCACCCTGTAAAGGTTGTGAATGTATAGCTGGGTTGGTGAGCTTCTGTCTACGGCAACCTGTGAATATTAGGGACTCAAGTGCTGGCAGCTGTATTTCATAGTGAGAAAATGTATGTATTTTAATATTGGCTACAATAAGTAGAAACTATTATGTAATACTATGGCAGAACACTTGTATTTATACAGTTATTACATTGTATAAACATTAGTGTTTATTGCTTTGTCATGAAACCTTTGGCTTTATATGAACACAATATATAAAACTCAATTTGAATAGTAAAGAGTAGGATTTAAGATAAACAGTATAGTTTAGAAGCCAGCATATGAGATGTCACTGATAGAATGCCCCACAAAAGTCTATGAAAATGTCAGCTAAAAACACAGGCATTCACTCTAAATTCTGATGAGTAAAGGTCTATGACCCAAGACAAATATCACTAATGCACTCCAAGAATGATGAACTGTAGAACACATGGGGAGTAGCCTAGAATAAAAATAAAATTGCCCCTATTTGCATTACCGTATACTAGTGTGCTAGACTAAAAAATGGCTGGAACATTCTGTATAATGTGTGAGACAAAATAACAGACAAAATGTTAACATTTATACAGATACAGTGGCTTATGTTGCATAAGATATTGAGAAATAAGCATATATGGTCATAGAAGCTACCACCCCCCATTACAACCATAATGTCCCTGTAGACAGCCAGAATGCCCTGCACATCAAATGATAGCCACAATATCCTACAAAGCAGACAGCTACATTAACTCCCATGACATCCAAAGTACCCTCCATGACACACAACAGTAATTATGACCTCCAACACAGCTGGTTGTTTTGGAGGGTATAATGGTGAGCCCCATGACAGCCATAATACCCTCCAAAACAGCCACATTGTCATCCATGAGAGTCATACATGACAGCCATAAGTCCCTCCAAAATAGCCACTTTGCCCCCATGACAGCCACAATGCCCTTCATGACACATTACAGTAACAATGCCCTCAATAACCCTCTCCCCCTGTTTCAGACAGGCTTCTACTTTTTAGACTTGTTGAGCACAAAAGATGTGGTTACTCTTGCCAGCTTCAATTTTATTTACAATGGCTATATCTGCTTTACTGCAAAAATTCAACTCCATGTGCATCTTAAGAAAGACACTGAAGCCTCCCATCTCCACTACAAGTTCCCCAATAAAAATAAAAGGTAGGAAAAAGTACCTAAAATAACTGACTTGACTATTTCTTGATATTCTTAGTTGATGTCCTCAACAGATATTGTAAGCTACGAACAATTCATTTGTTTAGCTTTGCCATTTCTGCTTATGTTGCTTATGCCTGCTCGTATTATTGTATCTATCTGTTTAAAAGTAGTAATAAAAGTAGTAAATCAAGTTTATAGTGAATCATTCAAAATATCATGATGAGAGACCATGGTTATATCCCTTTCCAACGAGAACTGCTGCAGGAGATCCAGCTCCTGACACCCTTCACAAACATCTAACCGCTAGCAAACTATTACCTGTATGTAGCATTTCAAGGTAGTCATTGAGAGGTTCCCCCCTCCCTCACTATAAAATCCATAGGCCTTTAAAGGACAAATGGATAGAGGTTTTCCTAAGAGAATCTCTTTAAGGAAGTATTTGCATTGCATTCTCCATATGGCAGTGTGTCTACAGCAATACACAGCTATATGTGGACTCTGTATATTTCAATAGAGGCGCAGTGTCACATGTATGACATGAATTCTAGAAAGAATCTTACTTAAAACACTAGAACCAGAATTTGTGAGTATGCACTCTACAATGTGGTGCCCAATTACAGTCAGCAGCCCCTATTCACTGTGCATTTGTACATCAGTGGTTTCATTTTCTCAAAGATGGTAGTTGTTGTGGGTATTATCTTCTATCTTTTATGGTTTAGAAAATGTTCCTTTGTGCTACCTTACTGAACCTGCTGCAGTCGCCTTCTTCCAGTCTGGTTAGCAGGGGACTGGAGATGATTCACCTAGACTAGGTTTACCTGCCTCCGAGGTTTCATTAGGAGCTTCTGTCGCAGTTTCCAGAAACGCAGGACAAAATACCACTGCACTGCATTTTTTCCATTGTTTTGTTCCTATATTAGAACATAAAAATGGAAAAGCACTGCAGATAAGAACCTAGCCTAAGGTAATTATATTGAACAGTTGTTCCAAATGAACAGCTATTTGAATCCTAGAAAATCTTAAAAGGGGATGGAGCAGTTGTAATTACACTGTATCACCGCTACATAAACTTCAGGTAAATCTTGAAGAGGAAACAGCACTCACATGAGAACCACGACTCCTTCAAACAGCTCATCTACAGGGCTGGACCCCCCTGATCACCCCTCCCCCCCCCCCCCCTTCTCCTCTTAGTTTTATTTTTGTCTAGTAGCTATTAAACAAATATAAAAAAAAAAAAAAACAATACCAAACTTCCTAGGACATGTGGCGTCATGTTCGGTCACATGGCCTAGTGTAGCTCAATCTCATACAAGTTCAGCCTCTATCTAAAGGATGACTGGTAAGCTGCGAGGAGGCAGGAGCACTCACAGGATCGTTGCGGTCTCCTTAAACAGCTAATCAACAAGGGTGCTGGGAGTTGGACCCCCGATCATCTTATATTGATGATCTATCCTCACAGTATACAGTACAATACAGAAGAGTACTGTGTACGTACTAGTCTGTCTGGGACTGGGTGTCTCATAAAGTGTATGGATTAAATCCACTGCATTTACAGGCAAGCTAGTATTGGCCTTTGTGACTCAGTCTGTGACTGTCTGTCTGCCGAAAATGGCAGCCTGTCTGCTCTAACGCTCTGCTCTGCCTCTCCAGAGAGGACATCAGAGAGAGGCATGGAGCTCAAAAAATGCTATCAGGAGCCACTATGTGAGGAGGAAGCTTGACTAAGCTGTTCAGTTAGTTGAGCCTCCCTCTCCTCTTCCTCGCTCCTTTCAGCCCCCCTCCCTCCACTGTTGGTAATGCAGCACTCAGCCGAGGCTGTGCATAGTTATTGTAAGAAAATTGTATCACAGTGACAGAAAGGGGGCAATTGTGTATTGTGTAAGGTGGGCATTTGGGGCAGCAATGGGCCCCACCAGGGTGTCGGGCCTGGGTGGCCACCATAAATGCCATTGGACCTATACTGAGGATCTTACGCCACTGCATAACCCTTTTAAATTTGCTTACTACATTACTTTTTTCATAATTGATTATAGGCAATACATTTTTTGTCACATAACATGGTATGGATTACCCTTGGGATATTTATAACATTGACTATACACAATCGCTGCTTCTCACAATGTTTAGGCAGTACCTACAGATTTACTGCACCTGAAATTCTCCTGAACAGAACAACATGGAAAAGAAATATGCCTTCAAATATACAATACACATATCTTAACTCAATTTTCAAAACACTGTTATTGTTATGGATGATTGAAAACAAAAATATGTTGTGCCCATATTTCAGTTCACAGTACTGAAATCATGCCAACTCCTGTTAGGAAACAATTTCCCGACACAGTGAACGTCTGATTTAATTGTGATATATCTTTCCCAGACATCTTTCTGTTAAAGCTTAATGATCTTTTACTTTGTTTCGTATTTTTTGACAACTTGATTGCAGCTTTTTCTGTAGCTCAATTCATATGTGATTTGCACAGTGGAGAGTACTGAAAGGTAATGTATTGCTCACACTACTATTACCATGTAATGGATGTGTTTTTCTATTTGTGTAGACTCCAGGATAATTTTATTCAGCTTGAAGTCTATTTAAAAAATTCACTTAATAACTGAAGGGATGTGTTAAGTGTCCTCAAAAGCATTTTATAGATACTGCATTACAATACTTCATTTTGATGCAGTCATTGAAAGCAAATGTTCAGCTATCAAATACAACGCTTTCTGGTACTGTTTACAGGGGTTTTCCAAGACTCAGATTCTGATGACCTTCGTCATCAGTATCTGATCGGTGGGGATCCAACACCTGGGACCCCTGCCTATCAGGCGTTCGAGAAGGCAGCGGTACTCGCAGTAGTGTTTCTTGCAGCTTTCCTTTGGCCGAGCGATGACACGTTCATCATTCACATGGCCAAAATGCAGCTTAGCCTCATAGAAGTAAATGGGCCGAGATGTGATACCAAGCACAGCCACTATACAATGTACAGTGTTGAGGATATGTTATCAGTATTTAAGTCTCTGAAAACTCTTTTAAGGTAGTAGTATGACAAACCGTTTATTGTAGGACAACCCTTGTCTGATTTTCTATTAACATCAGTGGTGATAATGTTTTACAGTCAAATTGATTGAAATATTCAACCCATATTTTTAAGTCAACTTTTAGTTTATATAATCTTCCCTTATTGAATCCTCATTAAAGTGAAAATATTCTATATATAAAAAAAAAAAAGTGGACAGATTCATCTTTTTAAAGTTGCTCCATGTATTCTACTTCCTGTCCGGGCTCTATAACTTCCTTTTTGCTTGGACTTTTTAGCACGACAAACAGCCTTGCTTAAAGGGGTTGTCCGGGTTCAGAGCTGAACCCGGACATACCCTTATTTCCACCCCGGCAGCCCCCCTGAGCCTAGCATCGGAGCATCTTATGCTCCGATGCGCTCCAGTGCCCTGCGCTAGATCGCGCAGGGCACAGGCTCTTTTGTTTTTAATAACACACTGCCGGGCGGTAACTTCCGCCCAGCAGTGTGTTCGGTGACATCACCGGCTCTGAGGGGCGGGCTTTAGCTCTGCCCTAGCCGTTTTACTGGCTAGGGCAGAGCCAAATCCCGCCCATCAGTGCCGGTGACGTCACCGGGGTTCCTGTCAGCCCCATGGAGAGCCCGGTACGTCACCGGAACTCTGAAAAATGCCTTTGCCCTGCGCGATTTAGCGCAGGGTAAAGGAGAGCATCGGAGCATGAACTGCTCCGATGCTCATGTTAGGGGGGCTGCTAGGGTGAAAATGGAGGTATGTCCAGGTTCAGCTCTGAACCTGGACAACCCCTTTAACTTTTTCACTAAGGCCATCACTGTGACCAGAGAGATCCCCCTGTAGTGACTCAATAAGAGCATCACGCATTACACTAATCAATGTATTGTTCTTCTGTATCGCTATCAAGGCCCATCAAGAGAATAGTGGAATAGTGCAGAAGAATACTGCACACTTGTCCATACAGTATTGAAAATAATTATATTGATGTTATAAAGGGGCCAAAAGCACACTCCTTAACCTTCCGTCAGGTGAATGTGGGCATATGGATACAAGCTTTCTTGGAATACACGGCACAAAGCCAGTGGAAAATGTGTGAAAACAGCCTAAATTGGGTTTTCCCAATGAGATTCTAAGAGTGGATTCCAAAGACAACATTCTTTTGAAAAGGTTAAGATTAAGGTTTCTACCTTTTCCCAGAAAAACAAACACCCCTGTAGTCTATACTCTGTGGGTATTGCTGCAAGTCAGCCTCATTAACATAAATATGAAATATAAATAAGGCAGTATTAGACATGTCCTTTGGACAACAGTGGTGCCGTTTCTGGAAAAAAATAAGCCCCTTCATCTAATCACAAATAAAATGAGTGTCACATAATGCTTCATGCTGCTGCAAATAAACATGCAATCACATTGTAGTGTCCCCACACAGAGTAAACAGCAAGAAGCCCTTGTTTAGTATGTCTGGACTGAGGAAAGTGTAGTGTGGGATGGGCCAAATGGGACAAAAACTTTTGCTTTTGTATTTCCTGTGAAGAGATTAGAAGATCAGATATGTGACAACTGCATCATGCATGTTGCTCCAAAAATGTCTTGTCAATTTTTTAAGCTCATTTAACTATGACCTTTCCAGTCTAAATTATAAATGTGTACTTCACTAGCAATATCTAATATTTTAATTTATTATGTTCTACTTGTCTTGGAATAAAAATACATTTTCTAGCTATTCATTTTTTTTTTTAAATCAACAATTTGTCTTATACAGCCTCCATATCCACTGCATCTGCTGACTGTTCCTCCGGCTTCTCAGTGAAACTCGTCAGAAAGCTGCTCTGATCGTCCGATCTGTAGCCATTAACTTACTTTGCTAACAACTAGAGATGGCCTTGCGTTTCGCCCGGTGGTTGTTTAGCGGCAAATTTTGCTTGTTGGCGATTCGGTGAACATGCGAACATATGGCGATGTCCGCTGGCGGCATATTATTTTGCATTGCCCGAACATTGACCCATGAGACATCCATCAGGTGGGACAGGACAGCCAATTGAGACATTTCAGAACAAGGACACACCCCCTACCCTATAAATAAACCCGATCTGGCCGCCATTTTACATTCAGTATTTTGACAGTGTAAGGAGAGGTTGCTGTGTGGAGCAGGGAAAGACTGTTAGGGACACCAAACGCTAGCTAATAGGTGGTATAGGTGTGCTATCGATATATATATATATATATATATATATATATATAATATATACATACTTTTTATATAGTGCATTTGTATTGTGCAGCAGTTCTGTGCGGTTCTGCTGTGATACTGCAGCTATACAGAGGGACAAACACTATTGGAACAACTAATTTGCATTGGTGCGATATACCAGTTGCCCCCCAAAAAAACGGATTGAGGCAGGGGTGTGATATACCTATAATATAATTTCTATATAGTGCATTTGTAATGTGAAGTAGTTGTATGTGGTTCTGCTGAGATACAGTAGCTATACAGAGGGACAAACGATATTGGAATAACTAATTGCAACTGGTGTGATATACCTGTTGCCCCAAAATAAACTGATTAAGGGGTTTGATATACCTTCTTCCAGTAAATAATCATTAAGGGTTTCTATATACCTGCTTCCACAAATACTGCTCTTTTATAGGGACTTTGTCACAGGGTTATCTTGACAATGATAGGCAGAGGAAACATCAGGCCATTCCGCAGGGGTGGTAGGGATCGGGCAGGTGCACCAGGCCAGAGCCTAAGTAGGAAGTTGGAGAAGGTGCGTGCGATTACATTAAAGGATGCACCAGAGTTGGTTGAGCAGCTCACTCAGCCTTTCGCTTCTGCACCCTCCTCATCCTCTGTATCAGCACCCTCCTCACTCTCTGCTGTGTGCACCCCCAAAGACACCACCACCACCATAGCACCTCCAATCGAGTCAAAATAATTATTTTCCCATGCATTTTCAGACCTTACCGATGCACAGTCATTCTTGGAATCGGATGAGAAAAATGTATCAATGACCACCACCCAGCGGTCTGACGACAGTACCCAGATCAGCCCAAAGAGGGTGGTCCCCACTGTTGCTGCCTACTCTGAGATCTCTAATGTCAGTGGTGGTGAAGGTGATGATAATGACGTGTTGATGGAAGTCACGTGGGTGCCCAGAAGAGAGGAAGAGGAGGAGAGTTCAGAGGGAGACAGAGAGCAGCAGATAGGGAGGAGAAAGAGGAGAAGCAGGCAGAACTCGCAGTGCACAGGAGGAAAAAAGCAGACTGCAAATGTATCTGGAGCAAGCCATCCACCATGCACAGTCACATCTTGCACTCCAAGTAGCCGGCACATGGCTCCGCAGTGTGGACTTTTTTTTTACGTGTCAGCTGCTGACAATAGTGTTGCCATTTGCAGCCTGTGCTGTCAACTCATAAGTCGCGGTAAGCCCAACACTCACCTAGGGACAACCGCCTTAAGAAGGCACCTGGCCTCCCATCACCGAGCCCAGTGGGAGCAACACCATCTGAACTCGCAAAGCCACACTCCCGGTGCTCCATGTCCTGCTTCTTCTCCTTCTCTTCTCTCCTGCCATTTATCCTTCTCCACCTTCCAATGTGCCGTTGTTGAGTTCATCTGGCAAAAGGCATGGCCCAACTGTTCGAACATAAAAAGTTGATGATGCAGCCCAATGGCTGAATGATAGCTTGTCTAAACTACTAGCCCGCCAACTACTGCCATAAAAACTGGTGGACTCGGAGGCCTTTAGAAAATTTGTTTCCATTGGCACACTGCAATGAAAGGTCCCCGGATGGATATATTTCTCCCAGAAGAGCATCCCAGAGCTATATGACCATGTTCAGCGGCAAGTGAATGTATCTCTGGCACAAAGTGTCAGTGCCAAGATACATCTGACCACAGACACGTGGTCTAGCAAACACAGGCAGGGAAGGTACATAACTTTTACTTCCCACTGGGTGACCCTTCTGACGGCTGTCAAACATGCAACCCATAGAATCCGTATGGATTTGGTGTTACTGCCACGGATTGCATGCAGGCCTGCCTCTTCTTCTCCTCCTCCTACGCCATCCTCCGTCTCCTCATAGGCTGCCTCCTCCTTTTCCACTGCTACAGCCTCTTCCGCTGCACCCCCCAAGCTCCCCAGAACCTATTTGACATGCCAGGTGAGACGTTGCCATGCTGTGCTGTGGCTGTTGTGCCTGGAAGCCAAGAGGCCGATCAGTGGCTAACCCCACTCAATTTGACGGTTGGTAAAGTGTGTGCGACAACGGTGCCAATCTGCTGAGCGTGCTAAAACAGGGCAAATCGACACACATGCCGTGCATGGCACACGTCCTGAACTTAGTCGTGCAGCAATTCGTTGCCAAATACCCCTGCATCCAGAACGTCTGGCGGCAGGCCAGAAAAATCTCTGGCCATTTTAGAAGCTCTTACCTGGCCATGGCTGGCCTTGCTGACTTTCAGCGGCGACACCACTTGCCCATCAGATGTCTGATTTGTGACTGCCTGACGCTCTGGAACTCCACCTTGTAAATGCTTGATAGGCAACTGTTCTTTTCTGAACTGTAAATGCATAATTTTTGGGGCCTGTAATCTAACTGGCCAACAGTAAAATTGTTATACGGTGACCGCCTAATGTACCTCCAGCCACATAATCACTTGTTCTTTTCTGTACGGTGAATGAATAATTTTTGGGGCCTGTAGTCCACTGGCCTGCAATAAAGTTGTTATCCAATGACCATCTATTATACCTCCAGCCACATAATCGCTTGATGTTTTCTGTCTGGTGAATGCCTAATGTTTGGGGCCTGTACTCCACTGACCTGCAGTAAAATTGTTATCCATTGACCGTTTAATATACTCCAGCCACATAATCACTTGATGTTTTCTGTCCGGTGAATGCCTAATGTTTGGGGCCTATACTCCCATGGCCTAAAATAAAAAAACTTCTAGGCTCCAGCAGGGCACGTTTTTGAGTTTCCCTTTAAGACACATAAAAATGGCCCCTTATTAAAATACATATTTTTTGTGGCAATTTTTGCCATTGATCCCCCTCTGGTATGTCACTTTCCATGTTGTGGATTTGTGCACTTGTAGTAAGTATTTGGTGGCTGCAAATATGACCTGAAGGTTTTTTAGTTTCGCCTGCTATTAAAGTGAATAGGGCCCGCCACAAACTGCGGTTCGCGAACATTTGATGTCCCTCGCACATTTGCGATTCGTCCCGGACGATGTTCATCTATCACTTCTAATAACTATTAAACATTTTTTAAAGAGTCACTGTACTTTCACACAATTTCATTTAATTTAATAGAGAATGGTGTAGCTAGAAAATTTCAAAATAATTTCATTAAAAAAATATGCCTGCGTCCACCTGAAAAAAGTATTAGCCACTAGGGGTCTCACTTAAACCTAATTTTCGGTCCACTGCCTGCTGTCAGGCAAGAGCCATCCCTGCCAGCAGAGACACCAAAGATGGAAGACAGGAAGTGGTGATGTGCCAGTGTAGCTGAGCTTCTGGAACTGCTTCTACAGAGCTTTTAAAGATTATAGTATCCTTCTGTGTGTCTGTAAGTATGATTAACCCCTTCTAATCTGTTCTGTGAGAATCAGAGCTGAAAGCAAACATAGTAGGAACTAAGGGAAAGGATATCACAGCAGTACCGTGCTGTCAGATTCCAGAAGGGAGATGCCCTCTGCTACTAAGTGGATGAGTGGAATGCATCTAACTGTGCAGATGAAACAAGGAATAATGTTGCTGAAGGAGACATTATTGAAGCCCAAAAAAGACCTGTTACTTCACACTTATGATTGTACACTTAACAGCCATTATGCAAACTCTTTTGAATACTCAATTATGTTTTAAGCTAATTCCTTTCAAACTAATATAAGTAATATAAGAACTAAGAAAATAAGAATATGAGTATTTATACTCAAACCTTAACATCTATTACCTATATTACATATATATATATATATGCGCCTCTACTTGGTGTTTTTAATCAGAGTATCTCATAGCTGGATCATACTTTGTCCTAAAACCTATAGGCCAAAAGCCCAGGAGGGGAATGACTGTTATAGTAGGTCCCATCTGTTAGAAGCCAACTTGTCATTGGTAGATGGGCTCAACATATTCTTGACCAAAAATATGCGAAAAGAGCCTCTACTTTTCATATAGTAAGTATAGCAGTAATGCAGTTTACACCTTAATGCATTCACCGTTCACCTATGACTTTGTGCATTAAGGAGTGTAATGCTACTTGTAGTTCTATGCATTGTGTCACAGCCAAGGTAGGGTGCACCTGTGCCCCCTTTTTTTTATATATATTTTGGAGGTGCTGGTTTAATTCTCTTTTGTATTATATATGTGGTGGAGTGGTGTCCTGTGTGAACCTTGTCACTTCTGTACTGGGTGCTTTTAATCAGAGTATCTCATAGGTTGATCCTACTTTGCCTTGAAACTTATAGGAAAAATGCCTTGGAGATAAATGTGTGCTGCTACTTGTAGTTCTATGCATTGTGTTGTAGCCAAGGTAGTGTGCATATGTGCCACTTTTTTATAAATACTGTATTTTAGAGGTGCCTTAATTTTGCTGCTTTACTTTACTGTTTCTTGTCCAGGCATACCTATAGAGTGCTGCTGTATTTATTTGTCATATATATATATATATATATATATATATATATATATATATACATATATATATACATTTACAGTATATATATAACGTTCATAGATCTTTTATGTGGCCAGTAGATGGTACAAAGCTGGAAAAGTGATAAAACAAAAATATGAACGTGCTATTCTTTTTCCATACATGCTTGAACGTCTCACATAGGAAACGGCAGGACAAACTATACACAGACATTTCTATATATAGTATAGCATTTGTAATGTGTCTACTGACATCCATAAAAACCCTGGAATAACAATGATGAAATTCCAAATTTGTGGGCTAATTTGTTTCTTTTTCCTCATTTAAGGTGATTTAGTAAGTTTAATTGCAGTACTATATAAACTTAGAGAGGACATAAGCATCACTATGTTTTTCCCATCAAAGCAACAGACAAATCAGTGGAACCTAACAGACCACATTATAAGTCAATGGTGTCTGCTGGACACTGCTTGTGCCTGCCGGAAATGTGACATTAACAGTCTAGATGTGAACTCAGCCTTATAAGACCAATTCATATAAAAAAATATAAAAAAAATGCCCAAAAAAGATATAATAATGCTGGCAGTTGTTTTAATGTCTACATTTTCATTTCCATCTCTTCTTTCTTCATATATTATGTTACTTTATTCCACCCCCTCTCATCTCTCCTTATCCTGGTATGTCTGCATTGAACTATTAATGTCTCTTTTCCTGCTGGATTTATTGAGTATTTGTTTACATTGACTATTTCACCCCTGTATCTGGTCCTATCTTGATTAGGCCATATGTAGCCCCCTCCCCTCTTGGTCACACCTGATTGATCACTGAGTGGTATAAATCTAAGGTCTTAGGTCTTTTCAGACCTTGGTCTTTCAACATGCAACATCTCTCAAGTGCAACTCTTTAAGTGCACAGACTGAATTATACCAGAATTGGACAAGACTGGGACCACAGGTAATTACAGACATAGTCAATGCAAACAATGTTCAAATTTTTCTCTTATTCCTCCTACTTTTCCACAACCTCCTGAAATACCCCCACATCCATTCACCCAGCAAGGAACTATTCATCTCTTCTTCCATCTTACCTTCTCATCTGATCGCTTGCACAAACCTGTTTGCCAACATAAAACACTTCCTTGCCCAAACACACACAGACACCTAATGCCCTCTCTTATTCTCATCTATTAGCACTTTCTCTGCTTCTCCTTACTGCTGGTGATATCTCTCCAAATCCAGGACCCCCTCAGCAAATCCCCACTATCACCTCCATGTCCCACTACAAATCGCCTTCTACAATTTTCTACAACCCCTTAAACATAATTACCATTCCTCTGACTCCTGCCCCTTTGGTTCCTCTTGCAGGAGCATTATGGAACGCGCGCTCCGTCTGTAACAAACTGTCGTGCATTCATGAACTGTTCATCTCTCAAAACCTTTCCTTTCTGGGTCTCACAGAGACATGGCTGACACCCTCAGACACCACCTCCCCTGCTGCAATCTCTTATAGTGGATTTCAATTCACTCACACCCCCCGCCCCGGCTGCAAACATGGTGGAGGAGTTGGTCTTCTCCTATCAGACACCTGCTCCTACAGCCCAACTCCACTGCCACCCTCCATTACGCTCACCTCATTTGAAGTACACTCTGTTCGCATCTACTCTCCCTCCAATCTTCAAGTAGCAGTCATTTACCGCCCTCCAGGCCCAGCCACCATATTTCTTGACCACTTTAACACCTGGCTACTACACTTTCTTTCTGCCGACATCCCCACTATCATCATGGGTGACTTCAACATCCCCATTGACACATGCCACTCGGCCGCCTCTAAACTCCTGTCGTTCTCTTCCTCCTTCGGCTTATCACAGTGGTCTTCAGCTCCCACCCACAGAGATGGTCACACTCTGGATCTGATCTTTTCCCGCCTCTGCTCAGTATCTAACCTTTCTAATTTGCCTCTCCCACTCTCTACCATCTGTTGCCTACAAGACCCAGAAGCTGCTACCACCCTATATAACACCACATTAAGTACAGCTCTGGACACTGTTGCCCCCCTCACACAGAACAAAATCCGGAAAATCAACAGACAACCCTGGCACACCAACCTGATAAAAAAAACTCAGACAAGCTTCCAGGGCTGCTGAGCGGCGATGGAAGAAATCCCATTCTAAAGATCACTTCACCGCATACAAGCAATCCCTCCTCATATTCAAATCCTCACTCGCTGATGCAAAACAGGCTTACTTCTCATCTCTCATATCTTCCCTGTCACACAGCCCTAAACAACTTTTTAGCACTTTTAATTCCCTTCTCTGTCCCCCAGCGCCCCCACCCTCTCCTCTCTTCTCACCTGAGGACTTTGCCAAATATTTTAAACAAAAGATAGTCCACATCAGAGAAAGTTTTACTACACAGTCCCCACAGACCCTCTACACAACTGCTCGGTCCTCTTCTCCCAAAACCCACTTCTCTACCATTACAGAAGGAAAACTCTCCACTCTACTCTCCAAATCTCATCTGACCACCTGTGCACTTGACCCAATCCCATCCCACCTCATCCCTAACCTCACCGCAGTGTTTATCCCAGCCCTAACTCATCTCTTCAACCTATCACTAAACTCTGGTGTCTTCCCCTCTGCTTTTAAACATGCTACCATTACACCCATCCTCAAAAAGCCTTCACTTGATCCATCTTCCTTGTCCAGTTATCACCCCATATCACTTCTTCCGTATGCCTCAAAGCTACTTGAACAACATGTCCATTCAGAACTGTCATCCCACCTCTCCTCCTGCTCCCTCTTTGACCGCTTACAATCTGGCTTCCGACCCCACCACTCGACCGAGACTGCCCTTACCAAAGTCACCAATGACCTACTGACAGCCAAAACCAAGAAACAATACTCTGTCCTCCTTCTCCTTGACCTGTCCTCTGCCTTCAACACTGTTGACCACTCCCTTCTGTTGCAAACTCTCTCATCTCTTGGCATCACTGACCTGGCCCTCTCCTGGATCACATCATACCTCACAGACCGGACGTTTAGCGTCTCCCACTCCCGCACCACCTCCTCGTCTCATTCCCTCTCTGTTGGTGTCCCGCAAGGCTCTGTCCTAGGACCCCTGCTCTTCTCTATATACACTTTTGGCCTGGGACAGCTCATAGAGTCCTATGGCTTTCAGTATCACTCCTACGCTGACGACACACAAATCTACCTCTCTGGTCCAGACATCACCACCTTACTATCTAGAATCCCACAATGTCTATCTTCTATATCATCCTTCTTCGCCTCCCGCTTTCTTAAACTTAACATGGATAAGAAAGAATTCATAATCTTTCCCCCATCTTGTTCAACCCCCCCAACAGACCTATCTATCATGATCAATGGTTGCACACTCTCCCCAGTCAACAAAGCCCGCTGCCTTGGAGTGATCTTGGATTCTACCCTTTCCTTCCGACCGTACATCCAAGCCCTTTCCACCACCTGCCGTCTCCAACTCAAAAACATCTCCCGCATCCGCGCTTTCCTTAACTTTGAATCTGCGAAAATACTTGTACATGCCCTCATTATCTCCAGCCTAGACTACTGCAACATTCTCCTTTGTGGCCTTCCATCTAGCACTCTCGCACCCCTCCAATCTATCCTCAACTCTGCTGCCCGATTAATCCACCTCTCACCCTATTATTCCTCTGCCTCTCCCCTTTGCCAATCCCTTCACTGGCTCCCCATTGCCCAACGAATTTACTTCAAAGTACTTACAAATACATACAAGGCCGTCCATAACATGTCCCCTCCCTACATCTCTGAGCTAATTTCCTGATACACCCCCACACTCACTCTCCGATCCTCACAAGACCTCCTTCTCTCCTCTCCTCTTATTGCCTCTTCCCACAATCGACTCCAGGATTTCTCCCGTGCATCCCTCATACTCTGGAACTCCCTACCCCAACATATCAGACTCTCACCTACAGTGGAATCCTTTAAAAGAAACCTGAAAACCCACTTCTTCAGACAAGCCTACAACCAGTGACCCTGCTGCCTCTATACCGCCATGACCAACTTAACCCGCACCTACTGTGTCCTTCTCCCATACCATGTAGATTGTAAGCCCTCACGGGCAGGGCCCTCTCTCCTTCTGTACCAGTTTGTAACTAATTTTGTTTATGATTAGTGCAATTGTCTTTATTATGTATGTGCACCCCTTATCATATGTACAGCGCTATGAAATGAATGGTGCTTTAATAATAAATAATAATAATAATAACATTTCTTTTCACTATTAAGAGGCATGTCTCTAAAAAAAGACCTATTCTAATGGGATAATGAATACTATCATCTACAACAATGTATTCATGTAAAAGTAGCATGCACTAGAGCAATATTTTCCAACCTGTGGCTCTCTATCTGTTGCACAACTACAACTCCCATTGTGCTCTGACAACCTGTGGTTTCGCAAAAGCTGGAGAGCCACAGATTTGAGATCACTGAACTGCAGTAATGATTGTAACACAGTGACTACAGTGGACACTACCTAAACAAGGTAGGTAGGTAGATAGATAGATAGATAGATAGATAGATAGATACTTGATGGTTCATTGCATCTTTAGCTGTTGAAGCCAATATACAACTACTGTGATGAACTACAGAGCTAAATTATCCTGTATATTTAACCACTTGCTATTACTGTATGGAAAACCACAGACTAATGCATGTGTATTAAATAATCTGCCTCACATGTCATTCACTACACGTCATATCATATGTAACTGTATTATCCCCTGAATCGTGTACTGATTTTAACTATGATCTGAATGTCCAAACATAAATAAGGGCTTTGTGTAAATTAGAGAGATGAATTAGAGATAAGATCTTTAAAAAGTCTGTCCTCCAATCTACATAGATTCTCCAAAATGGGAATCACTCTAATTTTTGTGGATATTTGTGCCTTAAAGAATCAATACTTAGATCTCTAGAAAATAATCAAAAAGCTAATTTCCTCTCTGTGACTCCTGGGCCAGGCACAGTTGGCTTCAGACTCAGCCTTAGCTTATAGCTGAAAATCTAGCCCAGTTTACAGGAGACATTAAATTGAGTCTGTCACCAGGAGTTATCTCAGGCACAATGCCTTGTGGAACTAGCTCAGCAGAATATAACATTACCTTTCTCTTAGCAATCTGTCCATAAGCAGGTAGGGAGAGCTCCACCGATCAGGAAGAAGAGTTCCAGTGTTGCAAGGTTCCCCCTGCAAGGTGGCCTTTAAAAGTAAAATATCTAGGGTGCAGGTTAAGGTCAGGGAGTCCCCTGCCTTTGACATCAGTACTAGAAGAGCCTGTTGTAATATCCAGTGTGCATAACCCCGCTGCACAGATGGATTTTATCTATAGTTTATATGTAACCAGATTTTGCTCCCTTATTTCCATTTATAATACTTTATTCCAATAAAAATCATGTTTTAGTTTCTATGCCTCCTGTGATAGTTTACAATAAAAATTGACTTTTACTATTCAACTTTTTAAACACAGTTGCAAACTAATGTGACTCTACACCAAAAACCTAGGGTTTAGGACATGTGGGGTTTCTACACTTCTAACTTGCTTGATGAGGCCAGGGGCTTACACAAAAGGGGCAGAGCTCCACTGGAAAGTAGTCTAAGATGTGTCATTTTGCAATACAATTCTGTTGTAAAAATCAGTCAAATTAAGCCATAAAATAGTTGTTATAGAGTCATAGAAAAATGTCTATCCTTGCACTAGATTTATCATCTAGCCTGAGCCCAACTGATAAATCTGCACCGTGTCTAAGCTTATGGCATCTTTAGGATTAATAAATCTAGGTCAGCGTCTCATTATTAGTTTACCAAAACAAAAACTTTCTCATTTCCAGTGGCCAACCAAAAAGTCAAGAGATTCACAGTAAAGAAGAAACTATAAAATAACTAAGATGACCACCCAAAAAGAACATTTACTGTAATATATCAACTGGTACAACTTTGCCATTTTGCTCTATTGATCTGTAACCTAATATTTAAGAAAACCAATAATTGCCGGAGAAACACATAACAATTGAATTAAATTAAATTACTTTCCTGTTAGTTACTTTATACCTGCCCTAAGGCTAATGTATTTAATGAATACACTCTACACAGATAACCAAGTACATCCTGACTTAATTTGAATTTATCTTCTTAAACTCCTCAGAAATGCCTTCACTTACTTTACTTTTCAATTACTTATGTAATTTATATATTGTGCCCCAAGGCTGATGTATCGTAATAAAGCCAGAGCCTCTGCAGGAAGCAGTGAAATCATTTCAGCCTCAGTGTTGTCACTTTCTGTCATCTGCTCTAGTTAAGTAGTTTTGTCAAAATGATACAATTTGAACTTACAGCTCGGACTTTACAGAAAATTAACCAAAAAATGGGATAAAATATCTAGCTTCTCTCTCTGGTCCTCCCTGTCGCTGCCCAATGTATACCATGTCACTGCTGCAGTCCATCAAGTGGCATACACTGCTGAGGCCAATGACTAGCTGCACAGTAACTGCTCACAGAATGTCACCGCTGCAGCCAGGAAGGTGGCATCAGTGCCAGAGGACTAAAGCACAATGCTGGGTGTGTCAGAGGAGAAAGATAGGAAGTATTCCTGGATTGCAGGGTGGTCGTAACCATGGAAATGAGCCATGTATAATGTGATGGTAAAATGAATCCAGCCAGCAAAGAAGCAATACGGACAATCACAACATATTAGTAAGTGCCTTGTATTAACTTTCTCTACATGATAAATGCCATTTACTAAAATGAGACAACCCCTTCAATCCCTTAGAGAACTTGTATGGTGCCACAGAAAATGCAGTTTATGAGTCAAAACACAAAAAGGTAGTCCACTCGTCCTGATTGGAATACCTGTCCAGAGATGCCAGAATTTGGTTGACTACACATAACACAGATGTCAAGCAGTTCTGAGAAACAATGGTGATGCCACTAAATATTAACATAGTAACATAGTACATAAGGCCGAAAAAAGACATTTGTCCATCCAGTTCGGCCTGTCATCCTGCAAGTTGATCCAGAGGAAGGCAAAAAAAAACTGTGAGGTAGAAGCCAATTTTCCCCACTTTAGGGGAATAAAATATTCCTTCCCGACTCCAATAAGGCAATCAGACTAACTCCCTGGATCAATGACTTAGTTTAGTAATTCAAAATAAAGTAAAATCTAAAACATTTTTTTAGTTTATACATTCAAATTTTTTTTTTATGCTGGCGCTGCTACTTTTTGGTGCAGCCTAATATATATTTTTTTTTCTGTGAAGGATTAACACAAACTTGATAAATTGTGCTATTAATTTAATTTGCAATTGAATATATAGTATTGCCAATGCTTTAGCATTTATGGAAATACAATTTATTATAATGATTTAAGCTTTATTTGCTTTTTTAATATCACTGCTACTTTAGTGTACATGTCAACTTCAAAACGGCTGACATCTTTAGTCTTTTTCCTTCTTTTTTTTTTTTATTCACTTTAGTAAAAAAAAAAATCTTGATTATCTGCCCTTCTGGAACACAAAAGCATGCATTCTCTTGTCTGACTTCATTTTCTATAAGGCAGATTTATGTTATGGAGGAAAAAAGAATTGAATTGTGTCTTAAGCTGAGATACATTGGAGATAGGACCAAAGGTCTGTCCTGCTAGCAAAGAAAGAAGAAAAATGAAAGCTTCTTTTGCAGGCTTCCCCTATGAGATTTTTCTGGAATATATATAATTTGTGTATAGAAAATAAAAAGAGTGCTAATTTAGTTTACACTAATTTTGTTACAAAATGGAGAGGAATAAGGTACATTCTCTATTAAATGTCTCCTGTCTGACCCAGTGAAAAGTACAGCGCCACCTTAGAAAAAGACAAAAATAGATAAATCTCTAGTTCCAGTTAGAACACACTTATGTTCTAAGAGAACTGAGTAATATAAAATATAGACCCTTATTTTTAGTGTGTAACCCATTAAGAACACGGTCTACTTTGAGGCTTTGAGATTTTATTCTAAATGTAGATCTCTGCATTTCAAAACACATTAATTTTGTATTTTTCAATGAACATAGCCATATGAGTGCTTGTTTTATGCAGGGCAATTTGTAATTGTATAGCACCACTTTAGGGTACATCAGGTGAAATCTACAACCTTTACAACATTTTTGAGAGTGACAGCGTGAAAAAACAGTACAATTCCACCATTGTTTTTAAGGTTTGGTCTTTACAATATTGTCAATATCCATACTTTACCTTTATTCTGTGATTCTGTGGCTCAGTACAGTTATGGAAATATCAAAATGTTTTGAAAATAATAAAAACATCTCGCCATTTAAAAAAGAAGAAAGATTGATTTGTGTGGCTATATAACTTTTTATTTTTCTGTCTATTGGCTTATTTGAGGGCTATTTTTTGCGGTGTAAGCTATTGCATTGTATTAACACCGTTTTGGGTACATGGGACCTTTAGATAATTTTTTATTCGATTTTTAGGGGGACGCAAGGTGACCAGAATACTAAATCTGTTATTAGGGATTTTGTTTTATGATGTTCATTGTGTGGGTTAAATAATGTCAAATTTAGATATATTTTATTATATTTTTATTATCACGTTGTATTGTATTAGCAGCTGAGACACTTCCACATCATGCATTCACGAGGTGCAGATTGGAGGACAGAGGGAGCTCCCTCCTTCTCTCTAACTGCTCAGATCCTGAGGTCATATGCTTTTAGAAAGAAAAGGCAAAAAAAAAAGGATTAGGTCTGGTGCACATTAGTGCTATTTTACATTAATATATAGATCCATCTTGTACAGATTGGTAATTTTTGTGGTTGTCCCATTTGTCTTAATGGGGCTTGCAATACTCCATGCAAATACTGCAGAAACAACGTAATTCAGATGTACAATGTGAAATCAATTTCCCCAAAGCAGGAATTTCATGTGTGAACATAATATGATATGGCTGCATGTATTAATACAGAGCCCATGAGAATAAACGGTGGTATGTTTAACTGTATGGCATATTATAGAGTCTTTTCTTCTAGGCAGAATACAATGTCATATGGAACCATATGGCAGAACACTGTATGGTTCGGTGATACAGAACCATAAGGACATTGGGTTGCCATATGCATGAGGCTTTTCTAGTACTCTGAGTATTAGTTCACAATCATTGTGACTGTTTTCCACATATTCTGTTGTGCGTGTCCTGAACACATAATTATAACATTACCAAGGACAGAAGTGCAGATCAAAAGGAAGACATCTCCAGATCACTAGACTTTGTTTTCTGTTAGGCATAATAACTACCATTTGCTTCTCAAGTATATTATGGCATGTTAAATGAGAATTATACCATGCAGCACGTTCCAAATGTGTAAATGACTTTTCACAAGTTTAAAAAAATTGTCATAAATCGGATCTTTAGTTACACAGCAGTAAACGTACGTTCATAGCCAAGCAGACTCATTTTATCTGTTTTGCCTCAAAGGATGAGAAAGACAGTTCCTTCTTCATCACTGAACATACAAACCATTTGTTCACTTACACATGTCTTTATAGATCTCAAGAAACAATGATACTCGTATTCAATAGTAATTTATGTTGAAAAAATACTCCATTTAATCTCAAAACGCCACAAATGGAAAGACAATGTACCACCTCAAACCTTTCCAAAATAGTTATAAAATACAACCTAAGGCCTCTTGCACACGACCGTATGTAATTTTGCGGTCGGCAAAAAGCAGATCCGCCAAAAATACGGATGTCATCCATGTGCATTCCGTATTTTGCGAAACAGAATAGCTGACCCCTAACAGAACAGTACTATCCGGTTTTTTTTGCGGATCCATTGAAATGAATAGTTCTGTATACCGTCCGTCAAAAAAACGGAATGGACATGGAAAGAAAATACATACGTGTGCAAGAGGCCTTACTCTCATAACAAAACAACATAAAATGCAAAAACAATAAAATCCCCAGAATGGTGTAAAGGAATTGCTGGATTCTCTGTATGACCAAAGATTAGTGTCAGTTGAAGTGAGAAGTCCAACAAGCCACAAGTTCCCTCCAAGGACCTTGCAAGGAAGTTATGGAATACTGGGGCAGATTTATAATCCTATGTAGGGTGCAAACTTAGACACACTATCTACACCTGCACCACATTTATCACAGTTGTTCAGAGGATAAAACTGGTGCAAGACTAGTCAATTTTGTCTAACTTTATACCAACTATTGGTTGACTTAGTTTGAGACTGCATTTGATATAAGAATTGTGATGCAATGTTGGCCCTAAATGTCACATACAGGCAATACCCTGTTACCACAAAGCAATGCCCATTTCCGGTCAGCCATGTCAACTTGTTGAGCAAGATACAGGGGATTCTTCATGAACTAGATGCACCAAAGTGTACCAAAAATGCACAAATGTGCACCAAATTTTGGCACAATTTACAACAGTGTCTAGGTACACTGGCTTAAGACAAACAGAGACATTAAAAGCCAGAATTATAGACATAGGTTCAGTGTCAAAAGAAAATAAATCAGGTCAACAACATGAGTTCAATCATGAGGAAATACAAAGGTCAAAGTCATAGAAGAAGGCTCATAATAACCAGGCTTCATGGCAAAGATCAAGAGATATAGCGAAATAAATCATTAGGAAAGGCTAGAGCAATCTAAGCAATTGCTATGTTATTGGAGTATATAAAAAGGTAATTACAATATGATCACTGAAGCACCATATCCAGATCTAATCTGCAAGGAGCAATACATAAAATGTAAGGGGTGATGCACATAATGGTATATTAGAAACAGTTCAGTGATGTCTTCTAAACAATAATTCCTTTATTTAGTGGTACATGTTCAAACTTCATATGCTGACAATAGTTTACATGTTTTTAGTGTTACCATTCTTAAGGTCCCTTTACACAGGATGATTTTGTAGCAGATTGTTGGGAAGGAAGCGTTCAAGCGACAATCTGCAGCTCACTGGTGGAGGAGACCACTGTATTTACATGCAGCGATTTCCTCCAGAGTATGGGAAGAAGCGATCGCTATCACCATCGCTCTTCCAATAAGAATTGTTTCTAGGCAACAGATCATGTTTACATAGCCCAATCTGCTCGGGAAACAAGGGTTTTTGTGTTTGCACAAACAATCCAATTACGTACCCGATGAATGAGTGTTCCGGTATCCTAAGGGTTATAAATATATATGGATCAATCATAAACTTGATGACATCATAAGAGGTGTTCATCTCAAATGATCAACCCACTGATAAGCAAAAGATATATATGACAATAAATCGGAAATTCAATATATATACTGACTAACAAATATAAAGATCTCCTAACATATCTGTTTTAGCAACTAATTGCATTCTCCGTATGATAACAATTATGGAACATCTATTCTTATGACTCAATGTTGTGCCATTCTTTTGTTTTGCTACTACAAATTTAAGAAAGAATTGCTAGCAGCCTGCAATAAAGGTACAACTAGGTGTTACCAATGGGAGGTGTATTCCTGCACAGTCTGCCACTGATTGGATGATGTCAGACTGTGTAGACCCACCCCCAACTGGTAACAACAACATGGACCTTTATTGCAGACTGCTAGCAATTCATGCATGAACTTCTAGAAGGATGGCAGACTCCCAAGAGAATTTCCCTTTCTTACTTCACATTGTACTCCATTGGTAATATTTTTACAATATTTTAACCTACATTAACACAGGTAAGTATTTATGTATGCTGTTACAGATTTTTGAGTTTTATTTTTTTACTAACATTTGCAGCCTGGATTCTCATCTATCGTCATCCAGAATTGCCAAACCTACTGTGCCAGTACAGGTACACAAATGGCCAACACATATATCATTATTGGCTTCAAAGAGAATCTGTCTAGAGGACTCCGTTTATGAGAGATGTCTAATACTTTATTTGCCTTTTGGCGATGCTGCAGGAATATTGAACACTTGCAACCAAATTCCCAGACAAATTAAAACTGATTGATGGGGATCAAAGCAGTGGAACACCAAATGATCAACTGATTGAGCACCCTACTAATAAAAAGAGTTTGTCCAAATCCAGCACAGTGCCCTTTATGAGTAATAGTTGCTTAGTTGCGCAGTCACAGTTAATATATAAAAGGTTGTGATCTGTGTGTACCACAGTGTGATCAATGTGTATGTAGATTATGCCTTGACACAACATGGTCAGTTTTATTTCCACTATATACAAGCTTCATCTTTCTAGATATTTTTATTATTTTTTCTATGTCCTAAGTAAATGTTTATATTTTTTCTTCTTCTTGGACTCTAGTTTTATATGTTATGCGTTCTAAATGGTTTCCACCAGGTTCATTTCTATTTGTGATCGGTTAACCTTGTACAGTCTTTCCAACAACGATAAAGAAATATTTATGTGACATTGATCCAATTGAAGTAGCCAGACATTATAAAGAAAAGGACCTACCGTACAGTACGGACAGTAGGACTCTCTTAACAAATAACAGATAGCAAAGAATCACAATATTTTATTTCAGATCCTTTCTTTTCATGACAAAGGAAGACTTGCCCCAGGCTTCTCAGGAAGACAGTTAATACTTTATAAGAATCTCAGTTTAAAGACAGCATCGCCTTCTAGGCAGTTTTTGTTCCTTTTTACAACTCATTTACTTTCTCCTAAACACTTCTCAAAGCAGCAGTTCACAGAATTGCCTGTGTCAGTGGGTGTTCACTGATCTTTGAGAATGAGCTAGAGTTTAGGTGAACATGTGTGTTATAGACCTTACACACATCACTGATTTCTGTTCAACCAAACACAAGACATGAAAAACCTTCCTTGGAA
Organism: Bufo gargarizans; assembly: GCF_014858855.1. Classification (NCBI taxonomy): domain Eukaryota; kingdom Metazoa; phylum Chordata; class Amphibia; order Anura; family Bufonidae; genus Bufo; species Bufo gargarizans. The sequence continues at coordinate 370,705,349 of NC_058084.1, read as the reverse complement.
TTCAAAAGAGTTGAAAGAAGATAAAAAAAAAAGTCTAAAATAATGTGCTATTTCATGTGTTTTTAGCAATCTATACATCAATCTATCTATACAATATCTATCTATCTATCTATCTATCTATCTATCGTATCATCTATCTATGTATATATCCATAATATCTATCATCTAGCTTTGTATCTAGTATATATGTATCTTTCTACATCTACATTATCTATCTATCTAATCAATCATCTATGTATGTATGTATCTATATCTACAGTATTTAGTAATATCTATGGTATCTATTATCTATGTATCTATCTATATAGCGCTGACATATTCCGCAGCGCTTTATAGACATTAGCTCTGTGTCCCCAATGGGGCTCACAATCTAAGTTTCCTATCAGTATGTCTATGAGTATGGAAACCTGAGTACCCGGGGGAAGCCACACAAACCTGGAGAGAACATACAAACTCTAGATCTACAGAATCTATCTATCTATCTATCTATCTATCTATCTATCTATCTATCTATCTAATCTATATATATCTCTTTATAAATATATGCCTATTTGTCCCCAGTACCTTCAGTTACATTACAAAATTAAGCTAAAAAATATACTGCAATAAATCCTAATAAGCTCTGAAGTGTCCACTAGGCGTTATCAAGTTCACCAAATGATCCTGCTGAATCAGTGCTAACCCAGCACATGTTTGCTTGATTGGCATGGAGGACACCTCCTACATCATTCACAGGCATCTCTAAAGTGGGTACTTGCACCATATGTAGTGACCCGATGCATGCACTTTGTGAAGTAGCTACTGTGGGAAGAGGAATCATTTTCTGTACAGGTTGCTTCAAATGTAACTTGATTTGGAAGATGTAGGATGAGTAGAGTTGACTTGAATGACTTTTTATTCGGCTGGACTCTGGGCACTCTGTAGCATATGATACCAAAGATTTTATAACTTCATTTTATAAGGTATGAGAAGCTACCAGAGACAGCCTAAAGGTCCATTCACACGTCCGTTTTTTCTTTCCTGATCTGTTCCGTTTTTTGCGGAACAGATCAGGACCAGATCAGGACCCATTCATTTTCAATGGGTCCTGGAAAAAATCGGACAGCACAATGTGTGCTGTCCGTTTCCGTTGTTCTGTTCCGCATGTCCGTTTAAATATAAAACATGTCCTATTATGTTCCTGAAAAATCGGATCCTGGTACAATGCAAAGTCAATGGTTCCGCAAAAAACGGAAGACATTCGGATGTCATTCCCTATGTCTTCCGTTTTTTGCGGAATCCGTTCCTGGAAACACATATCAATTTTTTTTTATTTTTATTTTTTTTTTCAAAGAAATCCAAACAACTTTATTTAATTATTGAAATGTATACATGTTTCAGTTTTTTGCGGATCCGCAAAAAACGGATGACATACGGATGACATATGGAAACATTTTCAGGAACAACGGATCCGCAAAAAACGGACCGAAATTCGGATTATAGAAAAATACTGACATGTGAATGTAGCCTTAAAGGGGTTGTGTCAATTCAGCCAGTGGAATGTATCATGTAGAGAAATAATACAATGCATTAATACAAGGCATTTACTAATGTATTGTGATTGTCCATATTGCCTCCTTTGCTGGCTTGATTCATTTTTCCATCACATTATACACTTCTCGTTTCCATGGTTATGACCACCCTGCAATCCAGCAGCGGTGGCCGTGCTTGCACGCTAAAAGAAAAAGTGCCGGCCTCTCTGTTGGCTGGGACCATGAGTGCACATATGCTAGTGTTTTTTCCTATAGTGTGCATGCACAGCCACAGCTGGTGGATTGCAGGGTGGTCTGTAACCATGGAAACAAGCAGAGTATAATGTGATAGAAAAATGAATCAAGTCAGCAAATGAGACAATATGGACAATCACAATACATTAGTAAGTGGCTTGTATTAATGCAGGCATCTCAAACTGCGGCCCTCCAGCTGTTGCAAAACTACAACTCCCACAATGCCCTGCTGTAGGCTGATACCTGTAGGCTGTCCGGGCATGCTGGGAGTTGTAGTTTTGCAACAGCTGGAGGGCCACAGTTTGAGATCCCTGGAATGTTATCCACATGATAAATGTCACTTGCTGAAGTGAGATAACACATTTAAGTAAGGAAAGGTATTTGCATGAGACAAGTTAGTGACAGGCAGGGGCCGACTGGATATAGACCCTGCAGGGAAATTTTCCAGTGGGCCTATGCACAGAGGGCCACCTGAGCCCTCCTTATGGCCGCTCTCAGCATTAACGAATGAAGGAACTTATGCATCTGACCAATGGCCATGAATGCCTTTCTGAATTTAACTGCATCACCAACCTCAGGACGGTCATATAGTTAAATACTGTGGTGAGGGCAACAGTATTTTGTGGTGTACTGTGGTGTTTGGTTCTGCTGGGGTGGTATTTTGTGCTGCATTGTAGTATTTTTGCCCCACCTACTTCTATTGCCCCTGCCTACATATGCTGGGCCCGTCTACTTGTATTGACCCACCTTCTGTCAATTTTGACCCGTCTACAACATGGGGCCACTTTTAGATTTTTGTTTCAGAGCCATTTTAAGTTCCCAGTCAGTCCATGGTGACAGGTTTCTTTTGTACGTATGTTAAACCCGCTTTACCTACAGTTCTATGCTAAACAGGTAACATGCCAGTACCGTCTAGCTACATATCTATTCCCTATCTATCTGTCAAACTAAAATATCATTAATAGTTATCCATATTGGAAAGTAAGCTATCCATTTCCTATTTCCTTCCATATATAATTTCCTTTAAAATGCATACAGAAAATGATAAATACATAAATGTGAATGAACCCGAACAATTCATCCTGCTGCATCACAGCTTTCAAAGGATCTGACCTTTTTGCTATTGTAGAGGTGTAACTCTATTACATAAAGGGAATCAACAAGGTAAAGGAGGAGAGCATATTTAAAAGAAGAAAAACTGCTACAAGAGGACATAGTTTTAAATTAGAGGGGGAAAGGTTTAAAAGTAATATCAGGAAGTATTACTTTACTGAGAGAGTAGTGGATGCATGGAATAGCCTTCCTGCAGAAGTGGTAGCTGCAAATACAGTGGAGGAGTTTAAGCATGCATGGGATAGGCATAAGGCCATCCTTCATATAAGATAGGGCCAGGGGCTATTCATAGTATTCAGTATATTGGGCAGACTAGATGGGCCAAATGGTTCTTATCTGCCGACACATTCTAGGTTTCTATGTTTCTATACATTGTACATTAGAACCACCTGCATAACTATATAAAATGCTTGTAAATGTCATCTTTTTATAGAAGAACTTATGTGCAAATCAAAAATCTTTAAAATGCACTATTACGATTTATCAATTTATACAACTTTGCATATCTAATAACATTTGTGCATAAATATCTAATTGTCATCCAGTTATCAGCATAGCCCAGCTTCTGCTGTTCTGCTGTTTGCTTTTCTTATCAGTACAATCAAAATTAAAGTAATTGCACTCCCTTCAGCAAATGGTATTTTTTTTTTAAATGTAGACAAAGTTATTACAAGGCCCTTATTAATGTATTGTGATTGTCCATATGATCTCCTTTGCTGGCCTGAATAATTTTCGATCGCATTATACACCGCTCGTATCCAGGGGTTACGTCAACCCTGCAATCCAGCAGTGGTGGCTATGCTTCCACACTATTGAAAAAAGTGTCAGCCTCTCTGGTCACTTCTGGACTGCAGCTGTGGCTATAACCCCTGGAAACAAACAGAGGAGGCAATATGGACAATCACAATACATTAGTAAGTGTATTGTATTAACTTTATCTACATGAAAAATGTAATTTGCTGAAGTGAGACAACCCCTTGAATATTTAATAACCCTATTGCTCAGTGCCATTGATACTTGACTAGTAATGAACTGATGGATTTGTTTTGATTTGTCTCATGAACAAGATTTCTTCACTTGTGAGGGGCTGTCCCTGCTGCTAAAGAAGCTCCCTCTGCCACTTGAGTGACAGGACAAACATCTCACCTGACCCTGACAATCTCACACCTGTCCCAATATTCTGAGTAGTGGGGCAGGTACAGAGCCCCTGCATCCACTTCTAGAGTGGACACTGTAGATGGACCTCTACCCAGAAGTCTAGCAGCAGTCGCAGCTCTAGAAGAAGAAGCACTTGCACCTCTCCTTGGAGCAACAGATCAGATGCAAAATTGTCAGGGCCAGGAGAGTTATTTGGCCCTGTCAATCAAGCAGCTAGAGGGATCTTCGTCAGCAGCACGGACAGCCCCTAGCAGGTGAAGAACTCTTGTTGATGAGACAAATTGAATCATATGACTCAATTCCTTCACATCTTTACTTGACTCATTTACTTGTCATAATTTAAATACTGACAGGGCTGTATAAAATTAAAGCAAAATTACTCCTTTCTACCCTAAAATGGCACCATGTGTGTTTATATGTAGGTTAAATATATTTCAAATGACCCACTGGACCCAGGAGGTCAAGATAATAGTTCAATAGTCTGAGACTATATGTTCCTGTTTATGGTCTTTTATTAAAACATAACTTTTATTTCTTGTTTACAAACACCAAAACAAACAAACAGTTGAGAAAATTTTAAAATACATATGGAGGGCTACTTAATAGAGGCGCGGTTATGCAACGCACTGTCCCTTAATGCTGTGAGATATAGTGGATATTATAATATCAATCTATAGGTAGTGTGTAGTAGTCTTGTATGATTATTGACTTTTTGGTCTGTGGTGTCATCTGGCACAGGACCTATTTAGACTAAACTACACCCTTTTATCAGATCGGCCATGAGGGGGTGCTTGCCGCTACTTTAGATTGTTGTCCTACCTAGGACTAAGTTATCTCCCCTGTCGATTGCTGCTAATTACTCTAAATATGTCTTGCCGCTACTTTAGGACAACAATCTAAAGTAGCGGCAAGCACCCCCTCATGGCCGATCTGCCAAAAGGGTGTAGTTCAGTCTAAATAGGTCCTGTGCCAGATGACACTGCAGACCAAAAAGTCAATAATCATACAAGACTACTACACACTACCTATAGATTGATATTATAAAAACCACTATATCTCACAGCATTAAGTGACAGTACGTTGCATAACCGTGCCTCTATTAAGCAGCCCTCCATATGTATTTTTAAATTTTCTCAACTGCTTGTTTGTTTTGGTGTTTGTAAACAAGAAATAAAAGTTATGTTTTAATAAAAGACCATAAACAGGAACTTATAGTCTCAGACTGATAAACTATTATACATGTAGGTTGTGTGCGGCTTCACAACTCACATTCACTTCAATGAAGCCTAGCGGCATTAACAGACACATAGCTCTGGCACTGTTTCAAGAAGTACACAACTATGTACATAGTTCTAATGCTGTACAACATCTCTAAGGCTCATTACTTTAGAACAACTCTAAACATTCCACTTTGACTCATCAACTTACTAGTGGCATACACTAGGTAGGTAAGTAGGCGATAACAGAATGGGAGGAAAAGCAATCTGATTACCATGACTACTCCTTTTGCATGGATGGCTAAATTCCCTACCTTCTTCATTCTCCCTCATATAGTCTCATAGATGTGATGTACAGTATTTAACAATTGCACTTTCCTGGGTCTAAGAGGACAGGAAAAACCCAAAATGTTCCCTCTCCCAAGACCTCATTTTTAAATTGGGTATCTGAGCTTATGGAACACTAAATTTTCTGTTCAAGACCCCACACTTTTTGGCCTCTAAAAAGTTGGAGGCCACTGCTATAGGGAATGTCAATTCAAAACAAGTCCAAAGAAATGCATTTAAATGGCATCTTACCTAACATTTTTTGTGCTCACCCAATCCATTCTCAAAATACCACTAATTACATACAAGACCTTCCACAACCTGTCCCCTCCTTATATTTCTGACCTACTCTTGCAAGACATCTGATTTCCCACATATAATATCTAATCCTCAGGAAACCTCCTTCTTTGCTTTCCTCTTGTCATACAATCATCAACAAAATTTCTTATAAACAGCCACCATACTCTGTATCTTAGCATATCAAGTTTTCCTTCATCATCCAAAATTTCTAAAGCAGCCTAAAAACTCACCTCTTCATGAAAGACTACAACTTACAATGGCCCTGTGTGCACTGCATAGCCATATCAGCAATCTCTTCCCTCACCTACTGCTTTCTTTCACCTTCCCTTGCAGATAGCAAGCCCTTGTGGGCGGGGTCGAGGGCGGGGTCCTCTCTCCGTCTTGGCCAGTCCTTGACTAAATTATCCCATGCTGATTGTATATTATGTACAGTATGTAACAATCTTTTTATATCTACAACACACTGAAATTAACAGAACTTTAAAATGAAGAATAACAACAATGAAAAAAACTAAAGTTTTAAACTGAATAAAAGTAAAATGAGGCGACAGAAAACATCATTTCATCATACTTATAAAATGCATAAATGTGGCAAATGTTCTGGAATGTGAAGATCTGTGATTACCTGAAGTTACATTTTTATGCCTGTTAAAACTTACTTATATAACACAATGGGCTAAATGAAAAGAAAACATGAAAGAGCCCTTAACATCTTGAAAAATCTTGCAGACATTTTAATAACTATGTTCAATACACTTAACGTAATATGTTGTATAAGTAATTACCATAATTATTTTAAGTGAATTGAAGTAACTGCAGTGGCCACAACAATGAAAAGTAATGTATCATTTATTTAATTTTACAATCATTAATTAGCTCTAAATAAATGGAAGACGAATAATGTGTTAATTTATGTTAATGTTGCAGCTATTTTATTTTTATAACATCCCTTCTGCGCTTTCATATGGGGAATGCACACGTTCTTCCCGTATTGTCTGTAGAGCTATGTGCGCTTTATGCAACTGTAATGAATGGTAGTCAATAATGAGAAAAGAATACAACAGATCCATCTATCATGGATAATGATATGATCCTGCTGACCTTACCCCAATCTACACAGCACAGCCAAAAAGTGAGCTGCAGAAAACAGGAAATGTCAGCTACTAGTGTGTGCTCTGGTGGTTAATGAGTATATCAAATGTGTGTATGTGAGACATAGATAGATGGATAGTTTTCTGATTAACTATTTTCTGTAGTTAAATTCTAGTTAATATGATTAACCAATCATTTTGTACCTTTAAGCTTTGCCCTGCAGAATTAAAAATATTTTTACCCCCATTTTATGAACAATATTTGGAATGGAGAAGAAAGTAAAAAAGCTCTTTTCAATACACATCCGATTTAGGTAGTGAAATGGATGGGAGTTTCACCACAGATAAGCCCTTGGTTATAAAGTGGCTGTAACATATCTTTTATGGGATCACCCAATCTAGGAAAAACCCATCACACAGATGACATCTGAGTTATGTGGGACTATTTGCTTTAAACACGGCAGCTCTGTAGGCTTTATTAAAGGGCTGCTGATTATAGGCTTAAAACTCACCTCTCTTTTAATAACAGTCATTGGATCATGTACTTTGTTATTGGAAAAGCGGTGTGAAAGAGCTATAATTGCTTTCGAATAAATACAGAATTTGAAGATCCTATGTCTATGACCACAGTGTTGAGAGATGTATTATGCATTTTGCTGCCCTATAATCTTCTGGCTGAATAGCGCATTTATTACTATCTAAGCTATTACTGATACATATTGCAATACAAACAAAGCATAGCCGCATGCATATGTATGTATTTATTTTACTCATGTCTGCTGCCGGATAATCATGTCTGATTCCAAGCTTGTAAGGAACAGGCAGCACAAGTATGCTGAAAAGGCTCACTTTCTGCACACAATAGACAAATCACATATGTCAAGTCAAAGGGAGATAAAAGACAAGACCATTGATAAGAATATTTTTCATTCAGGCAGAATTTTATCAAGTTTATGAAATAGACCCATCACTGCAACTGAATCTCAATCTGCAACTATGTGTTCTGTGTCTGGAAACTACATTATTACCCGGAGGTTCAGATTTTGTAGGATAGACTGTCATAGCTTCTTTCATAAATCTGCTTATCACAAGCCTTAGGCCTCTTTCACATGAACGAGTTTTCCGCGTAGAACCCGCACTGAATCCTGACCCATTCATTTCAATGGGTCTATGTACATAAGTGTTTTTTTTTTCACGCATCAGTTCTGCATTGAGTGAAAAACGTAGCATGATCGATATTCTATATTCTGCATTTTTCGCGCAGCCCTGGCCCTATAGAAGTGAATGGGGCTTCAGGGAAAAACGCATTGCATCCGCAAGCAAGTCAAGATGCAATGCGTTTTTCACTGATGGTTGTTAAGAGATGTTGTTTTTAAACCTTTAGTTTTTATTAAGCGTGTGAAAAACGCATCAAAACTCATTGCACCCGGCGGAACTCAATCTCAGACAAAACTGACTGAACTTGCTTGCAAAATGGTGCAAGTTTCCCTGAACGCACCCTGAGCCAATCCATATCGTTCGTGTGAAAGAGGCCTTAAACTATAACTGTTATTTCATTTTTGATGTGTAGGGACAGTGATTTAAAGTGTTTTTCTAATATACTTTATTATGGAATTATGTTGACTTTTATTAGAAAACTGCATCTAAACGGTTCCCTTAGCAACCCGCTAACTGAACATTAAGTTAATTCTTTCTTCACTGTTCTGCTGAATGCTGGAGACTTGTATCTATACGATGCAGAGATAGTCTTCTCAGCCTGCTTCTGATCTCCCTGTCCCAGTCCACACATTTCTTAAATATTTTTAATTTGAGAAAATGTGTATTTTGCTCTGACTTGCTGCCAGCACTGATCAGATCACACAGTAACATTGTACACTTTCTGATAGTGCTGATCATTGCAAACCTGCTTTGCTCTATTTTCCCAGTGTATCTGTGGTTAGTTCTGAGAAGATAGAAAGGAGAGGGGCTGTAGCATTCAGCTCTGACAGTAAGTATGCTATGTTCCTATATACTTACTGCAGCAATCTGAGCTACTAGTGTAATATGTTTATGTGTGTCAGCACTAATTGTTGCAGCCATATTATCCTCTATTTGCCCAGCACTTGCTAACTGAGAAGGGAAGCACTGGGCAGATAACAAGAATGGATATCCAGTGATCAGACAAGCATACTTTATTAAAAAATTAGGGAGATAAGAGGCAGGCTGAGAAGCCTGCATCTGTATTTTATAGATATTAATCTTCTGCATTCAGTAGAATGCTGAAGGTTGATTTTCCTTTGCAATGTTAATAGAGTTTCTAAGGGAACACTTTAGAGGCAGTTTTCTCATAGTAGTCAACATAATTAACTAATAAAGTGTGTTACAAAACACTTTAAATCACTGTCTCTACACATTAAAAAGATACATTAAATGACAGTTACACTTAAAATGCATCATATCCAGAGAAGCAGAATGGCAATACAAAGGAAATCAGTGAATGTTAACTGTAATATGAATTATCCTTTATCTTTAAGGGAGATAAATGGCTGCTTGAGGTTTATGAGATGAGCATATATGTGTATAAGGGTTGGAGGGAATAGCTGTTAGCTGAACAAGCATTTGGCTGATGGCTGCCTGAAATGCATGGCCAAAAGGAGGGCATAGTGAGAGAAAGGCAATTCCTCTAGATGATGAGGTCCTTTGTATCTTTGTTTAACTAGAAGAAAAAATACTAAATATAATCTTATGGGTATTTTGAGGTGTATTATGGAGTGAACCATACATCTCTAAATTTTGCTAATCATTTTTTATGTCAATTTTCTGCTAAATATTTTTTCATTGTGACTCAATAAATGGCTTTAGCATTCAATTCTTCAGTTACATAGTCATAGTCATAGAATTACATTAAAAACATTCTGGATGCCCACAAATGACCATCTACTATGTATGTGGTTCTCCCAACTCTCCACAGATTTCAAGGTAAATAAGATGCAGTTGGATTTCAACTGTCAAATGCTTTTGTTCTTAAAGAGATAAGCCGCTCCCAGAAGAGTCCAGCAGCTTTCTTCCCTCTCCCCATTCAGAACACATTTATGCTCAGATGAGCCGAGCAGGCATGTGTATGGCGGAGGATGGGAGAGATAGCTGCCAGCCTTAATGACCCCCTTTAACAAAGCTCTTTCCATTCTCCTACATCTAACGTGATGCCAACAGAGGACACACACCATAGAGAAGATTACAAGTAATAAATGTGAAATGCACACACATATATTTATGTTGATGTGAGGGATACATGTATCATATAGTTAGCAGTTTAAGGACATTTAATGTTTATTTTTCTATAATTAGGTCATTGGCTTATTTTAGTGTTGTCTCTCAATAGTCATAAAATGAATCTAAGTAGTCATATCAGAAGCAATTAAAACTGATGGAAAATACTTTTTTTTACAATTATTGCAAAAATAACTATTGGCAAAAAGCTGCCAACAACTCATTTGTTGACAATTAGCAATTTATCCGGCAATAATAATAGCACACACTAATAACCTCTCCTCGATTTAATTAGAGATAGCTTTAGGTTATTTTAGCTTGGATATATCAGTGTTGTGTAAGGTGCAGACATTGACAAGACAGACATGCCTTCTCTGAAATGGAACAACTTAATTCAATAAGAAATGCATTTCTGCAGATTAAGTCATAAAGGAAGGAAGAGCTATTGTCTAAAAAGTAGGGTAATCTATATTGCTGGATATGAAAACACTCTACAATGCAATGTTTGGCATTTCTAACACATGTTCTGATCCTGATGTTGTATTTGAGTTATGCAATTACAATAATATTTTAGTAGAAATGATAGATGATTTTCTGGGATTACACTATGGATACTATCAGATATTTTCATGTGTTGTTTTTTATTTTATTTTTTATTTTATTTTGCATGTAGCATTTCCTGTTACTGTATCCAACTACTAAACCCATGATGCACTTGTCCTTTCTCTGAAACACCTCCATCACTACCCCACCAATGTCCAGCTAGTTTATAGCTCCTTTCACCCAGATAGCTACATAGCCATAGACAGGGGCGGACTTAGAACCCTCAGGGCCCTCGGGCAAAATAAATCAAGGGCCCCCTTACAGGCGCCACCCATGTTCTCCTGCAAGCCCCACCCTTGTCTTGTCTTCATGCCCCGCCTCCAGCCACACCCTACACAATCTTTAATAAGATTTCAAAGTTAAAGTGACACAAAAGGCACCCAGACCACTTCAGCTCATTGAAGTGGTCTGGGTACAGTGTCCCTTTTCCAAATCGAGCTGCAATGTTCTAGAGAAACTGCATTGTTTACGTTCCAGCAATAAGTCAGCCTCTAGTGGCCAGCAGCCACCTGAGGGCTTCCTGGATTAAAACAGACCTTTGGTCTGGTATCTGACGCTGGACGTCCTTGCACCCTGCATGATTACCTCCAGGGTCAAATCGATTCAATGCTTTCGTATGGGGTGATCTAATCTCAGCGTCCATTAGTGAGACTCTGTTAGAAGCAGTGTGGGCATAACTACTGTGAAAGGGGCACATATCTGGGCATAACTACTGTGAAGGGGGCACATATCTGGGCATAACTACTGTGAAGGGGCACATATCTGTGCATAACTACTGTGAGGGGGCACATATCTGGGCATAACTACTGTGAAGGGGCACATATCTGGGCATAACTACTGTGAAGGGGGCACATATCTGGGCATAACTACTGTGAAGGGGGCACATATCTGGGCATAACTACTGTGAAAGGGGGGGAGGCCCTTCACAGTAGTTATTAATCCCTTTCAGCAGTCCCCCCTTCAGTGAATGGAGGACTGCTGAAAGGGTTTAATAACTACTGTGAAGGGCCTAGCCGTCTGGGCAACCCCACAGATCATCCCCCCACCCACCTTGTACTTGTTCCACTGATCCGCTACTTGCGGGCTACATGGGCATTGAGTTCAGTCACTTCGGTGCGCAATCCCATCCTGTGGCGCGTGATCCCGCGAGACCCGTGACCTACAGCGGCAGGTCTTGCGGGATCACGTGCTGCAGGACAAGATTGCCCACTGAAGTGACTGAACTCATTCCCGCGCAGCCCACAAGTAGCAGAACAATTACAAGAGGGGTGGGGAATAGACAAATTAAAAAATATTTTGAACCAAAAGGTGTTATGGGGGCTCTGTGGATGGCACTGTTATGGGGGCTCTGTGCATGGCACTGTTATGGGGGCTCTGTGGATGGCACTGTTATGGGGGCTCTGTGGATGGCACTGTTATGGGGGCTCTGTGGATGGCACTGTTATGGGGGCTCTGTGGATGGCACTGTTATGGGGGCTCTGTGGATGACACTGTTGTGGGGGCTCTGTGGATGACACTGTTGTGGGGGGATCTGTGGATGGCACTGTTGTGGGGATCTGTGGATGACACTGTAATGGGGATCTGTGGATGGCACTGTTATGGGGGGATCTGTGGATGACACTGTTATGGGGGGATCTGTGTGGGCACTGTTATGGGGGATCTGTGGATGGCACTGTTATGGGGGCATCTGTGGATGGCACTTATGGGGGGATCTGTGGATGGCACTGTTATGGGGGGATCTGTGGATGGCACTGTTATGGGGGGATCTGTGGATGGCACTGTTATGGGGGGATCTGTGGATGGCACTGTTATGGGGGATCTGTGGATGGCACTGTTATGGGGGCTCTGTGGGTGGCACTGTTATGGGGGCTCTGTGGGTGGCACTGTTGTGGGGATCTGTGGATGACACTGTTGTGGGGGGATCTGTGTGTGACACATATATAGCACCATATGCTATATATTTGTCATCCACAGATCCCCCATAACTGTGTCCCTGTGAGTTAATGATCCCCAATACAAGGTCTGGGGGCCGGCATCTGGTGTTGTATTGGCAGCGGGGCCCGGTGCAGTCACTGTATTCTATTATACCGGGCCCCTCTCACTGTCATACTGATATTCATATGTGAACAACTTGAAATCCTCTGCGATCCTCTCCCTCTGAGCTCTCTGTACTCACAAACTCAGTAGCAGGCCGGGCGGCAGCGCAACTCACTGACGTCACGCGCCTGCTCCTCCCACTTTATGAATGAAGTAGGAGGAGCAGGCGCGTGACATCAGTCAGTTGCACTGCCGCCCGGCCTGCTACTGAGTTTGTGAGTACAGAGAGCTAAGAGGGAGAGGATCACAGAGGATTTCAAGTTGTTCACATATGAATATTAGTATTACAGTGAGCGGGGCCCGGTGTTATGTTATTCTGCGGCGGGCCCCTATCCCGGCCGGGCCCTCGGACCATGTCCGAAGTGCCCGACCGGTCAGTCCACCCCTGGCCATAGATTTAAAGACCTACCAATTTTAGTGAATTATTGAAATCCTCATAATAAAACAACCCTGGGGAATCATTACTTACAATTAAATGTTGTAATGTTCCTGTGATATACCTTCTAGAAATGTCTGAATAAATTGACAACTGTTTCACATAGGCCCACATTTACAAGTGTGAGTGTACCTAGCTTATGGCGTAAATTGTGCAACAATGTGGCACGCAGTGGCACAATCCATCCCATCTAGATTTAGAGAAATTATCTGTTCTTAGACTAACAATAGGTATGGTTTAATGGAAAAGGGGATAGGCTTCAAAGGAAGAGGGTATGGACTTTTATTCACCATTTTGTGCCAATATTTTTTGCCATAATTCTGGAATAAAATTCAATAGCAGTCATTAGCTCATATAAAACTAGACAAAGTGTCTTAGCCATACTCTTAATTTATCACCCAGCCTGAGCCCCTGTGATAAACCTGGTGCAGGGGTAGACAGCCTTTCTAAGTGTACGTCATCTATAGAATTATTACATTTACTCCATAGTTGTCAATTATTCATAAATAACACAACATGGAAAATATATTTAGAACTGCCATTTCTGGTAAGTGTGGTTAGCTGATTGGTCCTTTTTAATGATATTTTGGAAGCTGACATCTACCAGTTTAGGCCTACAGCATACAGGCTTACATCTTAAGCCACTTTATCTCTTAGTATACTTTTAGCGTGTCAGAGGAAACCCACAGAAACACAGGAGAACATGCAAAGTCAATGCAGATAGATTTTAATCTATTACAGTGTTGAAAGACATCAATGCTAACCACTGAGCCACCATGCTACACCAATAGGAGGTGTTTTGTCATATTTCCAGAAGTGAGCAAAATTTAAGAAAAGGCACACATGTATGTACATTTAGCACAATTGCAATATATATCAAATAAAATGAAAGCCCAAAACAGAAATGTCTCATAAATGCCTCTTATACCCCTCTACAAAATACTCCTGGTCAAACCTGGAATTGGGCAGCCACATGCATTTCCTGCAGCATGTACATTTCCTACTAAATAAAGGCATTTTCTGGCAGCTGAAAATCTGGCTTCAGTGGTGGCCAGTGATGGTCAATTATTTTCTGTTGGGAGGAATCTCAGGAAGTAAGCACTGGTTGGGCACACATTGAGCACTGAAATGGAAGAAGCAGGGGGGTGGCAAGATGAATTTTATTTACTTATTTTATTACTTAATTTATTACTTTAGAAAAATATGAACCTAACTATTGGTCATTATTTGCCCCATGGTATCAACATCAATTTATAAAAATACAGTTCTTTATGTTCTCACAAACATTGACCGAGATTAACTAAGGTTAAAAATGTGCACCAGATATATCACAGTGGCCCAGGCTAAATAAGAAATCAGGAGAGGGGATAAATACTTTTCACTGACTCCATGATACCTATTGTTTTGAGACTTTGAGACTGATTTTTATGCCAGAATTGCACCAAAATATTGGCACAAAATAGCACAGCTTAGACACTATCCCTTTTCTGTGAAGCTCCACCCACTTTCCACTAAGCCCCTAAGGAGCATTAAAGAGCATGAGTGAAACCAGGAACACAATCTTTTGAGCAAGAGTTGCTTCTCCAGTCCAAATACTAGATTTTATTATTCAGACTCAGGGCCACAATTATGTCTTGTGAAGAATGCATTTCTGGATAAGCTGAAGAAGTGGTGGACATCAATTTTTATGGAAGTGTTTTACTGTATGTTAGATTGTCTTTAAACCGGAAATTATTGTGTCTTATTACCACTATTACCTTTTTATGGTGTTTTCTTTGGCATGCCATGGTTAATTTTTTCATGCTCATGTGTAGATCTTTTGTAACTTTCTACAACTGAGACAATCATTCCACACGTTTTATGTTTTCCCATAAAAAACTGAAAACTAAAACATTTCCTAGATCTCTTTCTTTAAAGGTTTTGTCTCAACATTGCACCTCAATTTAGAATAGCAATTTCCCCCAAACAGTGAGCTGATTGCTGCGGGTCTAGTTACTGTTACCAACTACCACTAAGGGATCTGCCAGAGTGCAATATTGGATGGCAAATACTGAAGGACATGAGGGACCATAGGAGGCTTCTTGAGTAGGAGACAGCCTTTGCAGTGGCTCTTCTAGCTATTAAAGAGGGGACTCATTCAATGTTTTACATATGTCTTGCTGGACGGAGCACAGGGACAGTGGCTGTTCTGAAGAATAGATATATAGAGAGGTTCCAATGTATGCCAGTCTTGTTCTTTTCTAGCCTTTTTTATTCAGTAATTATACAGTTCTGAAATATACCCCAGATGCCCTCTGTAATCTATGTTTGAATGAAGTCTACAAATTTGCAAGAGAAAAGCGCAAACAGCTCAGTTTCTTCTGCAACACAAAATGAGCCACTGGAGACAACAACCAAGTCAGAAAGACCTAGGTCATGGGTTTATAATAATGATATTACAACTAAAGGTCCTCTTACTTGGACCGATGTTATACTTAATAATCAGGGACAAACCGTTCATTCCCATACAGATTCATTGTTTCAGGGCAGCAGACCCCTGTTTACTCAGGGAGATATGCTGCACAGAAATGATTTTTGCTTTCGGTCACAGTCAAAAGACACGATCGCCCAATAAAAGAGCATTATTTCTTTAAGCGACTGCTGGCTTTACACAGACCAAATGGATAGGGTTTTGTGCATGAGACCTTAGAGAGGGTTCTTTGCAGTTAGAGCAGATTATGAAATGTCCTAGTCCAAAAGATAGTAATAGCAGACAACATAAAAAAAATAAAAATCAACTTAGGACATGTATCGGTAATTAATGGTGAAAGATTGATCTCAATAGCTATGTGCATCTTTCAACCAATGTAACAATGTAATAGGTGATCTAAAGGAAAAAAAATTATTCTTAAAGGGAACCTGTCACCAGTTTTATGGTGTCCTAACTAAGGGCAACATAAATAAGTGACTGATTCTCTTAGCAAAATGCTGGGTCACTTTCTTTAATTGACCCAGTCAATCTGCCAACATCAGTCTGCTCCTGACTCTCCCCGCCCACCTGCTGCTGATTGACAGTTATTGTGGCTATATCTCTGAATTAAAATTATGAGGTAACCATCTGTCACACCAGTAAGTGACTACATCTAAGGTACTGTTTAGTAGTTAATGATTGTATATAATTAGATTATAATCAAATATCCACATGACAGGTTCCCTTTAAGTCATCCTTTAGCATTAATAATTGTTGCAGTAATTATTGAAAATGAAATGAGAATATAAAAAAAAACTACATGTAAGAATACATCTCTAGAAATCTGAACATTGCTAGATACTTGTTCAAATAACATCTACAGTATGAAGAAATATATGACAAAATGTTACTAATAGTAACTAGATGTCAGATTACATATTAGGTTACAGTCATAAGGGGAATCTATCATCTTCTTTGCAGCAGTTTTCTTGTATAAAAATAGACATTTTTTGTGCAAGCTCTCTGCGCAAAGAGCTGTGACTTTTCTAGATTTTTCTGCTATCAGTACTTAACGGAAAAGGGCAAAGTCACTGTCAGAAAAATGTACTATAATTTATGCCAGTTTCTGAAATACTGTAAATTATAGTGCAAATCTACACCAGTTCATGGCTGTCACAGATTTGCTTCTGGCGCACAGAAATCCAGATGATGCACCAATTTTATTAAGAAGCCTGCACCTCCTAATAGATTTTAGGCACATCTTTCTCCATTGTACAGTACTTGTTATTAAGGCTGGCCTATGAAATGTTTGTCTTAAAAAATTCCCCTCCTTTTTTGCTTTATATTTTTTTTCTTATTTTATTTATTTCTTTTAACTTTTTACCACCACTATAATAAAATATTATTTCAGTGCATGTTTTTTTTTTTTTTACTGATAAAGCCATTTTATTTTCTATCTGTGTGCAGCATTTAGAAAGGGTCAGAAAAGCCAAACCCTTTTCCTAAAAATAATAAAATTGGTCAAGGAATTCTCAATGTTGACAACCCAATTACATCCATGCCATATACGTATATCGTACTCTGTGATAACATAAAATACAGGGTAAGGAGTGGGAGCAGAGCTGCAGTAACCCGGCTCAACCACTACACAGAGAATAGAGCTCTGCTACCGGCTCTGTGTGTGCTTCCAGCACTGGTAGCTGATGAGAACATTTAGTTTGTGGGGTGTCTGGAGTCAAACCCCTATGGATAGGTCAGCAATAGCTATAACCCGGAAGAAAACCTTTAACTAGCCTCTAAGCGTTTATCACACCTTCCCTAAAAAAAAATGTACCCTTCCTAATTCTAAGTCAAGAAGGAACAGTAAACTTTTTCTAGTATTAAGTATTCATAGGCCCCAATTAGCAGGAATAATAATATTCCCAGCAATTCTTCTTTGAAGCACTGTCTTGCAAATCCTTAAATCTTATGGGATGCTGTTAACACAAATCAGCCTCAATTTAATAATAGGACAAGTCGCATCTCTACGTTTTGGACTTTTCCTGTCTTTTCTTCTTTCCGATACTCTTACTTGACACATGTTCAACTTGTACAATAAAGATATGTATTAGAAGAACAGAGAAAGTGTGCACTTAGAGTAATTAGCAATGTTAATTAGTCCAGAGCTGTCATTAGTATTAGTCATTAGTATAGTACAGGCATACCAATTTCTATGCTCACTTGAGCCCAAATGAAACTTCATTTATAAATTTACAGCAAATTTCAATTAACTCTGACTATCTTCGCAAGCACTGATGCTATTAGATGTCAGGGAATGGAATACAAGATCATGTGGTTTGCAACAAGAACAAATTATGCTGCAATATATCATTTTTTAACTTCTGTTAAAAAAATCTAACTTTTTCTTTTTTACTTTTCTTGTACTTGCAATCAGTCAGACAGTGTAGTTAAAAGGAATTTATCACCTAAATTTTTCTATTAATTAAAACCAAATAGTGAAACACATTTTTCTTAGGAAGATTTTTTGATTATACTTTCTGTACATGATTATAGGGGCATCCATTTTTTTTAAATCTGTTAATAGCTAATAGAGAAATGCTTACATGGTCCATAGACTCATTTGACTGAAGGGGACTCATTGACATCTATGAGTGAGTTGACAGAGGTCACTATACAGGAGGCGGAGTAGATAAGCTGTGACGTCACCTAACATGAAAGGTGGATCCTTTAATGATACGCTTAAAAGCGATCTGTAGAGAACAGGGAGTGTTAGCTTGTATGAGGCTTAGTGGCTGGAGAGAAAACTGCAGTATTTTAGGATTTTTTTATATATATAGTAACTAGAGATGAGTGAATCAAATTTAACCCGAAAGTTCCAAAATTTTAGGTTAAATCCAAAGTTTTGGTGATTTTATTGTGACAAATTTTTAAAAATGGCATCAGCTATTTTTCAGCTTGGAAGACAGGAAAGATTAAAAATCAGGAGCACATAGCCCCAGACAGTATATTAATATACAGACCAGCAGTCATTTGCACCATTTAATTTAACATATCTTGTATTGGAAAATGGGAAAAACTATTTTTGAGATAAAATTGAAAACAAACCACAATTCAGGTAAGTTTTTTTTTTCAGGTACGTTTTATTGGTATTACAATGATCACCCTGCAATAAAAATGACATGATGACTTTATTCTGAAGGTCTGTATAATTGTGGCTAGAGATGAGCGAAGTTTAGAAAAATTTGATTTGGCAACTTTGCCGAAGTTCACCAAGAAATTCAGTTTGTTCTGAATTATTTAGTCACGAATCAGGTATACCCAGTCATTCTGCCTTAGGCTATAACCATATTAAGAAGCTGTGTTGCAGGCGGTGAAGAACTGTGCTGCGAATTAACCTACAGCTGCCTTTTATTTGGTAATGAAGACCACACTGTATAGTCTTTCTTCATTGTTAAAGGGGTTGTACGAGTTCAGAGCTGAACCCAGACATTCCACCATTTTCACCAAGGCAGCCCTCCTGACTTGAGCATCGGAGCAGTTCATGCTCCAAAGATCTCCTTTGCCCTGCACCAAATCACACAGGGCAAAGGCATTTTTTGGAGATCCGGTGACGTACTGGGCTCTCCATGGGGCTGCCAGGAAGCCCGGTGATGTCACCGGCACTGATGGTGGGATTTGGCGCTGCCCTAGCCAGAAAAACGGCTAGAACAACGCTAAAGCCCGCCCATCAGAGCCGGTGACGTCACCGAACACACTGCCTGGCATGAGATGCTCCAATGCTAGCCTCAGAGGGGCTGCCTGGGTGAAAATAAGGGTATGTCCGGGTTCAGCTCTAAACCCGGACAACCCCTTTAAAGGCCGCAGGGGATGTTGCTGGTATGAGGTTTGGCTGGTTAGGTGGTGGTGGTGGGGGGGGCAATATGCATATTATTGCTGTTCTTGCCTGCAATCTCAGGTTATTTGACAGTAAACACAGAATATTAATTAGCTCTGGCATACCCACTTCTCTGACCCCAGTGCTCTCCTGCCCTACAGGTGGGAGCCCTTCTTCTGCCATCTGCTATTCCTCCTTTTCTACATCATCTAATATTGATGACATGTCATCAGGAACATCCAGCTCCTCCTCTCTCTGCATCTTGCTGACTTTCCTAGGACATGGAGACCAAGCAGGATGGTTTGGAAGAAGTAAAGCTGGAAAAAAATCAATATTGTCATCATTAAGACCAGGCCCCCCCTAAGGGGTTCAGACTGGATGGTATTTGTCATCATTAAGACCTGGCCCCCCTAAGGGGTTCAGATTGGATGGTATTGGTTGGCACGCTGGCACTGGAATAATAAAGGCTTCAATCTTATTGATATTGAATTACATATCTTATTTTATGGCTGATGTAGTAATAAGTAAATATAGGAATAAATAAATAAAACTGAGGCAGAATAAGTCTCCCTGCAATCTCCCTGCACTCCCCCTGCAATCTCCCTGCAATCTCCCTGCATTCTCCCAGCACTCTCCATCTTCAATATTCTTCTATTAATCATTTCCAGCAACACTGTCCCTAGAGCATGAGCGCTTGCCACATCTCTCCCTATGCTCAGGTTTATGGCGGAGAATACGCTAGATGAGGGTTTTATAGGGCTGTGATATCACAAGGATGGCTGTGCAGATGACATCTGCTGATTGGCTATCTGCATGGCATTGTAGGAGATCTTGCATTCCCGGGTTTCTTTCCTCTATGCTTAGTTTTGCTTTGTAATACGTGCAACTGCAAAAAGATTCCAATCCGTTTTTAATCAAAGTTTTTCTAACTTTGGACAGAATTCAGCTTTGAATGCTTCACTTCGTTCAACATTAATTATGACAATACCAAATTTGTATAGTTGTATGTTTTACTTGTTAAAAAAAAAAACACCCATAGCCTTTTTATTTTTCCATCTATGTAGCTGTGTGAGGGCTTGTTGTTTGCAGTGCAAACTTTAGTTTTCATTGGTTTCATTTTGGGGTGCGTCTGACATTTTGAAAACTTTTTATTCATTTTTTTCATTTTATTTCCCTTGAGATGTTCACTGCCCATATTTTGATAGTTCAATACTTCAGACATTTTTTGATGAGGCAATGACCGTTTTTTTTATTTTTTATAGTATATTTAGGTTTATATGTAAAATTCTGAAATGGAGATGATTTGATATTTTAAAATGTACCTAAACTTTATTAAAAACTATTGTAAATGACATGAAATTAATGTTTGCAATTTCCTTTTTTTCATGTTTTTCTTTTATAATAGACACCTGTACTTCAGGTGTTTTGGATGTTTTGCAATCTGTACACTCATTCAGCGCTGACATGTGAGCAGTCTACTGGTGTACAGATTCCACTGAAAAAGCAGTTAGTAATGTATAGACAGGAGCACACATCACTGCTCCTGCCTGTGCTGCTCTGCTAAAGCCTGGCATAGATGTCCTGTGCCAGGCTTTAGCGCAGCAGGCACATGCAGGAGCAGCAAAGAGTTCCTGCTGGCCCTTGCTTCCTCCTTACTGCTACACCCTGCTTTTATATAGCCAGTACCAGCTATGTACTGAATGGAGCGAGCTACGCTTGTGAGCTTGCTCCATACATCTTCTCTGTGCTAATGGTGTACATGTGCAGCATTATGCATTAAGGGGTTAGCTAGGATTACTACAATAAGATCAAAGCAGAACAATACCAACTATGATAGACCCAACCACACAAAGGGCAATCCCCCTCCAGCATTCAGGTATTCCTGAAACAGAATTCTTAACTTTTCATCCCTCTCACTGCACAGAGACCTACTTAAGACCCTAGAGAAATTGTTCCACAAAAATATTCTACACTTTTCAAACTAGTACCTGAATCTAAATTCTTTTGTAATTGAATGTACATAAAAATGTAGTATAGCCAATGAGTTATTCAATACAATGTATCTGTATTTCTCTGTCCATCTTTGTATCATTGCTGAGGTGGACGCACATGTTCAGTGCCTTCCTTTAGCTACCAAAATCCCTATCTATACTGGGAGAGAGCTGCAGCAAAAAAGACAAACTCCCTGAGCTGTGATAGGGAGAGTGCTGCAGAAGAAAGAACACTACCCTGATTAAGGACAAACTCCCAGAGCTGTGATAGGGAGAGTGCTGCAGAAGAAAGAACACTACCCTGAGAAAGGACACACTCCCTGAGCTGTGATAGGGAGAGTGCTGCAGCAGAAAGAAAATTACCCTGAGAAAGGACACACTCCCCGAGCTGTGATAGGGAGAGTGCTGCAGCAGAAAGAACACTACCCTGAGAAAGGACACACTCCCAGAGCTGTGATAGGGAGAGTGCTGCAGCAGAAAGAACACTACCCTGAGAAAGGACACACTCCTCGAGCTGTGATAGGGAGAGTGCTGCAGCAGAAAGAACACTACCCTGAGAAAGGACACACTCCCCGAGCTGTGATAGGGAGAGTGCTGCAGCAGAAAGAACACTACCCTGAGAAAGGACACACTCCCCGAGCTGACAGCCTGAACAAAATCAGAGCAATTGAAGTAATGAATGTGGTGAACTCTGGATCCTTGTGAAATGGCAAAGTTTGGTCGATTTGTTTTGCGTTTATCTAGTAGAAAAAAAACCTCCAAAATATACATAAAATTTGGGAAAATGTGCATTTTCCAAAATGGTTACAGCAATTTGATGGGAACCTGACATCTCATTTCTTCAGGTGGTGGTGCCCTGGGGTTGTTTGTCTATTGGCTTTTGCTTTGAGGTCTCAGTATAGGATATATATTTTTTTTAAATGTGCATTTCTCTGCTTTAAAACAAATTATTTTGACATGCTAATAAGTTAATAATTAACATTTATAATAAGTATTGCTTGCTTTATGTTGACATCATTTTTTAAATATTTTTTTTTTTTTTTAGAAAGTAAGTCTTTTCTAGAATTTTTGTAGCGATTTCTAAAATGTTCAAGGAAATATCCAAAACATAATTTTTAGCTTAGCCACCAAATAAATTCTTTTGGTGTTTACGTGAATTAACAGACTCTATGCCTATAAAGTGTAGCATCCAGTATCTAGTTCATTCTTCTATTGGACATTTAATACAATTTACTCAATGAAGCTGGAAAGTTGGTAAATACATAAGTAAAGTGCTTTATATTGTAGGGCAGCTCCCTGCAGGCTCAACCATATTAAACCAACCACAATGCCTAGTAAGCCTGACCCTGCTGATTAAAGCCACCTTTCTTTGCTTGATCTGTTACTGTGTACATGTGCTGCGCTGCTACAGATGCCCTTTCAGAAACAAATGTATATGTTTCACTTCACAACCTGATCATTTCTATCCTTCTATCCTTAATCATTTTCAATATAAAAATCTATTTAATATAATCCATGGTTGATGTGTTCCATAAGTAGCAACTGTTCTTGTAAAGTATTCCTCCTAAAGGTGCTGCTGCCGCCATCGACTAATCACCTTTTATAGTTTATTAGATTGCAGGTGGTTGCGCCATTTAAAAAAATCCCTACTGGATGAAGCCAAAGAGATGGTTATTTGTGTAACTACTGTAAATCATTTCAAACAAAGCATACATGGATTGACAGCCCTAGGACCATAAAGAACTAGGTAAGAATCTAATTGCATCACTCTAGACCAACAACAGATATTACAGATAACAAAAAGTCTAAAGGACTTCTTGGAGACAGTAAAATTGATGGATTATCCTAATGATAGGCTATCAACATTAGATCCTAATATTAGGCCTGTAGAACACAAAAGCTCCTTCATAGGTTCTAGGAGGTCAAACCAATCATCCAGGTCGTCCCTATTTGTTCACAAAAGATTGGAGGCAAAAATACAGTATACAGCGCACTTTCAAAAAGCTCCTATACTATTAAAATAAAGACAGTTCTCTGTACTGGATGGGATGTTTTCAAGCTTTGAGCTTCATAAGACCTAGTCATCCAGTTAATTCCATCATTGCTGCTGTATTTTTGGATTGCTATTACATCCAGAGTCAGAACAGCTCCCAAAAAGCCAAAGAACATTTCTACCATGACCAGCCATAACTGTCTCATCTATAACTGAGAATTGGACTAAATCCTTTTAGCCTTTTTTTTGTTCTGTTTTATTGTCCCGGCATAAAACTATGCATCCCTATATTACCACAAACAAACTTTGTGCATTCTCACTACAGTCATACTCTTGTAAAACCTTCTTCTTGACAGCCTACCAATTGCGCATTAGCTTAAAAAGTGGCAGAGGAAGTGAAGTATGATGCAGAATTAGGCTATACAGTTTTTTGTTTTTTTATGTTACCATGGAAATACATAGATCTGCATAAGAGCTGTAACGAATAAAAAGACAGGAATGATGCATCACTTTCAATATTAGATGCATTAGGACAACAACCAAAATAGCTTTTCCGTTAAAGATGTTTTTTTGGTACTTAGATATTGATGGCCTATTCTCAGATAGACCCTCAACAATCTGATAATAATGATGACCTAACACCCAACATTCCCACTAATCAGCATTTTTTGGGGCAGCGACCTCAGCCAGAAACTTTGCAACCAGAAGCACAAGGTTCCATCCATTGTGTAGTGGTCATGCTGGGGTACTGCAGTTCAGATCCCATTCAAGTAAGTATGAGATGAGATGAAGTATGCTAGAAATGAAAACTACACAATGGACAGAGCCTTCTATCCACTGTATAGTTTACATCACCAGCTAATCAGGGGAGTGCCAGGGGTTCAACCTCACCAACCTGATATTGAAAACATATCCCCAGCATTGGCTATCAATATAAAAGTATTGGAAACTCCTTTAAAAATTGTATTTCTATAATTAGCAGCCATGGCTAAAATTCAGAAAACACCATTATTTTCTCCCTCTTCTCAAGCACAATGGGGGAAAATAATTCTTCTTTTCCTAAAAGGTAAGATCCCAGAGGTGACCATCAGATCCTCTAATTGGTTCTAAGATAGCCCACCTTGATTTGGCCTATAGTTGATTTCTTTAATAATATTTTTTAGGGCAATAGACAATTACATTCTAGAGATACTCTGTAAGAAATGTTTCTGGGCTTAGAAATGAGCATCACAATAGAGATACCATAAAACACACTTTCAAAAACCTATGATTCTACCTACTACAACTCTGCCATGATTCTGATTCTGTATAGCATATAATGAAAATCCAGTTCTCAGCAGGTGTCCTATAGCTATAGAGATACATATACAAGAGAAATCTATCTTTATCTTCATTTATGCTGTTTTCATTCATTATTTCCATTGTGGTCTCTTTATGCAGGAGGAGTTCCTGACTGTGCATGGTGTCACATGAAGACTAGAGTTCATTGCATCCTACAATTATTAAAAAGACAAGGTGGTTAAAGAAATGAACCACAGCCTCAGTTCTAATTCTATTCTGTCAAATGAGAAAACACATCCAGCGATTTGCATGCTAAGAACCATTGTCTTTTCTCCACACAAAATAGAATAGGAACTGAACTGCATTCTTCATGCCAATTAAATACATATCATACATGGAAGGATGTACTCTGTCATGACAAAAATCTACACACAGTATCTAATTATCTATCTATCTCTATATCTATCTGTTTATCCATCCATCTATCTATCTAGAAACAGAACAAGAAAGAGTCATATGAAAAGATGCTCCAAAATTGTTATTGCATGGGGAATAAAGTTAAGATAGACATGCTGGGAGTAGTGACAGGTCATCTTTGCGGGATTCTTTTTTTTTATAATTGCATTTTACTCATGTTGGGCTCAAACTCATTTTTTCAAAATATTAAAAATATTGAGCCATTCTGTCACAAAGGGTTAACTGTTTTTCTAGCCATGTGAATCCTACTTTCACTTTGTGCTGTTCATATAATAACCCTTATCTCTAAATTATTAAGAGTTCATAAACAGTTATTTAAGAGACATTCTTATCAGTAACATAAGGATTGAGCTTTAATGAGTGCTTGTAATGTCAGAGAGCAGAAATAAGGAGCCTGGCAGCTCCCTGCTTTAAGGGATAGTTAGAGAATTAAGATCCTCTTAATAGAGCATCTCAGCTCTGTACAGAGAAAATGACTTCATATTTTTAATAAAGACTAATTGAAAAAAATATTTTTACTTCATAAATACAATGCAATAAGAATAAAAATAAAAATGGCCCCAAAGGTGGACATAGCCTTTAAGACTGTTTTAATTTCTGATGGTGAATTGGCTCCTGCTTGAAGCTCACCTCTATTAGCCAAAGCAGAAACACCTCTATCAGCCCGCTTTAAACTGACCTTTCAGCAAAAGCAGAAACCTCTTCAAACGTAAGCTTTTCACCAGAAATGATGACTAAATATTCACAGTCAGTAGTCAACCTGAGGACTTATCAGGAAAGGGGAGGGGCCAGCGGAGGAACGGCACTTGGGCCAAAAGTTTTGTGCAAGTGCCATTGAAAAAGTTGCAAGACTTACAGACGTGCAGGATGCAACAAAAGTGGCAGTTCTTAATGATAAATTTGATCCTGTGTCTTTTTGAGGACAAAGTCCTCAAGATGACTATTAATGGAAGGTAGCTATTATATTGAAAAGCTCCTAGAGACATATTAAATGTTGTGGTTGGTGGGGGGTCTAAGTGCTGAGACCCCACAGTTCTCAAGAATGAGGGGAGAGAAGTTAATGCATATCCCACTATCTCTCATCTCTGGTGAGGACGGAATTGAGACGGGACCATAGACCTCTATGGAGCCCGTTTCAGGCAGCAAAGAAAGAGTGCAATATACCCTCACTTCTCTCCCTTCATTCTAGAGAACGGTGGGGTTCTCAGCACTCAGACCCCCGCCAATCACAGCTTTAGACATGTCTGTATAACATATCAAAAGTTGTGTAAAAAGTTATTGATGCTTTAATCCTGTTTTCATTTCTGACGGATGAACATTGATGAGAGTTGGTGAGCTTTTAATATAGACTTTGACATATATGGTGCATTCAGAAGAAGTTCCTGTGTGACCTGAAATTTGGAGTCCTCATAGTCATAAGTTATTTCTCCCCTTCACCCTTCCACAGATGATGTACAGCTTTTTTCCTACACTGAATTTAGGGAGAAAGCTGTCAATCAATGGCAGGGACAGAAAGTCCAGGAGCTAAAGAATACAAGAAATTCATCCAGCACTTGGGTCCCGTTGGAGCTGCCCAACAGGAATTTTAAGGAAAATACTGCAAAAAAAATTGAGTCACCCTGCTCTGTAATCAGGGTGCCCATCACCAGTTTCTGTGCCCTTTCATAGGGCAGCATAAACCTGGGGACAATTTCCCTTTAAAGGGGTTGAATCACTTCAGCAAAAAGCATTGATCATGTACAGAAAATTAAAGGGGTTGTCCAAGTTATTTTTTTGTTCTTTCTATGTTCCTAACTAAGCAAATGTAACAGCTTTCCAATTAACTCACTTTATCTGCAGTGCCTGGTTTCTCAGATTTCACTGAGGGTCACATGACCTGTGATGTCAGCTTCTCTCCCTGCTCTGATAAAGGTCGTTTACAAGCCTGTAAATGAAACGTCACTGTGCTGGCCACGCCTCCACCCCCCCATTCACTGCCGTCTGCTCTCCCTCCTAAGATTCTTAACCGCTTCAGCTGCACATACTGGCTAGCTGCAGCAGTGACAATTCTGGGCACAGGATCTGACAGACCAGAGAGAGTATTGCACAAGAAGGTAGGGGGAAGATCCTGTGTGTATTAGCAGTGTTATTATACAGTTTGGACTTGTAGTCCTACACATACAATATGCTGCAGAGTCTCCCAGCAGGCAGACATGTCACTCAGGGCAGCTCTTGTAGCCACTCCCTTGGCAGTGCAGGGGGAGGGGCAGAGATTGTTTTTATTGCATGTAAACAAAGGGCCAGAAAAGAACCAGCAAAATGAGGAAATATATATATATATATATTTATTTATTTTTTTTTTTGCATAAAACTTGCTTAGCTTAGTTATATATTGCTGCCCATCAGATTTTCAGTGCTATATTTTTTTTCTTTCATAACTCGGAGAACCCCTTTAATACAAGGCACTTACTAGTGTATTGTTATCATCCATATTGCCTCCTTTGCTGGTTTGATTCATTTTTCCATCACGTTATACACTGCCCGCTTCCATTGTTATGATTCTTATGACCACCCTGCAATCCAGCCATACTTGCACTCTATACAAAAAAATAACCATGTGCTTTCATAGACCCGGCCACCAGAGAGGCTGGGGCTTTTTCCTATTGTTTGCAAGCACAACCATCACTACTGGATTGCAGGGTGGTTGTAACAATGGTAAACGAGCAGAGTATAATGTGAGGGGAAAGTGAATCCAGCCAACAAAGGAAGCAATATGGATAATCACAATACATTAGTAAGTGGCTTGTATTAACTTTCTCTACATGATAAATGCCACTTGCTGAAGTGAGACAACCCCTTTAAGGTTAGTGGGCTTTTCTCCTGTGTTTGCATTTTATTGAGCAACTGAATGTAAACAGTACTGTAATCACTGCCAGGATAAAGGTAATTGTGGCCAATTGCAGGGATAGCAGCTGTGACCTGAATTATAAATAATCCCATTAGTTTATGTTCCCTGTTAGTTTCCATGCTATTGTAAAAGCATTTGAAATAAAAAGAGTGAATAACAGGAGAGAATATTCCTCAGTAGAAATTCAACTCAGGTTTAAATCCTGAAAAAAAAAATATATATATATATATATATTTTTTTTTTTTACAAAGAGAACATTGTCACGTAAACGGGGAAATATTCTGTGTGCTTTCTGCGAAGGCAGATTGCACAGTCGTTTCCGCCTACTCAACACAGTGTGTAAACCGACTTGAAAAACATATCCCTAAAAGATCACACACAGCACACAACAATGCATGAATCAATCAGAGCTCCGAGTGCCTCTGTTCTTCCCTTAAGCGGCTATTTTCTATGGAACAAATCTATCATAATAGATCTCTCATACACATGCTTTTAATATTACGCTGTTTAATTGCATACAGCTGTGCCTCAAACACTCTCAGCGAACAAGATTTTTCAGTATAGTCTTGGAATCAAGTTTTGGATAAATATCAACCGTTTCGACTTGTCTAAATTCCCTCCATTAAAGGCATTTTCAAAACAACACATAAGAAGGAATTCTGAACTTTAACAGTGGAGGGGGAGAGAGTTGACTTCCTGGAAGCTTCAGAACTGGCATGTTCGTGACTGAATGAGCTGTTCTTGCCAAACGTACTCGTAAAGACGAAAAGTACTGTGTGAAATCATATCTCTGTAAAGCCAACTGTGTTCAGGCCATTTCCAACGTGACCTGAAATGAACCTTATGCATTTTACTCTCTCTCTTATCTGCCTTAAAAGCAATGCAGATCCAAATAACTCTGCGCCCCACTGTGTGTGCCTACAAAGTTTTCTGCGGTGTATTTTCTGAAAGCTGTATTGATTCTTTACAAAGGTATGTACTAAGTTACATAACGTCTGGGAGAACTGGAAAGACAAACACTTCAATATGACGACGCTGGATGCTCATAAGACTTGTCAACGATAGCCTCTCATTTCTTTCAATGACGGAAAGATAATACAGTCCAAAAAAAACTAAAAGTACACTTAGACCGAAATGTAAAAACTGTCATATTTAAAAGTAGTAATCAAGGACAGCTTTGATTCGTCTCAACTAGTCCAAAAAATCGGAGAATGCTGTAACGGCACTATAGCATAAAGCTAAATATACAATCTACAGTATCACGTCACATTATCCAACGCTTCAATAAAAACTTAGACATGTAACTATGAAGATCTGAACCTCAAAAGGCGCGCAGTGTAAAGTGACGCAATTTATAGCAATATTTATGCCGAGCTTTTTGTAGATGCCGAATATTACAAGATTATCGGGCGTTTGGCACATGACCAGGCTGCAGATGGTTGGAATTGTGGCCTGAAACCAGCGTGGTGTTGATGAATTGCTCCTTACACCTGACTATTACCTCACATCAGACACCAAACACAGGCTGCACACCACCGGCAAGGGAAGCTATATCAACCCCCTCCTCGAGTTGGAATTTTTTCGACAAGGCCTTCTGTATGTCCAGATGGCCAAATGTGGAAAATGCAGTAAACCTACCAAGCAGGGATAGGTCTGGAAAATCTGTACTCAGCACAAGTAGGGGGGCATAGCCAGAACATGGATTACAAATTGGTGCAGACTTGTAGAGGACAATGTGAAGGAAAAAAAAATAATAAATGCTATAACTATACCTACATAGATTGGAATTTTCTCTTCAATTAGTAAAGGGATTCCACATCAATCACTAATGTCACATGGTTAATTGAGGGGGCACCTTCTTTATTAGAAAGTACATCATGGCCTATTCTTCTTCTATAAAGAATATCTCAAAAGACCGTGGGGAAAATGAAAAGCCAGATAAAAAATCACTGTTATCTCATGAAAAGCCTTTAAAGTTGATGCTGTTTCCTAGTGAGACTGCTTCATTTAGGTCATTGACAATTACTGAACCTAATTTCTCTTCACATGATTAGCCTGCTCACGATTCTCCTGGGTTGCTATCTACCTTCATTAGCCGAAGAGAATCATTTTCAAATTCCAGAAAGCAGATGGAAAGATCAATATTCATATGAGAGTGTCTAGCTCTATTTTTATATCATTATTATAGTTGTATACTAATGAACCAGTTAGTTGACAATCTTAATATATGCAGCACGTAATGGGTCCCTTTACTCAAGTAAGCCCTACACTGTTTACTGAAGGAGATTCAGAAAGTAAAAAAAAAAATATGAAAAAAAATAAATATATATATATAGAATTCTCGTGTATCCCGAATTAGTCAGGCTGAAAGAGTTAACCTCTAGATATTTAAAGAAGAAAACTTTTAAGGAATGTTGTGTCATTCAGGGTTAAAAAAAAAGAGGATGAAACATTCCTGAAATAGTTTCTAAAGCAATTTAAAACATGCAAATCTGATTCCTGAAGCAACAATTCTTTCTTTCATTCATTCAGCTTGCTCCAGCTCTGAATGGTATCTGTTTTACTGATAACGTCTTCTTCCCCTGGCTTGTTATAGTCAGTGAGAACATCATAACCAGGCTGCATTTGCCTTGCAGCTGGCAGCTCAGGCCCCTTTAACCTCGGTAAATGATATATATTTTTTTTCTGACAGCTACATGATATTCCAATAATTGTGCATTACCTATATGCATGCTGTAAATTATCAGCTCACCATGGAAACAGGATTGGAATACAATACTATCTAGCTTTTAATGGTGATCATTAATAATTCATCCTGGTACAGTAGTGCCTCTTTTGAAATATCAAGCCTCATAGACGAATGCTGGCCAACGCCTGGTTCTGCTTGCTGAAATGCTGGCTCATACCTTGCTGATTTAATAACGACAGGTCATCAAAATGAGTAATTTGTCCATACATTGGTAAAGTATGCCATTGTCTCATCAGGGAGGCAGACATTTTGTCAACTAAATTCATGCTATGGGGTAAAAGCCAAGTCTATGATAAGCTATCTGCTTCTTCTACTACACATCAATGCCATTGACCAGTTCTTCAAGAAGTTCTAACCTAAGGGTGGTCTGGCCTATAAAATGCCCCCACACAGACATGCAACAGGTTTACTTCATGTGAACTTTGCCCGCTTTGTTGAGCTTTCTCACCAAGGTATTTATTTCTTCAGTTTGTGGAATGTGTCACACAAAACATCTGGAGATCCAACGGGAAGGCAAAGACTATAATTAATTAATGAGTATTGTGTCTGGCTAGAAAATTATTGCTCATCCAAGCATATCAGGCTATGGAACTGTAGGTTCTCTTGGTGTGCAGACATGAATAGAAGTAACATACACTTGCTTGGGGTTTTCCCATACTATTCTTACCCAAAACGAAAGCCCTAGAAGCTAAAAGCATGTTAAAGTAATAAGATCCAGATGCCACTTGTCTGTCATGACTAATGCCATGTTTCAGACACAAGTAAAACAGATCTTTTGATGTTTCTATCCATGATCACACACGCTTTATATTTCAGCTGAAGCATTAGCTATCCATAGACTACTGAAACTGAAAA
This sequence comes from Bufo gargarizans, assembly GCF_014858855.1. Lineage (NCBI taxonomy): Eukaryota > Metazoa > Chordata > Amphibia > Anura > Bufonidae > Bufo > Bufo gargarizans. The sequence continues at coordinate 370,673,436 of NC_058084.1, read as the reverse complement.
CTGTATACCTAATCTGCAACTCTACACATATGCTGCACGTTCACCAAATTCCCTCTGAACGTCTAGATTCCTATAGCACACAGCATGCTCCTGACAACAACCAAGAGAATAAAGATAACTCAGTCATTTATGTATAATTGCTCTTTTAGTCATTTCTACCGCCGACGGAGAATGCTGTCTCTGTTACCAAGACAAAGAAACCCATCCGCTATCTTCAAAGAGGTCTTAAATTGGGCGGCTGACTCTAACATTGACCTTGACATTGCAAACAATGGAAAAGGAAATATCTCTTTAAAGGTCTAGTCAGTGAAGTTCCGTCTCCAGTGCTATATAGTGTAAGTATAGCATGGTTCACAGAATGTCTGACTAAGCAGTTTTCAGTGAGATGTAGCTGATGCTGAGCATCTATGAGTGCTGAAATAGTCTAAGCATGCAATATTATCCATTGGCCCATTTTGTCCCTCTTGACTGTCCCTATACTGTTAAAGTGCTTCATCCACCTCCGGTGGTGTGTTCGTTGTTCACTTCCCAAACTTGCAACACAACAAATCTGATTGTTTCTGGCTCTTTTGATGTGTGCATTTTCTGCTTAAAGTTGATCAGCACAGAATTCCCCTGCAGCTGGGTAATGCTTTCAGCTGCCCAGATTGTACAGATCTCACTAAAGTGCCTCTGAGACTGTACTTACATCCAAGAGTATATGTTTTATTGTCCAAGCCAATCTGCATCCTATGTCAAGAGAATTACACTCTGCCGATAAAACAGAGCTCTACGCTAATATAGAAGACAAATATAATCCTTGTGGCAGACAACAAAGGATTAAACAGAAAAGAATAGTTATACTGTAGAAATAGAAAGAGAACGTGAGGGGTTGGAAGGGGGGTGAACAACCAAGCTTGACCTTCCTGCTTTTCTCCTGTCCCTGTTTTGACTGTGCAAGCTCTGCCCTGTGTGATACCCAACTGAAATAAGCCAAACTGTCATTCATAGAGATCACCTATCCATCATCCACTGAGAGCATAATCACATAATAGGGGCACCACTAGAGATTCTCTGCGGTGCTCTCTCATACCTTGGTTTGGAGATAATGAGGATAGTAGTAAGTGTACTGAGGGTACATTTGTTGCTGTTCCAAGCGTTTGCCCATGTAGCTGGAATCGTTATATCTGATGCAGAAAAGTCGTTGACAGGGAGTAATGCCCCAGGCCCTTCTTCCTTCTCAGAAACCACTATTCCTGACAGCGAGGATGTTGTTTCAGGAGTTCTCAGCCTTAATGGGTTTTTGTTTTATGATTTACCAATCCCTAATTCCACCACGATAAGGAAAACATCAAAGCTTGAAACATCTAGATTTGTAAAAAAAATTATAATCAAATCACACAAGGCGCTGATTGTCCTTTCTCTCCCCTGTTGATATCCCACTGTTAACAATTCCTAAAAGAAGCTCCTCTGTAGTATAAATCCAGAAGGTGCTGAAGATAAAGTCCTGTGACAGGAACCAGGAAAGCTGTATGCTCTAACTCAGAATTCCTGCAGACCGGCTTGCTGTTCTCTTTTCTTACTCCCAGTCTCTCAGTATTTTCGCTCTCCTCCCCCTGACTAGGTCAAAAAAAAAAAAAGAAAAGAAAGGAAGCAAGAAAGAAAGGAAAGAAAGAAAAAAAAAAACCTTCCAGCCTAGTTGCTGCTGTCTCCCTCTTGGAGTGACATGGTGTTTAGGGCTTGTCTTGTCTTTCATTCAAACCCCCTCCTTCCAGCCTGTGGGTGGAACAACAGTCAGCCTCTCCCTCGAGAGGCAGACGCAGTCCAGAAGGCTGCAGTGTTTCCTCTAAGAAGAAATAGCCTGCCTCAGCTCTGCTGCAAGCAAACTACAGCTTCCCTCTACTGGCTATGAGAGAGCAGCCTTCACATGTCTTGTGTCTTACTCCACCACGTCAAAGCACGCTTGATGCTAGCGACCAGAGGCGGATGCCAACCATTGATCTCACAAGAAACTGTTTACTAGACTCTTTAGTGCTGCTGGATTTTCCCAGACACATAAATATGAATGAAATTCTATTCACTTTGTAGGAAACTAGAGTATTCATGCATAGAAACTGAATGGAAATGCACCTCACCCTCCACTATTATCAGCACTGTAGTGCACGCTGCTTCTAAGCTGCAAATGCTCATATTTTTTTTAGCTTACACCAGTATAAGATCGCTTACCTGCAGCGTGGAGTTCGCCAAAAGTTGTCTATCGTGGATGTACACTATTGTTAGAGAATTGCATAAATAGCAATTGCTGAAAATGTAAACATTATGTGGCTGTCTCTTTGAAGGCAGAAGAGTGGCTTAGTGGTTAGCACTGTTGCCTTGCAACACTGGGGGTTCCTAGGATCAACCGGCGAGTAAGGGGGGCGGCATATCGGCATGCAGTTTGCATTTACTTTAGGGCACACTGTTAGGCTTCCTATGAAACTCCCTAGTGTCTTGCATTTTTACTTCTGTTGGGGACACAGAGCGATGATAAGCTGTACAGCGTTGTGGAATATGTAGGTGCTATATACTGCAGGCAGTAAGAAATAAAGGAGTGCAGGAGAAAAGTTTCTCATCTACCTGCCTGTCATTAGCGTACATAGTCTTGTCCCCTTAATAGAGTAGAAATAGAGGTGTTACGTAAAGGCCTCTCTTTTGTCCCAGACTGTCGCTTTAACCCCTTCCACTGGGTCAAGGATGTTAATCTATTCATCAGAAAGCTCAAATAAAAAAATTATTCCTGAAGTTGTTTAGTTAACTACTGCCCCCCCTTAAAACAATCTCTACCATATATAGATCTTTGAAGACATCTCCCCCATGCCCCAAATTAGCGGCTCTAGGCCTTTGGGAAAGACTTGGAGAACACCTTCTCGTCCCCCGAAATTGCAAAAATTCTGCTAGCGCTGCACAAAATATCCAGATGCATCCGCATACAGGAGAATAATAATAGTAATAAGCCACTCACCTGCGCTCCCTGGACTTTGTGTGGCTGTCATGGCCCATAAAAGGTAGGAACTAGTGTTAGGGACCACTCATTAAGGCGACCTTGACGTAGTGAGTGGCTTATTACGCTTTGGCCAAAATGTACACCAATGCCTTATTCAACATCCAGCATAAAGGCAGGGCAGAGTGCTGGTTGCAGTGTGCGATTGCATTTTGTGTTTTTGCGTTTGTATCTGTATTTCGCCATAGCAATCTGCACCTGCTAGGGGTTGTGCAGGCTGAATCCCCCATATTTTAACTGGTAAATCACACCAGTAGAAATTATTTGTTCCAATAGCGTTTGGCACATGTTAGAAAGTATATTATACAGTGGCTGATTATAATTGGGGTGTTTGGGTCTGTAGCCCCGGGCCTGGCATCGCTGGGGGGCCCAACATCGACCCAAACACCCACAAACTACGCGGGGCACGGGAGCGCATACTTCCCTGCCCTCCGATCACCGCTATAGGTGTCACGGCTGAGGATGGGGGAAACCCTCAGCCGTGAGATGCCAGGTGTTGTAGTGGCTACTCGGCCATGAGCACAGGATAGGGAGCAGGTCACCTCCTACAGCATCCCTACCCTGACCCTAACTCCTAACCTGCATGGGCCGACCTTTGAGGTAGGAGGGCCCATGCGCAGGAACCTCGGAGCCCTATCTTACCCTCCGCAGATCCCTGCGCTAGGAGCTGGGTAAGACGACCTACTCCTCCTTGACACGGAGGAGCAGGAGCCTCAATGGCCAAGCTGTTGGGAAGAGGGGAACAGAAACAACAATACGGAAATGGCAGGCGAACAACAAGTTCACCAACCTGCCACAGCCTTGCTGACTGGATCCCTACAAAAACAGGGATCCAGAACCGTATGCTGCACAGAAACATATAAAGGTCCCAACAGAAACAACTAGCTACAACACACACATAAAGACATAGGCATACAACTATACATTTTGACCATAACATAGACCTAGCATACATTAAATCTATGACCACAGTGGTGGCTCTCACAGGCAGGATGAGAAACACAGGAGGCTGCTCCAGCTAGCAAGGCTGCAGCAACCTACTGAGCCCTGGCAACACCCCAGACTATATAGGCCAAGAAGCCACACCCACAATCAGACACACCCAGTGACATCACACAAACACACTGGGAAGGGAGTTAACCCTACAAACACCACAGAAGGGAAACTCACATAAAAGGGAAAGTGTCCAACAGAACACACTGTGGCTGTTACCGCTGGCAACGACATGGGTGGCAGCCGTCCAGGGAGTCAGCCCGAGGGCCGGGACAGTGCCACCACATGTACACAACAACCAAACGTTGCCACGGGCAACCACAGTGCGGGGAATGATGTCCGTGCGCACACAAACATAAAACACAGTGCACACCAGACATGCAAACGTGCATACACACACAACTCCCCGGGAACCGCACACAAACCTGATGTCCGCGGCAACCGCACTGAGGCCAACCACATTATGCCTCAGCTGCGGTTGACACAACAACCAAAACCGCGGGCAACTGTATGCGGCTCCCAAGGAGTCACGACCATAACCGTGGCCGTGACAATAGGCTTCAGGCCTAGTAGGCCTGAAGCCTATGCGATAGTAAAATCCCGGCGCAGGCGGGCATAATGAAGTCATTGCGTGCCCGTGCCCAGACGCAGCACACTAACGTGTGTGCGCAGCGTGCCTGCCTACCATCTACGAGTGAGTGCCGACTGGGACACAGGTATTAGCTTTTATTTATTTTTTGTGTGCCAATGTTGGGGGACATTACTGGGGGGCACTGGAGAATATTACTGAATGGACAGTGGGGGGAAAACTACTACATAGGGAGCAAACTACTACGTGGGGGCAAATTACTAGTGTGGGGGAAGTTAATACTGCGGGGGCAATGTGGGGGGACAATTAATACTGTGGGGGCAGTGTGGGGAATAATTACTACCGTGGGGTGAATTAAAACTGTGGGGACAGTGTGGAAAAATTAATACTGTGGGGGCAGGGTGGGGGCAAACTACTATATGGGGGTAGTGGGGGGATGTTGCTATTGGGTAGGAACTATATGGGCATTTCTATTACAAGGACATATTAGGGGACATTATTTTTCAAGGAAACTATACAGGCATTATTACCTGGAGAACAATATAGGATGTTATTATTACTAGGGGCACTCTAGGGGACATCATAATTGCTGTAGACACTATAGGAACATTTAGGGGTCATTTATCAAACTGATGTAATGTAGAACTGGCTTAGTTGCCCATAGCAACCAGATTCCACTTTTAATTTTAGACAGCTTCTTTTGAAAATAAAAGGTGGAATCTGATTAGTTGCTATGGGCAACTAAGCCAGTTGTACTTTACACCAGTTTGATAAATGACCCCAATTATGAGAAATCTAACATGTCTGTGTAACAAACTCTGTAGAGACGAGATGCGGCTGAAAGAATTAGTCATGACGTTCTGGGGCAAACAGAGGAGAAGAGGAAAGAGAAGATCTACATGACAGGAGATGTCACTGGAAGTAAGAGGTATTTTATTATATGTAGAGCTGGCTCACTAATGTTAGCTGTGTCTCTTCTTCTCCTCCAAGTCTTTTTTTAATTATAATTTACCATATTTTTCGCTTTATAATACTGACTTTTCCCCCCCAAAATGGGGGGAAGAAGTCAATGCTTCTTATAAAGTGAACGTTCCCAGAAATATGGCCGTCACATTGCAGGCTGTTATCTAGAGACGCACCTCCAGTGTTAATAATATGAGGCTGTCACGACCATGTTTATGGCCGTGACTCCTTGGGAGCCGCATACAGTTGCCCGCGGTGTGGGTTGTAGTGTCAACCGCAGCTGGAGGCATAATGTTGTTGGCCTCAAGTGCGGTTGCCGCGGACAACAGCTATGTGTGCGGTTCCCTTGGAGTTGTGTGCGCGTTTGTATGCACTTTGGTATGTCTGTGTGCACTCTGTGTTATGTGTGGTGTGCACTCACATCTTCCCCTCACTGTGGTTGCCCGTGGCAACGTTTGGTCATTGTGTGTACATGTGGTGGCAGTGTCCCGGCCTTCGGGCTGACTCCCAGGACACGGTTGCCCCCATGTCGTTGCCTGCGGCAACAGCCACAGTGTGTTTGTTGATTGGACACTTCCCCTTTAAGTTGTGTTTTCCCTTCTGTGGTTTTGGAAGGGTTAACTCCCTTTCTGTGTGTGTGAGTCACGGGGTGTGTCTTACTGTTGGGTGTGGCCTCTTGGCCCTATAAAACCTCAGTTGTAGGCAGTAGCCAGAGAGGGTGCTTCTGCCATGCTGGCTGGAGACATCCTCCTGGTTACTTACCAACTGCCAGTGGGGGCCATCCTTCTGGTCATAGCAAAATAATAATGTCGTTTGGTGTCTTGTAGATGTGTTTGGTTTTATGCTTGTTTATTGCACCTATGGTCCTGGGTTCCCGTGTGAAGTGTGTTGTGTGCTGAGTCCTTTTGTTTGTGGATAGCAGTACTTCCACATGGGTTCCAGGCTTTGTGTCTGTGGCAGGTGAGTGTTATGTTTGTGGCAAGTACCTGCCATTGCCATAGGTTGTATTTGTTCTCCCTTCCTTGCAGCTTGGCCAGTGAGACTCCTGTTCCTCCGTATCCAGAAGGAACAGGTTGTCTTACCCTGACTCCTAGTCCAGGGACCGGTCGGAGGGTGAGTTAGGGCTCCGAGGTTCCTGAGCATGGGTCCTCCTACCTTAATGGTCTGCCCATGCAGCAAGGAGTTAGGGTCAGGTTAGGGACGCTTTAGGAGGTGACCTGCTCCCTAATCCTGTCATCCTGGTCAAGCAGCGACCATCTTCCATCAACGCACGGCTGAGGATTTTCCCCGTCCTCAGCCGTGACAGAGGCGTTGCCATCTAGTAGGAAGTGTGGGGCGGGCGGCGGTCATTGAGGCAAAATGCCGCCAGCACGCATGTATAATAGGACGTGTGAGCGCTCAGTCTGCTGTTGCTTAGCTGCACTGACGCTGTGCTGTCCTCCGAACCACACCTCCCTCCCCTACTGTGGCGCACTCTGGCACTGCTGCCCTGTATGTTGAGCTGATTGGTGGTGAGCACGGTGGAAACTGCTGCTCTGCCGCCTCCACCAATCAGTTTAGTCAGGTGCCCGACTGCTCGCCACTACCAACTGCTCGTCACTACTGAACCTCCGGCACCCCGAGTTAGCACTGCTTTCCCCTGGGACTACTGGGCTGTCTCTACCTGAGATCTGGTGAGTGACAGCCTGGATATAAAGAAGGGGAGCTCAAGGGCCGACCTGGACAAATACTTATTACATATGGCTATAGCCTCTCCTCATCTATAGGAATGCACCCATGTACTTCAGTACATGGGTGCACTCTTTAGGATGAGGGGGGTTATAGTCACATTTAATATAAACACTGTCCAGGAGCTGCACTATTATTGGCCTAAGTGTTTGCATTAAATATGCAGCAGTGCATGGGTGAATTTCTATGGATGAGGGGGGTTATAGTCACATTTATTATTAACACTGTCCAGGGATGGTACCATAATTGACCTGTGTATATTAAATGTGACCATAAGCCCCCTCATCTATAGGAAAACACCTACCTATATGGGTGCATTCCTATGGATGAGGGGGGATATAACACAGGTGAATTACGGTAAACTCTACAGTGTTTATATTATATGACTATAACCCCCTTCATCCATAGGTATGCACCCATGTACTGCACATGTTTTAGCCCACCTTTTGGTTGAAAATATTTTTTTATTATTTTCCTCCTCTAAACCTGGGGTGCGTCTTACATTCAGGTGCGTCTTATAAAGCGAAAATTTGGCAACAATTTTTTTTTATTTGGCTCCTAAATTTTTCAGTTTAGGAGCCAATGGCTCCTGGGTATTTTTGCAGTATTATGTAACACTACAGATAGCATAAGGTAAAAGAGTTCTCTGGGATTTATATATTGATGACCTATCCTCAGAATAGGTCATCAATATGAAATTGATGGGGGCCCGACTCTTGGCACCCTTCCCAATTAGCTGTTTGAGGAGACCACAATGTTCCAGTACGTGCCACAACCTCTTTTCTCAGTGCTGTCATTTGATAGCACTGTGCTTGGTATTGCAGCTCAGCCCCAATCACTCAGATGGAACTGAGCTGCACCTAGGCCATGTAACGATGAATGGGATGACATATGGCCTAGGAAGAGACTGTGGCACTCACGAAGCACCAAAGCCTCTTCATATAACAAAAAAAAAACTAAACTAAAATGGAGGGAGGGGCCCGAGTTGGTTAGACAGCTCCGGGCCCATCATGCACTTCATCCGCCCCTGATATTATTAGTATATCACATCCCTCAGTATGTTACACCTGTCGATAGCACACCTATACCAGTCCTTAAAAGGACTTTGGTGGCCCTAAAAGCAGCAGAACCGCACACAATTGCTGCACAATACAAATGCACTATAATATACTTTCTATGTTAGAAAGTATATTATAAGTATATGGCTCCCCTCTGTGTATCACACCTATCGATAGCACACCTATACCAGAACTTAAAAGGACTTTTGTGGCCCTATTTGCTAGCGTTTGTTGTGCCTAACAGTCTGTCCCTGCTCCACACAGCAACCTCTCCCTACACTGGCAAAAGACTGAATGTAAAATGGCGCACAGATCAGGTTTATTTATAAGGTAGGGGGTATGTCCATGTGCTGAAACATCTCAATTGGCTGTCCTGTACCACCAGATGGATGTGTCATGGGTCAAAGTTCTTCACAATGCAAAAGAAGATGGCGGGCGAGAGTATATCGCCATATGTTCACCCATTCGAAAAGACCGCCGGGTGAACTGCAAGGCCATCTCTGGTGGGCAAGACCAATAGAGAATTTCAGAGGTGTATAGGGCAACACCTCTCGAATATCTCCAAACAAGACGACACGCCATCTGTGTAACGGTCAGCAGAGGAAGAGACCGTAGAGCAGGACTCAAGTACAGTGCAGCAGACAAGGAGGCTGAAGTAGAAACCGGCTTTATTAAAGGAGAACTCTAACTGCCGGAGAAGCAGATTTACAATATGAACAGCTTGAGAATTCACAACAAAGATAATGGAAATTTGCATAAAGAAAACAAATGAATCACAAACACAAGTACAGACAATAGCAGGCTACTCTCTTCTAGGTAGTCCTATCTGTCCCCGCTACCCGGGGTGCACCTCTACGGTGCACTAAACTAAATCCTATTCCACTATGTCCTAGCTCCGGTTAGCATCAGTGCACTCACAGTTCGGTGTCCGCACATGCAGGCAGGTACAGTCTGGGTCCCGATCTGGTTGCTTGCTTGCTTCAGCGTGGCTCAGCTCTGGCCTCTCTTTGTGGTCTCTGTAACTCTGGTTAGAGATAATCAGCAGCTCTGGATGTGTAATCAGGCAGGGCCTGGAATTCACTCACAGTTCCTCTGGTAAGTGCCTCACACTACAGCAGTCTCTCTTCTGCACCAGGAAACATCAGCTCAGTCAGGGAGCAAACACACTCCAATGTCTCAGATACTGTGTCACAGCAGGTTGGCAGGGAGAAATCACTCTAATCTTCCCTGTGGATCTCCCTCTCAGTGCACAGCGTCCTTCTTCCTGTGTACTCAGACACCTGCACCCCAGGCTCTCTGCTCAGCCCGGGAAAAACACTTAACTCCTTGCCCTCTGGAAACAACTCCTCACACTGTCCTACTCAGCCACAGTGGCCTCTGGTGGCTGGAGGGAAACATGACAGTCTGCTATATATATATGTGTTGGAAATGTTGCTGGATGATCAGGGCTGCCTCTTACATGCCTCCCCACTTAAAGGTGGCCGTCCTCGGCCTTGCTATATAGTCCATAGAAATAATGGTTAATGTAACTTTTTATACAGCAGTACAACATTGTCCACAATACATACAGGTGGACCAAATGAACTCATCAGCAGCGTACCTGTTTGGTGGAACCCCTGCAGTAAGCCTACTGGATCTCCGGAGGTCCTGGCTATCTGTTACGACCTGACTCTCTCCACTAGGAACTGCCAGTCTGGATTCATCCACCACAATAGGAGGTTCGGGTGTGTCCGAGGGCCCCTCTCTATTACGGGCCGGCAATGGTTCTGTGACAGTGCCTTCATCACCTGTAACCTGGGAGGCTCCTTCAGTGTTGGGAGCAGTCCACCAGTCTTCACCATAATCTCCATCAGAGATAACAAGTTCTGAGTATGGGGCAGGAGGAGGTGTCCTCTGAACAGGTGCGGGATCTTTGGACCGGCATGGCCGTAACATATTCCTATGTAGAGTCCGTGAAGCAAATTCCTCATTCTCAACCTGCACTTCGTAGACCGGACCATTAGGGTACACTCTCTTGATCACTTTATACGGCTGTACTTCCCAACGCTCACTCAACTTGCCTCTGGGACGTTTCTCTCGTACCAGTACCCGATCCCCAGGCTGCAATGGAACCTCCTGAACTGGAGGACGGTCTGTATGAGCTCTCTCCTGTAACCGCTGACCTGCCAACCGGCGAATGGTCTGGAGACGCCGACGGTGTTCTTTCACCCATGAGGTGGTTGATCGCTCTATTAGGTCTTCTGGCTGTTCTAGGTTTAATTCCACGATCTCTCGACCAGCCCTACCGAACAGTAACATGTATGGGGTGTAACCGGTGGTGGTGTGGACACGATTATTGTAAGCCCAGACTAATTCTGGCAGGTAGTCAGGCCAGTGTGCCCTCTTGTCTTCCTCTAGTGTCCTCAGCATTTGCAGCAATGTGCGGTTAAAGCGCTCACAGGCTCCGTTTCCTTGGGGATGATAAGGAGTTGTCCTGGATTTTTCAATGCCGTACAGTCGATGTAGCTCTTCCATCACTTTTCCTTGAAAGCACGCCCCTTGATCTGAATGGATCCGCTTTGGACACCCATAGACCCGAATGAAGTCTTGACAAATGGCTCGTGCCGCGGACTCGGCCGTCTGGTCCCGAGTTGGGGTGACTACTGCAAACTTGGAGAAGTGGTCGATCATGACCAGGCAATACTGTGGACCTCTTGACGATTGTCCCACAAGAAGATAGTCTATCATCAACACTTCCAGCGGTTCTGTGGTCTGGATGGACTGTAGGGGTGCTCTCTGTTCTGTACTCTTCGTGAGTTCACACACTCGACACTGTCGGCAAACTTCTTCAACTGTGGCCTCCAGTCGCGGACAATACACATAACGCTGCAGCCACTGGTATGTCTTGACTGGCCCGAAGTGAGCTCCAAACTCATGAGCCTCTTTGGCTATCTCCCGTGCCATTCTTCTGGGTATCACTACCTGCCACCTCGCCTCTAGGTCGGCAGGCTGTTGCCACTTGCGGAACAAAACAGCTCCATGCACTTCCAGTCTGTCCCATTGATGTAGAACGGACTTCATCTCGGCATCCAGATCAGTCCTTTCTTCTTTGTTGGGTTTCCTGCACTGGGTTACCCAGCTTTTCATTTGCTGCAGTCCAATGTCTTCATCTTGCAATCTGCCCCATTCTTCATTAGTTCTCCCCAATGCTTTGGGTAGCTTACGGGCCTCCCCACTTGTCTGGGCCGCGACTGTTGGGGGAGCGAACTTGCGGAAGTCAGGAGTTTCATCTTCTTCCTTTTGTTCATCCATATCCCCTACTGGAGTTTCAAAAGTAACCCTTGAGAGACCATCAGCATTAGTGTTCTCTGTAGCGGAGCGGTAGCGAATTGAGAAGTCATACTTTGCGAGGCGAGCCGCCCAGCGTTGCTCCAGGGCTCCCAACTTGGCAGTACCCAGATGGGCCAGGGGATTGTTATCCGTCCGTACGAAGATCTTAGCTCCTGTCAGATATCCTGCAAATTTCTCCGTCATAGCCCACACCAGGGCAAGGAGTTCCAGCCGGAAGGAACTGTAGTTATGGGGGTTTCGCTCCGTATCTCGCAAGGATCTACTGGCATAAGCGATCACTCTCTCATGTCCATCTTGTACCTGCGACAGGACTGCCCCAAGTCCGTAGAGGCTGCCATCAGTAGCTAAGATGAATGGTTTATCAAAATCGGCATAAGCCAAGATGGGGGCCGATGTCAGGGCTTCTTTCAGGGCCTGGAAGGCCTCTTCCTGTTTCTGTCCCCAGGGAATACTTTGGCCCTTGGGTTGCCCAGCCGTTCCTCTCAACAACTCATTCAGAGGGCCCGCTATTTTTGCGTAGTCTTTGATGAACCGCCGGTAGTACCCAGTCAGTCCCAGGAAGGCCTTCAACTCACGCAGTGTTCTCGGCACTATCCATTGTCGTATTGCAGCCACTTTGTCTTGGGACGGTAGCACTCCGTCTTGGGACACCCTATGGCCCAGGTACTCAATCTCCCTCTTGAAGAGATGACACTTCTTTGGCTTTACCTTCAGGCCATGGGATCGCAGTCGCTCGAGTACCTGCCCTAGCCGATTCAAGTGTTCTTGAAAAGTAGCAGAGTATACGATGATATCGTCTAGGTATATCAGAGTGTCTTCAAAATTCAGGTCTCCCAGGCATCTCTCCATCAGCCGCTGGAAGGTTCCAGGGGCATTAGTCAGTCCGAATGGCATCCTGTTGAATTCAAATAACCCCATGGGGAGTATGAATGCTGTCTTTGCCTTGTCCTGCTCAGCCACTGGTACTTGCCAGTACCCACTTGCTAGATCCAGGGTGGAGAAGTATTTGGCTCGTCCTAGAGCCGTCAGAGACTCCTCGATGCGTGGCAGAGGATATGAGTCTCGCGCAGTGCAAGCATTCAACCGCCGGTAATCCACACAAAATCGAATAGTGCCGTCCTTCTTCTTGACAAGCACCACTGGGGCTGCCCAAGGGCTCTGGCTTCCCCGCACCACTCCGGAATCTATCATCTGTTTCAATAGCGTCTTCACTTCCTGGTACAACTTGGGCGGAATCTGTCGATATCTCTCCCGAATTGGTGGAGTGTCCCCCGTCGGTATATCATGTGTGATAGCATTCGTGCAGCCAAAGTCATCGGCGTGGCGGGCAAACGCAGCCTGATTCTCCCACAGCATGGTTTCAACTGCTCGCTGTTGGTCTAAACTGAGAGCCTTAACATCTATCTCCATTTGATCCAAGATGGTTCCCCCATTCCATTCTGGGGTCGGCGCCTCTTCTGCACTGGCAGTAACTGCCAGGGTCCAACCAGCATCCCCTACCGGAGCTAGAGTCACTTCTCTCTGACTCAGGATTTCTCCCTGATGTAGGTACACACGAGCCAGTTCCACCCCTGGCGTCAAGGGAACTTCTAGATATCCCACATTCACAGCTCTTATGGGTACTCGTCCATTCTGGACCACTCCCAGTGTCCGGGCCACCAGGACGTCCTGACCCAGCTCTCCTAGGCCTGTTGGTTCAACGAACACCTCCATGCCTTCAAGATTACGGAAAGTTCCCACGGGTAACGTCAGCACGGTCTCCCGACCAGGGGGAAGGGTGAAGGTAGCCTTTCCTGGCGCTCGGATCGTTCCCACCGCCTGGTGTGCTGGTACACTTTTCTGTGTTCCACAAAAACGGATTAGCCGTTGAAATGCTTTCTGGGTAGGTTTGTGCGGGGTGGCTTGTTTCCAGTAACCCGGCCCCCGTTTGGTGAACATGATCTGATCCAATTCTCGCAGGATATTCATGCCCATTATCACCGGCACATCTTCTTTGAACGTTTCGGGGACCAACAAGATACCTTTCCGCCCCACTTCCTGTCCACATAGCCGTACATTCATCCACACGACCCCTGTGACAGGAATCTGTTGTTGGTTAGCCGCTGTAACCCGGACCAGTGTCTCTCGTTCTGGCTTGGCCAGCGCTTGAAAGTAACGGTAGAAGAATGACTCGGGCATAGTTGTCACTTGAGACCCAGTATCCACTAAGCAGTCGACAGGAACACCTTCGAACTCAGCTCGTATAGTGGGGCACCCTACGACCAGGTGTTCGGAGCTTTGCTGGGTAACTTGGCTCTCCACCTCCCCTGCAGTACGCCCCACTACTGCAGGGGTCGGTAGTTTAACGGCGGCTCTTGGCGTCCAGCTGGATTATTCCGACACTCTCTGGCGAAATGTCCTAGATCTCCACACCGCCAACACTGTGCCCCTTGACGGCCCACTTTTTGCCTGCGAGTGGGAGGTGCCCTCAGAGCTTGGCTGGATGGCCCCACTGAAGGGTAATGAGGGGCTTGATGGTATGGTAAACTAGCATAAGGGCATTCGGGTGTAGGAACCCACGGAGTCGCCTGATAGGTTTGTTGTCGGGCTGGATAGGCAGCCTCAGTAGTATGGCGCGACTCTATCCGTTTCTCCAGGTGTGTCAACTTTTCGTGCATGGCACTCAGGGAGCTCTGCAAGTCTTGTACCACTCTGACCAGGGCTTCCTCATTTCTTGTAAGCCCGGGGGGTGTAACGGTCTGGGTCCGTATTACTCCAGAAGCATAGCCGTCTTCTTTGTTTCGCGTCACGGCCTCTGCCAAAATTTGTCGAAAGGTTAGGGTAGGGTCTACTCTGACTCGTTCCCGCAGAGCCTGTTTCAGGGGATTGCTGTAGAGCCCCAGAATAAATTGTTCCCGCAGTATCCGGTCTATGGGTCCCATGCCAGTAACCCCATCTGCCTCTTTTTTTTGTACCTCGGCCAACACTTCCTGTAGGGCTGTAGCGTACTGAGAGACACCTTCGTCTTCCCGTTGAATCCGGTAAAAAAACTTCGCCCGGAGGTGCCCTGCACTGGCTGTTTCCCCATATATTTCTTCCAGGAATCTCACCATCTCTTGCAATGTATTGCGCGTGGCTTCTGGTTGTAGGAGAACATTTCTTCGGGCCTCACCCTCGAGAGCGGCCAAAGCAATTTCTACTTGTAGTTCTGGGCTGACATTGTAAATCCTAACAGCACTCTGTAACCTTGTCACCCAGTCTGACAATGTCATGTTCTGGCCATCAAATTTGGGTAGCAAGTTGAACAACGTGCCAATAGGAAGGGCCCTTGCAAGGGTTCCACCATTGCCTGAGGTACTCACATTAACATCATGCACATTGCCTTCAGCCGCCTCCATCTCTGTGACTGTACCCTGCTCGCAGCGCCACTTGTAACGGTCAGCAGAGGAAGAGACCGTAGAGCAGGACTCAAGTACAGTGCAGCAGACAAGGAGGCTGAAGTAGAAACCGGCTTTATTAAAGGAGAACTCTAACTGCCGGAGAAGCAGATTTACAATATGAACAGCTTGAGAATTCACAACAAAGATAATGGAAATTTGCATAAAGAAAACAAATGAATCACAAACACAAGTACAGACAATAGCAGGCTACTCTCTTCTAGGTAGTCCTATCTGTCCCCGCTACCCGGGGTGCACCTCTACGGTGCACTAAACTAAATCCTATTCCACTATGTCCTAGCTCCGGTTAGCATCAGTGCACTCACAGTTCGGTGTCCGCACATGCAGGCAGGTACAGTCTGGGTCCCGATCTGGTTGCTTGCTTGCTTCAGCGTGGCTCAGCTCTGGCCTCTCTTTGTGGTCTCTGTAACTCTGGTTAGAGATAATCAGCAGCTCTGGATGTGTAATCAGGCAGGGCCTGGAATTCACTCACAGTTCCTCTGGTAAGTGCCTCACACTACAGCAGTCTCTCTTCTGCACCAGGAAACATCAGCTCAGTCAGGGAGCAAACACACTCCAATGTCTCAGATACTGTGTCACAGCAGGTTGGCAGGGAGAAATCACTCTAATCTTCCCTGTGGATCTCCCTCTCAGTGCACAGGGTCCTTCTTCCTGTGTACTCAGACACCTGCACCCCAGGCTCTCTGCTCAGCCCGGGAAAAACACTTAACTCCTTGCCCTCTGGAAACAACTCCTCACCCTGTCCTACTCAGCCACAGTGGCCTCTGGTGGCTGGAGGGAAACATGACAGTCTGCTATATATATATGTGTTGGAAATGTTGCTGGATGATCAGGGCTGCCTCTTACATCTGCACAACATGTCAAGGAATGTCATCCGGGAGAAAGGAATTGCATCACGTTTCATCTAATTATGGTATTTTGCCGCTGTACGTAAGTGAATAGTCCCTATATATATCCCATCAAGTACTCCTCACTATGCCATTTTGTACTCCTGTTACTATAATATCTCTCCAGCTTTATGGTTTAGCTGATGCCTTTATCCCCATTGTAATGTCACTATATTCCTTTAGTGGTTATTCTCATACTGTAAATATGTAGATAATTCCCATCCAGATACATATACTATGTTTGTTTTATTTATAATTGCGACTGTGCATCTCTCTTTGAGAGTACTGAGAATACAATCCTTTGATATTGTTGTCAGTCAGTATATGGGATCAGGTTTCCTGTGCTTCTACATAGCTATTTATGCCAGTTAATCTAATTACCCACTCAAGCTCATGAGGGGAGGTCTTACCATGCTTTATAGCTTGTCCTTGCTGCTTGTAGCTCCGCCCAGTGGGTGTGGCCCAGTCTATGAAAGGAGCGCTCTTGGCGGCCGCGCCTATGGCCGCCATAGAGCCAGAGGCTGTGCTATTCTGGTGCTGCACGTGTGGTCTCTCCAGCGTGCAGCACTGCTCCCTGTTATTCCCAGTATGCAAAAAACGCCAAGTGTATTGGCGATATGCATCTGGGTGACAAGAACTCTGCTCCTGATGAAAGGCCGCCCTGAATAGGGTAGTATTGAAATGCGTCAAGTGGACTCTACAATAGGCAGGGATCAAGCACAACACACAGTGATATTGGGGCACGACTGGTGGCTACACATGCATTTTAGACCAATCACCCCCTCTTTCAGAGAACACTGTCAGTAGCTCTAAATGACCTGCGGAGTAATAGATACACATCAAGTGAACACAGTGTATCTGACTGTGTATGATGAAGCTGTGGAGGTAACAGCGTATCTCCAGCACCGCACACAGACATTTTTACCGATTGGTGTCAATGGGGATAGTGGCTGGATATTTATACTAATAGTCCACTACCTCATTGCACTTAGCCTGATTTGTTTTGTTGGCGGGTAGCCACTACATTTTAATATTATTACAATAAATTATTTATATTAAGCATTATTTTCAGTCAGTAAACCATTACATGGTCTTGTAGGTCATATGATATAATACATTTCATGGGGAAATAATCGGTATAATTTGTATTTTAGTCATTGAAATCCCTGTTCTTTCTATGATTAGTGGGTGGTACTGCACACTGACTGACAGCTCTCACTGTGTTCACAGTCATCTAATAGAGGCTGTCAATTCAATCACTAAATAGACTACTAGTCATACAAGGAGCAGGGATTTCAATGAATGAAATGCAAATGATACTGAATCTTAAGGTGTCGGCCCTTTAAAGAGTAATAAGGGGGGAGTCGCAGAGAGTGACGAGGAGAAAGCAAAGCTGTTAAATATTTTTTTCTCCAATGTATTCACTGAGGAAAATAAACAGATGACATGCAGAATGTAAAAATAAATTCCCATTAAAAGTGTCCTGTCTGATCCAGGAAGAAGTACATCAGCGACTTAAAAAGATTAAAATAGACAAATCACCAGGACCGGATGGCATACACCCCTGTATCCTAAGGGAATTTAGTAATGGCATAGCCATATTTCTGATATTTGCAGACTCTATACTGACAGGGAATGTCCCACAGGATTGGCGCATGGCATATGTGGTGCCAATATTCAAAAAGGGTCCAAAAACAGAGCCTGGAAACTATAGGCTGGTAAGTTTAACATCTGTTGTGGGTAAACTGTTTGAAGGTTTTCTGAGAGATGCTATGTTAGAGCATCTTAACGGAAATAAGCAAATAACGCCATATCAGCATGGCTTCGTGCGGGATCGGTCATGCCAAACTAATTTAATCAGTTTCTATGAGGAGGTAAGTTCTAGACTTGACAGCGGCGAATCAATGGATGTCGTGTATTTGGACTTCTCCAAAGCGTTTGACACTGTACCACATAAAAGGTTAGTATATAAAATGAGAATGCTCGGACTTGGAGAAAACGTCTGTAAGTGGGTAAGTAACTGGCTCAGTGATAGAAAACAGAGGGTGGTTATTAATGGTACATACTCAGATTGGGTCACTGTCACTAGTGGGGTACCTCAGGGGTCAGTATTGGGCCCTATTCTCTTCAATATATTTATTAATGATCTTGTAGAAGGCTTGCATAGTAAAGTATAAATTTTCGCAGATGACACTAAACTGTGTAAAGTAATTTACACTGAAGAGGACAATATACAGCTACAGATGGATCTGGATAGATTGGAGGCTTGGGCATATAAGTGGCAGATGAGGTTTAACACTGACAAATGTAAAGTTATGCACATGGGAAGGAATAATGCAAGTCACCCGTACTTATTAAATGGTAAAACACTGGGTAACACTGACATAGAAAAGGATCTAGGAATTTTAATAAACAGCAAACTAAGCTGCAAAAACCAGTGTTAGGCAGCTGCTGCCAAGGCCAATAAGATAATGGGTTGCATCAGAAGGGAAATAGATGCCCGTGATAAGAACATAGTCCTACCACTTTACAAATCGCTAGTCAGACCACACATGGAGTACTGTGTACAGTTCTGGGCTCCTGTAAACAAGGCAGACATAGCAGAGCTGGAGAAGGTCCAGAGGAGGGCAACTAAAGTAATAACTGGAATGGGGCAACTACAGTACCCTGAATGATTATCAAAATTAGGGTTATTCACTTTAGAAAAAAGGCGACTGAGAGGAGATCTAATTACTATGTATAAATATATCAGGGGTCAGTACAGAGATCTATCCCATCATCTATTTATCCCCAGGAGTGTGACGAGGGGACATCCTCTGCGTCTGGAGGAAAGCAGGTTTGTACACAAACATAGAAGAGGATTATTTACGGTAAGAGCAGTGAGACTATGGAACTCTCTGCCTGAGGAGGTGATGATGGTGAGTACAATAAAGGAATTCAAGAGGGGCCTGGATGTATTTCTGGAGCATTATAATATTACAGGCTATATCTTCTACAGAGGGGTCGTTGATCCAGGGAGTTATTCTGATTGCCTGATTGGAGTCGGGAAGGAATTTATTATTCCCCTAAAGTGGGGGAAATTGGCTTCTACCTCACAGGTTTTTTCTTGCCTTCCTCTGGATCAACTTGCAGGATGACAGGCCGAACTGGATGGACAAATGTATTTTTTCGGCCTTATGTACTATGTTACTATGGTACTCCCATAAAAATGTACAGTATATAAATCTGCTCAGCTCCCCCCACTCTATAACCTGTTATGCACAGATAGGACTGCATGTACACTATGACAGGTTCCCTTTAACTGGCTAATGAATAAATGATTGGAGGTGTTTGTTACAGCTGCACTGCCCTATAAAAAACACATACCAGTTCTGGGTTTGCTTTTCACAAGAAGCATTGCCTGATGTGAAAGATGCCTTGCACAAAAGAGCACTCAGAAGACCTACGATTAAGAATTGTTGACTTGCATAAAGCTGGAAAGGGTTATAAAAGTATCTCCAAAAGCTTTGCTGGTTATCAGTCCATGGTAAGACAAATTGTCTATAAATGGAGAAAGTTCAGCACTGCTGCTACTCTCCCTTGGAGTGGCCGTCCTGTAAAGATGACTGCAAGAGCACAGAGCAGACTGCTCAATGTGGTGAAGAAGAATCCTAGAGTGTCAGCTAAGGACTTACAAAAGTCTCTGGCATATGCTAACATCCCTGTTGGCGAATCTACGATACATAAAACACTAAACAAGAATGGATTTCATGGGAGGATATCACAGAGGAAGACATTGCTGCACGTTTACAGTTTGCACATGAGCACCTGGATGTTCCACAGCAGTACTGGCAAAATATTCTGTGGACAGATGAAACCAAAATTAGGTTGTTTGGAAGAAACACACAACACTATCCATGGAGAAAAAGAAGCAAAGCACACCAACATCAAAATCTCATCCCAACTGTGAAGTATGGTGGTGGGGGCATCATGGTTTGGGGCTGCTTTGATGCATCAGGGCCTGGACGGATTGCTATCATCAAAGGAATAATGAATTCCCAAGTTTATCAAGACATTTTATAGGAGAACCTAAGGCCATCTGTCCACCAGCTGAAGCTCAACAGAAGACAACTACCCAAAGCATAGAAGTAAATCAACAGCAGAATGGCTTAAACAGAAGAAAGTACGTCTTCTGGAGTGGCCCAGTCAGAGTCCTGACCTCAACCCGATTGAGATGCTGTGGCATGACCTCAAAAAAGCGATTCACACCAGACATCCCAAGAATATTGCTGAACTGAAACAGTTCTGTAAAGAGCAATGGTCAAGAATTACTCTTGACTAGGGATGAGTGAACCCGAACTGTATAGTTGGGGTGTTCGTGACATGGACCCAAACCCGAACATTTTCGTAAAAGTCCGGGTTCGGGTTCGGTGTTCGTGGCTTTCTTGGCACTTTTTGAAAGGCTGCAAAGCAGCCAATCAACAAGCGTCATACTACTTGCCCCAAGAGGCCATCACAGCCATGCCTACTATTGGCTTGGCTGTTATTGGCCAGTGCAGCATGTGACCCAGCCTCTATTTAAGCTGTAGTCACGTAGCGCCGCACGTCACTCTGCTTTGATCAGTGTAGGGATAGGATGCAGCTGCTGCTGTTAGGGTCAGATTAGGCAGTGATTTACTCTTCAAAAGCACTTAATGAAGTGATCGATCTACAGCTGTGAATCATTCAACCTCTGCTATTTAATTGCTCACTGTTTTTAGGCTGCCCAGAGCGTTTTTCTGTCACTTTTTTCTCGGGTGATCGGCGGCCATTTTGCGTCTTGTGGTGCGCCAGCACAAGCTGCCACCAAGTACATTTAACCATCAATAGTGTTTTTTTTTTTGTTATAGAAACATAGAAACATAGAATGTGTCGGCAGATAAGAACCATTTGGCCCATCTAGTCTGCCCAATATATCTGAATCCTATGAATAGTCCCTGGCCCTATCTTATATGAAGGATAGCCTTATGCCTATCCCATGCATGCTTAAACTCCTTCACTGTATTTGCAGCTACCACTTCTGCAGGAAGGCTATTCCATGCATCCACTACTCTCTCAGTAAAGTAATACTTCCTTATATTACTTTTAAACCTTTTCCCCTCTAATTTAAAACTGTGCCCTCTTGTGGTAGTTTTTCTTCTTTTAAATATGCTCTCCTCCTTTACCGAGTTGATTCCCTTTATGTATTTAAAAGTTTCTATCATATCCCCTCGGTCTCTTCTTTCTTCCAAGCTATACATATTAAGGTCTTTTAACCTTTCCTGGTAAGTTTTATCCTGCAATCCATGTACTAGTTTAGTAGCTCTTCTCTGAACTCTCTCTAGAGTATCTATATCCTTCTGGAGATATGGCCTCCAGTACTGCGCACAATACTCCAAGTGAGGTCTCACCAGTGATCTGTACTGCGGCATAAGCCGACGAGAAGGACGAGGATGAGGAGGAGGTGGAGAAGGATGAGGATGAAGCATGTTCACAGCGGATGGCACCCAACGCAGCTTGGGCCCATCACTGGTGAGTGGCTGGGGGGAAACGGAGGACGATGACGATACGCCTCCCACAGAGGACAGCTTGTCCTTACCTCTGGGCAGCCTGGCACACATGAGCGACTACATGCTGCAGTGCCTGCGCAATGATGGCAGAGTTGCCCACATTTTAACATGTGCGGACTACTGGGTTGCCACCCTGCTGAGTCCCCGGTACAAAGACAATGTGCCCACCTCACTTCCTGCACTGGAGCGTGATAGGAAGATGCGCGAGTACAAGCGCGCATTGGTAGACGCGCTACTGAGAGCATTCCCAAATGTCACAGGGGAACAAGTGGAAGCCCAAGGCGAAGGCAGAGGAGGAGCAAGAGGTCGCCAACGCAGCTGTGTCATGGCCAGCTCCTCTGAGGTTAGCATGGCAGAGATGTTGAAAAGTTTTGTCACAACGCCACAGCTAACTGCACCACCACCTGATACGGAACGTGTTAGCAGGAGGCAGCATTTCACTAACATGGTGGAACAGTACGTGTGCACACCCCTCCACGTCCCCATTCAACTTCTGGGTCTCCAAATTGTCCACGTGGCCAGAGATAGCATTTATGCCTTGGAGGTGCTGGCCTGCCCGGCGGCCAGCGTTTTGTCTGAACGTGTATTCAGCACGGCAGGGGGCGTCATTAAAGACAAACGCAGCCGCCTATCCACAGCCAATGTGGACAAGCTGACGTTCATAAAAATGAACCAGGCATGGATTCCACAGGACCTGTCCATCCCTTGTGCAGATTAGACATTTCTAACTACCTCCCCTTAACAATATATTCTTGGACTCCAGTGCACTTAATTTAATCCTCTTTTTTTTTATTTTACCATTATATAGCGGGGCAACCCAAAGTTGAATGAACCTCTCCTCTGTCTGGGTGCCGGGGCCTAAATATCTGACAGTGGCCTGTTCCAGTGGTGGGTGACATATAGCCTGATTCTCTGCTATGACATGAAGCCTGATTCTCTGCTATGGGACCTCTCTTCTTTGTCTGGGTGCCGGGGCCTAAATATCTGACAATAACCTGTTCCAGTTGTGGGTGACGTGAAGCCTGATTCTCTGCTATGACATGAAGCCTGATTCTCTGCTATGACATGAAGCCTGATTCTCTGCTATGACATGAAGCCTGATTCTCTGCTATGGGACCTCTCTCCTCTGTCTGGGTGCCGGGGCCTAAATATCTGACAATGGCCTGTTCCAGTGGTGGGTGACGTGAAGCCTGATTCTCTGCTATGACATGAAGCCTTATTCTCTGCAATGGGACCTCTCTCCTCTGTCTGGGTGCCGGGGCCTAAATAGCTGACAGTGGCCTGTTCCAGAGGTGGGTGACATGAAGCCTGATTCTCTTCTATGGGACCTCTCTCCAATTGATATTGGTTAATTTGTATTTATTTAATTAATTTCCCTATCCACATTTGTTTGCAGGTGATTTACCTAAATTTTGCTGCCTTTTGCAGCCCTCTAGCCCTTTCCTGGGCTGTTTTACAGCCTTTTTAGTGCCGAAAAGTTTGGGTCCCCATTGAACAATTCCAGGAAGTTTGGCCGAACTTCTCGAACCTGAACATCCTGGTGTTCGCTCAACTCTACTCCTGACTGTTGTGCACGTCTGGTCTGCAAATACAGGAAACGTTTGGTTGAAGTTATTGCTGCCAAAGGAGGTTCAACCAGTTATTAAATCCAAGGGTTCACATACTTTTTCCCCCTGCACTGTGAATGTTTACATGGTGTGTTCAATGAAAACATGGTAACATTTAATTCTTTGTGTATTATTAGTTTAAGCAGACTGTGATTGTCTATTGTTGTGACTTAGATGAAGATCAGATCACATTTTATGACCAATTTGTGCAGAAATCCATATCATTCCAAAGGCTTCACATACTTTTTCTTGCAACTGTATATGTATGCCCCTGGTGCCCTGGCTGGACAGTTGTGTGCCTGGCCGCTTTTGGTGCAGGAACCCAACCTCCGAGCCACGCGTGGATGTCTGGCCTGCCTGATAACTGTGGAAATGATCCCTGTTCCTCCTCTTTTTCCTGTGCCACATCCTCATCCATCATCACCTCAAGTGCCACATCTTCATCCATCATCACCTCAAGGAGACATAGAAGTGGTATAGTAAGGCTGATGATGGCATTATCAGCGCTGGCCATGTTGGTGTAGTTCTCAAAACAGTGCAACAGAGCACACGTCCCACATGGAGGCCCACTCGGTGGTGACATGATGCAGTTCCACAGAGTGAATCACCTGTGCTTGCTGCAGCTGAAACTCCACTATCACCTGCTGCTGCTTGCACAGTCTCTTCAGCATGTCTTCCAGCAATCCTCAGTGGCGGCAGGACATGCGCCAAAACTTTCCAACTCAGCTCAACCGCCACTACATTTACCCAGTGGGCAGTTAGGGAAATATACCGAACCTGCCTGTGCATCAATGGTGAGTTGGACCTTGCCACTCATGGCGTTGCGCAGAACACACCTAAATTTGTGCAATGCACAGTGATGTACACTGAAATACACTCTTTACTGCAGACTGGGATGTAGCTGATTTAACATGCTTTGTGACAAATTAATTCGGAATGAAGCAAATATCTTGGAGAAATTCAATGAAGTGCTTGAATTTAATTTTTCTAAATTTTGCTCTTCTCTAGTCATGTGCAATTTATCTATTTCAAGGGGCCCCCAAAAAAATGCTAATCGGCACTCGTCATTACACAGGGTCAGGCTAATAGAAAGTGAATGGAGGAGGAACGATTACTACCACAGTCATTCATCGCTTACTTACTGATTATCGGCAGCCAGTGTCGGACTGGGGTACCTAGGGCCCACCAGTAAAATTTATTTTGGTGGCCCACCATATGGATACATTTAAATATAATAAATAATCTAACAAGTTTTTTATATGAACATAGGCTGGTGGAAGTGCTGTACACTGAATATATGAATATAGTGCAGTAAGTCTACTGTGTTATGTGCCACATGTGCAGGGGTTGGGAGACTAGGGGCCCACCTTGCTCAGAGGCCCACCTGGGGATTCCCCTGTACCCCTGTGGGCCAGTCCGAGCCTGTCGGCAGCACATCCCTGATTACACGGAGAGATATGCTGCATATAATCAGGCATCTTTAATCCTGATGAAAGATGACAATCAGCTGACAAACATGCATTTTCTCATTTATCAGTTTTTAGGAGGCACAATTATGCAGGGCATTTATTGGGAATGAGCATTCCTATGAACACTTGTTCCCAATAATTGACCCGAAAATTGCACAGTGTAACAGGGCCCTAAAGTGAATCTGTCACCACGATCTTGGACTAATATACAAATAAGTCCAAATCACCCTTTCTTATTTTCCTACTGCTGCCCATTTCCCTTCTGTCAACACTTACAGCTGCACTGAAATACACAGTCAGGACTGCTGTGCCACATTAAAATAATGGAGACAACTCAGTCCTGACAATGTATTTCAGCACAGTTCTGAGCTCTGACAGCAGGGAACAGGGGGCAGTAGAAAAATAAAAAATAATGATCTGTACTGCTTCTCTGCAGTACTTTTCATGGAGTACTGCAGATTATACTCCATAATTGTGTTCACAGATTCCCTTTAAGTGGTGATATTCCCTTCCCCTGCCATCCTGCCTTCTATTTATAAATGAGTGCTTTCCTTCTCTGCAGAGGAATGCACTCATTGGTTATTAATGACCAAACACTTTTTTGTGATTTAGCAACATGATGGTTTAAAGGGATTCTGTCACGAGATTTGAGGCCCATAACCTAAACATATGGCCAGGTCCCTACTAATGCGCTGAATCTGAAACTGACCTTATTAAATGTGCCTGTGGCTCTATTAGCACATAAAACAGGTTTTTATAACCTGTCATTCACGTACCTAATGTGCCCAAGGGGACATCTCTTCATGCAGGGTGCCCGGCTGCAGCCATCTCCGTCTGGTGCCCAGTGCCGCCTTCCCACTAGAAATCGCCGCCCTCCCTTTCAATAGAGCCGCCTCCCTTACCTCATCGCCACCTACCTCACCTCAGCGCCGCCTCCCTCACCTCAGCACCGCCTCCGAAATCGTCCGCTCTCCTCAGCCAGATCCCGTGCGGCTGTGAGAGGATGGCTGCAATAGAGCGGTCAAGGCAGGTTTGAGCGAAGTGCGCCGGCCAGCGCATGCGCACTTCGCTCAACGAGGCCGCTGCCAGGAGTCCGCACGGGCGCATCAGGTTATACCTAGTGCGCACGCGTGGGATCTGGCTGAGGAGAGCGGACGATTTCGGAGGCGGCGCTGAAGTGAGGGAGGTGGCGATGAGGTGAGGTAGACGGATCTATTGAAAGGGAGGGGCAGCAATTTCTAGTGGGAAGGCGGCGCTGGGCACCAGACGGAGATGGCTGCAGCCGGGCACCCTGCATGAAGAGACGTCCCCTTGGGCACATTAGGTAGGTGAATGACAGGTTATAAAAACCTGTTTTATGTGCTAATAGAGCCGCAGGCACATTTAATAAGGTCCGTTTTGGATTCAGCGTATTAGTAGGGACCTGGCCATATGTTTAGGTTATAGGCCTCAAATCTCGTGACAGAATCCCTTTAACGGTTCTAACCTTGTTATTAGGACTACCAAAATAATTTTTGTGATGCTTTTAGCTTTATTTGGGGAAAACAGTGCAAATGTCCAAAGTGTAGCTACTTATTCTATAAATATGCAAACTGCCACCAAAATAAATGATCAAAATGGTTTCCCTTTACGTGGCCCACCGGATTTACTATAACTTATGCCAGAAACTGGTGTAAGCTATAGCTAGAGTCTGCAGCAGCCCCTGACTGGTGTAGATTTCAATTTCTGGCACATTCCAGGGCAGAGATGTGCCTAATTTATTAAGAGGCACTTGCTTCTTAATAATTTAGGACCATCTCACGCCACTGCAAGCAGATCAAGACTGATGTGTGGGTACATCTGTATTGATAAATCTCCCTCAATATGTCACCCCAAGAAGTCATTAAAAGGCCACTGCGGAACACTGACCCTTTTTTTATTATTTGAGCAATTTTTCTACTGTAACTGGGGTATAAAAATGACCCTTGGTTACAGGGTAAAACAGTCCCCGGGGCATTGTACACAGGCACGGCTGATCAGGGTCTGCTGAGACCCTGCTGCTCTCCTATGTCTGAGAAACCCAGCGATCATGTGATCGCCAGGCCCATTAGAGAAGGCTGCATAATCACTTCTTCTATTCATTGCATAGTGCTCACTGTGCACTATGGGGGTCATTTATTAAGTCCGGCATTTTAGACATCTATATAGCTTTGGCAAAACCAGCTCCAGTCTAAATGCTGGCTTACATTTAGACTAATTTCTAGAACAAACAGGTGCTAAACGAGCGTAGGAAAATGAATGTCATGGGCTGGCCCTTTCCCTGGCTATGCCATGTCCATTTTTTGTAGACCTGGCGCGATCGGGGAAAAGTCACAGATTGCGGTGGAACTAACGTTTCAACCACAATCCCAAAAAATAGCCTAAATATAGATGAATTTCTGGAGAATAAATAACCCTCTATGCTCCTATAAAAGGAGAAGGCTGAAGTGGTAATAAACCACTGACAACCAGGGACCTGACCTGCTCCTGTTAGACTGCAGGAGCAGGTGCTTTAATCCAGTGCCTAATGATGCTGCACTCAGAAAAACAGCTGCACAGGGAAACAATCAGCAGAGGTTTGTAGCCAATAATTGGGAAGCAGGAGGCGAGCAGCCATTAGCATTTGCGCAAAAACGAATGGCGGTTTCACCACGTGCTCATCTAAAGAGAGGGATAACAGAGCGAGCTGTGGAGACGGTGGTATTGAGGTCCCACAAATCTTGTTTGAACAAGCAAAAATCTCTTTCCACCACCTGTGAATGAGGGGGCAAGTCCACCAAATGTGGAAAAAAGTCCCTTTCTCCCCATGGCACCTCCAGCAGACATCCGAAGCAGATTCAGAGTATAGTGATGTCTTATCAGGCGTATTATACCATCTGGTGAGGATCTTATAGCTATTTTCCTGAATTCGAAAACAACGGGAAATCCCATGGGGAGAACTCAGGAGTCTGGGCAGGCTATTGAACGGGACAACTATATTGAGGTCCTTTTCCCAACATCTCACAAATGGCGGTTTGGCAAGCATAGGCGGCAAACGCAACTTGCTATAAATCAGCTAAATGAGTTTCCTAGGAGTGGAGTGGAGAGAGATGAGTGATTCGAACCATACTATAGGACGTGTCAAATCCCCTATTCTAGTATGTTGTTTCAAATAGGCTCTAAGGTATGTAATAGTGAAGATATCACATGGATGGGGGTTTAATAGAGTATTTGGTGCCTGAGAGTCCATCCAGTCACCAAAGGGAAGAGCCAGGGAGTTAATATAAGTTAAGGAGGACTTAAGCCCTTGTGAGGTCAAGGATTTTATGGGGGGGGGGGGGCTGTGTCAATTATGTCCTTCACCGTAAGGAGAGGGGAAGGAAATGGGATAGAGCAGTGCGAGGATGAGAACCATTTCCAGGCCTCTAGCGTGGCTTTTATTATTGGATAGTGGGAAAATTGACCTGGAAAAACCATTTGAGAACCTAGAAGCAATGCCCTGGGAGATTTCTTTAATATATCCACCTCAGTTTCCACTGTGAGGGAAGGCGGAGAGGGAAGCAGCCAAGCAACCGCTCGGGCGAGGATTGCCCTACCATAAATTTCAGGGTTTGGTAAACCGATCCCCCCTGCATGTCTGGGCTTAGTAAGTAGGGAGAACGACAGTCTCGCCTTCTTGCCATTCCAGATGAAGGTTCTGAACTTTTTAATGATTAGATCATAGTATTGTTTGGGAACCGAGATAGGTAATACCTATTGTAAGTAAGTAAGGCGAGGAAGGATTAATGAGGCAAGGAGATTTTTGCGGCCAAACCAAGATAAGGTTGGATTGGACTGCGCCAGGTTGTCAATGGCCTCAAAAATTGACTTTCTAAGGGGGAAGTAATTAAGAGAGAAAAGGTTGTGTATATTGGGACTAATTTTGACCCCTAAATACGTGATATTAGAAGAAGACCAGTTAAATGGTGAATCCACCATCAATTGGTTCTTTTTGGACTGGAGTATTCCCAGGCAGAGGACCAGGGATTCGCTGGCATTGATTTTGTAGTATAAAGCTAAGCTAAAACTATTTAGGTGATTCTGGATTCGTGGCAAGGAAACTTTAGGATTAATCGTCATCATTAGGACATCATCCGCAAATGCTGCAACTTTCTGTTCCCTGCCTCCCAAACATAGACCTGAAATCTCATCTCACCTTATATTAGCAAGAAAGGGTTCTAATGCTAAGATAATTAGAAGGGGTGAGAGGGGGCAGCCTTGTCTAGTCCCGTTACTTATCGGGAACGGGACAGAGAGGCTTCCATTAACTTGTACCCTTGCTGACGCCTGTTCATACATGGCAAAAGTTGCTTGCACAAAGGGATCAGGAAGGCCGAATCTCCGCAGAGTATGTTTTAGATATTTAGATCTTTTGGCATGGCAGAGGATATTAATCACTCTGGCAGTGTTGTCCTTGCCTTCTCTGGCACGAATAAAGCCAACCTGATCTCCATGTACGAGGAGGGGAAGACGGGCAGCTAGTCTGTTGGCTAACATCTTGGCCAGGAGTTTGAGGTCTATGTTTAGGAGGGATATGGGCCTGTAGTTGGAACATTGTTTGGGATCTTTCCCTTCTTTTGGTATTAGTGAAATATGCGCCATGGTCATGTCTCTAGAGAGTGGGCAACCGAGCAGAGACTGGTTACAAACGTCTAGGAGATGGGGGAGAAGGAGTTCCTGAAAAGTTTTGTAGCATGAAATTGGAAGGCCGCCTGGACCGGGGCTCTTTCAGCCTCAAGCCAGGAGAACACGGCTGAATCAGATTCACAGGGGGAGACGGAGCACACTGTGCAGGGCAGGTTAAGGGAGGAGGGGCGGCTTCAGTTGAGAGGAAGCTGTCTGTGCGGTGCCGCTGCCTGCGACTCCTCTCATGGCACCCCGCCCCCCTAATGACATCATCTCCTTCACTACGAGATCATTTAGAATGTCTTTTAGAAAAGTTTGTCCTGGGATTCGAACTCACAACCTCCACACATCAGAGGAAGGGATTTACCCTCACAGCCATGAAAGCTGTCTAGGTAGTTGCTTAAAAAAAAAATTATAAGACTTCTACTTATACCTAGTGTACTGATACCTAGTGTACAACCATACACATGACAGCTGCCCATTGTGTATGGATGTAGCAGAGCTGGGTGTGTTGGGGCAGCTGTCATGTGTATGGTTGTACACTAGGTATCAGTACACTAGGTATAAGTAGAAGTCTTATTTATTTTATTTTTTTTAAGCAGCTACCTAGACAGCTTTTATGGCTGTGAGGGTAAATGCCTTGCCTCTGATGTTTAGAGATCATGAGTTCGAATCCCAAGACAAACTTTTCTAAAAGTGTTTTTTTTTTTATAAGACTTCTACTGATACCTAGTTTACTGATACCTAGTGTACAACCATACACATGACAGCTGCCCACTGTGTATGGATGTAGCAGAGCTGGGTGTGTAGGGGCAGCTGTCATGTGTATGGTTGTACACTAGGTATAAGTAGAAGTCTTAGGTTTTTTTTTAAGCAACTACCTCAACAGCTTTTATGGCTGTGAGGGTAAATGCCTTGCCTGTAATGTGTAGAGGTCATGAGTTCAAATCCCAGGACAAACTTTTCTAAAAGTGTTTTTTTTTTTTTTTTTCTGATACTTCTACTGATACCTAGTGTACTGATACCTAGTGTACAACCATACACATGACAGCTGCCTCAACACACCCAGCTCTGCTACATCCATACACAGTGGGCAAAGTTACCTACAGTAGAAGTCTTATATATATATATTTTTTTTAAGCTACAAGCTAGACAGCTTTCATAGCTGTGAGGGCATATGCCTTGCTTCTGCTGTGTAGAGGTCAAGAGATCGAATCCCAGGACAAACTTTTCGAAAAGTGTTATTTTTTTTTTTTTTTTTTAGTCCGCAGCGACACAAATTACAGCATGCTAGATTTTCTGTGCTTTTTTATTTTTTGGAGGGGGGGGGGGGTTGCAGTGGAT
Source organism: Bufo gargarizans (assembly GCF_014858855.1). NCBI lineage: Eukaryota > Metazoa > Chordata > Amphibia > Anura > Bufonidae > Bufo > Bufo gargarizans. The sequence continues at coordinate 370,642,783 of NC_058084.1, read as the reverse complement.
CTTGGGTGAGTTCCCACACTTTTTTTCCCAGGACTTGACCCCTGGTTAATAGAGATGTCCGAACATTTATTCAAGGAGAAGTAATCCGCTATATGTTTAGAAATCCGGTCTACTAAATCTTGGGAGCCTAGTAGGGTCTCATTCAGTCGCCAGTTAAAGCATGAGGGGTTTTTAGTGGGAGCTAGTATCTGAATGAATATAGGGGAGTGGTCTGACAAATGTATGGAACCTATCAAGGCAGTACTACACAGGTGAAGATGTTCCTTAGAGATGAACAAATAATCTAGCCGGTGATAAGTGCCGTGAACTGAAGAATAAAAAGTATAGTCAAGGGTATTGGGATGGTGGGAGCGCCAGGTGTCAACCATATGAAGATTCCAGAGGTTATTCCTGATGGATTTGAGAGATTTGCCAGAATGGGACGATTTGTTCGATGATACATCTAATTGCGGGAATGGGGCAACGTTCAGGTCCCCTCCCATTATCACAATTCCTTCTTTAAAAGGGCTAATGATTGGAACTATGTTAGCTATCTATTAGGACTGATTTGAATTAGGAACGTATATATTTATAAAGGTGTATGTTTTTTGGCCAATGGAGCCCTTTATCAATATATACCTTCCATCTGGATCCAATACTTGGTCAATGAGTTTAAATGGAATCTTTCTATGAAAACCTATACTGACCCCACATGATGCGGACGAGTTGCCCCTACAGTGGTACCAGTCTGAATAGTAGGAGAACTGCATATTGGGATAGTGATTGAAGCGGTAGTGTGTCTCTTGGAGGAACACCACTTTGACTTTGGCTTTTCTTAAAATGGTAAAGACTTGGCTCCTTTTGGAAGGGGAGTGAAAGCCCTTAACATTGTAAGAAGAAATATATAGATCAGCCATTTAGTGGAGTGTAGGTGGAGTTACCTCTAAGCCGGAGATGTCTCCTCCAAGAGAGAATAAGGGTATCATGAGTTCTTGTCTCTAGGTGAACAATCAGAACCGAGTTACAGCTCGCGTACGGCTAAGGTGAGTGTCACATACCTTGGGGAAAAGACAGGGTAAGAACATAAAACAGAACATACTAAAACAATCAAAAAATGAGTGAGCATATTTGTATATGCAACATACATATGGGGGAAGTGTGGTCTAGTGATCGAGAGGGAGGTCGTATAACACCTCAAATGGGGCAAATGAGTTATCAGCGAGAATGAATCTAACTGAAAGGTATAGCAGGCATGTAAACGCCAACATCATATCCAATATTAAACCAATTAACAGACATGACATTCAAGAACCTGCAATAGTAATACGGTAAAGCGACAGCTCCATTAATACAAACAGGAACTAATGCAGTTTAGATTAGTGGTCCTGGGAGAGGCTTCTAGGAGTGAGCTGGAGTCCTCTTTTCCTGGATCTGGAGGACTTCGGGGTACACAATATTTCAAAAGGGACCACTTTAGGAAGTTCTGGGAGGTCACTTAGGTCCTGATAGAGTTCCCAGTTCTCAATTGGCATAGGGTCGACTTTCAGGAGATCATAGGTAGCTTGTAAATCTGTAAAAGACGTGATGAGAACCTTTTTTCCAGCAAAGGAGAATGCAAGTCCAAAGAGGTAGGACCAACGATACAGGACTTTATTGGACCGGAGCCAGTCAGTCAGAGGTTTGAGTGCTCTGCGTTTCTTCAGGGTGGAGGGGGCCAAATCTTGGTAAATTTCCAGCTTAGAGTCCTCATAGGTCAAATCAGCACTGTTACGAGCTGCTTCCAAAATGGCAGACTTGACTGGAAAGTTTAAAAACTTACAGATGACATCTTTGGGTGGTTCGGATGGCTTAGGTTTAGGACGGAGGGCCCTATGTGCCCGTTCGATAACCACATCTTGCGGAAAATCGGGGCCCAGCAGTGAGCTGCAGATGGCAAGGACAGTTGCCGGTATATCCCCAGGTAGTACCGCCTCTGGTATCCCACGGAACCTTAAATTATTCTGGCGCCCTCTGTTTTCTTGATCTTCAATCGCATTGTGGAGCTCATTTAGGTAGGTTGAGCAACGGCGTAGGGAGGCCGACACTGCAGAATAGGGGTTTAGGGACGTTGCTTGGTGCGATTCTAGGGTCTCGACCCTATCCCCAATGTGCCGTACCTCCTGTCTGAACGCTGAAAGTTCAGTAAGAATGGGTTCCATGACCCTGCTCAGGGCTCGATCCAGATATTTTCTGGTCAGGGGTAGGTCAGAACTGACCTGAGTGTCCTCTGCGTCGCTTTCTCCCTCCGAGAGGACTGGAGCACGCTTCAGCGCTTCAGGTTGTGGCGTTGGCGCCATCTTTCCCATGTTGATCTGATTTAAGCCAGATTTATCAAGTGCAATTTTTTTTTTTTTAAAGTTACTGAAATTTGATACAATCTTCCTTCAGTAAATGAGTGGTGTAAAAAGTGGAGTAACATCTCAAAAAATAAATGTTATGGCCAGTTCACACAGGGTTTTTAGGCACTCATTTTGGAGCATTTCTGCCTCAAAGTCAGCTTCTAAAAATGCCTCAAAACAGCCTCATATTAATTTAAATTCAGTTTCTGCTAGAGATGAGCAAATTGAATCAGACGAAGTAGAATTCGATCCAAATTTCCAGAAAACTTTGATTTGCAACTAATGCAAATTTCTTTATGCTTTGTGGTAATGAATCGCAATTTTTCCTAAAATGGTGGCTACAATGGCGGCTACACATGTGGGGCAAAGAACTCTGAGAAGGCGGGCTGACCCATAATGCCATGCATGCAGCCAATCAGCAGCCAGCCTGTGATGTCACAGCCCTATAAATACAGTGGCCATCTTAGAGTCAGAGATTTTCAAGCGTTCTGAGTGCAGCGACAGATGGTAGAAAGCGTTAGGGACAGCAATTGGAAAAACCTCATTGTGAAAAAAAAAACTGAAAAAATTATTTATAAGTGCAGGGAAAGGTTAAAGAGGAATCATTTCACAGCATCTTAGTGCAGGGAGAGACATCAGAAGGCGCAGTGCTAGAAAAGCAATTTACAAGTGCAGGGAAAGATTATTTGGGGATCCAAATAGCCACTATACAGCTCTGTCATTCCAGCAATTTGTTCTTGGGGTGAAAGTGCTATGTTGAAAGGCCTTTAGTGGCTTGTATCTTTTCAAACAAGAAAAATATATACACAGTTCACTTCTGCAGTTATATGTGTTGAAAGCGTACAGAAAGAAAAAAATATGGAGCACTAATATGTGGCAAAAGCGTTCAGTGGCCTATTTCATTATAGAAAGAAAAAATATACACACTTCACTGGTGCGCTTATTTGTGGCAAAAGCTTTTAGTGGCCTATTTCAGTACAGAAAGAAAACTATATATGCACTTCACTGGTGCATTTATTTTGGGAAAAAGACTCCAGTGTCCTATTTCAGTACAAAAAGAAAAAATATATACGCATTTCACTTTTGAAGTTATTATTTCAGTACGAAAACAAAATATATTCAGCGTTCACTTTTGCAGTTATATGTGGCATTACCTTTTGTGTCATATATCAGTCAAAAAACAAAATATGGTCAGCGTTCAGCGCTGCAGTAATATTTGTGGTAAAATCTTTATTGACGTATTTCGGTCCAAAAACTAATTTTATTCAGCATTTAGCCTTGCGGTTATATTCCGGTAAAATCTTTAGTGACGTATCTTGATGAACTTCGCGACTCTTCCGGGCTCAAAGCTAACTTGACGCTTTATCTTCTCATTGTCTGTAGGTACTAGAGGCCTGTTCATGCCAGGCATGTTTCTTCAGAAGTATCTGGTTTGATGAGCAGCCGATACCGTACTTGCATCAATCTAGACAGGATTTGTCTCCAGGTAGAAAGAAGTTGTTTTATGGAATGCTTTCTCCATCGTAACCACGTAGTTGAATAAACTGAAGACTGGCGGATTCTTTCCTATCTTGGGCAATACTTCATTTTTATTATTATGTTTATTAAATATTGAATATTAAATTGAACCAAAACTTGATTAAAATTATAAGAAAGTAAACTTAAATTCGCCAATATATTATTCCAATCGTCGAGGGAAATTCACGGACAATCAATTTGCCAAGCCTTTTGTGCAGAAGAACGTGTATTACGCTTTGGCCAAAATGTACACCAATGCCTTATTCAACATCCAGCATAAAGGCAGGGCAGAGTGCTGGTTGCAGAGTGCAATTGCATTTGTGTTTTTGCATTTGTATCTGTATTTCGCCATAGCAATCTGTACCTGCATAGGGTTGTGCGGGCTGAATCCCCCATATTTTTGTCTTTGTAGTATATATTGGAGGCGTGGCGATCTCCAAGCAGTCATGCACACCTGACCAGTTAGTATGCCCTGGAGGCTGGTTTAAAAGTCAGTACAAAACTGAGTCTGCTTATATAGCACCTACCAGTAGCCATTTGGCTCCAGGAGAAGTATATAGTGGGCTCAGTATGCATGTTGGTACTTGCATCCCTGGATCCGATGAAAGCTGTAATGGCACCGGACGGGGTTAAAAGCAGAGTGTGCTTGGCGTGCATGCTGTACCTACACTCCTTGGACTTTGTGTGGCTGTCATGGCCCATAACAGGTAGGAACTAGTGTTAGGGACCACTCATGAAGGCGACCTTGACGTGGTGAGTGGCTTATTACGCTTTGGCCAAAATGTACACCAATGCCTTATTCAACATCCAGCATAACGGCAGGGCAGAGTTCTGGTTGCAGAGTGCAATTGCATTTGTGTTTTTGCGTTTGTATCTGTATTTTGCCATAGCAATCTGCACCTGCATAGGGTTGTGCGAGCTGAATCCCCCATATTTTTTCTTTGTAGTATATATTGGAGGCGTTGCGATCTCCAAGCAGTCATGCACACCTGACCAGTTAGTATGCCCTGGAGGCTGGTTTTAAAGTCAGTATAAAACTGAGTCTGCTTATATAGCACCTACCAGTAGCCATTTGGCTCCAGGAGAAGTATATAGTGGGCTCAGCATGCATGTTGGTACTTGCATCCCTGGATCCGATGAAAGCTGTAATGGCACCGGACGGGGTTAAAAGCAGAGTGTGCTTGGCGTGCATGCTGTACCTACACTCCCTGGACTTTGTGTGGCTGACATGGTCCATAACAGGTAGGAACTAGCGTTAGGGACCACTCATGAAGGCGACCTTGACGTGGTGAGTTGCTTATTACGCTTTGGCCAAAATGTACACCAATGCCTTATTCAACATCCAGCATAACGGCAGGGCAGAGTTCTGGTTGCAGAGTGCGATTGCATTTGTGTTTTTGCGTTTGTATCTGTATTTCGCCATAGCAATCTGCACCTGCATAGGGTTGTGCGGGCTGAATCCCCCATATTTTTGTCTTTATAGTATATATTGGAGGCTTGGCGATCTCCAAGCAGTCATGCACACCTGACCAGTTAGTATGCCCTGGAGGCTGGTTTTAAAGTCAGTAAAAAACTGAGTCTGCTTATATAGCACCTACCAGTAGCCATTTGGCTCCAGGAGAAGTATATAGTGGGCTCAGCATGCATGTTGGTACTTGCATCCCTGGATCCGATGAAAGCTGTAATGGCATCGGACGGGGTTAAAAGCAGAGTGTGCTTGGCATGCATGCTGTACCTACACTCCCTGGCCTTTGTGTGGCTGTCATGGCCCATAACAGGTAGGAACTAGTGTTAGGGACCACTCATGAAGGCGACCTTGACGTGGTGAGTGGCTTATTACGCTTTGGCCAAAATGTACACCAATGCCTTATTCAACATCCAGCATAACGGCAGGGCAGAGTTCTGGTTGCAGAGTGCAATTGCATTTGTGTTTTTGCGTTTGTATCTGTATTTTGCCATAGCAATCTGCACCTGCATAGGGTTGTGCGAGCTGAATCCCCCATATTTTTTCTTTGTAGTATATATTGGAGGCGTTGCGATCTCCAAGCAGTCATGCACACCTGACCAGTTAGTATGCCCTGGAGGCTGGTTTTAAAGTCAGTATAAAACTGAGTCTGCTTATATAGCACCTACCAGTAGCCATTTGGCTCCAGGAGAAGTATATAGTGGGCTCAGCATGCATGTTGGTACTTGCATCCCTGGATCCGATGAAAGCTGTAATGGCACCGGACGGGGTTAAAAGCAGAGTGTGCTTGGCGTGCATGCTGTACCTACACTCCCTGGACTTTGTGTGGCTGACATGGTCCATAACAGGTAGGAACTAGCGTTAGGGACCACTCATGAAGGCGACCTTGACGTGGTGAGTTGCTTATTACGCTTTGGCCAAAATGTACACCAATGCCTTATTCAACATCCAGCATAACGGCAGGGCAGAGTTCTGGTTGCAGAGTGCGATTGCATTTGTGTTTTTGCGTTTGTATCTGTATTTCGCCATAGCAATCTGCACCTGCATAGGGTTGTGCGGGCTGAATCCCCCATATTTTTGTCTTTATAGTATATATTGGAGGCTTGGCGATCTCCAAGCAGTCATGCACACCTGACCAGTTAGTATGCCCTGGAGGCTGGTTTTAAAGTCAGTAAAAAACTGAGTCTGCTTATATAGCACCTACCAGTAGCCATTTGGCTCCAGGAGAAGTATATAGTGGGCTCAGCATGCATGTTGGTACTTGCATCCCTGGATCCGATGAAAGCTGTAATGGCATCGGACGGGGTTAAAAGCAGAGTGTGCTTGGCATGCATGCTGTACCTACACTCCCTGGCCTTTGTGTGGCTGTCATGGCCCATAACAGGTAGGAACTAGTGTTAGGGACCACTCATGAAGGCGACCTTGACGTGGTGAGTGGCTTATTACGCTTTGGCCAAAATGTACACCAATGCCTTATTCAACATCCAGCATAACGGCAGGGCAGAGTTCTGGTTGCAGAGTGCAATTGCATTTGTGTTTTTGCGTTTGTATCTGTATTTTGCCATAGCAATCTGCACCTGCATAGGGTTGTGCGAGCTGAATCCCCCATATTTTTTCTTTGTAGTATATATTGGAGGCGTTGCGATCTCCAAGCAGTCATGCACACCTGACCAGTTAGTATGCCCTGGAGGCTGGTTTTAAAGTCAGTATAAAACTGAGTCTGCTTATATAGCACCTACCAGTAGCCATTTGGCTCCAGGAGAAGTATATAGTGGGCTCAGCATGCATGTTGGTACTTGCATCCCTGGATCCGATGAAAGCTGTAATGGCACCGGACGGGGTTAAAAGCAGAGTGTGCTTGGCGTGCATGCTGTACCTACACTCCCTGGACTTTGTGTGGCTGACATGGTCCATAACAGGTAGGAACTAGCGTTAGGGACCACTCATGAAGGCGACCTTGACGTGGTGAGTGGCTTATTACGCTTTGGCCAAAATGTACACCAATGCCTTATTCAACATCCAGCATAACGGCAGGGCAGAGTTCTGGTTGCAGAGTGCGATTGCATTTGTGTTTTTGCGTTTGTATCTGTATTTCGCCATAGCAATCTGCACCTGCATAGGGTTGTGCGGGCTGAATCCCCCATATTTTTGTCTTTATAGTATATATTGGAGGCTTGGCGATCTCCAAGCAGTCATGCACACCTGACCAGTTAGTATGCCCTGGAGGCTGGTTTTAAAGTCAGTAAAAAACTGAGTCTGCTTATATAGCACCTACCAGTAGCCATTTGGCTCCAGGAGAAGTATATAGTGGGCTCAGCATGCATGTTGGTACTTGCATCCCTGGATCCGATGAAAGCTGTAATGGCATCGGACGGGGTTAAAAGCAGAGTGTGCTTGGCATGCATGCTGTACCTACACTCCCTGGCCTTTGTGTGGCTGTCATGGCCCATAACAGGTAGGAACTAGTGTTAGGGACCACTTATGAAGGCGACCTTGACGTGGTGAGTGGCTTATTACGCTTTGGCCAAAATGTACACCAATGCCTTATTCAACATCCAGCATAAAGGTAGGGCAGAGTGCTGGTTGCAGAGTGCGATTGCATTTGTGTTTTTGCGTTTGTATCTGTATTTCGCCATAGCAATCTGCACCTGCATAGGGTTGTGCGGGCTGAATCCCCCATATTATTAAATCGTGTTTTAAGCAACACTTTATAAAGTTTAACCTTCTGTTCTGTCCCATATTCCCTATAAATGAATAGACGAAGCGTCTACTCTGTGGTCTCCTCATGCTGTTCCTACCCTCCCCACTTCATGACTTGGCCACTATTTTGCCTTTCGGCCTGGCTGACATCATCATTTGTTTGACCCTTCTTCTGATTTATCAGAAGGAAGGAAAAACGAGACGCACAATGGATTCTGTCTGTGTAGCAGCTGTAAGGCCTGTATGGTCCCATCAGAATTGACTTATGATTTGGTAGCCAAAAGCAGGAGTGGGTACAAAACACAGAAGACATGTAAATATTCCATTTACGTGTCATCTCTGTTTTAGATTTAGTCCTGTTTTTTTGGCATTAGCAATACTGATGGATTATTGAGAAAATGCTGACCGAGGGAAGGCTTATTATCCACAGACAGGATCCGTTTTTTGTGGGTTATTGTTCTGAAGGATCAGAGGAAGGGCAAATTAATCAGTGACGTCAACACAAACTTACTGCTGACACCCTCTTCACTCTGTCCGGAGGGCTCTACTTGTATAAGCGTTTAATAGAACAGGTTCTAATAACATATACGTGGAATCAGCTGGCGACAGTGTAAAAGGAGTGCACTTCTTCTTGGCACTAGCATTGACCTATAAGGTTGAGTTCATACTTGGGTTATTTGGTCAGTTTTGCCCCCGTGACTGCCCTAATAAGTGAAGTTTGCAGTGATTCTAAGAACGATGCCTGTCATCTGCATGCCATATGTACTCACAGTATTATTTCAGTACCGAAGCAGACTCCCTATGCTTGTTACTACAAGGCACAGTGTTCTATACCACTTTGAAGGCTCTTAGCAGCCAGGAAATAACCATTTTTAACGTAATTCGCAGCGAATATATTCAGATTAAACCAAACTTTTCCCGAAAAATTAGGTGAACCGGCGAATCAAATTTTTAAAAACTTTTCTCAACTCTAGTTTCTGCCATGGGTTTGCATGCAAATCTGTTCTAGTTTAGTTTCACTGAATGGAGCTAAACTGCAAGCAGGTTAAAGGGAACCTGTCACCGTGATTTTGTGTATAGAGCTGAGGACATGGGTTGCTAGATGGCCGCTAGCACATGCGCAATACCCAATCCCCATAGCTCTGTGTGCTTTTATTGTGTAAAAAAACTGATTTGATGCATATGCAAATTAACCCGAGATGAGTCCTGTATGTGAGATGAGTCAGGGACAGGACTCATCTCAGGTTAATTTGCATATGTATAAAATCGTTTTTTTTACACAATAAAAGCACACAGAGCTATGGGGACTGGGTATTGCGGATGTGTTAGTGGCCATCTAGCAACCCATGTCCTCAGCTCTATATCCAAAATCCAGATGACAGGTTCCCTTTAATGCTGTGGCTTTGCAAGGGGTCCATGCCAAGAATAGACCTTTAAATTCTTGATACAGTCTTAAAAACCACTTGGCAAAAATCCTCAGCAATGCATAAACCATGACAATGAGAGGCAGATTTGGCCATGTCTTTGTTATTGAATATACTCTGAAACCTGCAACTAAAAAATCATCCATCTAAACATACAGAAACTAAAACTTCACATTGCTTATCTATAAGCTGATTATTCTGTTGTTACTCATTCTGTTGTTTTTCAAATGTCCTTTTATTCCACCATGCCTATGTTTATATATATATATATATATATATATATATATACAGTACAGACCAAAAGTTTGGACAAACCTTCTCATTCAAAGAGTTTTCTGTATTTTCATGACTATGAAAATTGTAGATTCACACTGAAGGCATCAAAACTATGAATTAACACATGTGGAATTATATACATAACAAAAAAAGTGTGAAACAACTGAAAATATGTCATATTCTAGGTTCTTCAACGTAGCCACCTTTTGCTTTGATTACTGCTTTGCATACTCTTGGCATTCTCTTGATGAGCTTCAAGAGGTAGTCACCTGAAATGGTCTTCCAACAGTCTTGAAGGAATTCCCAGAGATGCTTAGCACTTGTTGGCCCTTTTGCCTTCACTCTGCGGTCCAGCTCACCCCAAATCATCTTGATTAGGTTCAGTTCCGGTGACTGTGGAGGCCAGGTTATCTGGCGCAGCACCCCATCACTCTCCTTCATGGTCAAATAGCCCTTACAAAGCCTGGATGTGTGTTTGGAGTCATTGTCCTGTTGAAAAATAAATTATGGTCTAACTAAACGCAAACCGGATGGAATAGCATGCCGCTGCAAGATGCTGTGGTAGCCATGCTGGTTCAGTATGCCTTCAATTTTGAATAAATCCCCAACAGTGTCACCAGCAAAGCACCCCCACACCATCACACCTCCTCCTCCATGCTTCACGGTGGGAACCAAGCATGTAGAGTCCATCCGTTCCCCTTTTCTGCGTCGCACAAAGACACGGTGGTTGGAACCAAAGATCTTAAATTTGGACTCATCAGACCAAAGCACAGATTTCCACTGGTCTAATGTCCATTCCTTGTGTTCTTTAGCCCAAACAAGTCTCTTCTGCTTGTTGCCTGTCCTTAGCAGTGGTTTCCTAGCAGAAGGCCTGATTCACACAGTCTCCTCTTAACAGTTGTTCTAGAGATGTGTCTGCTGCTAGAACTCTGTGTGGCATTGACCTGGTCTCTAATCTGAGCTGCTGTTAACCTGCGATTTCTGAGCTGGTGACTCGGATGAACTTATCCTCCGCAGCAGAGGTGCGGTCTTCCTTTCCTGGGGCGGTCCGCATGTGAGACAGTTTCTTTGTAGCGCTTGATGGTTTTTGTGACTGCACTTGGGGACACTTTCAAAGTTTTCCCAATTTTCTGGACTGACTGACCTTCATTTCTGTATATCTGTATATCACATAAAGGATGGCCTCATTCACATTGTGGTACAATTGTTCAGGTAGTGGGACTCCTACACTCATAAATCCTATGCACTAAGTGAAAGGGCTGCCAAAAATTACAAGGAATCGGCACTCCAATGCACCCTTTATTACACATAAAGGAGGGCATCATACACACCCTTGAATAATTATGATTGACGGCCTGCTGGTGACCCTCAAAAACATTAGGAGCAAGGGCCTGCTGGTGACCCTCTAAAACATTAGGGACGAGGGGCTGCTGCTGATCTGATCATCTAAAAAAATTTGGGGTGAGGGTCTGCTGCTGAGCTGACCATCTAAAACATTAGGGGTGAGGGTCTGCTGCTGAGTTGACCATCGACAAAAATTATGGTTGAGGGTCTGCTGGTGAGCTGACTCTCTAAAACATTAGGAGCGAGGGCCTGCTGCTGATCTGACCATGGAAAAAATTATGGGCGACGGCCTGCTGCTGAGCTGACTCTCTAAAACATAAGAGGTGAGTGCCTGCTGCTGAGATAACCATCGAAAAAATTATGGTTGAATGCCTGCTGCTGAGCTGACCATCGAAAAAATTATGGTTGAAGGCCTGCTGCTGAGCTGACCATTGAAAAAATTATGGTTGAAGGCCTGCTGCTGAGTTGACCATCGAAAAAATTATGGTTGAAGGCCTGCTGCTGAGCTGACCATCGAAAAAATTATGGTTGAAGGCCTGCTGCTGAGCTGACCATCGAAAAAATTATGGTTGAGGGCCTGCTGCTGAGCTGACCCGCTAAAACATTAGGAGCGAGGGCAGCCTAATAAGCATGTTGATATGAAGAAGGATGCGGACAAGAAAAGGAATATTGAACCATACACCCTTTTTTGTGGCGGAAGGATTGCATGGGAATACAGTGTATTCAATACACCATAAAAGCCACATTTAAAGTGCCTTTATGTTCAGCTGCTTTCCTCTGGTGGAGTAGAGAAGTCAGGGGCAATCCAGGCCTTGTTCATTTTGATAAGAGTCAACCTGTCAGCATTTTCAGTTGACAGGTGGATGCACTTATCAGTTATTATGACCCCAGTAGCACTAAATACCCGCTCTGACAAAACGCTGGCGGCAGGGCAGGCCAGCACCTCCAAGGCGTAGAGCGCCAGTTCGTGCCATGTGTCCAGCTTGGATACCCAATAGTTGTAAGGCACAGAGGGATCATTGAGAATGCTGACACGGTCTGCTACGTACTCCTTCACCATCTTCCAAAACTTTTCTCTCCTTGTGACACTAGGCCGCGCATCAGGGTCAGGTTGCTGATTATGGTTGAGGGCCTGCTGCTGAGCTGACCCGCTAAAACATTAGGAGCGAGGGCAGCGTAATAAGCATGTTGATATGAAGAAGGAGGCGGACAAGAAAAGGAATATTGAACCATACACCCTTTTTTGTGGCGGAAGGATTGCATGGGAATACAGTGTATTCAATACACCATAAAAGCCACATTTAAAGTGCCTTTATGTTCAGCTGCTTTCCTCTGGTGGAGTAGAGAAGTCAGGGGCAATCCAGGCCTTGTTCATTTTGATAAGAGTCAACCTGTCAGCATTTTCAGTTGACAGGTGGATGCACTTATCAGTTATTATGACCCCAGTAGCACTAAATACCCGCTCTGACAAAACGCTGGCGGCAGGGCAGGCCAGCACCTCCAAGGCGTAGAGCGCCAGTTCGTGCCATGTGTCCAGCTTGGATACCCAATAGTTGTAAGGCACAGAGGGATCATTGAGAATGCTGACACGGTCTGCTACGTACTCCTTCACCATCTTCCAAAACTTTTCTCTCCTTGTGACACTAGGCCGCGCATCAGGGTTAGGTTGCTGATTATGGTTGAGGGCCTGCTGCTGAGCTGACCCGCTAAAACATTAGGAGCGAGGGCAGCGTAATAAGCATGTTGATATGAAGAAGGAGGCGGACAAGAAAAGGAATATTGAACCATACACCCTTTTTTGTGGCGGAAGGATTGCATGGGAATACAGTGTATTCAATACACCATAAAAGCCACATTTAAAGTGCCTTTATGTTCAGCTGCTTTCCTCTGGTGGAGTAGAGAAGTCAGGGGCAATCCAGGCCTTGTTCATTTTGATAAGAGTCAACCTGTCAGCATTTTCAGTTGACAGGTGGATGCACTTATTAGTTATTATGACCCCAGTAACACTAAATACCCGCTCTGACAAAACGCTGGCGGCAGGGCAGGCCAGCACCTCCAAGGCGTAGAGCGCCAGTTCGTGCCATGTGTCCAGCTTGGATACCCAATAGTTGTAAGGCACAGAGGGATCATTGAGAATGCTGACACGGTCTGCTACGTACTCCTTCACCATCTTCCAAAACTTTTCTCTCCTTGTGACACTAGGCCGCGCATCAGGGTCAGGTTGCTGGCGTGGTGTCATGAAACTGTCCCAGGCCTTTGAGAGTGTTGCCTTTCCTCTGTTGGAACTACTGTGTGTTCCCCTTGTCTCCCCTCCTCAGTTACCCAAGGAACTACGTACTCTGCTAACATGAAAAGAAAGAAGGCTCCAGCACCAGTTGTAGACGTTTTTTCGGTCCTGATCTTTATTCACCAGATTTGTTCAGAATATATACAGAATACAGTGGAACGAATTCCCACTCTTCTCCAGTTGATTTACGCGTTTCGAACAGTGATGTTCTTAGTCTATGTTATATACATAACAAAAAAGTGTGAAACAACTGAAGATGTGTCATATTCTAGGTTCCTCAAAGTAGCCACCTTTTGCTTTGATTACTGCTTTGCACACTCTTGGCATTCTCTTGATGAGCTTCAAGAAGTACTCACCTGAAATGGTTTTCACTTCACAGGGGTGCCCTGTCAGGTTTAATAAGTTGGATTTCTTGCCTTATAAATGGGGTTGGGACCATCAGTTGCGTTGTGGAGAAGTCATGTGGATACACAGCTGATAGTCCTACTGAATAAACTGTTAGAATTTGTATTATGGCAAGAAAAAAGCAGCTAAGTAAAGAAAAATGAGTGGCCATCATTAAAAAGTGAAGGTCAGTCAGTCCGAAAAATTGGGAAAACTTTGAAAGTGTCCCCAAGTGCAGTCACAAAAACCATCACAGGAGTAATGTGGGTGAGCTGATTTTAACCCTTTTTCTTATCTACATACTCTGCTGCCAGTGTTGTCAGTTGGAAATTTTTGGAGCAATTTTTCCACAAAAACCTTCTGGTATTGCACCATTTTGCTAGTCCTCTCCACCACAGGAATGAGAGATGAGAAGTTCTCTTTGTAGCGGGGGTTGAGAAGAGTGAACAACCAGTAATCAGTGTTGGCCAAAATGCATATAACGCGAGAGTCACGGGAAAGGCAGGATAACATAAAGTCAACCATGTGTGCCAAAGTCCCAACAGACAAGACTTCGCTGTCCTCATCAGGAGGTTGACTCTCAATCTGCTCATCCTCTTCCTCCTCTTTGGCCCATTCACGCTGAACAGATGGAATAAACCTGCTGTGGGTACTACCCTCTGTAATGGAGGCAACTCTCTCATGCTCCTCCTCCTCATCATCCACTTCATGTTGAGAATACGAACAGAGGGTGGTCTGGCTATCACCCTGTGTACTGTCTTCCCCAATTTCCACTTCTGCCACATGCAAATCATTCTCCTTCATTGTAAGCAGCGAGCATTTCAGTAGACCCAGAAGTGGGATGGTTACGCTGATAATAGTGTTATCGCCGCTCACCATCTGTGTTGATTTCTCAAAGTAAAAACCTCACAGAGGTCAGACATTCATGCCCACTTGTCGCTTGTGAAGAGCGGAAGCTGACTGGAAAGGCGACCACCATGTTGCAGCTGGTATTCCACTACTGCCCTCTGCTGCTCACAAAGCCTGGCCAACATGTGTAGCATGGAGTTCCAGCGTGTGCTCACGTCGCACAACAGTCGGTGAGCTGGCAATTGCAAGTGCTGTTGCAGCGTTGCCAGACCAGTGGCAGCTGTAGATTACTTTCAGAAATGAGCACACACGCGGCAAATTTTCACCTGTAGCTCAGGCAATTTGGGGTAGGTTTTGAGAAACCACTGAACCACTAAGTTGAACACGTGGGCTAGGCATAGGGTGTGTGTGAGCTTGCCGAGCTCCAAAGCCACCACCAAGTTATGGCCATTATCAGACACAACAATGCCTGGTTGTAGGTTGAGTGGAGAGAGCCACAGCTCAGTCTGGTCCATTATACCCTGCTACTGCTCTGCAGCGGTGTGCTGTTTGTCACCTAAACATAGTTTTAAGCTGGGCCTGTTGCTGCTTCCCCACTCCAGTGCTACACTGCTTCCAGCTACTGACTGATGGCTGACTGGTGCTGCAAGATGATAATTCAGAGGTGGAAGTGGAGGAGGGGGTGGAGGAGGAAAAGGGGGGTTGCTGCAGCCACTAATGTTGGTGGTGGCAGAAATCCTGAAGAAAGTAGGGCCCACAATCCTTGGCATCGGTAGCTGTTGGTGGTGAGGTTGCTAGTGTTCACGCCCCTGCTCATTTTGGTACGGCACAGGTTGTAAATGCCAATTTTTTTTATCATCATTGGGGGAGCAGTTAGCGTAGTGGTAGGACCCTTGCCATGCTGAGAGACCGTGACGTGGTGCATGATGGGCTCCGATATGTTTCTGACAGGAATATATTGGCAAAAGTCTCAGTTTTTAATATCTGCTTGTATGACCAGCTAGTATAGTCAGTGGCATATCCGTTTGGTGCATTTTCTTCTGTGAGACTGGACTTTGTGGAAGACAGGGTGGTGCTTAACCGACTGGAAGCATTATCTGCTGCAATCCAACTGACCACCTGGTCACACTGGTCTGACTTCGAGAGTGGTGTCCTGCTCCGCCCTGCAAACTGGGATATGAAGCTAGTTATTGTTGATGAGTGTGTTTCTTGCTCTCTGGCAGCAGGCACAGTTTCACTGTGCCCAGGGCCACGGCCTCTGCGTGCACCATCAGCAGCACGGTCACTTCCCCATTCCTTACTGCTGGCCTTCTGCATATTAAATGGTATATATGCTTGCAAGTATGTCACACCTACAGTAGAGCAGGTTTTGTAAGTGTATGCACAAATAAATTAAACTGAATGTCACAGATATTTAGGATGTGCAAATGTTATACAGGAGATGTAATGCAGGTAATGTCCATAGGCGTGCGCACGGGGTGTGCCGGGTGTGCCTGGGCACACCCTAATCACACCCCTGTGCTCCTGCACTGCCGCCTGCCGCAGCTGCCTAGCCTCTTGAGCCCTGGCTGCCAGCCCCGGTCGCACAGCTTCAATGACATCTCAGATTCTCACATCTGCTCGACTGACGGGTACGACTGCTCCTGTGCTCCGGCGGCCGGTCGCGTAACGTCACTCACTCCAACGTCACGCGCCTGCTCCGCCTGCTTCATTAATAAAGTGGGAGGAGCAGGAGCGTGCGGCGTGACGGAGTGGGTGACGTCACATTACGCTGCCTGGTTTGAATGTTTGAGAGCCTGCCAGCCCGCCTGCCCGTCCGCCCAAGGCGCCCAGTGATTGTGTCTGTGAAAAAGAAAAAGTGTGAATACTAGCTGGAGTCCCAGTAAGTTAGTAATAGAGATAGTAGTACAACATGGTAAAAGTTGTGGGTCACTCACTGTCAGGGACATTGTTATGGGGGGGGAATCTGTGGATGATGACACATATATAGCACAAGATGCTGCTATATATATGTCATACACAGATCCCCCCCTAGCCCCCCATAACAGTGTCATCCACAGATCCCCCCCCGCATCTGTGTCAGCTTCCACACAGATGCCCTTATAACAGTGCCATCCAAAGATATCCTATTAATAGACTCTTAAGGGGATATCTGTGGATGACACTGTTATGGGGGGGGGGGGTCTGTGGATGATACTGTTATGGGGGGGGGGTCTGTGGATGATACTGTTATGGGGGGATCTGTGGATGACGCACTGTTAATAACAGTGCATCATCTACAGATGCCCCCATAACAGTGCGTCATCCACAGATGCCCCCATAACACTGCGTCATCCACAGATGCCCCCATAACAGTGCGTCATCCACAGATGCCACCATAACAGTGCATCATCCACAGATGCCCCCATAACAGTGCGTCATCCACAGATGCCCCCATAACAGTGCGTCATCAACAGATGCCCCCATAACAGTGCGTCATCCACAGATGCCCCCATAACAGTGTCATCCACAGATGCCCCCATAACAGTGTCATCCACAGATGCCCCTATAACAGTGTCATCCACAGATGCCCCCATAACAGTGTCATCCACATATGCCCCCATAACAGTGTCATCCACAGATGCCCCCATAACAGTGGAGTGTCATCTACAAATGCCCATAACAGTGCGTCATCCACAGATTCCCCCATAACAGTGTCATCCACAGATTCCCCCATAACAGTGTCATCCACAGATCCCCCATAACAGTGTCATCCACAGATCCCCCATAACAGTGTCATCCACAGATCCCCCATAACAGTGTCATCCACAGATCCCCCATAACAGTGTCATCCACAGATCCCCCATAACAGTGTCATCCACAGATCCCCCATAACAGTGTATCATCCACAGATCCCCCATAACAGTGTGTCATCCACAGATCCCCCATAACAGTGTGTCATCCACAGATCCCCCATAACAGTGTCATCCACAGATCTCCTATAACATTGTGTCATCCACAGATCCCCCATAACAGTGTCATCCACAGATCCCCCATAACAGTGTCATCCACAGATCTCCTATAACATTGTGTCATCCACAGATCCCCCATAACAGTGCACCTGCGCACTATGGAGAGACTGAAAGGAGAGGAAGATCCGCGGAAGCAAGCAGAGGACAGCACAGCAGACGACTGAATAGCTTCTTTTGTAAGTAAATTATTTTATTATAGCACTGAAACTGCTTTAAACTCTAAAGAAAAGTTTTGGAGAGTGTTTCTCTCTTTCTCAGGTCTGAAGCAATACCGAGGAAGAAAGGAAAACTCTTGAAAGCTTGTCTTTTAAGTATTAGGATAGTACAATAAAAAGGTATCCCTGCCCTGCATACCGCAATACTCTCCTATTTTGTAATCTTCTTTATATATACATATTTAGCTTTTTTCAGTAGTATAATTAAGTGGTGAAAATTATTAGTGTCCCCCCCCCCCCATTTTTGACTGTAATATCTTATGTGCCCCCCTATATATTGTTCCTAGAGTCGCCACTGCGCAGAGTCAAGGCAACACTAGGGTGAAGCCCGGCCTGTGTGTGTATATATATAAGTGCGCGGGGCGTGTGTGTTTGTACTTTAGGGTGCACACCCTAATGCAATAGGCTGCGCACGCCTATGGTAATGTCGCTGCCACCAACAGCCTAAAAATGAGGTTGAATGTCACTGATATTTATGATGCGCAAACCTTATACAGGAGATGTAGCGCAGGTAATGTCGCTGTCACCAGCGGCTAATAAAAAATTACAGGGAATATCACTGATATTTATGATGTGCAAACGTTATTCAGAGATGTAACTGTCCACAGCGGACACCGTCTACGGAAATAGTACACTGGATATCACAGATATTTTTAGTATGCACACATGTTAAACAGGAGATGCAGCACAGATAATGTCGCTGTCCGCAGCATCTACGGAAAAAGTACACTGGATTTAGCAGATATTTTTAATATATGCACACTTTAAACAGGAGATGTAGCGCAGATAATATCGCTGTTCGCAGCGTCTACGGAAAAAGTACACTGGATGTCACAGATATTTTTAGGATACACACACGTTATACAGGAGAAGTAGAGCAGGTAATGTCAATGTCCACAGCATCTACGGAAAAAGTACACTGGATGTCCCAGATATTTTTAGGATGCGCAAACGTTATACAGGACATGTAGCGAAAGGTAATCTTACTGTCCACAGCAGACTGTCACCACCAGACATCTGAGAAGCTCTGACAGATGTCTTTCAGAACCTCCTCCTTGAGCTTCCTTTTGTTTTGCTTTCATTTTCTCATCTCGTTAGCCTCTCTCAGCTGTCATGTAGTTGCACTGATTGCATCCCTTTAAATCCCTTCCCAGACTGCTTCACTTTGCGGTTTATATTCCTTCCTGGAGTGTGTGCATGCTGATCCTACTTCTGAGTCTTCTACAGATAAGTTTTGTTCATTCATTTGTGTTTTTCTGTTTGCTGGATCCCAGATGACCCTGACTCCCTCCGTATCAAGTGTAGGGAGCCGGTGGCCATGTCCCCTCACTATTATAAGGTGTTCAGGTGTTATACAGTCGAGGTACGAGGATATGCGATAATCTACCATTGGGATTTTCGCATAGGCTGAGCAGTCAGGGAGAGTGCCAGGTCGGATGCAGGGCTCTCCCTTTTGTTCCTTAGTTTTGGATCCAGTCAGTTGGATATTCATTTTATGTCTTCTAGTTTCCTGTACACCTTCCGTGACACAGACACCGCCTATGGAAAAAGTACACTGGATGTCACAGATATTTACACACGTTACACAGGAGATGTAGAGCAGCTAATGTCGCTGTCTGCAGCGGCCAAACAATTGCAAGCTATTTAGTGCAGGTTGCGCTGAAAATATACATTGCTGCCAGTTACAACAATAGTCCTTAAAAGGATTTTTGGGTCTCTAAAACCAACCCTGCCTAACCAAAAAATAAAATTCAATTCCTTACACTATCTGTCCCTTCTACAGCACAGCTCTCCCTGACTAAGAATGGCCGAACCACATGTCATCGGGTGCTTTATAGCACTGCATAGCGCGTTTCGGCCAGCCCATCACTGTAATGCCAGTAACCAACATGGCTATGGCATTATAGTGGCAGTACTTACCAGCACGTTTATTGTATTCGGCCGAACACCACGATGCACTTTTTACTTTGCTTTGTGAATGCTAAATATGAGGCAAACATCTAATAAGGGATGCGGTCATGGTCGCGGTGGTGGTGTTGGTGGAGCCTCTGGTGCAGGGAAAGGACGTGGTGCCACAGCTACACGTCCTACTGAACCTACTACCTCAGGTCCCAGTTGCAGACAGAATCTACAGCGATATTTGGTCGGGCCTTATGCCATTCTAAGGATGGTAAGGCCTGTTCAAGTACAGGCGCTAGTCAATTGGGTGGCCGACAGTGGATCCATAGTGTTAGGTGCCTGTAAAAAAAAAGGCCTGAATTTGAATTCAATACATTGGGCCAAATAATTTTTTTCTTATTGTGGTGAGGAAAACATCTAGTAAGGGACGCGGACATGGTCGTGGTGGTGTTAGTGGACCCTCTGGTGCTGGGAGAGGACGTGGCCGTTCTGCCACAGCCACACGTCCTAGTGTACCAACTACCTCAGGTCCCAGTAGACGCCAGAATTTGCAGCGATATTTAGTGGGGCCCAATGCCGTTCTAAGGATGGTAAGGCCTGAGCAGGTACAGGCATTAGTAATTTGGGTGGCCGACAGTGGATCCAGCACGTTCACATTATCTCCCACCCAGTCTTCTACAGAAAGCGCACAGGTGGTGCCTGAAACCCATGCCCATCAGTCTGTCACATCGCCGCCGTGCATATCAGGGAACCTGCATGAGCTCAAGTTATGCAGCAGTCTCTTATGCTGTTTGAAGACTCTGCTGGCAGGGTTTCCCAAGGGCATCCACCTAGCCATTCCCCAGGGGTGGAAGACATAGAATGCACTGACGCACAACTACTTATGTTTCCTGATGAGGACATGGGAATACCACCTCAGCACGTCTCTGATGATGACGAAACACAGGTGCCAACTGCTGTGTCTTTCTGCAGTGTGCAGACCGAAAAGGAGGTCAGGGAGGAAGACTGGGTGGAAGACGATGCAGGGGACGATGAGGTCCTAGACCCCACATGGAATGAAGGTCGTGCCACTGACTTTCAGAGTTCAGAGGAAGAGGCAGTGGTGAGACCGAGCCAACAGCGTAGCAAAAGCAGGAGCAGGGTGCAAAAGCAGAGCAGTCATCGCCAAAACAGTTCGCCTGCTACTGGCCATCGTCAACAAGGACCGAGCACACCAAAGGCAGCTTCAAGGAGTTCCCTGGCATGGCACTTCTTCACACAATGTGCTGACGACAAGACCCGAGTGGTTTGCACGCTGTGCCATCAGAGCCAGAAGCGAGGCATTAACGTTCTGAACCTTAGCACAATCTGCATGACCAGGCATCTACATGCGTGACACGGGCTGCAGTGGAGTAAGCACCTTCAAAACCAAGAAAGGGCTCAGGCCTCTCCTGCTCCCTCTTCTGCTGCTGCCTCGGCCTCTGGAGGAACGCTGGCACCTGCCGCCCAGCAAACAGAGGATGTGCCACCAACAACACCACCTCCGTCACCAAGCATCTCCACCGTGTCACACGGAAGCGTTCAGATCTCCATTTCACAAACCTTTGAGAGAAAGCGTAAATTCCCACCTAGCCACCCTCGATCCCTGGCCCTGAATGCCAGCATTTCTAAACTGCTGGCCTTTGAAATGCTGTCATTCAGGCTGGTGGACACAGACAGCTTCAAACAGCTCATGTCGCTTGCTGTGCCACAGTACGTCGTTCCCAGCCGCCACTACTTCTCCAGGAGAGCCGTGCTCTCCCTGCACAACCAAGTATCGGATAAAATCAAGTGTGCACTGTGCAACGCCATCTGTGGCAAGGTCCACCTAATCACAGATACGTGGACCAGTAAGCACGGCCAGGGACGCTATATCTCCCTAACTGCACACTGGGTAAATGTAGCGGTGGCTGGGCCCCAGGCGGAGAGCTGTTTGGCACACGTCCTTCCGCCGCCAAGGATCGCAGGGCATCATTCTTTGCCTCCTGTAGCCTCCTCTTCTACCACCTCCTCATCCAGTCAGCGACAGACCTTCACCACCAACTTCAGCACAGCCAGGGGTAAACGTCAGCAGGCCATTCTGAAACTGATGTGTTTGGGGGATAGGCCCTACACGGTTCAGGAGTTGTGGCGGGGTATAGAACAACAGACCGACGAGTGGTTGCTGCCAGTGGGCCTCAAGCCTGGCCTGGTGGTGTGCGATAATGGGCGAAAATCTCGTTGCAGCTCTGGGACTAGCCAGTTTGATGCACATCCCTTGCCTGGCGCATGTGCTGAATTTGGTGGTGCAGAAATTCATTCACAACTACCCCGACATGTCAGAGCTGCTGCATAAAGTGCGGGCCGTCTGTGCGCGCTTCCAGGGTTCTCATCCTGCCGCCTCTCGGCTGTCTGCTCTACAGCGTAACTTCGGCCTTCCCGCTCACCGCCTAATATGCGACATGCCCACCAGGTGGAACTCCCCCTTGCACATGCTGGAGAGACTGTGTGAGCAGCAGGCCATAGTGGAGTTTCAGCTGCAGCACGCACGGGTGAGTCGCACTGCAGAACAGCATCACTTCACCACCAATGACTGGGCCTCCATGCGAGACCTGTGTGCCCTGTTGCGCTGTTTCAAGTACTCCACCAACATGGCCAGTGGCGATGACGCCATTATCAGCGCTACAATACCACTTCTATGTCTGCTTGAGAAAACACTTAGGGCGATGATAGAAGAGGGTGTGGCCCAGGACGATGAGGAGCAAGAGGGGTCATCTCTAAGACTTTTAGAAGTGGCTCAGAAAGAGGATTTTTGCAACAGCAGAGGCCAGGTACAAATTTGGCCAGCCAGGGCCCACTACTGGAGGAGGAGGAGGAGGATGAGGAGGAGGATGGAAATGAAGCATGTTCACAGCGTGGTGTTATCCAACACAGCTCGGGCCCATCACTGGTGCATGGCTGGAGGGATACGGAGGACGCAGACGATATGCCTCCCACAGAGGACAGCTTGTCCTTACCTCTGGGCAGCCTGGCACATGTGAGCGACTACATGCTGCAGTGCCTGCGCAATGACTGCAGAGTTGCCCACATTTTAACGTGTGTTGACTACTAGGTGGCCATTTTGCTGGATACCCGTTACAAAGACAATGTGCCGTCCTTAATTCCCTCACTGGAGCGTGATCCAAAGATGCGCGACTACAGGCACACGCTGGTAGACGCGCTTCTGAGAGAATTCCCGACTGATGCCGGGGGAGGAAGTGGAAGCACAAGGCGAAGGCAGGGAAGGAGGAAGAGGTCGCCAATGCAGCTGTGTCAGCGCCAGCCAGGGGCGTACCTAGAGCATTTGGCACCCGGGGCGAACCCTTTGTTTGGCACCCCCCCCCCCCCCCCCCAAGAAAGTTAAGAAAACATGCACAAACTTTTTTCAATGTTTTCAATAATATTTTTACAAATTTTCGGATCCGCAAAACACATGTGGACATCTGAATGGAGCCTTACAGGGGGGTGATCAATGACAGAGGGGTGATCACCCATATAGACTACCTGATCACCTCCGTCATTGATCACCCCCCTGTAAGGCTCCATTCAGACGTCCGCATGTGTTTTGCGGATCCGATCCATGTATCAGTGGATCCGTAAAAATCATACGGACGTCTGAATGGAGCCTTACAGGGGGGTGATCAATGACGGAGGTGATCAGGGAGTCTATATGGGTGATCACCCGCCTGTAAGGCTCCATTCAGACGTCCGTATGATTTTTACGGATCCATGGATACATGGATCGGATCCGCAAAACACATACGGACGTCTGAATGGAGCCTTACAGGGGGGTGATCAATGACAGGGGGTGATCAGGGAGTGTATATGGGTGATCACCCCTCTGTCATTGATCACCCCCCTGTAAGGCTCCATTCAGACATCCGCATGTGTTTTGCGGATCCGATCCATGTATCAGTGGATCCGTAAAAATCATACGGACCTCTGAATGGAGCCTTACAGGGGGGTGATCAGGGAGTCTAATGGGGTGATCAGGGGTGATCAGTGGTTCAAAAGGGGTTAATAAGTGACAGGGGGGGGGGTGTAGTGTAGTGGTGTTTTGTTGTACTTTACAGAGCTGCCTGAGTCCTTTGGTGGTCGATCCAAACAAAAGGGACCACCAGAGGACCAGGTAGCAGGTATATTAGACGCTGTTATCAAAACAGCGTCTAATATACCTGTTAGGGGTTAAAAAAAATCACATCTCCAGCCTGCCAGCGAGCGATCGCCGCTGGCAGGCTGGAGATCCACTCGCTTACCTTCCGTTGTAATTAAGGGGGGGTGTTATTAAGGGAGGGTGTGTAATTAAGGGGAGAAGAGAGGGTGTAATTAAGGGGGGGGGTGCAGGATTTGTTCATTTTATTGATGGGGATTTGGATTTTTTTTCTTTTTGGTGCAGATGGAAAGTGATTTTTTTAAGGGGGTGCAGGCTGCACCCCCTTAAAAAAAATCACTTTCCATCTGCACCAAAAAGAAAAAAAATCCAAATCCCCATCAATAAAATGAACAAATCCTGCACCCCCCCCCCTTAATTACACCCTCTTTTCTCCCCTTAATAACAAACCCCCCCCCCCTTAATTACACCCCCTCCCTCACCACCTTAATTACACGGTACACCCCGACCCCCCCCCCCCCTTAATTACACAATTATTTACTTAACTTTTATTTTGATGATGCCCCCCGCCGTCCGGCCGTCCGACCGCTGCGCTGGTATAATAGCTGGATCATGGATGGGATCCTTCTGATCCGTGAAGGCGGCGGCGCGGCGTCAGCGTCGTGACGTCGTCACGTCACGTTGCGCGCCGCCTGCCGCCGCAATAATTCTTCTTCCACTGGACCGAAGCCGGCGCACGGTCGCCGCAGTGGATGGAGCCGGGGGCGGGTGACTCCGGCGTCAGCACCCCCCTTGTGAGTGGCACCCGGGGCGGCCCGCCCCCCCCGCCCCCTTAGTACGCCACTGGCGCCAGCACCTCAGAAGGCAGGGTTAGCATGGCCGACATGTGGAAAATCTTTGTCACCTCGCCGCAACAACCGGCCCCATCTGCTGATATGGAGCGTGTTAGCAGGAGGCAGCATTTGAACAACATGGTGGAACAGTACCTGTGCACACGCCTACACGTACTGACTGATGGTTCTGCCCCATTCAACTTCTGGGTCTCCAAATTGCCCACATGGCCAGAGCTTGCCCTGTATGCCTTGGAGGTGCTGGCTTGCCCTGCATCCAGTGTACTCTCTGAAGGTGTATTTAGTAGTGTTGATCACGAATATTCGAATTGCGAATTTTAATTGCGAATATCGGCACTTCGAGAATTCGCGAATATTTCGAATTTCGCAAAATATATTCGTAATTGCGAATATTAGATTTTAGTGAAAATAACAGTTCATGCGAATTTTTATGCGAAAATTTGTATGCAAATTTTCGCAATCGTAAGAAAATAATGCCTGGAGATCATGAATTCGCAAATTCGCGAATATATGGCGAATATTCGCCCAAATATTTGCGAAATATTGCGAATTCAAATATTGCCCCTGCCGCTCATCACTAGTATTTAGCACGGCAGGAGGCGTCATTACAGACAGACGCAGCCGCCTGTCCTGTCCAACCAGGCTTGGATCTCACAAGACTTTTCTGTACCTTGTGCAGAATAGACATTTATACCACCATCAAACATACATTCTTGTACTCAAGTCAAGTGCAATGATTCTTTGTTTTCTTTTTTATTTATTTGTCACAATATTTTGGGTGCTACCTACCCCAATAAAAAATAAAAAAAAACATTGTTGGCTACCTGTTCCTCCTCCATTTCTGCCTCCACCTACAACACCACATTCACCGCCTCCTCAACCTCTGACTCCATATTTGCAGGTTAATAACTTGTAATTTTTGTTATTTTATTTCATTTTAAGTTATTTCCCTATCCACATTTGATTGCAGAGCAGTTGCCTGCCTTTTACATCCCTCTAGCCTTTTCAAGGACTATTTTAGAGCCATTTTAATTAAAAAGTGCCAATTTAAGTGCCCTAAATTGAAAAAAATCTTATTTTCAATTGTCGGGTGACATTTTACAATTTTTGGCGTATACAAACCCCTGCTGTGACAGCGGCCTAAATCTCTCAAAATCCTCTGTTGTATTGCTAATGGAACAACTAATTGCAACTGGTGTGATATACCACTTGCCCCGCAAAAAAACTGATTGAGGCAGGGGTGTGATATACCTGTGATATAATTTCTATATAGTGCATTTGTTTTGTGCAGCAGTTGTGTGCAGTTCTGCTGAGATACCGCAGCTATACAGAGGGACAAACGCTAATGGAACAACTAATTGCAACTAGTGTTATATACCACTTGCCCCCCAAAAAAACTGATTGAGGCAGGGGTGTGATATACCTATAATATAATTTCTATATAGTACATTTGTATTGTGCAGCAGTTGTGTGCGGTTCTGCTCAGATACCCCTATACAGAGGGACAGACGCTATTGGAACAACTAATTGCAACTGGTGTGATATACTAATTGCCCCCCCAAAAAAACTGATTGAGGCAGTGGTGTGATATACCTATAATATAATTTCTATATAGTGCATTTGTATTGTGCACTAGTTGTGTACGGTTCTGCAGCGATACCGCAGCTATACAGAGGGAGAAACACTATTGGAACAACTAATTGCAACTGGTGTGATATACCAGTTGCCCCCCAAAAAACTGGCCAACAGTAAAATTGTTATACAGGGACCACCTAATGTACCTCCAGCCACATAATCACTTGCTCTTTTCTGCACGGTGAATGCATACTTTTTGTGGCCTGTAATCTACCTGGCCAACAGTAAAATTGTTATATGGTGACCACCTAATATACCTCCTAATATGCATAATTTTTGGGCCCTGTAATGTAACTGCCCTACAATAAAATTGTTATACTGTGACCGCCTAATGTACCTCCACCCACTTTATCAATTGTTCTTTTCTGTACGGTGAATGAATAATTTTGGGGGCCTGTAGTACACTGGCCTGCAGTAAAATTGATATCCAATGACCGTCTAATATACCTCCAGTCACATAATCACTTGATGTTTTCTGTCCTGTGAGTGAATATTTTTTGGGGCCTGTAGTCCACTTGCCTGCAGTAAAATTGATATCCATTGACCGTCTAATATACCTCCAGCCACATAATCACTTGTTCTTTTCTGTACGGTGAGTGAATAATTTTTGGGGCCTGTAGTCCACTAACCTGCAATAAAATTGATATCCAATGACCGTCTAATATACCTCCAGCCACATAATCACTTGATGTTTTCTGTCCCGGGAATGCCTAATATAATGCCTAAAATAAAAAAGTTTCCAGGCTCCAGTAGGACACATTTTTGAGAGTTTCCCTTTAAGACGCATAAAAATGGCCCCTGATTAACCCCTTAAGGACATAGGACGTACCGGTACGCCCTATTTCCCGAGTCCTTAAGGACCGAGGACGTACCGGTACGTCCTGACTTAAAAATGTAATTCCGGCGCCGCGGGGGTTAATCGGAACGGGATTTCGGCTGAAATCATTCAGCCGGCATCCCGTAACAACGCAGGGGGGGGGTCATTGGACCCCCCGTATCGGCGATCGCAGAAAACCGCAGGTCAATTCAGACCTGCGGTTTTCTGCATTTCCGGTCCATTCGGGTGTCCTGTGACCCGATGAACCGGAAAAAGACTGCGATCGGTGGCGTAATTTTACACCACCAATCGCAGTCCGAGGATTTGAGGAGGCGGTGCTGGCCCTGGTGCTGAACACTGCTGTCCAGGGTGCTGATTGGTGCAGGGGAGAGAGGCGCGAGATTCAAACTTCCTGCGCTCCTCTCTCCCCTCCTCTTCCTGTTCTGCACGAGCACCCGGCAGCATCGTCCAGCACCAGCTCCTGTGTCCCCCTAATCGCCATCCATCACCCTCCTGCACCCATCGCCACCCAGGTAGGTTAGGGTCAGTGAGGGAGAGGCACCGTTAGGCAGGGAAAGAAGGGAAAAGTAAGTTAGGAAAAAAAAAAAAAAAGTACTTTTATTCCAAACTTCCAAACTTCCATCTATCCATCTAACCCTAACCCCGACCCCCCCTCACCGAGGTGATCCTGCCTATGACCGGCTGTATAAGATACGGCCGGTCATCGATCACTTTGGGGCCACATTTCAGCAGGCCTACGAACCTGGAAGGGAGGTCGCGGTTGATGAGTCTCTCGTTGCGTTCAAGGGGAGACTCAGTTTCCGCCAATATATTCCCACAAAGCGGGCGAGGTATGGCGTGAAGCTATACAAAATTTGTGAGAGTACCTCAGGGTACACTTACAAATTTCGTGTGTACGAGGGGCGAGATTCCCGTATTCAACCCCCAGAATGTCCCCCCACTCTGGGTGTTAGCGGGAAACTCGTGTGGGACTTTATGTACCCACTGCTGGATAGTGGTTACCACTTGTACGTGGATAACTTTTATACCAGCATTCCCTTGTTCAGGTCCCTTGCCGCCAGATCCACGTTCGCTTGTGGGACCGTGCGGAAAAATCAACGCGGCCTCCCTGCCTACCCCCTCCAGGTACCTATACCCAGGGGTGAGACCCGTGCACTTACCAGTGGAAACCTGTTGCTGGTCAGGTATAAGGACAAGAGGGATGTCCTTATGCTGTCCACAATCCACGGTAACAGCACCACCCCAGTCCCTGTGCGAGGTACCGCGGCAACGGTCCTCAAGCCCGATTGTATCGTCGACTACAATCGGTATATGGGAGGAGTTGATCTCTCTGATCAAGTCCTCACGCCATATAACGCCATGCGCAAAACCCGGGCATGGTACAAAAAAGTTGCGGTCTACTTGGTGCAGGTTGCCATGTACAACTCTTTTGTACTATCCCGAAGCGCTGGCAGCACAGGGACATTCCTCCAATTCTATGAGGCAGTCCTCAAGGACCTGATCTTTTCGGACCGGGAAAGAGCAGGCCGGAGTACCTCGGGAACTGGAGGCGCCCGGATCGTCCCTGGCCAACACTTTCCAGGTGTGGTCCCCCATACTGGAAAGAAGGGACGAACCCAAAAAAAGTGCAGAGTGTGTCACAAGAGGGGGATACGGAAGGACACCACTACTCAATGTGACACGTGCCCCGATCATCCGTGCCTCTGCATTATCAATTGCTTCAGGGAGTATCACACTTCCATGGAGTACTAAATTTTTATAATCCCCAACAGTTCACTAGAGAACATAAAACACTATGGCTCTCAGACTTTGGAGACACGAAAACAATTTTTCTTTCCCCAAAAAATATTAGTTTTAGTGCAGGCATCCTCAAACTGCGGCCCTCCAGATGTTGTAAAACTATAACTCCCAGCATGCCCAGACAACCTACAGCCATCATACGGGCATGGTGGGAATTGTAGTTTTACAACATCTGGAGGGCCGCAGTTTTAGGATGCCTGCTTAGTGTCTCCAAAGTCTGAGAGCCATACATATTGGGCATCGTCGCGTGCGTAAAAGTCGTCGCTATAAAAATAACTTTTTACCAAACGCCTCGGATGAACGGTGTTAAAAATATAAAATAAAAACGGTGCCAAAACACCTATTTTTGGGCAAAATTTTAATTTAAATCCATTTTGCCGGTAATAAAGCAAGGGTTAACAGCCAAACAAAACTAAACATTTAGTGCCCCAATTCTGTAGTTTGCAGAAACACCCCATATGTGGTCGTAAATGGCTATATAGCCGCACGGCAGGGCATAGAACGAAGGGAACTCCATACGGTTTCTGGAAGGCAGATTTTAAAGGACAGTTTTTTTTTTACACCATGTCCCATTAGAAGCCCCCCCTGATGTAGCCTAGACTAGAAACTCCAAAAAAGTGACCCCATCTAAGAAACTACACCCCTCAAGGTATTCAAAAGTTACTTTACAAACTATGTTAACCCTTTAGGTGTTCCACAAAACTAAATAGCGAATGTAGAAACAATTTTAGAATTTAAGTTTTTTGTTACATTGCCTCAAAAAAGAGTAATATAGAGCAACCAAAAATCAAATTTACCCCAAAAATAGTCCCAAATCAACAACCACCTTATCCCGTAGTTTCCTAGATGGGGTCACATTTATGGAGTTTCTACTCTAGGGGTGCATCAGGGGGCTTGAAAGGGTACATGGTGTAAATAAACCAGTCCAGCAAAATCTGCCTTCCAAAAACCATATGACGTTCCCCTTCTTCTATGTCCTGCCGTTTAGCCAAATAGTAGTTTACCACCACATATGGGGTGTTTCTGCAAACTACAGAATCAGGGCAACCCATTTTGAGTGTTGTTTGGCAGTTAACCCTTGTTTTACTCCTGGAAAAAACTGATTATATTGGAAAATTTTCCAAAAAATAGAAATTTCAAAATTGTTTCTCCATCTGCCATTAACTCTTGAGGAACACCTAAAGGGTTAACAAAGTTTGTAAACCCAGTTTTGAATACCTTGAGGGGTGTACTTTCTTAGATGGAGTCACTTTTTTGAAATTTCTATTCTAGGGGTGCAACAGGGGGCTTCAAATGGGACATGGTATAAACAAAACCAGTCCTGCAAAATCTGCCTTCCAAAACCCATATGGTGTTCCCCTCCTTCTATGTGCTACCGTTCGGCTAAACAGTAGTTTACAACCACATATGGGGTGTTTTTGCAAACTACAGAATCAGGGCAACCCATTTTGAGTGTTGTTTGGCAGTTAACCCTTGTTTTACTCCTGGAAAAAACTGATTATATTGGAAAATTTTCCAAAAAATAGAAATTTCAAAATTGTTTCTCCATCTGCCATTAACTCTTGTGGAACACCTAAAGGGTTAACAAAGTTTGTAAACCCAGTTTTGAATACCTTGAGGGGTGTACTTTCTTAGATGGAGTCACTTTTTTAAAATTTCTATTCTAGGGGTGCAACAGGGGGCTTCAAATGGGACATGGTATAAACAAAACCAGTCCTGCAAAATCTGCCTTCCAAAACCCATATGGTGTTCCCCTCCTTCTATGTGCTCCCGTTCGGCCAAACAGTAGTTTACGACCACATATGGGGTGTTTCTGCAAACTACAGAATCAGGGCAACCCATTTTGAGTGTTGTTTGGCAGTTAACCCTTGTTTTACTCCTGGAAAAAATTGATTATATTGGAAAATTTTCCAAAAAATAGAAATTTCAAAATTGTTTCTCCATCTGCCATTAACTCTTGTGGAACACCTAAAGGGTTAATAAAGTTTGAAAAAACAGTTTTGAATACCTTGAGGGGTGTAGTTTCTATAATGGGGTCATTTTTGGGAGGTTTCTATTATCTAAGCCTCACAATATGACTTCAAACCTGAACTGGGATTTTGAAGATTTCTCAAAAATTTCAAAATTTGCTTCTAAACTTCTAAGCCTTGTAACATCCCCAAAAAATAAAATATCATTCCCAAAATGCTACAAACATGAAGTAGACATATGGGGAATGTAAAGTCATCACAATTTTTGGGGGTATTACTATGTATTACAGAAGTAGAGAAACTGAAACTTTGAAATTTGCTAATTTTTCAAAATTTTTGGTAAAAAATGTATTTTTTTATGCTAAAAAATTAACTTTTTTGACCCAATTTTAGCAGTGTCATGAAGTACAATATGTGACGAAAAAACAGTCTCAGAACGGCTTGGGTAAGTCGAAGCTGTTTTAAAGTTATGAGCACTTAAAGTGACACTGGTCAGATTTGCAAAAAATGGCCTGGTCCTTAAGGTGAAAATGAGCCTGGTACTTAAGGGGTTAAAATACTTTTTTTTTTTGTGGGATTTTTTGCCATTGATTCCACTGATTATGTCACTGTCCATCTTGTGGGACTATTTGTGCATGACTACTAAGTATTTGGTGGCTGCAAATATGACCTAAAGGTTTTTCAGGTTCGCCTGCCATTAAAGTAAATGGGGCCCACCGCAAACTTGCGGTTCGCGAACATTTGATATTATTTAACTCCCTATAGTCGATACAAGGGAGGAACCCACCATCTTTATTCCCGACAAATCTGAACCCAGCTCCTATAAGATGTTGGTCCAGTTGTATAGCCAAAGATATAGACTCATCTTAGGATCCTGGGCTCAGGTGACTAACAAGAAGGTCCTTTAGAGTATTTGAAAGACCCATTCTGAACGGTGTTTTAAGGGCCGGATCATTCCAGCCAGATGGCGTACACCACCTGCGGAAGATGAAACAATACTCTCTACTGGTTGCCCGCGTAAGTGGCCCTGTCAGACTCATCATATAGAAGACCGAAGGCAGAACTTAGTACAGCTCAGGGGAATTAGGCAGAAGTGCAAATGCCAACTCCTGATGGTCACCTTGCAACAGAAACATGATAATACCAACTCCCTGTGCCTCAAAAGTGAGATCTCAAATGAAAATACAGTTTGCAACTTTAAAAAAAAAAAAACTTACGGTCACCTGAGAAGACGTGAGAGAGCCTAATTTTAGGTTCTACTGGTGACGAGGGTGTGGAAGCAGGTGGAGCAGTCTGATGGGATTCATGCTGCTGGACTCTTTCTGCTAAATCCGCAACTAACTGAGCAATGACTTCCATCTGCCATGGAATCCATAATACTGCAGGTACTGAGTCATTTTTGGACCAGTGATAATGTAACGATTGTATGTAGGGACAGACAAGGACAGTGAGCTCTAAGTACCCAGCCTGTTTTCCCTAACTACTTGCAGTACAAGCCCTAGATAGCTAGACCGCAACTAGTCGACGCTACCTACACTATATGAATATTACTAACAAACAAAGACAGACAAACACAATACCATACTAGAGTATTCAGAAATGGCTACTCGGTAAAAAGATGCGAGACAGAGAGTGGTCAGGAATCAGTCAGGGGAGTAACAGATCACTGCATCCTGTTGCTAAGTATGCAATTGCCTCACCAGGGGGGCATAGCTCAGTAACACAGCGTGGTCATGCAGAGTAGGGATGAGCGAATAGACTTTGGATGAAACATCCAAAGTCAATTTGCATAAAACTTTGGCTCATCTCATCCGAAGTTATTACTTTGCAAAGTCTCGTGAGTTGCACTTGGAACCTGACCCGAGTTCAGGAAATTGTTTTTTTTCTGTAGAAATTAATTTAGAAAGTTAGTACGCGAAGTCTCGCGAGACTTTGCGAAGTAATAACTTTGGCTCATCTGAACCAATACATTCTAATCATCTAGCATTTTGTACAAACAAAAAAAAATGGGGCAAACAAAAACCAAAGAAGGAAGGAGCCTACGGATAATAGGACAACCCACAGTAAAAACTGTAAATTAGTGGAATGGAACCGTTAAAGGTTCAGATGTATATCTGATCAAAATATGATGTATACAGTAGATATAGGAGCAAGAGTTCCCATGAAGTTTTTTTTTTTACATTCGCTATGATTTAAACAATGAAAGCTGAAGCCAAAACACTGCTAAAGATATCTAATTTAATTCTTCATCAATGTGAATGAAAGCAGTCTAGCTGTACCAGTGAAGGATGTGCTGTGTGTTCCCAATTGGTACTGTAGACTATTATCAGTAAGACATATGACAGCCCATGGACTTGCCGATAAATTTCTGACTGGCAAGGGCATAAAAAGAATGATAGCAAAAGCCCAATGAATACTTTTATCATCTTTACTTCGCTAATGAACAAGTGGGACTCTTTATGTATAGAGACAAGATAATTGTATTCGTATATGACATAGATATCTAAATCTCAGACATCCAAGCCATAACAGCAGCATTCAGCATGCAGAGCACAAAACAGAGAATGTCCAATAGACAATATCATATGTAGAAGACAAAATGAATAATTTAAAGAAAAAACTGTACTGTACTGATAGCTAGTTACTTTTATTAACTTTTCAGAATTGTGTAAAACACACCAACAGCATGTGAAGTTTATTACGGTGAGGTGCACATTGTGAAACACAGAAGAGTGTTTGAGTGTAAAGCATGTGTTTATATTAAACTAGAGAAAGACCAATCTGGAATAACATTAAAATCACTTAAATAAAGTGAAGTGAACAACATTAATCATCTCACAACCATGGTACCAATAAAGAGGTAGGACACAGTGCATTGCAAAAGTATTAACCCCTTGATGTTGTTTTTTTTCCTGTTTTGTTGCATTACAACCAAGAAATAAAATGTATTCTAATGTACAGTTTATTTAAAGGACCTGACAAAATAATCTCAAAATAATATTCTTACAGTCGAATAAAAAAATATAAAAATAGTTTAACCCCTTCGGCCAAAATGATGTACCTGTACATCATTTTGACTGAGGGAATGTATGGAGAGGGCTGATATGCTGAGCCCACTCCATACATGGAGGCTGCCAGCTGTATTATGCAATGAGCGGGATGGGTGAAGATGCTGAACCCAGTGATTTAACCCCTCAGATGATTGCGGCATCTGTGGAGTTAGACAGAGGGAGGGGGCTCCCTCTGCCTTCTAATCGGTGCCCCCACAGAGAAATCGCTGGGCTCCGATTGGTTAACATGACAGCATGCATCATGGTGAAGGTTCCCAAGCCTGTCATTTTAATCTGCCTGTACAGCTGTGCACAGCTCAACAATCAGAAAGTCAGAATCCCATAAAACATAATGGTTTATTATTACTGTCTATGGGACAAGTGATCAGGAGATCCTAGGTTCTAGCCCCTAAGGGGTCTAAAAACTATTATATAATAAAAAAAAACTAAAAATGTAAAAAAAATTCAAATCATCTCCTTTCCCAATTTTCCATATAAAAATAAATGAATAACAAATAGACAAAAGGGTCCACTCACACGACTGTAGGCCTTCCATGCTTGATGGACGTTTATCTTTTTTCAACCGTATTAACGTAATGTAATTATGTAACTATGGCGGTTCAGCAATATACGGGCACTGGTCATGTGAATCCAAAATCATAAAGGTGCGGACCCATCAACTTGAATGGATCTGCAATCCTCAAGATACAGGGAAGAGCAGAGGCATGGATCGGAAGCCCACCGAAGCACCTGTAAGTGCGTCTTTGGGCATTTTGGTCTGTGCCTTTGCACTGCAAAAGATAGGACATGTCCTATCTTTCGCCATATTTTTTTCGGTCCATATCACAGGCAAATATTTTTCCTCTGTGATGTGTGCACCATTTTCTGGTCACCGTGATCCCTCCAAAAATTGAATAATAGATCAAAATGTATGTACCCCAAAAATATCACCATTAAAATGTACAGTGAAGTGGAGATAGAAATGTCTGCGCATACAACCACCATAAGCCATGCACTCAACATGCAGGGGATCTATTGAAGAGTAGCCAGAAATAAAAGCAATTGCAGAAGCAAAAACAGAAGAAAAAATGTTTGGTTCTTTAAACTGCATGTGACAGACTCCCCTAAAGACATGGAAGAAGGTTCTATGATCAGATGAAACTAAATTGTACTTTTTGGCCATCATGGTCATGCTATGTGTGCCGCAAAACCCACATTTTCCATTACCCCAAGAATATCTCCATAGTGAAGCATTTGGATGATTTTCATTTGCATGGACTGGAAAACTGGTCAGAATTTAAAGGAGTTATCCAATTTCTCCAACAGCCCCCTCCCCCCCCCCATGTGTCAGGCCCCTCACAGGAAATATACTTACCTTGCTCCCCGCTCCCTGCGCTGCTCCTGGTCCCCGCACCACCGTTGATGCTTGTCCCTGTACACAGATGAAAACATCCTTGCCGGGATGGAGCAGCCAATGGCAGGCAGGGACGGGGACGAAGTGGAATTAAATCCGATTTGTAGCGAAGCCGAATTTCATCTTGCTTCGTTGTAACGAATTGCATTTTTTTCCTAAAATGGCTGCTGCACATGTTAGGACATGGAACAAAGAACTCTGGGAATGAGGGATCACCCACAATGCCATGCATGCAGCCAATCAGCAGCCAGCCAGCCACTGCGATGTCACAGCCCTAAAAATAGCCTCAGTCATCTTTGATTCAGCCATTTACCAGTGTACTTAGTGCAGGGAGAGATATTATAGGCACTAGGGACAGTGCAGGAAACACTTTATTGTGCTGAAAAAGGTATTTAGAAGTTCAGGGAAAGATTATTTAAGGTGCAGAGAAAGTATAGGGAGGCATCATCCATGCTATAAAAGGAGAACAGGGTGCAATAGGAGAGTGTACAGCCTGGGTGATAGGATTGATTCTATTACACCTTGCTGCACTAATTGGGGATCCAAATTGCAGTTATACTGCTGCTTTTAGGTTGTTTGCACTATATTATACATCAGTAATTCCAGAAAACCTTGCTTGTTATTGGGGTGCAAGTTCTGTGTGATACAGCCATTTACACAGTGTATTAATTGGAAAGATACGTACGTCCTATTAGCCGTTCTGCTTTGATTTTACATAGTTTTACTTTTTTAGGGGGATTTATTAATAGTAAAAAGAATAAGTCTTAATTGCCATTCTGCGGTGAAGTTACATTGTACTACAGTTATTTACAGGGTGTATTAATAAGAAATATACCTCCGTCTTAGTAGCCATTCTGCTTTGAATTTTGATGGGGGGAGGGGTGTATCAATAAGAAACAAAACAAAAAAGAGAAAAAAAATATGTCATACTTGCTGTTCAGAAGTGAAGTTACATTGTACTACAGTGTATCTACAGTGTATTAATCGGAAAGATATGTATGTCCTATTAGCCTTTCTGCTGTGAATTGTGATTGTTATATTTCTTTTCTTGTGCCATTCTGTGTTGAAGTTACATTGTAATACAGCTATGTAAGATCCTCAACTGTCTCGCACTCCGGTCCTCGTGGAGCTGCGGGACAGGTTACGCGTGTCTCCACTGATACACCAGCACCGACCCCTTTGCAAACCAACGCGGGGATGCGTTCGCATGTGCGCCGGAGGGGAAGACCGCATGGCTATCAGGGACAGCTTGGCCGGGCTAGTGGCAGTACGCTGCGGCCGAGCTTGTCTCCGGTGCCTGTTGCGGATTCCATTCCGGTGTCCTCGTTGACGCGCTCATGCACTCTTGCAGAGCATGTCGTGCATCCGCATTTACGTTCGAGAACAGGTTCGCAAGGGGATACGTGGTCGCGTGTACGAGCTTCGCCGACCAGCGAAGGGAATAGCACCTGGCCTCAAGTTCAAAGCAGATTAGGGGGCCTTGTACACAGGTGTAGGGCAGGATCATGACCTATGGGGAGTGGACACTTGGCGCTCTGTGATTTGTTAGCATGTGCATAAAAGGTTGCCTCCCAGGTCGGTCAGTGCCCACTGTTATCCTTCCTTATCCAGGTGCAGGTCAGTACTGCTAGCTACTGACTGAAGGTTGCTGGGACTCCGTCCGTTCCAGTGGGACCCAGGACCCGGTATTTTCCGTGGCGCATCTGCTTACCTGGTGCACTGAACTTGTATAAAATGGCCGCCGATACCCACCTAACTCACAGACGGATAAAAGTTCTCTTTCTGTGTCACTGGGCTCAGAGCAGGGTAAAAAAATTGTGTACTGCACCCACAAAACAAAATCGCTGTAGATCGCTGAGTTAACAAGAACTTCTGATAACAGATTCTTTCCTATTCTCCCCCTCACAGCAGCAGCATTCTATCCCTACATTAGTAAGAGCAGAGTGACGTGCAGCGCTACGTGACTCCAGCTTATATAGAGGCTAGTTCACATGCTGTACTGGCCAATCACAGCAATGCCATTAGTAGGCATGGCTGTGAAGGCTTCTAAGGGCACACAAGTTAAACACTTGTTGATTGGCTGCTCTGCAGCCTTTCAAAAAGCGCCATTAACTCGCTGAACACCGAACCCAAACCCGAACTTTTACTGAAAAGTTCGGGTCCGGGATCCAAAAATCCTAAAGTTCGGTAAGAACCTACAGTACTGTATATGGGCAATATATATTATATGACTATATGGGAAGGTATATCTCAGACTTCAAGAAAAGAATCAAGCAACTGAATACAATCAGACTGTCCATACCCTACAATGAAAAATGGAAACTCATTGAGATTTTATCTGTATGAATATCTATCAACTGCTCATTGACATTTAAAGGGACACTGCAATCAAAAATGTTTAACACATGTTAGGGTGGGTTCGCACTAGCATTAGGGATTCCGTTATGGCTTTCCGTTATAACTAGGGTTGAGCGAACCTGAACTGTAAAGTTTGGGTTCATACCGAACGTTAGGATTTTTAGCCCCCGGACCCGAACCCGAACATTTCAGTAAAAGTTTGGGTTCGGGTTCACTGTTCGGCGCTTTCTTGGCGCTTTTTGAAAGGCTGCAGAGCAGCCAATCAACAAGCGGTTAACTGTGTGCCCTTAGAACCCATCACAGCCATGCCTACTAATGGCATGGCTGTGATTAGCCAGTGTAGCATGTGACCTAGCCTCTATATAAGCTGTAGTCACGTAGCGCTGCACTCTGCTGTGCTTAGTGTAGGGAGAGGATGCTGCTGGTGATTTCAGGGAGAGAATAGGAGAGAACCTTTGCTCAAAACGTGAATCTAAC
Source organism: Bufo gargarizans (assembly GCF_014858855.1). Lineage (NCBI taxonomy): Eukaryota > Metazoa > Chordata > Amphibia > Anura > Bufonidae > Bufo > Bufo gargarizans. Next base: position 370,604,514 of record NC_058084.1, on the reverse strand, counting down.
TAAGCAATCTACATACATTGTGTTGTGTGGGTGCAGGGCACAATTTTTTTATCCTGCCCTGAGCCAATTGACCGAAAAAATTACTTTTATAAGTCAGTTAGATGGGCGGCGGCGGCCATTTTATGCAATCTCAGTGCACCAGCACTGCATCTAAGCTTTTGTGACATTGAAATCCAAGCTTTAAAAACAGCACAAATAATCTGTTTGTAAAAAAAAATCACAATTTTTTGGGCAATTTACAACATCTAGTGCATTTGCAGGATTAGTCAGTGTGCAATTTAAGCTAGAAATCCAGCCATAATTTTCTGGGTTTTTAAAAACACACTTTTTTTTCCCCCAAAACCACTATTTTCAAGATCTGCAAGTGTTAAATTCAAGCTTTATAACAGCTTTCATATTCTGTTATATAAAAAAAAAACTTTTTTGGCGATATGGAATGGTAAAAAATCTGGCAACTAAAATTTAATGTTGATAAGTGCAAGATAATGCACCTGGGGCGTAAAAACCCAAGGGCAGAATATAAAATCAGTGATACAGTCCTAACCTCAGTATCTGAGGAAAGGGATTTAGGGGTCATTATTTCAGAAGACTTAAAGGTAGGAAGACAATGTCATAGAGCAGCAGGAAATGCTAGCAGAATGCTTGGGTGTATAGGGAGAGGCATTACCAGTATAAAGAGGGAGTATTGTGCGCAGTACTGGAGACCATATCTCCAGAAGGATATTGATACTTTGGAGAGAGTTCAGAGAAGAGCTACTAAACTGGTACATGGATTGCAGGATAAAACTTACCAGGAAAGATTAAAGGACCTTAACATGTATAGCTTAAAAGAAAGACGAGACAGAGGGGATATGATATAAACTTTTAAATACATAAAGGAAATCAACAAGCTAAAAGAGAAGAGAATATTTACAAGAAGAAAAACTGACCACCCCTTTAACAGTGACCTTCATAGTAGCTACCCCTTTAACAGTGATCTCCACAGTGCCTGCCCCTTTAACAGTAAACTCAACAGCGCCTGTCCGTTTAATAGTGGCCCCTGCCCCCCATGCATGTAGCAGTGTAGTTGTGTTGTCATATGTCATATGACTGAATATTTAAGGACCTGCAAACTGCTAAAACCTGTGATCAGTTGTTATGGCAACCTGGAGTAGGACCTGCAAGCTTCTATTTGTCAATAAGGAACATGTGACCTTGTAAATGGCAGTTCGGATTTAAGTGAAAGGCTTGCTGGCTTCTATTGGCTAATGTAGGTCATTTTTTGGGAATATCTCAGGAACGGTAAGTCCTAGAGAGCTGTCTAAAACCTTCCTGGACACCTGATGTACCTGTGTGCCAAATTTGTTGAAGATCGGTCCAGTCGTTTGGTCGCGCATAAAGAACAGACCAACAGATGTCTAGACAGACAGAAACTAATTTTTATATAGATAAGATATTAAGCAGTACAATCAGTGGCTTCGGTTTACTCCATTAATAACTTTATTCAGTGAACACCTACTGAAATCAATTTCTCTTGTACCTTTCATGCTACAGAAGACCTTGTTTATGCTTGCAGCTAACAACGGCAAATTCTGCTAAATCTGCTCTTTTCTTCTATTCTTTTTGAAAATTCATGTTGTGAATACAATTTTAAAATAAGCTCTATGCATACCTTAAAAGTGGAAACACTGTCATTTGTATCACACATCCTGTGGGAATGTGAAGTGAAGTGGGATACTACATTGAAATCATTATTGTTTCAGTAAAAAATTAAAATAAAATCTAGGCACTCCATTCACGTTAGTGCAAAGGTTGATTAAAAGAGCCACAGAGGAGAAAATTGCCAAGGGTGTCACACACAGACAAGTCCATTCCTGTTCTAGCTACAAGAGGAAATACTATTCATGTGCAGAAGTAAATGAAAGTCACAACACACAATGAGAGTATACTACAAGGTTTTAGCACAGTTAAGATTTCAGTTTTGAGGAAAGATACATTTATTTTGTTTTCTGTCTTGTCATTGAATATAACTTTTTATCTGTGACTAGAACAAGAACATACTCAATTCCATGGGGTCAGGGAAGAAGGTATGGGCCGGAGAAAGGCCAGAGTCCAGGCAGGACTGAACCTGAATGTTCAAGAGGTTCATCTCTGTTTGCTGATTTGCATCTGGTGCTTCACATGGATAAATTTATTTGTCATGTTGATGATAATGAACTGGGTGCTGCTGTGGCTTCTGCTGCTTGTGGTAGCAGAGACAGCAGAATTTGGGTGACTCTGTGTAGGACGGAAAAAAAAAGCCTCTTATTCCCACATGTCAGCGGCAGGTATCTGTGTCCACAGTATATATCCTGGTAATAAAGCAATTTAGCCTCCCTTTCGGCCACATGAAAATATTCCTCCATTTTTCTTTTGATAGCGAGGGTCTAAAAGCATGGATATCCTGTAATCATCAGATTGCTTTATGTGAATGATACACCTGTCAGTATGTACCATACATAAGCAAGCATACAGCTTGCACTTCTAGACAGTGTGCTAGAGGACCAAGTTCTTTCAGGTTCTTCCCACCAGTGAGATGATTTGCCATCATGGCTCATGTCATTGTCATTCATCATCATCAGCAGCCTTGTCCTCTTGCACAAGTGAAATTTCCCCCTCCTGCTCCTATAGAGCATCCAGCAAGATGTGGAATCTGTTCTTGTTCAGCCATCCCTTTTTCAATGTAAATGTCTGTTCTAAGTAAATATCAGGGAGATGACATTGTTGGACACAGAGGTCACCTCGACATCATCCTGCTGTGACTGAGAGGAAGTGAGCCATCCAGTCCATAATCTCATCCTCCTTTTACTCAATTATAATGTGGTGCCTATCGGAATTTAGGGAGAACTGTGACCTACTACTACTAATACTGCAACTACTGCCCGTATGGCTGGTGCTGCTACTACCCACTTTATGACTCTCAAATGTAGGCGTATTTCTGTTTAATAAATGACCCCCTGTGTTCACTAACAAGGATATAACAATGCAATATTTGAGGTAAAATGTATTTGAATTATGTGTTTGCTAACTCGGATAAAAGAATGCATATTTTGAAGTGAAATGTCTACATGTAGCAATGCGTTCACTAACGTGGGTATAACAATACAATGATTGTGTTAAAATATCTTTGAACTATGCTCACTAAAACGAGTATAACAATACAATTTTTGAAGTAAAATGTCTTTGAACTTCACGGTCAGTAAAAATAAAATGCCTTCAATAACACGGGTATAAAAATTGTGTTAATGGTGTTTGCTTTTTCTGTAACTACCTGTTATCTCACAGCATTATGCAACATGTTTAATAACACTGGTATAAAAAATATATATATATATGTGTTATTGCAGTATTGCTTTTGCTGTAACTACTTGTTATCTTCCAGTAATATGCAATGCAGTCAGTAACACTGATACAATGCACTGATATGCCAATTCCTATGGTAAAGTTTACCTGGTTTTTAGAAGAAAAAGAATGCACAATTGCTCAGTATTTGGAGATTTTTTGTTTTTCTTTTTGTTTGTGTGCTGTTGGGGTGCTGGCAATAAGCCTATGAACTGCAGAAACTTGGTTTAAAAAAAAGCTGGCTTTTTTTGCAGAGGGTTTTGCTATGCACAACTAGCTGCCAGCAGCTATATTAAACACATAACCTACCTCACTTCCTCAAAGATTTCCCTAAAGCTTTTCATGATTAAATTTCCTAAAATCTATTCAATTATATCTTTTTATTCTCTCCATATAGTGTCGTTAGCACAACTAGATTTTTGGCTTGTGTTTGCAATTGCTTTTTGTCAGACACTGCCATAACATATCCTTCCAGATCATAAGCTGAACACACTATGGTGCTTCTGCTGGTCAGAAATCTCCCTGCATACTACCCCCCTGATTGGCTGATGATATAGGCTTGAGCAAATCGAGCTTCAGATCATAGATCAGAAGTCGATTAGTTAAAAACTTCATTGTTAATGCTGTTTCTATATAGCATTAAAATGTATTAGTTCCTCGTAGCCAAAATTCATCTCGGCTGAAGTGGAGGGAGACTTTGGCGAATGACTACAGTATTCCTATCTACATATTTAAAAACATTTTAAAATAGGAATCCAAAGTGGGCTTTGGTACTGGATGGTACCCTGCTACAAAAGCCCACTTCCGATTCCTATTTTAAAATGTTTTTAAATACACAGATAGGAATACCGTAGTCATTCACTGAAGTCTTGCCCGACTTCGGTCGAGATGAAGTTTGGCTACACGGAGCCAATACATTTTGATGCTGTGCGGAAACAGCATTAACCACACCATTTTTAACGAATCGACTTTGGATCTATGAGCCGATGCTCAATTTGCTCAAGCCTACTGATGAAACTGTCTTTCAGCCTCTTTTATCTAATCAGGGCAAGCTCTTCTCCCACTTCCCCACTGTCATGTGATCCTACATCTTCTCCCTCCCTCATAGTTTTTCCTGCCAATATTAACAGGAAAATGGCCATCTTTCTTGTGATTTGTCTGAAACTAATTGCTAAGACTTTGTATATTTTTTGTGAAATTCAAAACAAATTTGATTTGTTTAAATTTGATTACCTCATCTCTACCACGGGGCTGCTTTTTGGAGTAAAGCAACCTGCTTTTCTAATCCTGGAAAAATTTAAGGGATACTTAGTGGAATCTTTTGAGCAGAGGAACAGTAACATCTTCTTAGGAAACAAACTTCTCTTCTCAGGAGAATATCCTTTGGATTCAATAAGATAATGGAGGTTTCCTCAAACCTTCCTCCAATCCTGAATTTATACAATCTCAAAACCTGCTGAGGATTTAAGTACAGAGGCAAAAGGAGTCTTGATCTTTGTAGAAAACGTATTGATAGCCAGAGTTTGAAAATGTTATCAAACCATTATTTTTTTTTAAAGCACAAAGTACATATAGTTGTCCTGAAGGACAAGCACCCTCTGATAACTCAAACCATCCTCTCCTCCTACAAAAACACCCTTATAAGGAACATTTAGTAAAGTGTAATCTGGTATACCGTAAAATGACAAAGTGCTAAATTTAACAATGCAATTGTATTAGGGCTGTAAGATTAAGTGTAAATAATATCTAATCACTGAAATAAAGTAACAAGGCAATAAATAAATATGGAAAATATCCCCCCAAAATAGTATGAGCCGGGGAAAGCTAGTGCGTTTCATTACTTTGGGCATGTGATCTTTATTTAGATCTTTTATTCCATTGCCATAATGGTGATGGCTAGGAGAGAGCTTCAGCTGGTAGAAAAGGACATGTACGACACCTATTGGAAGAAAATTGCAGGGGACACTGGTTGATAAACCCCAAACAGATCTAAGAATCCCCTTCATCCTTGGGAGTTGCTGGAATAGGAGGCATTGGAAACAGGATAGCAGGTACAGGTTGATTGGTCACATAATCAATCTCCTATATTATTGGAGCATATTTCCAATAGAAAGTAAAATTTATTGGTAGCAGGATCCTTGCTTGTGGAATCAGTTGAATTTGAGGTGCAAAGTCAAAAGAATCCTCTGGTCTCCACATGGTCAGGAACAGAGTTGAGCATTGTTGACAGGAGATGAATGATAATGCAACAGGTCAGAGGATAAACCAGGAAGGACATCAGCAGAAAGCCAAGAGTCAGACATGTAAATGTCTGTTCTAAGTAAATATCAGGGAGATGACATAGTTGGACACAGAGGTCACCTCAACATCATCCTGCTGTGACTGAGAGGAAGTGAGCCATCCAGTCCATAATCTCATCCTCCTTTTACTCAATTATAATGTGGTGCCTATCGGAATTTAGGGAGAACTGTGACCTAGGAGTAGAACAACAGGCTCCAGGCAGACAAGCCAAATGACTGTGGTCAAGAGGAAGACCTAGGCTAGAATTAGGATCAAATACATTTGTCAGTAGCAGTGCTCAGGAACAAAAGCCAGAAAATAACTGTAATTTAAATACCAGGCAAAGAACGGTAGGATATAAGGCTTGATGTCATTTTCAGGTGCCTGATCCCACAGCTTTCAGGCCAAAGGGACCATGGTCTGATCCACAAGGGCTACAGTTAAGAATGGCAGCTGAAGCAAGAGTGGAGGAGTAGCCCAGCTGCCTAGCAACCAGGCACAACAGCAGGCAGGATCTGCAACCTCTCTCCAGTGTGCAGCACTTAAAAAGAACAGTGGTGGGAAACTTATTGTTTCAAATAAGAGAGCCATCAGAATGCAGAAGGGCCATTATGACTGGTGTCAATTTCAATGGCATGCAAGAAAAGAGATAAAGTTTATATACCCTTTAAGAGAATCATGTTTTATAGACAAAGACAAATAATAAAATACTCACTTTTTTTTGTGCTAAAAGTCTAACCATTGAGCCACACATTGTTGTAAATTACATACAGACAGTGATAGATAAAACTAATATTTGATGTCTTATACAGTAGACTGGTTCACTCATTTCAGACTCCTTGCTATGCAGTGTATGAAAAGCTGACAGTCACATAAATGTAGCAGCATATATTAGTTTGTTGTACAAAACCAATTCTTCAGCTAGTGAAACTGAGCCAATGAATAAACTATGTAATTTCATTGGCAAACTGGCAGAACAGAACAGAAAATAAATGCCTGACCACGGTACAGTAGAGGTATTTAGAATATTTAGAACATACATGATCAGCTTCTGGTTAAGTGTCAGAGAAAATGTCAGCCCTAATGAATGAAAGACTCATTAACAGGTAAAACTTGTGCTAAAGGTCAGGGATGGGTTTGTGAGCAAGTCTCCCTAGAGGAATAGATCAGATAGATGAAATGTTAGAGTGTTATTAAGGAGAGGGAGAACAGTAAAAAAAAAAAAAAACAGTCCTTACTGAGATACTTTAGAACTGTCTGTCTTACATGTTTTAAAGGTCCACTGAAAGTTTTCATATTCTTAAGTCCTGGAGTAGAGCAGTGTTGATGTGTGGGTGCAAGGATCATAAGAAATTCCAAAGATCAAACTGAAAAGGAAGATGAGAGTAAGTGCAATAGCTTGAGACAGAATGAGGACTATAAAGAGGAGTAAAAATTATTAGAAGAGAATGAAGATTTATTTGGGGGAGGTGTTTAACCCCTTAAAATGTTTTTTTTTTTTTTAGTTTGCACTAACATCCTTTGAAATAATCATTTATCATTGATCAAAATGTGCGCAAAGAGCTTCCATTTTTTCATTTATAGTAGTTATAATACTACTTTAATTTAGAATGATCCCAATTTCTCAGCTTTATTGATTGTAAGTGTAAAATTATTTAATTTTTTTATCAACCATGTTTGCTTTATGGATATGCACCTGTGACTATGAATATGAATGTGTTAGTCCAAATCTTCCTGTGGCATGTATAAGGGACTGTAAAGCATTACAAAATATTGCTGCTATCTCTTTCTGCTCGGCTGTGCTCACATGTCCAAGTCCATGCCGCTCTTTCTTATTTTCTGTGATGTTATGTCCATAGGCATATGTAAGCAGCAACAGGGGCAGTGATAGGGGAGTGTTTGTAACTAGCTGGGTGGGAAGAGCCATACACTAGCTGGATATTGTTAGGGCAGCAACAGGAAGTGCTGCATACAGGATGACCAACCAGAGTGACTGGTTTATATGGTAAAAAAGGTGAAGGGGAAGTTTTCACAAAACTTCTGATATATCATAGAGACATCAAAAGTTTAGACTGGTTGGTGTCAGAGAGCTGAGACCTACACTGACCCTAGAATAAGGGTAGTGAAGCATGTGCGTAGTGCTCTCTCTCTCTCCTCACTGCATGAGATGGACTCCATAGAAGTCTATGGGCTCATCTTGATACCGTCTTCAGCAGCAAGGACAGAGAGCATGATGTGCATATGTTTTCTCCCTTCGTTCTAGGCATCGGTGGGGGTCTCTGCTCTCAGACCCCTACTGATCTAAACTTTTAACGTGTCTATGACATATGTAAAGTTTTGGAAAAGTAAGTAGCCCTTTAATTTTTAACAGCTCTGTTTTAGGGTCCATCTAATGTATTGAATAATTATAATTTTTGGGGGGATGATGGCTTAAAAAAAAAACAATTCTGACATTTATAGCATGTGGTATAAATAACATGATAATATTATTCTGAGGGTTAGTAAAATTACTGCAATTCTACATTTAAATAGTTTTCCTACTTTTAAACAATAAAAACAGAAAAATATATATTTTTGTGTGTTGCTACATTCAGACCCACAACATTTTTTTATATTTTTTTATTTCAGTGAAAATAATACAGATGTAGCAGGGTTAGCACTCAAACTCTTAATTCAAATTTCTTAAATCATTGTGTTATCTTGAAACAAAAGCCATTGAAAAGCAATTGAAGGTGTTTGCTTAGTTTAGATAACTCGTCTCAGAAATCTCAGAAAGCATGAGTGTTAACTCTACTACATCGGTATATAGCACATTTTATTTTTATAAATGGGACAGAAACTGTCATCGTAAATACAGCCTGCCGTGTGAAGCCCTGCCCCCGCCAGCGAAACCACATCCCTTTTCCAACCACTTGGAAAAAATGTTTGCAAAGTAGCAGATTATGATGCACAATAGAGGCATAAATGCATTAATAAATGCCCCTCAATGGTAAAATATTTGTTTTCCATGTGAAGTCTTGTCTGTAATTATGTTATCTAATGTAAATAATTTTTCTTTATTTTTTTTTGCTTTCTGTATAATAAAATAGCAACCAGAATATAGCAAGTCTACTTAATAATAAGAATCCAAGACTGCCCAGGGTGACAACTGTAGGTCTACTATGTCTTGCTTTCTTTCCCATCTGTAGCCGGTTTCCTGTTTCATGTAGACAACAAACAACTCTCTTACTTTCCCCAGTAAACTAGGTTTGTACCCTGACTAGGACAGGCCTTCTAATGCACACATTTTTCCTATACAATAGACCTATCTGTCTCTTCAACATCCTGATCATAATTTGGAATGACATCTGCTGCAAGTTGATTTCTACAATACCGATGGACAGGAGCTACTCATGACACCTCCTTTTCGATTATACTGTACCATATAAAACATTACCAGCCAATTGCCTACATGATCCATTCTCTGTGGGATATGTCCTCCATTGACTAAAAATCCCTTGTTAGGAGCCAGATAGTGGCTGATCACATTTGAATTCCTCTTCATAACCCACATTTTGTATTAAAATGAGTCTGTCACCAGGAAATTCACTGTTAAACCAGACACAATGGATTTTAGTGCTAGCTTAGCTGAATGCAATGGTATTTTCCACTTACAGTTCCTTTGTGCCATTCTGGAGAAAAGTACTTGTAATCCATGTGCAAATGAGTAGTGAAGTGCACTGAGGGCAGGGTAAGGTCACACTGGGCATCTATGCTTCTCCTGCTTCTTCCGCCAGATCCACCCTCTCATTCTTGGTTGATAGGACCAGGCAAGATGACTATACAGGTACCTGGACTCACCAAGCAAGAAGGAGAAGGGAAGGTTGGCAGAGCAAGCAGGAGGAGCAAAGCTGCACACAGTGGTTTGTACCCGCCCTTGAGGCATTTAGCTACTCATTTGCATATAGATTAAAAGTACTATTTCTGCAGAATATATCAAAGGATCGCTAAATCAAAGGCATCATTACATTCAGCTAAACTACTAAAAAGTGTGTCTAGTTTAACAGTGAATGTCCTGGTGACAGATTCTCTTTAAAGGTCCAAATCAAACTACTATTTAGAAATCAAGAATGTATCCATACTAGAAACTACACAATAATGCTCAGAAGAATATTGATGTCCACACTCTAGTACTGGTTATGATTAAGGGAAATTCTGCTCATTTATTAAACATATTCATTATTCAGCTGAGGTTCTTTCAAAAAAAAAGAACTATACAGTAGCTTCAAAAAATATATAAAATAAGCTTTTAGCATTGTTTTAATATTGTATGGGTATTTTTACATTAAAACTGTTCTGAGCATAATGCAATTTTCAGAAAGTGAACATATATATAATGCCAGTATTTGTAGACTTGAAATTCTCCATGGGGTAATAATAAACCTTGAAAGTGTGAATTAAAAGATTGTATGGGTCTAGATTGCTGAGCAGTTTAATTAAAGTTATTCATACCAAACACAAAGGCAATTTTATATTGTCATAATTTAACAATTGGGCTGTTAAAACACAAACTAAAACAAAAAAGCACAGTAAAAAAAAGACATACAAAAAGAAAACAGTAGCTAGAGTTGAGAATGAGAAGAGTAGGATAAACACCCCTTTTGTAGAGATTTTCTCATCAGCAGTAGAGAGAATATGAAGCTTTATTCAATCAGATTCTGCATTCTCAAGTGCCCTGGGGGGTGGGGCTTCACTGCGCTCTTCGAACCAGAAGACTACTACAGCTGTCAATTAGAGCAGCTCAATACAGAGAGCATTTCACTGTGAAACTAAGCCCTATGCACTTAAGAGAGCAACATTATGCAGAATAAAACTTTCTATTCTCACTACTGATGAGAAAAGTTCCACAAAATGTATGTTTGTACTACTTTCCAACCATTACCAATCCTACAAAAACTGCTCCACAGAGGAGCACAAAGACACCATGCCCAATAAAATATTTAAATATATTATCAATTTATTAAATGAACAATCAATTACATAATAAAAACATAAAAATGGGACAAAACATCAGAAAGAGCGATGTAGCTTTACTGAATCACTGACCACTGGTTTCAGTGGATGTAAAACGCCTCAAACATACCAAGGGGATGGGCATGGTGTTTTTGTGCTCCTTTGTGGAGCAATTTTTGTAGGCTTTGTGTTGTTAATCCCCAACCATTACCTAGTGCTCTCAACAGTTTAGCACGGTCAAAACTGCTTATAGACCCTTTTAATACCATTTGTGTGCTTTCCCAGGATTTTGCTGTCATAGGCCTTAAATATTCATTAATTTTTTTTTGCAGAATTTAGTGGCAGTAAATAGAGTTGAGTGAATTGAAGTTAAATTGACTTTGATGCAAATTTCTGGAAAAAATTTATTTGCTACAAATCCGAATTTCCTGGCGCTTCGTGGTAACGAATTAATTTTTTCCTGAAAAAAGCATACTCACCCCATCCATTTGAGTGTGAAAAGGCTATTGCCCCCAACTTGATTAAAGAAAATATGCCAATTCTCATGCTCGTGAACGTGTGACATCACCACGTCATCATGTTGGGCGCGGAGTGGTGACATTATCATTGATTTTTAATCCAACTATGCTCCAAATACAAAACAATCTAAAATAACGCCAAATATATAAATGTGTAGCTCCATTGTGCCACACTGTACATGAATAACAAATGTTCACTTTATCTATTCTAGACAAAATTTGTAAAATATAGTTTGGTTATATGAAATGCAACTGCATTATATAAAACAGAGTCCTTGCTAATTTTTCCCCCTTTAATATTTATGATGTAAAAATGACTCACAGAAAGTTAAAATTATATATACTGCTTTGTGAAGGCAGTAAAAACATAACCTATCCCCCTAAAAGAAAATTTGTAAAAACTTTTCAGTGCAAAATATGGACTCCAAAATGGTGCTATTAAAAAATACAACTTGTACAAAAAAAACAAGCTCTCATATGGATATATCAACAAAAAAAATTAAACGTCACATTGTGGTGACTAGCGATACCTTGTAAGTGAATCAATTCTAAACAAATCAAATGTGTTACAAAGTTCCCAAAGACTTTGGATTCCAATGAATCAGGATTTTGGGGAATTTATCCTAAAGGTCAGACAGAGAAAAGTGATATATACTGTATATATATATATATATATATATATATATATATAATTTTTTTTTTCAATCAAAACTAAAATCTAACAGTGTAGTAGGTTTTTAAAGAGGCTATCGTCTGTTTACCCTTAACCATATTATGTTGCTGTCCCAATGTTATTACTAATGCTGTCTTGCCATTAAAACACTTGAAACGGCTGGATACAGTCCTAGGAGACTTCAGAATGTTATACACAACTTTCAGGACTTTTGGAGCTCTAGTTATTTGGACCAAAATTTGGGGAAATTCACTTTTCTGTAGTGGTGAAAAAATTTGACATATATCTAGCATGTTATCTGGTAGCCAGGGTCCTTATACCTTAGCACAGCTATTATAAAGGTGAAACATGGCAATACACTACAAAACAGAAATATTACAGTGTATTGTAAAAGCAAGCAAGCATTCAAAAGTTCAAGTACCCTAGCAGGACTAAAGGGAAAAAAAAAGAATTGGCACACATAAGGTTTGAGAAACTTTGACCAGGGGTAAATTGTTTTGGGTTAAAGTACTTTCAACAAAGCAAGTCAGGTGGGGTGTTCCTAGCAGTGGTAAGTACCTACCAAAGTGGCACAAGGAAATGAAACCTGTGAGACAAGGAAATGGACATCCAAAGCTCATTCATAAATGTGGAAAAGGAAGGTTAGCCTGTCTGGTCTGATTCCACAGAACAGCTACTATAGCACAAATTTCTGCTAGCGATAATCGAAAAGTGTCAGAAAACATGGCTGCTTGGTTGCATAATACATACGGTAATGTTAGGCAACTTGTTTTACTTGAATGATTAGTGTATATTGATTACATTTTCAAATCAGTTTTGCTTTGAATGTTTCAAGCACTTGCAGCTAATGTGACAGTGCTGAGAGAATAACATTTAGATAACTAGGAATAGGTTGCTGATAACCTCATCCTAAGCTAGTGTTTTGGTATAATTAATATAAAGCTTACTGCATTTTTCTTCTCCAAACAGTGTAGACCTAAAGAGTCAGATGACCAAATTAGTAATGCAACATTATGTTTAATAGTGCTCAACATTACAATGCAAAGCATGCATACTGGGTACTCTCTGGATCAGGTTCATAATAATCATCTTATGCACATAAATAAATGTTTTTAATGAACATTGACTTTCAGTTAGGAAGGGGTAACAAAAAACAATAAGCAGAAATGTACATACAAATTATGTCAAAATCCCTTGGGCAATGACTACGAATCCTACCATACAAGTGGCCAACATTGACCGCTAGTCCACCACCTTCTGATATCTTACTGTTGATTTCTTAACATGAAAAGTTAACTCTAAACACAAAGCAAAAACCAATAATTAATTTTTTGAAGTCCAGTCATCTTTTAGCAAGACATCATTTTAAGTCTGTGCTAACTTTATTATATCAACATTGGATAATGTATTCCAGGTCTGTGGCCAATATTATCTGCTAACATAGTGAAAGCTGAAGCCATAAAATGAAAAGTATAAATCATCTTCCATTTACAAGGCTTGACAGTTGGAATAAAAAAATAGACAGGATCAAAGTACCTCTGGACACTCCAAGCATTACTGCAATGTACATCTATACAATAGCGTTTATTGCTCTTCTACTTTGTATTACAACTTTTGCTGATATGATTTTGGATAAAATTGAAAGTTTAACCTTTATCATAATTTGGACCTTGTTTCTAGAAAGTTTACTTTAAAAAGAAAAAAAAAACAATTTAAATTGATGTCCTATATTTGAATACTCATCAGCCGATGTTCTCTTCTTGGTTTGGGAATACATTATTTTATCACTAATTTATATTTAAGATTCTATAAAATATTCTCATGGTTTATCCTTGATTAAATGCACTAAATACCCCTCCCCCCAAACTGCTACATTTTTGCACAAATTAAATGCATATGCAAAAATTTGCAACTTTAATTCCAGAAAAACTAGCACAAAAGGTGTGATATATTCCAGCTTTATCTTTGCATGTACCTTTCTCAAAGGGTTCTCACAGTATAATCAAGCATTTTAGTAGATAGAGTGTAGGGGAGAAGGGGAGCCTCATAGTTCAGAAAGTAAACAGCTTTTCCTTTTTGTCATTAAAACTATGGAAACTATGTAAAAACGGCTGCATGCAGGACACCTGGTATCCTTACATTACTTCTCATGATGTTGTGCACTTTTCCCTAAATTTCTATAATGTATTGGAATAGCTGTTTCTTTGCCTTGGGGTAATAGTTCTCTTCTTTTACTGTTATATTTCTAAATTGGAGTTTGATACTGAACATAATTCTGCTGTTTGCTATTAACATTGAGTCATATTAATTATGCTTGTAATTGATAGATATGTAACCTGTTTGTATAATTCTAAACCAGAGCTCTGTAGGTTCCACAGAAATTGATGGGAACAAGACTCAAGAGGACTGAAATTAAGAAAAAAATTGATTCTGAACGAATGTGAATTCCCTCACATTCTGTAGTAACGAATCGCATTATTTCCTACAATGGTGGGTGGCTAAAATAGCGTCTAAAATGGCGGCTACACGTGTGAGGACATGGGTCGAATAACTCTGGGAAGGCGGGGTGACCCATAATGCCATGCATGCAGCCAATCAGCAGCCAGCCAGCCAGTGATGTCACAGCCCTATAAATACGGTGGCCATATTAGATGCTGCCATTCACCATCGTACATTGGTCTTGGACAGATGTGTATGCTGGTGCTAGGGAGAGTGAAAGAAAAGCTAATTGTTAGAAAAAAAAAGGAAATAAGTGATTTACTACTGCAGTGAAAGGATAGTGAGAGGAATCATTTTACAGTCAGGGTGAAACGTGTGCAGATTCTAGGGAAAGTTATAGTAAATTCCTCATTGTGAAAACCAGCGATTTACAAATGCACAGAAACATTACATGGGGATCCAGATAGTCTCATAATACCTCTCTGGTATTCCAGAAATTAGTTATTGGGGTGCAAGTGCTAAGTTGAAAAGCCTTTAGTGGCTTTTATCTGTGGAATAATATATATGCAGGTCACTTTTGTTGTTAACTGCGCTGATATCATTTAGTGGCCTATTTCAATACAATACAAGAAATATATACGCAGGTCACTTTTGTTGTTATTTACGCTAAAATAATTTGCAGTTATTTCTGGTGAAATGGCGGCATTTCAGTAATACATAAAACATTTAAACGCACTGCACGGTTGCATTCATTTCTGGTGAAAGAGTATAGGGGCTTATTTAATTTAAAAGAATTTAAATATATACGCACTGCTGGTTAACGGGTATAGTGGCCTATTTCAGTCCAACACGTAAAAAAAAAATTCAGGTCACTTCTGCAGTTATTTCTGTTGAAAGCGTATAGGGACGTATTTCAGTAAACAAAGAAAAATAGATACGCACTGTACTGTTGCAGTTATTTCTGTTGAAAGCGTATAGTGGCATATTTCAGTCCAACAAGAAATATATTTTCTCATGTCACTTCAGCAGTTATTTATCGAGAAAGCGTATAGTGGCCTTATTTCAGTAATACAAGAAAAATATATACCCACTGTATGGTTGCAGTAATTTCCATGTGAAGAGTATAAGGACATATTTCAGTAATACAAGAAAAATATATACCCACTGCACTGTTGCATTGAATACTGGTGAAAGTGTATAGTGGCCTTATTTCAGTAATACAATAAAATATGCAATACAGACCAAAAGTTTGGACACACCTTCTCATTCAAAGAGTTTTCTTTATTTTCATGACTATGAAAATTGTAGATTCACATTGAAGGCCTCAAAACTATGAATTAACACATGTGGAATTATATACATAACAAAAAAGTGTGAAACAACTGAAAATATGTTATATTCTAGGTTCTTTAAAGTAGCCACCTTTTGCTTTGATTACTGCTTTGCACATTCTTGCCATTCTCTTGATGAGCTTCAAGAGGTAGTCACCTGAAATGGTTTTCACTTCACAGGTGTGCCCTGTCAGGTTTAATAAGTGGGATTTCTTGCCTTATAAATGGGGTTGGGACCATCAGTTGCATTGTGGAGAAGTCAGGTGGATACACAGCTGATAGTCCTACTGAATAGACTGTTAGAATTTGTATTATGGCAAGAAAAAAGCAGCTAAGTAAAGAAAAACGAGTGGCCATCATTACTTTAAGAAATGAAGTTCAGTCAGTCTGAAAAATTTGGAAAACTTTGAAAGTGTCCCCAAGTGCAGTCACAAAAACCATCAAGCGCTACAAAGAAACTGGCTCACATGCGGACCGCCCCAGGAAAGGAAGACCAAGAGTCAGCTCTGCTGCAGAGGATAAGTTCATCCGAGTCACCAGCCTCAGAAATCGCAGGTTAACAGCAGCTCAGATTAGAGACCAGGTCAATGCCACATAGAGTTCTAGCAGCAGACACATCTCTAGAACAACTGTTAAGAGGAGACTGTGTGAATCAGGCCTTCATGGTAGAATATCTGCTAGGAAACCACTCCTAAGGACAGGCAACAAGCACTCTACATGCCTGGTTCCCACTGGTAAGCATGGAGGAGGAGGTGTGATGGTGTGGGGGTGCTTTGCTGGTGACACTGTTGGGAATTTATTCAAAATTGAAGGCATACTGAACCAGCATGGCTACCACAGCATCTTGCAGCGGCATACTATTGCATCCAGTTTGCGTTTAGTTGGACCATCATTTATTTTTCAACAGGACAATGACCCCAAACACACCTTCAGGCTTTGTAAGGGCTATTTGACCATGAAGGAGAGTGATGGGGTGCAGCGCCAGATGACCTGGCCTCCACAGTCACCGGACCTGAACCCAATCGAGATGGTTTGGGGTGAGCTGGACCGAAGAGTGAAGGCAAAAGGGCCAACAAGTGCTAAGCCTCTCTGGGAACTCCTTCAAGACTGTTGGAAGACCATTTCAGGTGACTACCTCTTGATCTTATCAAGAGAATGTCAAGAGTGTGCAAAGCAGTAATCAAAGCAAAAGGTGACTTTGAAGAACCTAGAATATGACATATTTTAAGTTGTTTCACACTTTTTTGTTATGTATATAATTCCACATATGTTAATTCATAATTTTGATGCCTTCAGTGTGAATCTACAATTTTCATGGTCATGAAAATACAGAAAACTCTTTGAATGAGAAGGTGTGTCCAAACTTTTGGTCTGTACTTTATATACCCACTGCAATGTTGCAGTAATTTCTGGTAAAAGCGTATACAGCAGTATTTCATTAACAAAAGAGAAATATATACCCACTGCACTGTTGCAGTTATATCTGGTGAAAGCGTATAGTGGCCTTATTTCAGTAATACAAGAAAAATACAGTGCCTTGCAAAAGTATTCACCTCCCTTGACTTTTTTCGTATTTTGTTACATAACAGCCTTAAGTTCAATATTTTGTTAATCTGAATTTTATGTGATGGATCAGAACACAATAGTCTAAGTTTGAAGTTAAATAGGAAAAATATATAAATAAAACTATTGTTTAGAAATAGAAAACAGAAAATTGGCATATGCATATGTATTCACCCCCTTAATTAGGAAGTCCATAAAAAGCTCTGGTGCAACCAATTGCCTTCAGAAGTCACATAATTAGTGAAATGATATCTACCCGTGTGCAATCTAAGTGTCACATCATCTGTCATTACTCATATACACCTTTTTTGAAATGCCCCAGAGACTGCAACACCTAAGCAAGAGGCATCACTAACCAAACACTGCGATGAAGACCAAGGAACTCTCCAAACAAGTAAGGGGCAATGTTTTTGAGAATTACAAGTCAGGGTTAGGTTATAAAAAAATATCCAAATCTTTGATGATCCCCAGGAGCACCATCAAATCTATCATAACCAAATGGAAAGATCATGGCACAACAGCAAACCTACCAAGACACGGTCGGCCACCAAAACTCACGGACCAGGCAAGAAGGGAATTAATTAGAGAGGCAGCACAGAGACCTAAGGTAACCCTGGATAGGCTGCAGAGTTCCACAGCAGAGACTGGAGTATCTGTACATAGGACAACAATAAGCTGTACGCTCCATAGAGTTGGACTTTATGGCAGAGTTGCCAGAAGAAAGCCATTACTTTCAACTAAAAACAAAAAGTCACGTTATGAGTAGAGTTGAGCGAACACCTGGATGTTCGGGTTCGAGAAGTTCGGCCGAACATCCCGGAAATGTTCGGGTTCGGGATCCGAACCCGATCCGAACTTCGTCCCGAACCCGAACCCCATTGAAGTCAATGGGGACCCGAACTTTTCGGCACTAAAACGGCTGTAAAACAGCCCAGGAAAGGGCTAGAGGGCTGCAAAAGGCAGCAACATGTAGGTAAATCCCCTGCAAACAAATGTGGATAGGGAAATTAATTAAAATAAAAATTAAATAAATAAAAATTAACCAAAATCAATTGGAGAGAGGTTCCATAGCAGAGAATCTGGCTTCCCGTCACCCACCACTGGAACAGTCCATTCTCAGATATTTAGGCCCCGGCACCCAGGCAGAGGAGAGAGGTCCCGTAACAGACAATCTGGCTTCATGTCAGCAGAGAATCAGTCTTCATATCATAGCAGAGAATCAGGCTTCACGTCACCCACCACTGCAACAGTCCATTGTCATAAATTCAGGCACAGCACCCAGGCAGAGGAGAGAGGTCCCGTAACAGACAATCTGGCTTCATGTCAGCAGAGAATCAGTCTTCATATCATAGCAGAGAATCTGGCTTCCCGTTACCCACCACTGGAACAGTCCATTCTCAGATATTTAGGCCCCGGCACCCAGGCAGAGGAGAGAGGTCCCGTAACAGACAATCTGGCTTCATGTCAGCAGAGAATCAGTCTTCATATCATAGCAGAGAATCAGGCTTCACGTCAGCCACCACTGCAACAGTCCATTGTCATAACTTCAGGCCCAGCACCCAGGCAGAGGAGAGAGGTCCCGTAACAGACAATCTGGCTTCATGTCAGCAGAGAATCAGTCTGCATGTCATAGCAGAGAATGAGGCTTCACGTCACCCACCACTGCAACAGTCCATTTTCATAAATTTAGGCCCAGCACCCAGGCAGAGGAGAGAGGTCCCGTAACAGAGGATCTGGCTTCATGTCACCAGAGAATCAGTCTGCATGTCATAGCAGAGAATCAGGCTTCACGTCACCCACCACTGCAACAGTCCATTTTCATAAATTTAGGCCCAGCACCCAGGCAGAGGAGAGAGGTCCCGTAACAGAGGATCTGGCTTCATGTCACCAGAGAATCAGTCTGCATGTCATAGCAGAGAATGAGGCTTCACGTCACCCACCACTGCAACAGTCCATTGGCATATATTTAGGCCTAGCACACAGGCAGAGCAGAGAGGTCCCGTAACAGACAATCTGGCTTCATGTCAGCAGAGAATTAGTCTGCATGTCATAGCAGAGAATCAGGCTTCATGTCAGCCACCACTGCAACAGTCCATTGGCATATATTTAGGCCTAGCACACAGGCAGAGGAGAGGTTCATTCAACTTTGGGTAGCATCGCAATATAATGGTAAAATGAAAATAAAAATAGGATTGAATGAGGAAGTGCCCTGGAGTCCAATAATATATGGTTATGGGGAGGTAGTTAATGTCTAATCTGGACAAGGGACGGACAGGTCCTGTGGGATCCATGCCTGGTTCATTTTTATGAACGTCAGCTTGTCCACATTGGCTGTAGACAGGCGGCTGCGTTTGTCTGTAATGACGCCCCCTGCCGTGCTGAATACACGTTCAGACAAAACGCTGGCTGCCGGGCAGGCCAGCACCTCCAAGGCATAAAAGGCTAGCTCTGGCCACGTGGACAATTTAGAGACCCAGAAGTTGAATGGGGCCGAACCATCAGTCAGTACGTGGAGGGGTGTGCACACGTACTGTTCCACCATGTTAGTGAAATGTTGCCTCCTGCTAACACGTTGCGTATCAGGTGGTGGTGCAGTTAGCTGTGGCGTGTTGACAAAAGTTTTCCACATCTCTGCCATGCTAACCCTGCCCTCAGAGGAGCTGGCCGTGACACAGCTGCCTTGGCGACCTCTTGCTCCTCCTCTGCCTTGGCCTTGGGCTTCCACTTGTTCCCCTGTGACATTTGGGAATGCTCTCAGTAGCGCGTCTACCAACGTGCGCTTGTACTCGCGCATCTTCCTATCACGCTCCAGTGCAGGAAGTAAGGTGGGCACATTGTCTTTGTAGCGTGGATCCAGCAGGGTGGCAACCCAGTAGTCCGCACAGGTTAAAATGTGGGCAACTCTGCTGTCGTTGCGCAGGCACTGCAGCATGTAGTCGCTCATGTGTGCCAGGCTGCCCAGGGGTAAGGACAAGCTGTCCTCTGTGGGAGGCGTATCGTCATCGTCCTGCCTTTCCCCCCAGCCACGCACCAGTGATGGACCCGAGCTGCGTTGGGTGCCACCCCGCTGTGACCATGCTTCATCCTCATCCTCCTCCACCTCCTCCTCATCCTCGTCCTCCTCGTCCTCCAGTAGTGGGCCCTGGCTGGCCACATTTGTACCTGGCCTCTGCTGTTGCAAAAAACCTCCCTCTGAGTCACTTCGAAGAGACTGGCCTGAAAGTGCTAAAAATGACCCCTCTTCCTCATCCTCCTCCTCCTCCTCCTGGGCCACCTCCTGTTCCATCATCGCCCTAAGTGTTTTCTCAAGGAGACATAGAAGTGGTATTGTAACGCTGATAACGGTGTCATCGCCACTGGCCATGTTGGTGGAGTACTCGAAACAGCGCAACAGGGCACACAGGTCTCGCATGGAGGCCCAGTCATTGGTGGTGAAGTGGTGCTGTTCTGTAGTGCGACTGACCCGTGCGTGCTGCAGCTGAAACTCCACTATGGCCTGCTGCTGCTCGCACAGTCTGTCCAGCATGTGCAAGGTGGAGTTCCACCTGGTGGGCACGTCGCATATGAGGCGGTGAGCGGGAAGGCCGAAGTTACGCTGTAGCGCAGACAGGCGAGCAGCGGCAGGATGTGAACGCCGGAAGCGCGAACAGACGGCCCGCACTTTATGCAGCAGCTCTGACATGTCGGGGTAGTTGTGAATGAACTTCTGCACCACCAAATTCAGCACATGCGCCAAGCAAGGGATGTGCGTCAAATTGGCTAGTCCCAGAGCTGCAACGAGATTTCGCCCATTATCACACACCACCAGGCCGGGCTTGAGGCTCACCGGCAGCAACCACTCGTCGGTCTGTTGTTCAATACCCCGCCACAACTCCTGTGCGGTGTGGGGCCTGTCCCCCAAACATATGAGTTTCAGAATGGCCTGCTGACGTTTACCCCGGGCTGTGCTGAAGTTGGTGGTGAAGGTGTGTGGCTGACTGGATGAGCAGGTGGAAGAAGAGGAGGAGGAAGCCGAGAAGGAGGAGGTGGCAACAGGAGGCAAAGAATGTTGCCCTGCGATCCTTGGCGGCGGCAGGACGTGCGCCAAACAGCTCTCCGCCTGGGGCCCAGCTGCCACTACATTTACCCAGTGTGCAGTTAGGGAGATATAGCGTCCCTGGCCGTGCTTACTGGTCCACGTATCTGTGGTTAGGTGGACCTTGCTACAGATGGCGTTGCGCAGTGCACACTTGATTTTATCGGATACTTGGTTGTGCAGGGAAGGCACGGCTCTCTTGGAGAAGTAGTGCCGGCTGGGAACAACATACTGTGGGACAGCAAGCGACATGAGCTGTTTGAAGCTGTCTGTGTCCACCAGCCTAAATGACAGCATTTCATAGGCCAGTAGTTTAGAAATGCTGGCATTCAGGGCCAGGGATCGAGGGTGGCTAGGTGGGAATTTACGCTTTCTATCAAATGTTTGTGAGATGGAGAGCTGAACGCTGGCGTGTGACATGGTTGAGACGCTTGGTGACGGAGGTGGTGGTGGTGGTGTTGGTGGTACATCCCCTGTTTGCTGGGCGGCAGGTGCCAACGTTCCTCCAGAGGCGGAGGAAGAGGCCGAGGCGGCAGCAGCAGAATAGGCCGAGGCGGCAGCAGCAGAAGAGGTAGCAGGGGGAGCCTGAGTGACTTCCTTGGTTTTAAGGTGTTTACTCCACTGCAGTTCATGCTTTGCATGCAGGTGCCTGGTCATGCAGGTTGTGCTCAGGTTCAGAACGTTAATGCCTCGCTTCAGGCTCTGATGGCACAGCGTGCAAACCACTCGGGTCTTGTCGTCAGCACATTGTTTGAAGAAGTGCCATGCCAGGGAACTCCTTGAAGCTGCCTTTGGGGTGCTCGGTCCCAGATGGCGGCGGTCAGTAGCAGGCGGAGTCTCTTGGCGGCGGGTGTTCTGCTTTTGCCCACTGCTCCCTCTTTTGCTACGCTGTTGGCTCGGTCTCACCACTGCCTCTTCCTCCGAACTGTGAAAGTCAGTGGCACGACCTTCATTCCATGTGGGGTCTAGGACCTCATCGTCCCCTGCATCGTCTTCCACCCAGTCTTGATCCCTGACCTCCTGTTCAGTCTGCACACTGCAGAAAGACGCAGCAGTTGGAACCTGTGTTTCGTCATCATCAGAGACATGCTGAGGTGGTATTCCCATGTCCTCATCATCAGGAAACATAAGTGGTTGTGCGTCAGTGCATTCTATGTCTTTCACCGCTGGGGAAGGGCTAGGTGGATGCCCTTGGGAAACCCTGCCAGCGGAGTCTTCAAACAGCATAAGAGACTGCTGCATAACTTGAGGCTGAGACAGTTTCCCTGGTATGCATGGGGGTGATGTGACAGACTGATGGGGTTGGTTTTCAGGCGCCATCTGTGCGCTTTCTGCAGAAGACTGGGTGGGAGATAATGTGAACGTGCTGGATCCACTGTCGGCCACCCAATTGACTAATGCCTGTACCTGCTCAGGCCTTACCATCCTTAGAACGGCATTGGGCCCCACCATATATCGCTGTAAATTCTGGCGGCTACTGGGACCTGAGGTAGTTGGTACACTAGGACGTGTGGATGTGGCAGAACGGCCACGTCCTCTCCCAGCACCAGAGGGTCCACTAACACCACCACGACCATGTCCACGTCCGCGTCCCTTACTAGATGTTTTTCTCATTGTTATGGTTCACCACAACAACAAATATATTATTTGGCCCAATGTATTGTATTCAAATTCAGCGGGATATAAATTTGAGGCCTAGTATTTAGGCGCTGGGTGACCGGTATGGATTTAGTGACAGAATTAGACTTGGAAATGCACAGAAGCGTGTGTGTGAAGTTATTCTGAATGACCCAATGTGCACCTTGAATATTATATACCCTTTTTGGGATAGATTTCAAATAGCTCTGATATAGCAGGAACCACTAAATTATGAAATTGCTAAATTGGGAATTGTACTTCAACCCAGAACAAAAAATGTGCTTTGACGGGCACTAAATAACTTTCCCAGCTACAACAGTACAGCGGTAACGAGAGATTTAGAGGGATTTAAATTTGAGGCCTAGTATTTAGGCGCTGGGTGACAGGTATGGGTTTAGTGACAGAATTAGACTTGGAAATACACAGTAGCGGGTGTGTGTGAAGTTATTCTGAATGACCCAATGTGCACCTTCAATATTATATACCCTTTTTGGGATAGATTTCAAATAGCTCTGATATAGCAGGAACCACTAAATTATGAAATTGCTAAATTGGGAATTGTACTTCAACCCAGAACAAAAAATGTGCTTTGACGGACACTAAATATCTTGCCCAGCAACAACAGTACAGTGGTGGGTAACGAGAGATTTAGAGGGATTTAAATTTGAGGCCTAGTATTTAGGCGCTGGGTCACCGGTATGGATTTAGTGACAGAATTAGACTTGGAAATGCACAGAAGCGTGTGTGTGAAGTTATTCTGAATGACCCTATGTGCACCTTCAATATTATATACCCTTTTAGGGATAGATTTCAAATAGCTCTGATATAGCAGGAACCACTAAATTATGAAATTGCTAAATTGGGAATTGTACTTCAACCCAGAACAAAAAATGTGCTTTGACGGACACTAAATATCTTGCCCAGCAACAACAGTACAGCGGTGGGTAACGAGAGATTTAGAGGGATTTAAATTTGAGGCCTAGTATTTAGGCGCTGGGTCACCGGTATGGATTTAGTGACAGAATTAGACTTGGAAATGCACAGAAGCGTGTGTGTGTGAAGTTATTCTGAATGACCCTATGTGCACCTTCAATATTATATACCCTTTTAGGGATAGATTTCAAATAGCTCTGATATAGCAGAAACCACTAAATTATGAAATTGCTAAATTGGGAATTGTACTTCAACCCAGAACAAAAAATGTGCTTTGACGGACACTAAATATCTTGCCCAGCAACAACAGTACAGCGGTGGGTAACGAGAGATTTAGAGGGATTTAAATTTGAGGCCTAGTATTTAGGCGCTGGGTGACAGGTATGGGTTTAGTGACAGAATTAGACTTGGAAATACACAGTAGCGGGTGTGTGTGAAGTTATTCTGAATGACCCAATGTGCACCTTCAATATTATATACCCTTTTTGGGATAGATTTCAAATAGCTCTGATATAGCAGGAACCACTAAATTATGAAATTGCTAAATTGGGAATTGTACTTCAACCCAGAACAAAAAATGTGCTTTGACGGGCACTAAATAACTTTCCCAGCTACAACAGTACAGCGGTAACGAGAGATTTAGAGGGATTTAAATTTGAGGCCTAGTATTTAGGCGCTGGGTGACAGGTATGGGTTTAGTGACAGAATTAGACTTGGAAATACACAGTAGCGGGTGTGTGTGAAGTTATTCTGAATGACCCAATGTGCACCTTCAATATTATATACCCTTTTTGGGATAGATTTCAAATAGCTCTGATATAGCAGGAACCACTAAATTATGAAATTGCTAAATTGGGAATTGTACTTCAACCCAGAACAAAAAATGTGCTTTGACGGACACTAAATATCTTGCCCAGCAACAACAGTACAGCGGTGGGTAACGAGAGATTTAGAGGGATTTAAATTTGAGGCCTAGTATTTAGGCGCTGGGTCACCGGTATGGATTTAGTGACAGAATTAGACTTGGAAATGCACAGAAGCGTGTGTGTGAAGTTATTCTGAATGACCCTATGTGCACCTTCAATATTATATACCCTTTTAGGGATAGATTTCAAATAGCTCTGATATAGCAGAAACCACTAAATTATGAAATTGCTAAATTGGGAATTGTACTTCAACCCAGAACAAAAAATGTGCTTTGACGGACACTAAATATCTTGCCCAGCAACAACAGTACAGCGGTGGGTAACGAGAGATTTAGAGGGATTTAAATTTGAGGCCTAGTATTTAGGCGCTGGGTGACAGGTATGGGTTTAGTGACAGAATTAGACTTGGAAATACACAGTAGCGGGTGTGTGTGAAGTTATTCTGAATGACCCAATGTGCACCTTCAATATTATATACCCTTTTTGGGATAGATTTCAAATAGCTCTGATATAGCAGGAACCACTAAATTATGAAATTGCTAAATTGGGAATTGTATTTCAACCCAGAACAAGAAATGTGCTTGAACGGACACTAAATAACTCGCCCAGCTACAGCACTAGGGACAGATTTAGCTGGATATAAATTTGAGGCCTAGTATTTAGGCGCTGGGTGACCGGTATGGATTTAGTGACAGAATTAGACTGGGATATGGCCAAAAAATAAACAGACTATTGCTGGTTAAATGCACTTGGTGTGACAGCTTCACCCTGATGTAGGCTTTAGCCAAAAAACAACCACACCATTGAGGGTTAAATGCACTTGGTGACAGGCGCAGCTTGCCCCTGATTTTGTATATGGCCAAAAAATGAACAGACTATTGCTGGTTAAATGCACTTGGTGTGACAGCTTCACCCTGATGTAGGCTTTAGCCAAAAAACAACCACACCATTGAGGGTTAAATGCACTTGGTGACAGGCGCAGCTTGCCCCTGATTTTGTATATGGCCAAAAAATGAACAGACTATTGCTGGTTAAATGCACTTGGTGTGACAGCTTCACCCTGATGTAGGCTTTAGCCAAAAAACAACCACACCATTGAGGGTTAAATGCACTTGGTGACAGGCGCAGCTTGCCCCTGATTTTGTATATGGCCAAAAAATGAACAGACTATTGCTGGTTAAATGCACTTGGTGTGACAGCTTCACCCTGATGTAGGCTTTAGCCAAAAAACAACCACACCATTGAGGGTTAAATGCACTTGGTCGCAGCTTGTGCTGGCGCACCACAAGACACAAAATGGCCGCCGATCACCCCAGAAAAATGAGACTGACAAACGGTCTGTGCAGCCTAAAAACAGTGAGCAATTGAGGATCAGCAGCTCAATGATCCACAGCTGCAGATCGATCAGTTAATCAAGTCCTTTGGAGGAGTTAATCTGCCTAATCTCGCCCTACTGTCGCAGCCGCAACCTCTCCCTACGCTAATCAGAGCAGAGTGACGGGCGGCGCTATGTGACTCCAGCTTAAATAGAGGCTGGGTCACATGGTGCTCTGGCCAATCACAGCCATGCCAATAGTAGGCATGGCTGTGATGGCCTCTTGGGGCAAGTAGTATGACGCTTGTTGATTGGCTGCTTTGCAGCCTTTCAAAAAGCGCCAAGAAAGCGT
Source organism: Bufo gargarizans (assembly GCF_014858855.1). Taxonomy (NCBI): domain Eukaryota; kingdom Metazoa; phylum Chordata; class Amphibia; order Anura; family Bufonidae; genus Bufo; species Bufo gargarizans. Next base: position 370,578,119 of record NC_058084.1, on the reverse strand, counting down.
CACAAAAGCGCGAAGAAAGCGACGAACACCGAACCCGAACCCGGACTTTTACGAAAATGTCCGGGTTCGGGTCCGTGTCACGGACACCCCAAAATTCGGTACGAACCCGAACTATACAGTTCGAGTTCGCTCATCCCTAGTTATGAGTTTGCGAAAAGGCACGTGGGAGACTCCCAAAATGTATGGAGGAAGGTGCTCTAATATGATAAGACTAAAGTTGAACTTTTCGGCCATCAAAGAAAACAGTATGTCTGGCGTAAACCCAACACATCACATCACCCAAATGGTATTCAGCAGCCAGGACTAGGAAACTGGTCAGAGTTTAAGGGGAAAGATGGATGGTGCTAAATACAGGGATATTCTTGAGTAAAACCTGCACCACTCTGTGCGTGATTTGAGGCTAGGACGGAGGATAATGAAAGTCCAGCAGAAATTATAACAATGGATATAAAAAGGGTAATAATTACAAAATCCAACAAGTCCAGCAGTGATACCCTATTATGCAAACAGTTTTGCAAGGAGAAATGGGCACAAATCCCAGTGGTAAGATGTGGCAAGCTCATAGAGACTAATCCAAAGTGACTTGTAGCTGTGATTGCAGCAAAAGGTGGCTCTTCAAATTATTGACTTTAGGGGGGTGAAAAGTTATGCACATTGACTTTTTCTGTTATTATGCTTCACAATCAAAAAATAAAATAAAAAATCTTCAAAGTTGTGGGCATGTTCTGTAAATTAAATTATGCAAATCCTCAAACAATTCATGTTAATTCCAGGTTGTGAGGCACCAAAATACGAAAAAAGTCAAGGGGGAGGTGAATACTTTTGCAAGGCACTGTATATACCCATTGCACTTTCTGGTGAAAGAGTATAAGGCCGTATTTCAGTAGTACAAGAAAAATATATATCCACTGCACTGTTGCAGTTATTTCTGGTGAAAGTGTATAGTGGCATATTTCAGTTCAACAAGAAATATATTTACTCACGTCACTTCTGCAGTTATTTCATACACACAGTTGACATTTGGTGTTATTTGCGTTCAAACTATTTATTGCCAGTTCAGTACAATATGGGAAAAATATACACAGTTCACATTTTGGTGTTATCTGCGCTAAAAGCGTTTATTGCCATATGTAAGAAACAAAAGCAAAAAAAAAAACGCTGTTAACTTTTCCTATTATTTGCGCTAAAATCATTTATTAGCCTTTTTCAGTCGAATACGAGAAATATATACGCAGGTCACATTGGTTTTTATTTCCGCTATAATAATTCAGTGGCCTATTTCAGTCCAAAACGAGAAATATATAGGTAGTTCACGTTTACTTGCATTTGTGCTAAAAGTGGTTAGTGGCCTATTTCTGGCCAAAAAGAGAAATATATTCTGTGCTTTTAGGGTTGATTTAATTTTCTTTAAATTATTTTAGTTCAGCTAAAAGTATGTCAGGCAGAGAAGTGCCAGGACATGCACAGAGGAGTGGCAGAGGCATAAATGTTTCAGCAGATTAAGGGGCCGTGGCAGCAGGAGTCGCAGCGAGAGGCCTGAGCTCCCAGTGTAATCTACTAGCAGTTATTGATTGGTTAACTCAGTCATCCAATTCATCCCAAGTGACAACGGATACACCCAGCCAACAGTTGGTGGGTTTGTCAGACACAACCCTTACTTGGCATGGCCCGGGATCAGGCCCTGTGCCCTCACCTGTCCTCAAACTGTCTCTGTCCTTTGCTGTTCCCTCAGCCACAGAAGAACTATCTGCTGTGGGCTCAGCTCTACTATTCAGCGAGGATGAGCTACTCGAGGACAGTCAGCAGCTAATGCCCAGCCAATATTTGGAGGAGACATCTACCGCTTCCTCCGCTAGGCGGGCAAGTAGTGATGAGGAGAGGGGCGTGGAAGCTTGTGTTGCTCCTTATCCAGAGACCGTTGAAGAGGATATCATTGATGTGCAGACACTATTCGATGATGAGCCGGGTGAAGAAGGGGCTTCCTCATCATCAGGAGAAGAGTATGGCAGCTTGCCCGTGAGCCAGCATAGGAGCCAGCAAGTCGCTATCGTGGCCGGGAGTCAGCATGGTGGCAGCAGTGGGAGGTCAGGAGCCAAACGGGCACGGGGTAGAAACCCGCTTTGCAGCAGCCTACCTGCCCAGAAAGGAGTGGTGCACGAGTTCACGCAACAGCGGCACTAGCAGTCAGTGCGGAGTGTTGGGGGGAAAATCAGCTACCTGGCGGTGTGGCAGTTTTTTGTTAAGACTCCAGAGGATGTGAACATGGCCATATGTCGAATCTGTGGGCAGAAGGTGATACATGGCCAGGGGGCCAATGTTGGCACCACTGCCCTGCGACAACATATGCAGTGACACTATAAAGTTGCCTGGGACAATTGTGGCTCTGATATGGTGGTCCAGCTTGCCACAGCCACATAGTGGCACACACCCCATTGCAGGCAGTCAAGGCTCCACCAGCTCAGCAGAAGAGGGCTGTCTGTCCCATTGTCTGCTGGTCGTGAAGCTCCTGCTCCTCCTCCTTCTACTCATCATCAGTCATTCCGCCAGCAATCAATCACTGAAGCGATTGCCAAGAGAAAGCAGTATGCATGCATGCATCCAACGGCGCAGAAGCTGAACGTGCCCCTGGCCAAGTTGCTGCTGCCTCTCTTTCCGAGTGGTGGACTCTGCACCTTTCAAAGTACTGATGTCTTGCGCCAAGCCGAGGTGGAGAGTCCCAAGCCGTCATTTCTTTTCACAAAAGGCAGTACCAGCCCTGCACACATATGTAGAACAGAAGTTGGGCCAGTCCTTGAGCCTGTGTGTCTGGCAAAGTGCACGGCAGCACCGACGTGTGGAGCTATAACTACAGTACGGTCAGGCACAATACATGTCCTTACGGCCCACTGGGTGAATGTGTTTCCAGCACAGCCACACCAGCAACTTGGCCAGGTGACGCCGCTTCCACCTCCACGTTGTCACACCATTTGTCCTGCGACAATGTCCGCCTCTGCCTCCTCATCCTCCACCATGTCCTCAGCCTCCACTGCAGGGACAAGTCACAGTGCCCCTCCAGCATTCCACATATGCAGGGCATGGCGGTGTCATGCGGTTCTGCACCTGGTTTGCCTGGGTGAACGTAGTCACACAGGGGAGGAACTGCTCCTTGCCCTTCAGAAAGAAATCGACTGCTGGCTTTCTCCACAACAACTGAAAATCGGAACCATGGTGACCGACAATGGGAAGAACATGTTGTCGGTGCTGCGTCAAGGAAGGCTGAGCTATGCGCCCTGCATGGCACACATGTTTAATCTGGTTGTCAAGCGGTTCCTGAAGTCTTCCACCCATCTGCAAGACATCCTAAAAATGGTCAGGACACTTTGCATATATCTCAACCATTCATACACTGCAAAGCACACCCTCCTTGAGCTGCAGAGGCAGAATGGCATCCCCCAACATAGGCTGATATGCAGCGTTTCCACCTGTTGGAATTCCACACTCCATATGTTGGACCGACTGTACGAACAGAAAAAGGCCATCGACGATTTCTTGATGATCCAAGCGGATAGGAGTACTCCCTTTGTAAATTCCATGTCAGCTAGTGGCAGCTCATGTGTGACATTAGCCATTTGCTCAGGCCCTTTGAGGAGATCACAGTCACCAGGACTACGGGATGAACACCGTCATTCCACTGCTTCATGTCCTGGAACAGATGCTGGTGAATATGGCTTGTCAGGGGACTGGAGACGTGGCGCCTAGTTCTCACATCCACGTGAGCCCTGTGGGGGCTGAACTAGAAGAAGAGGAGGAGGGGGAGGAGGACATTGGAGCACAGGAAATATGTAGCCAATTGAGTGTTTTTTCTACTGCGGTGACAGGAGAGGAGGAGGAGGAGCAGCAAGAGGGCGATGAGGAAGACGAGACAGAGGACCCAGATATACCGTGGCAGTATGCAGTGGAGATGGATGCAGGGAATCCCTCAGAGTCACTTGCACAAATGGCCCGCTGAATGCTCGCTTGTTTGCAGAATTATCACCATTCGGCAGAGAGACGACTTCTGGCTCTCTACCATGTTAGACCCTACCGTTCCAAAATGGGGGCATTTTTTAGACCCACTGAGAGGGAGGACAAACTGAAGTTCTACAGAGACATCCTATGTAGTCAGTTGGCCTCTGCCTATCTGCGCCATCGTCCATCCTTTCTCAGGTATGACCGGGGGGGCCCTCTGCGCTCACATTCCACTGCTATGGCTGCTGGGGAGGGGTGCAGTGGCAAGAACAGTAGCAGCTCCATCATCTGCAGCCTGAGTCTAGAGTCCATGATGAGCAGCTTTCTTCACCCGCATAGTGAAGAAACTACTCACCAGCAGCAGCAGCAGGTAGACCTGGAGCAGGACCTGAACTAGCAGGTTGTGGCATACTTGGATAGCACCCTGCCACACCAAATTGAAGATCTGCTGGACTACTGGGCAGCCAAACTGTATTTGCCATGGAAAAGCTGTCCTGCCCAGCCAGTAGTGTGGCATCAGAGTGGGTGTGGTGGGGGCCATAGTTACCCCAAGAAGAACTCGCCAGTCCACCCAAAATGTGGAGAGACTTACTTTTGTCAAGATGAATCAGGCATGGATTGACAAGGATTTCCACCCACCGATGCCTGATGCAGCAGATTAGATCATCCATCTCCACACCATGTCAACACTATACCACTCTGTGTCCCACTGATGCTTCCATCTCCACACTATGTCATCTTGCCACTCTGTGGTATTATGCTGCTGCTGTTGCTGCCATCTCCACACTATGTCACCTTGCCACTCTGTGATATCATACTGCTAATGTTGTGGCCATCTCCACGCCATGTCACTGTGCCACTCTGTGGTATCATGCTGCTGCTATTGCTGCCATATCAACACTATATCACCATGCCACTATGTGGCCTCCTCATGCTGCCATCTCCACACTATGTGACCTTGCCACTCATTTTTATCATCATGCTGCTGCTTTAAAGTCCTTAGACTGATCACCCTCCCCACAATCTACTTTAGGTTTTGGAACCGACAAACCCAACTTGCTTTTAAGGGCGGCATTAATCTGCAGGTTTCCGTCGTACAGCTCTACAGATAACTTTCCATCTGCATCTTTCTCAACAATCTGTGCCCTCAGTCTTTTATCCAGACTCTTTCAATGTGCCACTCTGTGGCCTCCTCATGCTGTCGCCAACTCCAGAATCTGTCAGTGAGCCACTCTGTAGTCTCCTGATGATGTTGCCAACACCAGACTCTTTCATTCTGTCACTTTGTGGCCTTCTCATACTGCTGCAAACTACACACTGTGTCATTGTGCCACTCTGTGGCCTCCTCATGCTGCCGCCACCTCCAGACTCTGTCATTTTGCAACTCTGTAGCCTTCTTGACGCTAACATGGACCTGTAAGACTGAATTAATACTTGAGTTATTTGGTCAGTTTTGGCCTTATGACTGCCCAAATAAGTAAAGTGTGCAGTAATTCTAATAGCGACGCCTGGCATCTGCATGTCATCCTCACTGACAGTATTATTTCACTAACCCAGCACACTCCCTATGCATGTTACTGCAAGGCAAAGTGTTTTACATCCATATAAAGGCTCTCTGCAGGCCAGAAATAGCCATTTTTTATTCGTCGCCAATAAATTCGGATCAAAGCTAATTTTTTTCCGAAAATACAGCGAACCAGACAAATCAAATTTTTGAGAAATTCACTCATCTGTAGTTACGACCACCTTCCAAATCATCAGCGGTGGCCGTACCTGTATACTATAGGAAAACACACTATCCTCTCTGGTGGCCGGGACCGTGGGAGCTCGCATAGGCTGGCGCTATTTCCTATAGTGTTCATACACTGCCAATGCTGTTGGATTGCTGAGTGGAAATGAGCAGTGTGTAATGTGATGGAAAAATGAATTCGGCAAGCAAAGAAAGCAATATGGATAATAACAATACATTATTAAGTAGCTTGTATTAATTTTCTCCAAATGATAAATGCTATTTGCTGAACTGACCCAACCTCTTTAACATTGGTAAAGCATTGAGAAGTAATATGAAAAGTAATCAGATTTTTTTTATTTTTTATTACAAATAATTTTTGCACTGATTTGAGTGTAATATTTGTCTTGAATATAAAGAATATAACAAACATAAAGAACATTCCAGACAAAACAGATCAGATTGCAATGTCTACAACTGTGTCATGTCCAATCCCATCGAGCCACATCACCGCTGAAGCCAGTCATTGGTTTCAGTGGTGCAGGTGACCATGTCCACACTATGGTAGGCAGAAAATAAACCAGGGGCCAGAAAATAGATGAACGAGAGCAAACGCGCAAAACTGGAGCAGCAATGCAATGCAAACTTCAATAATTCCCAATTAGAACAAAATATGAAAAAGCCCTTGAATATATATATTTTTTTAAGTCAGAATTTTATCCCAAATTTAAAGCCACCATGTAATGCTGCATTATCCTGCCAATCATATGTCACCATGGAGCACTAGACTATAGGGATTCCTCCCCTTTCGTACTGTATATAAAGTGTAATATTTGGATACATTTTGGGTATGTTTAGTCCTATGCAAATTCCATTTTTTGCAGTCAAGTGTATCTTTTGCATCCTTTGAAGGTGATCACACTCAAACCTAATTTCAGTGACTTAATTTAAAAAGAAAAATACCTTAAATATGGATACTAGAAAAGCTTGTAAGAGGACACCAATTTCAGAAGCTGAGCATGCACTAACCTTAAGATTCGCTGTCATTGCTGCATGTTATTCCCGTAGAGTGCTTTGTTGAGAAATGTCTTTTCTCAGTGGAAAGTTAATCATGTCGTTCTACTAAACATTTCTTTTATAAACAGCTTCCTTTAACAAGCCAAACACAGCAGTCGAAGTTCATACATTGATAAAATAATTTTAGAATGATCTGCGGGGATCACTTCAAAACGCTTTAAAGAATTTAATGAGTGCAAAGCTCACAGCCAGCCCGCAGCTCACAAATGAGAAGAACCTTCAAAGAAAAATGTCAGCAACAGTTTCAGTTTTTATGAAACAACCATTGGATCTATTACTCTTTTACCTACAGCCGTGTTCCTTAAAACAAACTCTTCCCACGCAGCAGCCCATCCTTCTCTCTTTCTGCAACCTGCAATGTTTAACAGCTCCTGTCAGCGGATCTTATAAACAGCAGCAGTTCCTCTTCAATGGTAAAATTATTCTCCCATGGTCATTCAATTATATTGAGAGGTCCATTTCTCAAATAATATTTACAGACTCATTTGCAGGTATTTCTAAGTGAAATGAGAAAGTTAAAGTGGAAAAAAAAGTGTTCATATATAAGACAGCGGTTCTAGTAATTAAATTGTGAAAATGATTTATAGCGGTATATGCTTTAAGAGACTAAAGTTCTTTTTTACATAGACATAGATAACAGTGTTTGTTCTCCATGTAAATCTTCTAAAATCTAAATCGACCAAGAATTTGATTTGAGTATGATTCAATTCTACCTGAATCGAAAGTGTTTTAAATGCCTGAAAAATATATGCAGTGGATATAAAAAGTCTACAAACCCCTGTTAAAATGTCAGGTTTCTGAGCTGTAAAAAAAAATGAGACAAAGATAAATCATTTCAGAACTTTTTCCACCTTTAATGTGTCCTATAAACTGTACCACTCAATTGAAAAACAAAATGAAATCTTTTAGGTGGGAAGAAAAAAATATAAAAATAAAATAATATGGTTGCATAAGTGTGAACACCCTTAAACTAACACTTTGTTGAAGCACCTTTTGATTTTATTACAGCACTCAGTCTTTTTGGGTTAAAGTTTATCAGCATGGCATATTTTTACTTGGCAAGATTTGCCCACTTTTATTTGGAAAAACACTCCAAATCTTTCATACTGCGAGGGCATCTCCTGTGCACAGCCCTCTTCAGATCACCCCACATATTTTCAATCGGATTCAGGTCTGGGCTCTGGCTGGGCCATTCCAAAACTTTAATCTTCTTCTGGTGAATCCATTCCTTTGTTGATTTGAATGTATGCTTTGGGTCGTTGTCATGCTGAAAGATGAAGTTCCTCTTCATGTTCAGCTTTCTAGCAGAAGCCTGAAGGTTTTGTGCCAATATTGACTGGTATTTGGAACTGTTCATAATTCCCTCTAGCTTAACTAAGGCCCCAGTTCCAGCTGAAGAAAAACTGCCCCAAAGCATGATGCTGCCACCACCATGCTTCATTGTGGGTATGGTGTTCTTTTGGTGATGTGCAGTGTTGTTTTTGCGCCAAACATATCTTTTGGAAATATGGCCAAAAAGTTCAACCTTGGTTTTATCAGACCATAACACCTTTTCCCACATGCTTTTGGGAGACTTCAGATGTGCACTTCAAAATATAGCCTGGCTTGGATGTTTTTCTTCGTAAGAAAAGGCTTTCATCTTGCCACTCTACCCCATAGCCCAGACATATGAAGAATACGGGAGATTGTTGTCACATGTGTCACGCAGCCTGTATATGCCAGATATTCCTACAGCTCCTTTAATGTTGCTGTAGGCCTCTTGGTAGCCTCCCAAACCAGTTTTCTTCTTGTCTTTTCATCAATTTTGGAGGGACGTCCAGTTCTTGGTAATGTCACTGTTGTGCCATATTTTCTCCACTTAATGATGACTGTCTTTACTGTGTTCTATAGTGTATCTAATGCCTTGGAAATTCTTGTACCCTTATCCTGACTGATTGACTGATACCTTTTAACAATGAGATCCCTCTGATGCTTTGAAAGCTCTCTGTGGACCATGGCTTTTGCTGTGGGATGCGACTAAGAAAATTTCAGGAAAGACCAACTAGAGCAGCTGAGCTTTATTTGGGGTTAATCAGAGGCACTTTAAATGATGGCAGGTGTATGCTGACTCCTATTTAACAGGATGTTGAACGTGATTACTTAATTCTGAACACAGCTACATCCCCAGTTATAAGAGGGTGTGCACACTTATGCAAAAATTTTTTTTGTTTGTTTGTTTTCTTCCCTCTACCTAAAATATTTCAGTTTGTTTTTCAATTGAGTAGTGCAGTTTATAGGTCACATTAAAGGTGGAAATTTAAGTTCTGAAATTATTCATCTTTGTCTCATTTTTTTACATCACAGAAACCTGACAACAGGAGTGTGTAGACTTTTTATATCCACTGTATCTCTCTCTCTTTCAAAAAAGTCTACCCAAACAAATCCAAAGAATTACAATTTTTCAAAAATGTGGGTCTAATTTATAGATTAGCTTATCTCTAAACCAAGTATATTTGTAGAGTTAGAAATAATTTGAAAAATCTGATATTAGTGAGTAGTTTGGAGTTATGATACTTCTCAAGTTTTAGAGATAAGCAAATCTCAAAATTTGCTTGGTTGGTGTTTGTCAACAGACAAATCTCAATTTTTAAGACAATAGAAGGTGAAATAAAGATCCTTATTTTAATTTTAATATTAAAGCCTGTGACGATAATTTATTAAAATGTGAGGAAAACTGGCTAAGTTGCCCATAACAACCAAACAGATTGATTCTTTCCTTTTCCAAAGGAGCTATGAAAAGTGAACGGTTGTATCTGATTGGTTGGTATGGGAAACCATAACAGTTTTCCTATTCAACAGTTTTGATAAATCTCCCCCTATTTGTCTTATATGCACCAAGCATGTATGCTTAATTGGAAATTTGACCGCTGGCAAATTGTCAGTCTTGGGTCTTGTAGGGTTGTATTTGCTAAAAATATTTTCTCAGATGGTGTAAATTTACATGATATAAGTAAAATACAAAAGCCCAAACTGCATGACTATAAATTGCTTTACAGTATCTATTTCTAATAAATCATCTGTCTGTTAAGGATTGTATGAATATGTGTTTCATAATGGTATTCTTTGCCTTAGAGCTCATTCAGACGGCCGTACGAATGAGTCCGCATCAGTTCCGCAATTTTGTGGAATGGGTGCGGACACATTCATTTCTAAGGCTACTTTCACACTTGCGGCAGGACGGATCTGATAGGCTGTTCACCATGTCGGATCCGTCCTGCGGCTATTACAGAGAAAGCCGCCGGACTAAAAAGCCTGACATGCAGTAATTTTAGTCCGGCGGGCTTTCTCCGTGCACCGCCGCGCTACGCCGGAGCTCCGCCCCGTCCCCATTATAGTCAATGGGGACGGAGCGGCGGTCCGCTGGCACGGCGAAATAGCCGCAGGACGGATCCGACTATGGTGAATAGCCTGTCGGATTCCATCCTGCCGCAAGTGTGAAAGTACCCTAAGGGGCTGCAAAAGATGCGGACAGCACACTGTGTGCTGTCCGCATCCATGGTTCTGTTCCGCGGCTCCATGAAAAAGATAGAAAATGTCCTATTCTTGTCCGTTGGGCAAGAATAGGCATTTTCTATTATGGTTGAGGCCATGTATGGTCCACAAATTGCGGAACGCACACAGCCGGTATTCGTGTTTTGCAGATCGACAATTTGCGGATCTGCAAAACACTACGATCGTCTGATTGCGCACTTATCGAAGCGTAACTGTTCCCAGTTTCAGTTGTATTCTGACATTTTCTATCTTAATCATAAAACTTTTGTTCATTTTATACTTTTGCACATTTTATTCTTGTGCCTTTAGAATTTAGAAATTTGCAATAGATTGTTTTTAATGGTGTACACAGCTGTTCCATCCTTCAAAATTACTGCAGCTAGATGTTCCTTTAACCGCCTACGGACCGCCTAACGCAGGATCGCGGTCCGGAGGTGGCAGCTCTGCGCACAGTCACGCGTCTATGCGTCATCTCGCGAGACGCGTGACTTCCTGTGAACGCGCGCACACAGGCGCGCGTGTTCACAGAATCGGCCGGTAAGAGACAGGATCTCCAGCCTGCCAGCAGCGATCGTTCGCTGGCAGGCTGTAGATGCAATTTTTTTAACCCCCAACAGGTATAATAGACGCTGTTTTGATAACAGCGTCTAATATACCTGCTACCTGGTCCTCTGGTGGTCCCTTTTGTTTGGATCGACCACCAGAGGACACAGGTAGCTCTGTAAAGTAGCACCAAACACCACTACACTACACCCCCCCCTGTCTCTTATTAACCCCTTATGAACCCCTGATCACCCCATATAGACTCCCTGATCACTTCCCTGTCATTGATCACCCCCCTGTCATTGATCACCCCCCTCTAAGGCTCCATTCAGATGTCCGTATGTGTTTTGCGGATCCACTCATCCATGGATCGGATCCGCAAAACACATATGGACGTCTGAATGGAGCCTTACAGGGGGGTGATCAATGACAGGGGGGTGATCACCCCATATACACTCCCTGATCACCCCCTGTCATTGATCACCCCCCTGTCATTGATCACCCCCCTGTAAGGCTCCATTCAGACGCCCGTATGTGTTTTAAGGATCCATGCATCCATGGATCGGATCCGCAAAACACATACGGACGTCTGAATGGAGCCTTACAGGGGGGTAATCAGGGAGTCTATATGGGATGATTACCCCCCTGTAAGGCTCCATTCAGACGTCCAGTATGTGTTTTACGGATCCACGCATCTATGGATCGGATCGCAAAACACATACGGACGTCTGAATGGAGCCTTACAGAGGGGTGATCAGTGATAGGGGGGTGATCAGCCCATATAAACTCCCTGATCACTTCCCTGTCATAGATCACCCCCCTGTCATTGATCACCCCCCTGTAAGGCTCCATTCTGAAGCCCGTATGTGTTTTACGGATCCACGCATCCATGGATCGGATCCGCAAAACACATACGGACGTCTGAATGGAGCCTTACAGGGGGGTGATCACCCCATTTACTCTCCCTGATCACCCCCTGTCATTGATCAACCCCCTGTCATTGATCACCCCCCTGTAAGGCTCCATTCAGACTTCCGTATGTGTTTTTTACGGATCCACGCATCCATGGATCGGATCCGCAAAACACATATGGACGTCTGAATGGAGCCTTACAGGGGGGTGATCAATGACAGGGGGGTGATCACCCCATATACCTCCCTGATAACCCCCTGTCATTGATCACCCCCTGTCATTGATCACCCCCCTGTAAGGCTCCATTCAGACGCCCGTATGTGTTTTACGGATCCACGCATCCATGGATCGGATCCGCAAAACACATACGGACGTCTGAATAAAGCCTTACAGGGGGGTGATCACCCCATATACACTCCCTGATCACCCCTGTCATTGATCACCCCCCTGTCATTGATCACCCCCCTGTAAGGCTCCATTCAGACATCCGTATTTGTTTTACGAATCCACGCATGCATGGATCTGATACGCAAAACACATACGGACGTCTGAATGGAGCCTTACAGGGGGGTGATTAATGACAGGGGGGTGATCACCCCATATACACTCCCTGATCACCCCCTGTCATTGATCACCCCCTATAAGGCTCCATTCAGACGTTCGTATGTGTTTTGCGGATCCGTGGATCCGCAAAACACGACACCGTAGATCCGCAAAACACATACGGACGTCTGAATGGAGCCTTACAGGGGGGTGATCAATGACAGGGGGGTGATCACCCCATATAGACTCCCTGATCACCCCCCTGTCATTGATCACCCCCCCTGTAAGACTCCATTCAGACATTTTTTGGGCACAAGTTAGCGGAATTTTTATTTATTTTTTATTTTTTATTTTTTTTCTTACAAAGTCTCATATTCCACTAACTTGTGTCAAAAAATAAAATCTCACATGAACTCACCATACCCCTCACGGAATCCAAATGCGTAAATTTTTTTAGACATTTATATTCCAGACTTCTTCTCACGCTTTAGGGCCCCTAAAATGCCAGGGCAATATAAATACCCCACATGTGACCCCATTTCGGAAAGAAGACACCCCAAGGTATTCCGTGAGGGGCATATTGAGTCCATGAAAGATTGAAATTTTTGTCCCAAGTTAGCAGAAAGGGAGACTTTGTGAGAAAAAACTTAAAAAAAACAATTTCCGCTAACTTGTGCCAAAAAATAATAATTTCTATGAACTCGCCATGCCCCTCATTGAATACCTTGGGGTGTCTTCTTTCCAAAATGGGGTCACATGTGGGGTATTTATACTGCCCTGGCATTTTCGGGGCCCGAAAGCGTGAGAAGAAGTGTCTGGGATCCAAATGTCTAAAAATGCCCTCCTAAAAGGAATTTGGGCCCCTTTGCGCATCTAGGCTGCAAAAAAATGTCACACATGTGGTATCGCCGTACTCAGGAGAAGTTGGGCAATGTGTTTTGGGGTGTCATTTTACATATACCCATGCTGGGTGAGATAAATATCTTGGTCAAATGCCAACTTTGTATAAAAAAATGGGAAAAAAGTTGTCTTTTGCCGAGATATTTCTCTCACCTAACATAGGTATATGTAAAAAGACACCCCAAAACACATTCCCTAACTTCTCCTGAGTACGGCGATACTACATGTGTGACACTTTTTTGCAGCCTAGGTGGGCAAAGGGGCCCACATTCCAAAGAGCACCTTTCGGATTTCACAGGGCATTTTTTACAGATTTTGATTTCAAACTACTTCTCACGCATCTGGGCCCCTTAAATCCCAGGGCAGTATAACTACCCCACAAGTGACCCCATTTTGGAAAGCAGACACAGCAAGGTAATCTGTGAGATGCATGGGGAGTTCCTAGAATTTTTATTTTTTGTCACAAGTTAGCGGAAAATGATGATTTTTTCTTTTTTCTTTTTTGTTACAAAGTCTCATATTCCACTAACTTGTGACCAAAAATAAAAACTTCCATGAACTCACTATGCTCATCACGAAATACCTTGGGGTGTCTTCTTTCCAAAATGGGGTCACTTGTGGGGTGGTTATACTGCCCTGGCATTTTAGGGGCCAAAATGCGTGCGAAGAAGTTTGAAATCAAAATCTGTAAAAAATGGCCGGTGAAATCCGAAAGGTGCTCTTTGGAATGTGGGTTCCTTTGCCCACCTAGGCTGCAAAAAAGTGTCACACATGTGGTATCACCGTACTCAGGAGAAGTTGGGTAATGTGTTTTGGGGTGTCATTTTACATATACCCATGCTGGGTGAGAGAAATATCTCGGCAAAAGACAACTTTTCCCATTTTTTTTATACAAAGTTGGCATTTGACCAAGATATTTATCTCACCCAGCATGGGTATATGTAAAATGACACCCCAAAACACATTTCCCAACTTCTCCTGAGTACGGCAATACCACATGTGTGACACTTTTTTTCAGCCTAGGTGGGCAAAGGGGCCCACATTCCAAAGAGCACCCTTTGGATTTCACCGGCCATTTTTTACAGATTTTGATTTCAAACTACTTCGCACGCATTTGGGCCCCTAAAATGCCAGGGCAGTATAACTACCCCACAAGTGACCCCATTTTGGAAAGAAGACACCCCAAGGTATTTCATGATGGGCATAGTGAGTTCATGGAAGTTTTTATTTTTGGTCACAAGTTAGTGGAATATGAGACTTTGTAAGGAAATAAAAAAAATAAAAAAATGCATCATTTTCCGCTAACTTGTGACAAAAAATAAAAAGTTCTATGAACTCACTATGCCCATCAGCGAATACCTTAGGGTGCCTACTTTCCGAAATGGGGTCATTTGTGGGGGTTTTCTACTGTCTGGGCATTGTAGAACCTCAGGAAACATGACAGGTGCTCAGAAATTGAGAGCTGCTTTAAAAAGCGGAAATTCACATTTTTGTACCATAGTTTGTAAACACTATAACTTTTACCCAAACCATTTTTTTTACCCAAACATTTTTTTTTTCAAAGACATGTAGAACAATAAATTTAGGGAAAAAAGTATACAGTGGGATGCAAAAGTTTGGGCAACCTTGTTAATGGTCATGATTTTCCTGTATAAATCGTTGGTTGTTACGATAAAAAATGTCAGTTAAATATATCATATAGGAGACACTCACAGTGATATTTGAGAAGTGAAATGAAGCTTATTGGATTTACAGAAAGTGTGCTATAATTGTTTAAACAAAATTTGGCAGGTGCATAAATTTGGGCACCACAAAAAAGAAATGAAATCAATATTTAGTAGATCCTCCTTTTGCAGAAATTACAGCCTCTAAACGCTTCCTGTAGGTTCCAATGAGAGTCTGGATTCTGGTTGAAGGTATTTTGGACCATTCCTCTTTACAAAACATCTTTAGTTCATTCAGGTTTGATGGCTTCCGAGCATGGACAGCTCTCTTTAAGTCACACCACAGATTTTCAATTATATTCACGTCTGGAGACTGAGATGGCCATTCCAGAACGTTGTACTTGTTCCTCTGTATAAATGCCTTAGTGGATTTTGAGCAGTGTTTAGGGTCGTTGTCTTGTTGAAAGATCCAGCCCCGGCGCAACTTCAGCTTTGTCACTGATTCCTGGACATTGGTCTCCAGAATCTGCTGATGCTTAGTGGAATCCATGCGTCCCTCAACTTTGACAAGATTCCCAGTCCCTGCACTGACCACACAGCCCCACAGCATGATGGAACCACCACCATATTTTACTGTAGGTAGCAGGTATTTTTCTTGGAATGCTGTGTTCTTTTTCCTCCATGCACAACGCCCCTTGTTATGGCCAAATAACTCCATTTTAGTTTCATCAGTCCACAGCACCTTATTCTAAAATGAAGCTGGCTTGTCCAAATGTGCTTTAGCCCACCTCAAGCGGCACTTTTTGTGCTGTGGGCGGAGAAAAGGCTTCCTCTGCATCACTCTCGCATACAGCATCTCCTTGTGTAAAGTGGCTGAATGGTTGAACGATGCACAGTGACTCCATCTGCAGCAAGATGATGTTGTAGGTCTTTGGTGCTGGTCTGTGGGTTGACTCTGACTGTTCTCACCATTCCTCGCTTCTGTCTATCCGAGATTTTTCTTGGTCTGCCACTTGGAGACTTAACTTGAACTGAGCCTGTGGTCTTCCATTTCCTCAATATGTTCCTAACTGTGGAAACAGACAGATGAAATCTCTGAGACAGCTTTCTGTATCCTTCCCTTAAACCTGATGGTGAACAATCTTTGTCTTCAGGTCATTTGAGAGTTGTTTTGAGACCCCCATGTTGCTACTCTTCAGAGAAAATTAAAAGAGGAGGGAAACTTACAATTGACCCCCTTAAATACTCTTCTTCATAATTGGATTCACCTGTGTATGTAGGTCAGGGGTCACTGAGCTTACCAAGCCAATTTGAGTTCCAATAATTAGTTCTAAAATTTATGCATCTGCCTAATTTTGTTTAAACAATTATAGCACACTTTCTGTAAATCCAATAAACTTAATTTCACTTCTCAAATATCACTGTGTGTGTCTCCTATATGATATATTTAACTGACATTTTTTATCGTAACAACCAACGATTTATACAGGAAAATCATGACGATTAACAAGGTTGCTCAAACTTTCGCATCCCACTGTATATAGAGGTAATTTTTTATTTTTTATTTTACAAGTGAAAAATGTCATTTTTTTGCAAAAATTTCGTTAAATTTCGATTAATAACAAAAAAAGTTAAAATGTGAGCAGCAATGAAATACCACCAAATGAAAGCCCTATTAGTGAGAAGAAAAGGAGGTAAAATTCATTTGGGTGGTAAGTTGCATGACCGAGCAATAAACGGTGAAAATAGTGTAGTGCAGAAGTGTAAAAAGTGGCCTGGTCATTAAGGGTGTTTCAGCTAGGGGGGTTGAAGTGGTTAAAGGGTTTCCACCACCAGATTTGGTCCTATTTAGCTGACTGACACTAGCGATGTGCTAGTGTCAGCAGTCCATAACAGTGTTCTTACTTATCATCTGTCTGCTGCCGTTCACCTAAAAAACGTACTTTTATAGATATGCTAATGAGCCTCTAGGTGCTATGTGGGCGTTATTAGCACCTAGAGGGCTCCGTCCACTAACCATTTCAGCCGCCCATCGCGTCCCTCCAGCCCGCCCCGCTCCTGTTGATTGACTTGAAACTTCTCAGTATTTCGTACCAATTCCCGCTTCTGTATTCTCCTGGCGCCGGATTCCTCACTGCGCCTGCGCCAACTACGTTTCAGTGAGGAAACCGGCACCAAGAGCGCAGGATTCACTCACTGCACCTGCGCCGAATACAGAAGCGCTCGGCGCAGGCGCGGGACTTGGTACGAGATACTGAGAAGTTTCAAGTCAATCAACAGGAGCGGGGCGGGCTGGAGGGACGCGATGGGCGGCTGAAATGGTTAGTGGGCGGAGCCCTCTAGGTGCTAATGACGCCCACATAGCACCTAGGGACTCATTAGCATATCTATAAAAGTAAGTTTTTAAGGTGAACGACAGCACACAGATGATAAGTAAGAACACTGTTATGGACTGCTGACACTAGCACATCGCTAGTGTCAGTCAGCTAAATAGGACCAAATCTGGTGGTAGAAACCCTTTAATGCTGAAATGTTTCACTCTAATCGCATACCTTCTTCAGAACTTCAGATTTCATCCTTAAATGAAATTGGCAATAAGTAGTGATGGAAAGAAATGCAACTACTATAGCTGGTATCATGCCACTATAGCTGGTTTAATGTCTGCCCACAGACTGCATGTCAATAGAACAGGAGATTTTGTTCCTTCTGTCTGCAGCACACCTTCAAAAGTAGAAGCATTAATAAAGGACATTATACAGCGGCACAGAGTAGTATAGATGTTAATCCAGCAGAGAAAAGAGACAGCAAAACATTTAGTAGCCAGCAGCATGGTATATGTCACTTTCTGCCTGTTTCCGACAGATCCCCCCTCCTCCGCCTCCCCACAGTCTTGGGTTGCAGATCAGATGTAACTGAACTGCTAACTTGTCTTCACTAAAGACTGATTTGAGCAAAGAATTGGGAGTTAATGAAGCCGGGTAAAAGGTAGAGGAGGAGAAGCACTGATAAGTAGACAAAGGTTATTTTTTTAAGATAGTTTACAAGTTTCTTATCTTCACTTCACTTAACTTCACTTTTGTTTTATGTAAAAAACATATTCTACTTAAATTGTAGTGTATTTTTTCTGTTGACAATGCTACTACCGCTACATATTGCAGAAATGTCTTTCAACGCCATTTACTGTGACTTATCAGTCATCATATTTCATAAAAGACTTATCCATGTATCATCATTAAAAACAGTGATTATCTACTGTATCAGGCAATGTTGTGCCCTTCAAGACATTACAAGTAGAGATAGGCTTGCGGTTCGCCCGGCGGTGATTTGGCCGCAAACTTTGCTCATTCGCCGAATGGGCGAACATGTGGCGGTCAGCCGGCGCCACATTATTTTACATTGTGAAGAACTTTGACCCAGGACACATCCATCAGGTGGTACAGGACAACCAATTGAGATGTTTCAGCACATGGACATACCCCCTACCTTATAAATAAACCTGATCTGGCCGTCATTTTACATTCAGTCTTTTGCCAGTGTAGGGAAAAGGTTGCTGTGTGGAGCAGGGACAGACTGTTAGAGACACAAAACGCTAGCTAATAGGGCCACAAAATTCCTTTTAAGGACTGGTATAGGTGTGCTATCGATAGGTGTGACTTACTGAGGGGTGTAATACACTTTCTAACATTGTAACGGTCACATACACACACATAGACAGGGGGGAGAGAAGTGACCACTGCGCTCAACTCTCTCCCCTGGCCTTGCCTACTTGCTTTACAAGTCCTAATGACAGGGGACAACTGGATGGCAATCTCTAACTTGGAGTAAGTGCAGGGAGGACAGACCAGACAAACTACAGAATGTGAACGGACCGAGTCAAAACCAGGAGAGCAACGAAGTACAAATGGAGTAAGCAGAGAATAGTAAGGAGAAGCCGGGGTCCTAAATACCAGGAGAGTCGTAAAGTACCACAGGAGTCTGCAGAGAATCGTCAGATGAAAGCCGGGGTCGGAATACCATGAGAGAAGTGCAGTACACAAGGAGCAGGTAGAGGGTCGTCAGGGAAAACAGCAGAAGGTACGTATGCCAGGTAATTAGAATCACCAAAGAACTTAAATAACAGGCAACCTGTGGCCAGCAGGCTGCCTGTTGAATACTGATTATCAGGTTTCATGTGACACGGCCAGCGTAACATGACCAGCCCCTCTGAATACAGCTGGGCACCGAGTGCCCAGCTCGGTGCTCAGACTACCAAGGTTGCCGGGGGAACCGAGGACGCCAGCCGCGCTGAGGAGATGTGCGCGGCCGGGTCTGTCCCGCCCCTATCACCTAGGAGACAAGGACGCTGCATGTGTCCTCGCTCCTGCACAGAGGCAGGACGCCGACAGCGCTAAGGAGAGCGAGCGCCTCATTGGCGTCCCGTGACAAACATAGAAAGTATATTATAGTGCATTTGTGTTGTGCATCAGTTGTGTGTGGTTCTGCTGCGATACTGCACACAGAGTGACAAACGCTATTGGAACAAATAATTTCTACTGGTGTGATATACAAGTTGCCCCCGCAAAAAGCTGATTTAAGCAAGGATGTTATATACCAATAATATACTTTCCATATAGTGCATTTAGGTAGTGCAGCATTTGTTTGCGGATTAGCTGTGTTACCGCAGCTACACAGAGTGACAAACGCCATTGGAACAAATAATTTCTACTGGTGTGATTTACCAGTTGCCCCCTAAAAAACTGATTGAAGTGGGGTGTTATATACCAATAATATACTTTCTAGATAGTGCATTTAGGTAGTGCAGCATTTGTTTGCGGTTTAGCTGTGTTAACTCAGCTACACAGAATGACAAACAACATTGGAACAAATAATTTCTACTGATGTGATATACCATTTGCCCCCCTTAAAAAAAAACTGATTGAAGCAGGGGTGTTATATACCAATTATATGCTTTCTATATAGTACATTTGGGTAGTGCAGCATTTGTTTGCGGTTTAGCTGTGTTACCTCAGCTACAGATAGTGACAAACGACATTGGAACAAATAATTTCTACTGGTGTGATATACCAGTTGCCCCCCCAAAAAAGTGAAAAAAAAGTGGGCTACAGTAAAATTGTTATTCAGTGACCGCATAATGTATCTCGAGTCACATAATCACAATTTCTTTTATGTCAGGTGAATGCCTAATTTTTAAGGCCCGTACTCCTGTGGCCTAAAATAACATTTTTCTAGGCTCAAACAAGGCACATTGCAGAGAATATCCCTTTAAGAGGCATAAAAATGTCCCCTGATTAAGATACATATTTTTTGTTGGAATTTTTGTCATTGATCCCCCTCTAGTATGTCACTGTCCATGTTGTGGGACTATTTGTACACTTCTATTAAGTATTTGGTGTCTGCAAATACGAGCTGAAGGTTGTTCAGGTTCGCCTGCCATTAAAGTGAATGGGGCCCGCGGCGAACTTGCGGTTCGCGAACATTTGATCGGGTTCGCGAACCGTCCCACTCAATGTTCGTCCATTACTTAATACAAGAAACATCTATTTAGTACAATGTTAAGTGTTAAGGATGATGACGATGATATTTTTAGAGAAGCGTTTACTCGGTACAGTAATTTGCAGCTTCCACTGACATCACTTGAAAATTCACGGTTCCAGAAAAAGAGCTATAGTTTTTGCTTCCAGCTATGACTGAAGTCTCAGGTTGTTCCACAGTTTTCCCTTTCCACAAGACAGATCTCTAAATCTGCGGCACATAGCAGAGATGGGGAGATATAGCTGACAAGTAGCAAGCATCAAGTGTCATCTTTTAGTGCTAGATTACATACTCATGATCTCTGAGGCTCTGTATGACAGTCTAAAACCTCAGTCACCAATCTCTCTGTTAAAGATACTATCATTTTCTTCTTGTATTCTTCCACTGTTTAAATTGTACAGTTCCATCACCAAGACTCCCAAAGAGTCTATTTCAAATGTAATTTACCAATGATGCATTTCTATTCCAGTGACAACTGATTTCAATAAAACAGATAAGTATATGATTATATATGAATATATATATACAGAGGTCGCAATTATGCCTGTACAAACGTCATAGACACCTATTCAGTCTATTTCACTCCTTGTGGGTATTTTTCTAGTCAGCAGCCTGCCAGGTCCGACACACAAGACGCCCCACCCCGCTCCCGAGAAGCTCCATCCCTCGGAGACATCTCCCTAACCAGGAGCAGCTCCAGACTAAGGGTCCATTCACATGATTTCAAGTGTTTTGCGGTCTGCAAATTGCGGATACACAAAACACAGACACCGGCCATAAGCTTTCCACATTTTGCATTATGCCTATGTATTATATATACAGTGCCTTGCAAAAGTATTCACCCCTTTGACTTTTTTTGTATTTTGGTGCTTCACAACCTGGAATTAACATGGATTGTTTGAGGATTTGCATCATTTAATTTACAGAACATGCCCACAACTTTGAAGATTTTTTTTTTTTTTTTTTTTTTATTGTGAAGCAAACAACAAATAGGACAAAATAACTAAAGTCAATACTTTGTAGAACCACCTTTTGCGGCAATCACAGCTCCAAGTCACTTTGGATAAGTCTCTATGAGCTTGCCACATCTTACCACTGGTATTTTTTCCCATTCCTCCTTGCAAAACTGCTCTAGCTACTTCAAGTTGGATGGTTTGCGCTTGTGAACATCAATCTTGAAGTCTGACCACAGATTTTCTATTGGATTGAGATCTGGACTTTGACTAGGCCATTCTAACACATTTATATGTTTCCCCTTAAACCAGGCAAGTGTCGCTTTAGCAGTGTGTTTGGGGTCATTGTCTTGCTGGATAGTGTTGATTGCAAATATTCTAATCGCAAATTTTGATAGTGAATATTGGCACTTCGAGAATTCGAGAATATATAGAATATAGTGCTATATCTTTGTAATCGCGAATATTCTAGAATTTTTTTCATCAGTACCCATGATCCCTCACTGCTTCTTGCTTGTGGGCCAATGAGAAGGCTGCAATATCTTTGACTTTAGGAGTAGTGTTGATAGAAAATTTTCGTATAGCAAATTTTAATTGTTAATTTTACGATTGCCGATTTTCACAAACAAGAAAATAATGACTGGAGATCACAAATTCTCAACTTCATGAATATATGATGAGTATGTGCCCAAATATTCATGACATATTGCAAATTCGAATATTGCCCCTGCCGCTCATCACTGCTGCTGGAAGGTGAACCTCTGTCCTAGCCTCAAATCATGCACAGAGTGGTACATGTTTTGCTCAAGAATATCCCTGTATTTAGCCATCCATCTTTCCCTCAACTCTGACCAGTTTCCCACCCCAGCTGCTGAAAAACATCCCCACAGCATGATGCTGCCACCACCATGTTTCACTGTGGGAATGGAGTTCTTTGGGTGATGTAATGTGTTGGGTTTGTGCCAAAAAAAAAAAGTTAAATTATAGTCTCATCAGACCAGAGCACATTCCTACATACATTTTGGGAGTCTCCCACATGCCTTTTCGCAAACTCACAACGTGCCATTTTGTTTTTAGCTGAAAGTAATGGCTTTCTTCTGGCCACTCTGCCATAAAGCCCAACTCTATGGAGCGTACGGCTTATTGTCATCCTATGTACAGATACTCCAGTCTCTGCTTTGGAACTCTGCAGCTCCTCTAGGGTTATCTTAGGTCTCTGTGCTGCCTCTCTGATTAATGCCTGTGAGTTTTGGTGGGCGTCCGTCTCTTGGCAGGTTTGCTGTTGTGCCATGTTCTTTCCATTTGGTTATGATAGATTTGATGGTGTTACTGGGGATCATCAAAGATTTGGTTATTTTTTTAAACCTAACCCTGACTTGTACTTCTCAACAACATTGTCCCTTACCTGTTTGGAGAGTTCCTTGGTCTTCATGGCAGTGTTTGGTTAGAGATGCCTCTTGCTTAGGTGTTGCAGCCTCTGGGGCCTTTCAAAAATGGAGTGTATATGTAATGACAGATCATGTGACACTTAGATCATTTCACAAATTATGTGACTTCTGAAGGTAATTGGTTGCACCAGAGCTTTTTATGGGCTTCCTAACAAAGGGGGTGAATACATACGCACATGCCAATTTTCTGTTTTAAATTTCTAAACAATAGTTTTATTTATATATTTTTCTCATTTCACTTCACCAACTTAGACTATTGTGTTCTGATCGATCACATAAAATTCAGATTAACAAAACATTGAAACATTGACCGCTGAATGGAACTACGGATGCGGACAGTACGCGGTGTGCTGTCTGCATCTTTTGCAGGCCCATTGAAATGACTTGGTCCGCACCCGTTCCACAAAATTTTGTGGAACGAATGTGGACCCATTCAAACTGACTTGTGAATGGACCCTAAACAGCACATTATGTGTTCAGGACCTGTGGTGATGTCACAGTCATGTGATCAGCCACATAAGAGAACTCATAAGGTTCTGTGTAAGACTGTGCTGGGTATGAAGGTTCCTTATTGGAGCTTGTGTTAAGCAGGGCTATCTAAGCATATTGTGGAGTTTTCTATGGAGTTTCTGTGGCAGAGCTGTGTGTGCAATGGGCACCATTTGGCCGAGCTGCTGATTTGTCAATTTGGGTGGACTGCCGAGCCATTCGGTATGCCACTCTGTGAAGGAAGCCTGTACAGTGGGGCTGCCATCTTCACCAATACTGCTAGTGGAGTGGTGGCCTGGTGTGGTAAGCAGACTCTTGCAAGAGGTGCTGTGGGCAGTGTGGGCACTGGTAGATCTATAAGGGGTGACTGAGTCTGTTATAGTGCATTTGTTATAGCCAAATAATTACAGAATAGTCTTGGGAATGTTGTTAATGGCTCTGTTATGGGTGCACTACATACAAAATCATCACATGGGGCAACTGCATTTGGAAGCACTGTATTACATACACTGTATTAATGTAATACACTGTATACATGTATATGGAAGCACTGTGTGGGAATTTTTGCCATTGATCTACCTCTGGTATGTTACTGTCCATGTTGTGGGACTATTTGTGCATTTATAGTAAGTATATGGTGGCTACAAATATACTTGAATGGGGGCATAGCGAACACTTGATCGCGAACGCGCATTCGCATTTGCGAGATGTCTAGTCCGATGTTCGTCCATCACTAGGGATGATCCCTATAATAAAATGTAACTTTTGTTGTATGGTATTAAAAACATTGTCACTACACAATACGTATAGGTTACAGATGAGCGAACTTCTAGTAATTTGCTTTCTTTTCAGAGTCTTTTCCAGCAATTGTTAAAAAAATTTGATTGTGACCAAACTGATTCTACATGAATCAACATACTCTAATTCTCCCAAAACTTGGTATATGAAAATTGATGAGACACAGTAACACCAAGGCAGATGGCGCCACTTAAGAGTATTTTATTAAATATAATTGTATAATATTGACAGATGCAACCAGCATGCAACTAAGGCTTTGTTCACACCAGCGTTCAGCCTTTCCGTTCTCCTGCTCCGTTATAAGAGCAGGAGAACGGAAAGGACAGATTGGGCACATAACTGAGCTGAACGGAGCCTACGGATCCCACAGACTATAATGGGGTCCGTTAGGTTTACGCTCAGAAGATGGTTTTGGAGCGGAGACGAAAGTAGTACATGCAGGACTTTTGTCTCCGCTCCAAAACCATTTTCTGAGCGTAAAACTAACGGACCCCATTATAGTCTATGGGATCCGTAGGCTCCGTTCGGCTATGTGCCCAATCCGTCCTTTCCGTTCTCCTGCTCTTATAACGGAGCAGGAGAACGGAAAGGCTGAACGCTGATGTGAACTCGGCCTTAAATGTCTTTTAAACTTCTAATTGTGAACAGTCTCTAAACACTGATGGATTGCAGGCTAGTTGTAACCATGGAAACGAACCGTGTATAATGTGATAGAATAATGAATCCAGCCAGCAAAGGAGGCAATATGGATAATAAGAATAAATAAATAGTAAGTGGCTTGTATTAACTTTCTCTACATGATACATGCTATTTGCTGAAGTGACACAACCACTTTGAACGTACAAAACAAATTACATTTGACTAAATAAACATTGCATTAACTATATCAATTATAATTAACCTGTTGAAGCAGTCCTTCTGGGCTACTGCAAAACTTTTTGAGTGTTGTTGGAAAAAAAGGGGCTTGTTGGGACCAGGAGTCCAAACATTTTGCCTTACCGGAGTAAGATCCCTGCCCCCTTTTATACACACTCAAATGTTAATTTCATAAGAAACAGTGATTTCTTCTGCACAATTATCTAAATATTATGCGTTAACGGAAGACAGAATGCCTGGTCATATTTATACTCACACACGTATTAATTGTCAGAAGAAACAGTGGCTTGTTCTGAAGTTGAACAAGCCAGGACAAATTCTCCCTTTTATTTGGGAGCAGCATCAGTACATTGTGAATGTGGAACGGGTAATGTGTTTAAGGGTAATAACTAACAGCATTAGTAGCACCCGCAGTGGAACAGACAAGGCAGTAGATTTGTGTGTGTCTGTTCGGGGTAGTAGGAGTAATGGTAGTAGTAGTAGGGATATTGGAAGTGGCAGTAGGTGGACTAGCAGCAGGGAGTAGTAGCTGCAGTGGTGCTACCAGCAGCTGCTATTTGGTACACAACATGATCATAAGCAGGCAGAAAGCATCAGTGGCATGATCTAATCATCAGCCTCAGCCCTAGGTCTTTGAAAATCAGGTCCACACCATATTACAATACAACTTTGTCCATTTGGATGTGACAACGCAACCTGCCATGTTGAGATGACACTGGAGGCCGCACAAGACAGTACAGAGATAGCCACTGGGACAGTTCTAGCCCATGTCCCAGTCTGCCTGCCCAGAAGTCAATGGGATCCGGTAACATGATATATGCTGGAGAAAGGCCACAGTCTAGGTGGGACTGAACCTGGTGGTTCAGGCAGTATGTCTCCATTTGCTGATTTAGTCGGCATGGTGGGGCACATGAAAAAAATGATAATTAAAAGTTAATGATGCTCAACTGGCTGCTGCAGCTTCTACTGCTCATGGCAGTGGAGATGGTAGGAGTTGGGTGACTCATCAGGGAGCAAAGAAAGGGCTACTTGTCAGACATGTGGGCTCGCCAGCATGCCTGAGGACCTAGTTCTTTCTGGCTCTACCCATTACTGCAATGATTGGTCATCGGGTCAGTTGCTGTCATCATCATCATCAGCTTCTTGCACCTCCACTATGACTCCTCCACTTCATCCTGGGACTTTGTCCATGTGGGTCTGCAACAGCAAGATGTGTAAACTAATCTTCTGCCTCCATTATTGCACCAGCATGAGTATCTACTATAAGATAAATATCAGGGGGATAACAGTGTTCATCCCGCAGCTGTCCCTACTGACAAATCGGGTGGTATGCGACACATATCTCTGATGAGCTGCCACTGTCTGATTTCAAAACAACAAATTCTCCCTGCTGAGGTGGTCTAGTGCATGATTCACCACTTTATACTGTTTGTACAGGAGCTCCAGCACATGCAAGGTGGAATTCCAGTGGGTTGGAAATTCAATGATCATCCATTGCAATAGCAAGTCCAGGAGGGAGTTCCTTGCCACTTCTATCTGTCAGCACATTTGTACCCATGAAATTGGTTGACCTGTTGCATGTGTACTTAGCAGCTGAAGGCATCTGTGTTGGTCCCATGTTCATATGTGACCGCATAGCTGAGAAAAAATGATGTTTTAATATACTGTAAAGGGAGAATATTAATCACCAATATTATGCGAATATCGATAATTAATATTCCTAAATAGGAGGAGCCGTCTAGTGATGACTCCGCCTATTTATACCTTTATATAATAATAACACAATATACCTTCTCTATGCTTTACACTAATCGCTACTCTAGCTGCATGCGCCTTACTAACTCGCTACCGCTAACAAGTACACGCTACACAAAGGGTACAAATATAACGGTATTTATTAAATACACTAAGCACGCAATACACTAACAATACACAGCACTACACATATACAATCCTAAATTACACTACACGTTCCCAAATTTCACCCACAAACTAACTATACAATACACACATACAAGTAATATTAACAATAACCCACCCGTCTGCACTATCCCTACGGGGTACAAGGGGTTACCAGTGGCGCTGCAGGGGCGAGTGCAGGCCACAGACACTATAGATTCAGCACTGCAAGGGTTATTTGCCAGTGAGTGCTGAGGTTAATACCAGCAGGAGAGCTGGGGTTCTGGCAGGGAAGGGGTTAAATGGATTAGGGACATCAGGGGCACAGAATCAGGGCCACCAGGGTCCTGGCAGGGAAGGGGTTAAACACTCAGGGGTAGGAGACCAGCAGGGGAGCTGGGGTACTGGCAGGGAAGAGGTTAAACAGTAGGGTTAATCAGGGGTAACAAGGAGCAGCATGGGGTCTGGGATACAAAGGGTTAATCGTTGGTGGGATAGTGGTAGGGAAATAAGGGGGGTGAATATGGTTGGCACTGCAAGGGAGGTACAATGCCATGCCAGCGTATACTCAGCCATCTCCAGGGGCATATGGGCCTCTCATCCTTCAGGCAGCAGTCCCCATGTGTCTCTGGTTCTAGTCTGTTTGCAAGAGAGCTGTTCCTTTGTCTTGGACTGATATATAAGTCACTCTCACCCCCCCCCCCTTCCCCCATCTAAGGTGTAGGGAAATGACATCATCGTGTGCGTGTGACGGAATGCATGCACTCAGATTGCAGCAGACAACTGGCTGGCCCCCTGAGGCTCACAATCTGTACAGCCAAAGACACCATGGCACCACAAACACACACACCCATGTCATAAACAGTCCCTAGACAGAAGGTGGGAGAGCCCTGCTGGGCATGTTTTAAAGAGTTTGATTGAACTTCTGAAGTGACCAGAAACTGGACAATCTAGCCACCTGGTGCCATCACCCGCAGGTAGGTGCGGGGGGGGGGGGCTCCATGGCTGGGGGACATAACTGGCCACATGCATATAAGACAATTGGGGCATATCTATATATACCCAACTCTAATGTAAGTATAAATGGACATGTGTGCAGCATACAGACATATCCACATATACAGACATAACACTATGACCTTCCCCCCTCTGGCCATACAGGGCCAATATATATATATATATATATATATATATGCATCTACGCACATATGCACAATTATACACATATACATAGTACATATATATATCCACATCTATAAACACATACAAAACCGGGGGTATGAATGGGCAGCAATAAGCCCACATACATACTGTCATGCAGGCACAAGTGTATATACATAAATACATGTGTGCAAATACATACACACATATCTATATATACACACACACATATCTATATATACACACACACTCTCATATACCTGGGGCATCACATACAGGGGACATACATATGTCCCCACTGGCCATACAGGGCCAATATATACACGGCCATACAGGAAATATATATCCCTATTGGCCATATAAAGGGGCCCATATATATCAAAGAAGGGGCAGATACATATATATGTCCTCCTGATAATATATATACACATATATAAGGGGCATAATGTATTCTAAGGGGGATTATATATATATATATATATATATATATATATCTATGTTATAAGGGGCCACAGCCATATATATATATTATAAGGGGCACGGTCTAAAGGAGGCACATATTTCCCACAGGGGCCACCATGAGCCCCTGGGGATCACCATGGGCAGACGTGCGCAGATGCTGGGCACATCTGCGCACATCGTCCCATGATGCTGTGGTTAATGTATGCACATATATACCATACATGCCCGCACGTGTTTGCAGGCATGCATGGATATATATGCATACGTCTCAACCCTTCCTCAACAATCCCCCTGTTGTCGGACTATATAATACGACAATATATTGGGGGAACGGGTTGAGATATATTTGCCCCCCCTCAACCCCATCCATGGTGGAAGTTCAGGAAGAACTGTAGTGCCCACTGATTTTTAGGTACTTAAACATCCCTCATCCAGCTTCCTCCGACCTGCCCTTCACCGTAACCTACTCCTCCGTCCACAGGATACACCGTCTTCTTTTCGCAGGAACTTTCTTGACATCTTTAGGATACCACACACCCAGTCTCTCGGGAGTTGCCGATCTTCAGGTGTCGTCGTCCCCCCAAAATCTGGAGCGGGTTCACTCTCGCAGTCTTTAACTGGCCTTTCTTTAAGAGTCTCTTGGTGTCGGCCACCCCCACTTTGGAGTAACCACACCCCCACAGTCTCTCGGTAGTTCTGCCGATCTTCAGGTATGGCCCGCCTCCAAGGCATCTGGAGCGGGTTCACCCTCACAACCTCAGTCTCAACTTTCTTCTATCCAAAGATGGGTGCGGTTCTCCCGTGGACAGATTAATAGGTCTTTACAAGGCAGGTCAGACTCTTAAGCGGTGATGTCACAGTACCTAAATTCTACTGCGGAGAACACCTCCGCCACACTACACATCCAGCCCTTCCCTTAAGAACTTCACCGTTCCAGGGTTCAAGGTGGCAAATGAATGATGCCTGTCCCTATCGTGACCTAACCTTATCCCCATTCACACAAAATACATGTCACATCCATCCAAACACCACCGAATTCCATTAAATGTGTGTACCCATTAGTGATGAGCGGCAGGTGCCATATTCGATTTCGACGAAATTCGCGAATATTCGATAGAATATTCGTTTTAT
Organism: Bufo gargarizans; assembly: GCF_014858855.1. Taxonomy (NCBI): domain Eukaryota; kingdom Metazoa; phylum Chordata; class Amphibia; order Anura; family Bufonidae; genus Bufo; species Bufo gargarizans. The sequence continues at coordinate 370,548,484 of NC_058084.1, read as the reverse complement.
ATTCGTCGAAATCGAATATTCGGCATTATTCTTGTTATCGCGATTAATATGCGATTTAAATAATCGAATTTCGATTTTAACTTAAAGGCTACTCTCCTATTGAAATTGCAATTCGATTTTTTCAAGTTATAATAATCGAATTTCGATTTTAACTTAGCACTGCTATATGCCATATTAGGCTAACTAATATGGCATATAGCAGTGCTAAGTTAAAATCGAAATTCGATTATTATAACTTGAAAACAATCGAATTGCGATTTCAACGTAATTCTCAAATCCGACAGTACATTCTAGTATATGGAGTCATTCCCATGGTGATGGGGACGCTCCATAAGCATGGAATATGGCTTCAATGGCTTGGTAGAATTAGCGAATTGACGAATATATTCGTTATATTCCACAAAACGAATATAACGAATGTATTCGTCATATTCCACAAAACGAAGATAACGAATGTATTCGTCATATATCACAAAACGAAGATAACGAAGTATTCTGCATCTTCATTTTAGCTACCTATTCATCAATTTCGCTAATTCTAGCAATGATATAGGAAAGTTGACTATAGAGACAGCTAAGTTTAATTCGCTATGCGATTATATGACTGCTTTTTTTTATAAATAGTATAATTATAATAATTATCAGGTATTATAATTATTCTATTTATTTAAAAAAAAAGCAGTAATATAATCGAATTGCGATTTCAACGTAATTCTCAAATCCGACAGTACATTCTAGTATATGGAGATGTTCCCATGGTGATGGGGACGCTCCATGAGCATGGAAGTCGGCAGAAGCGGCAACGGGCACTGACCGGAGCAGCCAGGAAGCCAGGAATCCAAAGGACAGGTAAGAACAACTTTAGGGAAGTGGGAAAGAAAAAAATATAACACTAAAAAAAAAAAAAAAAAAAAACGAATATTCGAAATATCGAATTTATATCACTATATTCGAAATATTCGCGAATTAGCGAAGTGCCGATATTCGCGAAAAAAATTCGATATTCGAATATTCGCGCTCAACACTAGTACCCATAGAGACTCATGCAACCTGGCATTCCTCTCTACCTCCAAAGACACAGGTAGGTCGTAGACCCCTGTGTCAATGGGAAACGACTATAGGATGCAAATGTGTACAGTCAAATATAGGCTGTCACACATTTGCACCTAGAGTGTCTATGGGTACATAATCAACGGACAAACAAAATCAATAAATACAATGTGCTATGGGGTTTCAGGGTAGTACAGGTTATACGTCCCGAACCCTCATAGAAAACAATGTGTGTCCATACAATTTTGGCTACAGGAACAATGTTTGAGTTATGTCCTGAGCCTCCTCCTCCGGATAGTTCTGTAAAGTTCTGTCTGGTTCTGGTGTATTTTGGTCAATAAGTCCCTTGACCCTCCGATCACCAGAACCAGAAGAAGTTTCACTGGGTGAAACAAGTGATAATATGCTCTTCCACCCGAACGTCTCCAAATCTTCCTCCAGAGCCTTAAATAATGCTCCCGCTGGATTGTGGCACAGTCTTCCATCTCTAGAACACCTCTAGGCAGAGGTCGCTTGGTTGCCAAAATCCAGTGGGATCCTCTGGAGCCTCCCAAGAGTGTCAGGGGGAATAGCTGGCCTCTTCCGTGGCCTCTCCTGGGTTTTTCTTCGGCTCCATATAAAACCTATGGCAGAAGAAAATACCAGGCGCTCCCAGGGGAATTTCTCCCCTAACGGTGCAGTTAAATGTACAAAAATTCCCAGCACCAATACCTTTGACCCAATGGGTAGAGAAAGGTATTGGGCTTCCCTTTATCTCACAGGACTCCTCATTATCCCAACACTGGTGTCTGAACACCCTACCTTCAGAGGAGCGCGTCCTCTGTTACACATCCCTCTGCACCAACAGATAAGGATGGCCACCCTACTAGGTTAGGATAACTGGAGTTCTGTGGACAAAGCACCATCTTGTTATTGATGGCACCGCATCCCTGTCCACTCATGTGCACCCAGGCTGATTTCCCCCTGTGATCCCATCTTGTGGAGGCCCGCAGAACCAATGGCATAGGCATGCCCCGGCTCCCCAGGACCCCACAACACAAGAACGCAGTCCACACTCTGCTGCCAAACACTCTGCGTCCAATCCCCATCAGAGCTGTGCTACCTGCTCGGACTAGAATTATGTGCGCAGCACAACATTACACCAATGTTGTCTGTCCGCCCCAGTCCCCAGCGCAACACAGCCCTACTGAAAACCTTGAGCACAACAGTGTTATCCGTATCGATCTGAGACCCTGGTTGCCCAGAATAATATCACATCATCCTTTGTGTGCTGCATGAAGAAGGTCCTTATGCCTTCTCCCGACCAGCAGGATTTCCCGTGTGATATTATCTGCTCGCGAACCTATACGTTCTCGATCCACGGTATAACACTGCTCCACTCCAAGGGGACACAGAATGAAACAAGACAGCAGACGGGACTTACAACACTACATAAATCAGCCTGGTGGAACACACTCATAGACAAGGACCACCATCAACACCAAGAAGAACGTTACAACAGACAACAAAAACACACAACATGGACATGTACAGGGAACAAACGGTGTAACAAATAGTACAGGGGGTGTTAAATGTTGCCTAGCCTAGCTTGGCCACTCTGGCCCCTCAGCAGCTGATGATGCTGCCGAGAGGTAACCCCTTTATGGCCAAACTGACTAGACCCCGCTGCACGATTTGTTACCTGAATCCCATCACTGGACACATTGCAATTACTTGCACAAGGGCAATTCCTTGCAATGTGTCCTTTGTTCCCACACCTGAAGCACCTGATTGGGCTTTCTGTCCTGTGTGTTTTGCAGTGCTTCGCTATATGACCCAAGCCACCACAAGCAAAGCATTTGATGTTTGCCCAGTGTGGCTTAGGTCCGTCCACACTGCAACCGCGCTCCCTGAATTGTTCCATCTTCAGGGAGGCACTTTTCACGATGTTTCTTTTCCTCAAAGTCAGGGAAAAATCTCTGTTAGTCTGGACAGGCTTGGTCTGGTGATTTGGCCTGTCACAGACTACTCTCCCCCTTTTTGCCCTGCACAGGGCAAAGTTTTGGGATATTCCGACCCTGACTTTATGGGAAAAGAAAGGGCCGGCACCAACTTGGTGATGACCTGTTGCATGCCAGTCATTATCTGGGAGCTTACAGCAACCTGAGCCTTCAATTTGGCTACCGTCACATTAGTAGAGGCAGTCCGCTCCTTGAAGGCCTTGACCTCAGTATAAGACTGAGTCAACTTAGCCTCAATTTCCTCCTTCTGCTTCTGCAGCTCTACTAACCGTGACTGTATCCTAGCCACCTGCGCATCTCGGTCAACAGTAGACTGCACATTCTCCGCCAGCTGTGCCCGTAATGCCGAAACCTGGTCGGAATTATTGGCACAGCACTGGCAGTGAACAGCCGGAGGAATTGTCTCTGTTTACTGAGACACCAGCGCCACTTCCTTTGGCTTACAGATGCTAGCCTCAAACGTATGAACAAGTTTGGCTAGCATCTGAAGCCATTTAGTGGCCTTGTTCAACACCATCCGTTTGTTCACACAAAGCTTGTCATAACTACAAGCCTGTGCCAACAAATCGGACCACAGCATTTCTGCTGACTTGTATGTGGTGGGGAGGATGGGATTGAATGTGCTGTGTCTGCTCAAGTGTTGCAGTGTGGGGAAGTCCATACTCACCGTTTGAGCGTCCATCTTCTCCTTGGGGTCGTACCTCTTCGTCCTAGCAGATGCTTGGAAGAAGTCCATTTTCCCGGATCGCTTCTTCCCGTTTCCCGCTGGACTTGTACGCCGCTCCAATGAAGATGGATCTCCTTCAGTGACGTGTCCTCTTCTCCCTTGCAATCACTTGAGCGATGCAGTGACCGTGTAAAGCAAATAGCAAAATATTAATTCACAGAACAATTATAGATTCTCTGCTAAAGATTTTGATCTGCGTTTGGTGCTGTGAGGAAGAGTCGCGTTACCTGTCCGAATTATCAGGTCCTAGACGCTCAGACCGCTGACCACGTCTCTCCTAGACGCTCAGACCGCTGACCACGTCTCTCTTGCATGACAATTCACAGGACGACCGACCTCTAGCCTCAAAACCAAACACAGATTTCAAAATCTAAGCAGTGGGCCTGACTCGCTAATGTAAAGGGGGAATATTATTCACCAATATTATGCGAATATCGATAATTAATATTCCTAAATAGGAGGAGCCGTCTAGTGCTGACTCCGCCTATTTATACCTTTATATAATAACAACACAATACCTTCGCTATGCTTTACACTGATCGCTACACTAGCTGCATGCGCCTTAATGTACTAACTATCGCCAATAACTACACGTTACACAGATAGGTACAAGTAACACAGTATTTATTACTACAATACACTACGCACACAATACACTAACAATACAGCACTAAATATACAGTACTCAACTACAAGTAATATTAACAATAACCCACCCGTCTGCACTGTCCCTACGGGGAACAAGGGGTTACCAGTGGCGCTGCAGGGGCGAGTGCAGGCCACAAACACTATAGATTCAGCACTGCAAGGGTTATTTGCCAGTGTCTGTATATCTCTGTATATTGTATATGTCTGTATATATATGCGTATATCAATGAATTTTACCCACCACTCTGGGCATGTTATTGTATGTTACCCCATACATTCCAGTCACTACATTCACCTTTGTAGTCACCATATAAGTATTTTAGTCATAATGCTTTGTATTTCCTTTTCCTACACTCTCCACTCTTTCCTTCCCCTCCTTCTTTCTTGCGATAAGGGTGTTCCGAGTCCTTGGCATCGATTCTAACAGACGGATGTCTGTTGCTCCTCCCCTAGTGTGATGCGTGCGCGCGTCATCTGGCGCCGCCTCCGGCGCCCTGGGCCTGTGCGTCTATGCATCATCCCCGCCCGATCATGTGCTTGGTCACGTGGGGGGCGGGTTCTTTGGTCTGACGCCGGGCCCAGGGTGTCCGCATGTGGTTGGCTTCCGGAGTGATCGCGCGCCTGGAGACATACACACCTGGGGACGAGTAAGTGCTGGAGTATGATTGGTTCGTACAGATTTTAAAGTGTTTGATCCGCAGTGATGGCGTTACCCCTGACGAAGGCACGCCGAAACGTGCGTTGGGGTAGCGCCATCCTGGTTTGGTCCTCTCTTGGTCCGATTCTCTGGTGAGTTCCACCCATTCATTTTTACTTCCGGTCTTGTTCCACACGGATCACTATTCTGTTGCTAGGTTTTCGACTTGCAAGCCGGATTATTGTGTTCCCTTGTATGGGTTCTTTACTCTTCTTTTCTTACATTCTGGGACTCACCCTTGTTACTATACTTATTGTGTATCGGGAGTATTATTATGCTATATTATTCTTTCTCATTATTATGTATTTATCCTGCTGATTACACCTTCTATGATTTATGACCGGAGTTCTCCACCCAGGGTGGCGCCGTTGTTCCTTTCCCTGTTTCTTTTGCTTCCCTGTCCCACTGCATCTATGTGTATGTAATTATTGATGTCTTTTTCATGATATAATAAAATATTCATAACATTTATTACTTTGGCTTTTTGAGCTCCATTCCTTCTTTATTCTGATTTATGCTCGGGAGCTTTGGCCGAGTCATTCCTTTGGGGGTATCATCTTGGGTATATTATTGGGGGAGCACAGGCCCCCCGGACTTTTCTGTCCCCCTTTTTGTCTGATGCCCCTAGGGTCACCCCTTTCCCTTTCTGCCAAACGTTTACCAAGTCTGGACTCAACTTTGTTTTACCTTATCCAAGTTATCAACCACTTTTGCTTCAGACAACCATGTCTTGGATCCAACCATATTGAGGGAGGAGCACTGTGGCAAAGTGCTACACAACATCTCCAGGGATATTGTGGCCTATTTACCACCACTCTGGCCTTCCTACATTTGGATACCATAATATAACTACAAAAGGGAGCTTTCTGCTTCTGCTGCTTCACTGCAGCTGGCATCACGTATACTTTCTCTAACAGAGGGACATATAATCGTAGATACCGCTTGGAGGGGTAAGGGATCCCCCAGGCTCTGGTGCCTGTCCGTTGCATCCACAATGGCTTTTAGGTTTGTGTTATCTATTTTGTGTTATAATTAATACATGTCAGGAGTAGGGATGAGCGAACTCGAACTGTATAGTTCGGGTTCGTACCGAATTTTGGGGTGTCCGTGACACGGACCCGAACCCGGACATTTTCGTAAAAGTCCGGGTTCGGGTTCGGTGTTCGTCGCTTTCTTCGCGCTTTTGTGACGCTTTCTTGGCGCTTTTTGAAAGGCTGCAAAGCAGCCAATCAACAAGCGTCATACTACTTGCCCCAAGAGGCCATCACAGCCATGCCTACTATTGGCATGGCTGTGATTGGCCAGAGCACCATGTGACCCAGCCTCTATTTAAGCTGGAGTCACATAGCGCCGCCCGTCACTCTGCTCTGATTAGCGTAGGGAGAGGTTGCGGCTGCGACAGTAGGGCGAGATTAGGCAGATTAACTCCTCCAAAGGACTTGATTAACTGATCGATCTGCAGCTGTGGATCATTGAGCTGCTGATCCTCAATTGCTCACTGTTTTTAGGCTGCACAGACCGTTTGTCAGTCTCATTTTTCTGGGGTGATCGGCGGCCATTTTGTGTCTTGTGGTGCGCCAGCACAAGCTGCGACCAAGTGCATTTAACCCTCAATGGTGTGGTTGTTTTTTGGCTAAAGCCTACATCAGGGTGAAGCTGTCACACCAAGTGCATTTAACCAGCAATAGTCTGTTCATTTTTTGGCCATATACAAAATCAGGGGCAAGCTGCGCCTGTCACCAAGTGCATTTAACCCTCAATGGTGTGGTTGTTTTTTGGCTAAAGCCTACATCAGGGTGAAGCTGTCACACCAAGTGCATTTAACCAGCAATAGTCTGTTCATTTTTTGGCCATATACAAAATCAGGGGCAAGCTGCGCCTGTCACCAAGTGCATTTAACCCTCAATGGTGTGGTTGTTTTTTGGCTAAAGCCTACATCAGGGTGAAGCTGTCACACCAAGTGCATTTAACCAGCAATAGTCTGTTCATTTTTTGGCCATATACAAAATCAGGGGCAAGCTGCGCCTGTCACCAAGTGCATTTAACCCTCAATGGTGTGGTTGTTTTTTGGCTAAAGCCTACATCAGGGTGAAGCTGTCACACCAAGTGCATTTAACCAGCAATAGTCTGTTCATTTTTTGGCCATATCCCAGTCTAATTCTGTCACTAAATCCATACCGGTCACCCAGCGCCTAAATACTAGGCCTCAAATTTATATCCAGCTAAATCTGTCCCTAGTGCTGTAGCTGGGCGAGTTATTTAGTGTCCGTTCAAGCACATTTCTTGTTCTGGGTTGAAATACAATTCCCAATTTAGCAATTTCATAATTTAGTGGTTCCTGCTATATCAGAGCTATTTGAAATCTATCCCAAAAAGGGTATATAATATTGAAGGTGCACATTGGGTCATTCAGAATAACTTCACACACACCCGCTACTGTGTATTTCCAAGTCTAATTCTGTCACTAAACCCATACCTGTCACCCAGCGCCTAAATACTAGGCCTCAAATTTAAATCCCTCTAAATCTCTCGTTACCCACCGCTGTACTGTTGTTGCTGGGCAAGATATTTAGTGTCCGTCAAAGCACATTTTTTGTTCTGGGTTGAAGTACAATTCCCAATTTAGCAATTTCATAATTTAGTGGTTTCTGCTATATCAGAGCTATTTGAAATCTATCCCTAAAAGGGTATATAATATTGAAGGTGCACATAGGGTCATTCAGAATAACTTCACACACACGCTTCTGTGCATTTCCAAGTCTAATTCTGTCACTAAATCCATACCGGTGACCCAGCGCCTAAATACTAGGCCTCAAATTTAAATCCCTCTAAATCTCTCGTTACCCACCACTGTACTGTTGTTGCTGGGCAAGATATTTAGTGTCCGTCAAAGCACATTTTTTGTTCTGGGTTGAAGTACAATTCCCAATTTAGCAATTTCATAATTTAGTGGTTTCTGCTATATCAGAGCTATTTGAAATCTATCCCTAAAAGGGTATATAATATTGAAGGTGCACATAGGGTCATTCAGAATAACTTCACACACACGCTTCTGTGCATTTCCAAGTCTAATTCTGTCACTAAATCCATACCGGTGACCCAGCGCCTAAATACTAGGCCTCAAATTTAAATCCCTCTAAATCTCTCGTTACCCACCGCTGTACTGTTGTTGCTGGGCAAGATATTTAGTGTCCGTCAAAGCACATTTTTTGTTCTGGGTTGAAGTACAATTCCCAATTTAGCAATTTCATAATTTAGTGGTTTCTGCTATATCAGAGCTATTTGAAATCTATCCCTAAAAGGGTATATAATATTGAAGGTGCACATAGGGTCATTCAGAATAACTTCACACACACGCTTCTGTGCATTTCCAAGTCTAATTCTGTCACTAAATCCATACCGGTGACCCAGCGCCTAAATACTAGGCCTCAAATTTAAATCCCTCTAAATCTCTCGTTACCCACCGCTGTACTGTTGTTGCTGGGCAAGATATTTAGTGTCCGTCAAAGCACATTTTTTGTTCTGGGTTGAAGTACAATTCCCAATTTAGCAATTTCATAATTTAGTGGTTCCTGCTATATCAGAGCTATTTGAAATCTATCCCTAAAAGGGTATATAATATTGAAGGTGCACATAGGGTCATTCAGAATAACTTCACACACACGCTTCTGTGCATTTCCAAGTCTAATTCTGTCACTAAATCCATACCGGTGACCCAGCGCCTAAATACTAGGCCTCAAATTTAAATCCCTCTAAATCTCTCGTTACCCACCACTGTACTGTTGTTGCTGGGCAAGATATTTAGTGTCCGTCAAAGCACATTTTTTGTTCTGGGTTGAAGTACAATTCCCAATTTAGCAATTTCATAATTTAGTGGTTCCTGCTATATCAGAGCTATTTGAAATCTATCCCAAAAAGGGTATATAATATTGAAGGTGCACATTGGGTCATTCAGAATAACTTCACACACACCCGCTACTGTGTATTTCCAAGTCTAATTCTGTCACTAAACCCATACCTGTCACCCAGCGCCTAAATACTAGGCCTCAAATTTAAATCCCTCTAAATCTCTCGTTACCGCTGTACTGTTGTAGCTGGGAAAGTTATTTAGTGCCCGTCAAAGCACATTTTTTGTTCTGGGTTGAAGTACAATTCCCAATTTAGCAATTTCATAATTTAGTGGTTCCTGCTATATCAGAGCTATTTGAAATCTATCCCAAAAAGGGTATATAATATTCAAGGTGCACATTGGGTCATTCAGAATAACTTCACACACACGCTTCTGTGCATTTCCAAGTCTAATTCTGTCACTAAATCCATACCGGTCACCCAGCGCCTAAATACTAGGCCTCAAATTTATATCCCGCTGAATTTGAATACAATACATTGGGCCAAATAATATATTTGTTGTTGTGGTGAACCATAACAATGAGAAAAACATCTAGTAAGGGACGCGGACGTGGACATGGTCGTGGTGGTGTTAGTGGACCCTCTGGTGCTGGGAGAGGACGTGGCCGTTCTGCCACATCCACACGTCCTAGTGTACCAACTACCTCAGGTCCCAGTAGCCGCCAGAATTTACAGCGATATATGGTGGGGCCCAATGCCGTTCTAAGGATGGTAAGGCCTGAGCAGGTACAGGCATTAGTCAATTGGGTGGCCGACAGTGGATCCAGCACGTTCACATTATCTCCCACCCAGTCTTCTGCAGAAAGCGCACAGATGGCGCCTGAAAACCAACCCCATCAGTCTGTCACATCACCCCCATGCATACCAGGGAAACTGTCTCAGCCTCAAGTTATGCAGCAGTCTCTTATGCTGTTTGAAGACTCCGCTGGCAGGGTTTCCCAAGGGCATCCACCTAGCCCTTCCCCAGCGGTGAAAGACATAGAATGCACTGACGCACAACCACTTATGTTTCCTGATGATGAGGACATGGGAATACCACCTCAGCATGTCTCTGATGATGACGAAACACAGGTGCCAACTGCTGCGTCTTTCTGCAGTGTGCAGACTGAACAGGAGGTCAGGGATCAAGACTGGGTGGAAGACGATGCAGGGGACGATGAGGTCCTAGACCCCACATGGAATGAAGGTCGTGCCACTGACTTTCACAGTTCGGAGGAAGAGGCAGTGGTGAGACCGAGCCAACAGCGTAGCAAAAGAGGGAGCAGTGGGCAAAAGCAGAACACCCGCCGCCAAGAGACTCCGCCTGCTACTGACCGCCGCCATCTGGGACCGAGCACCCCAAAGGCAGCTTCAAGGAGTTCCCTGGCATGGCACTTCTTCAAACAATGTGCTGACGACAAGACCCGAGTGGTTTGCACGCTGTGCCATCAGAGCCTGAAGCGAGGCATTAACGTTCTGAACCTGAGCACAACCTGCATGACCAGGCACCTGCATGCAAAGCATGAACTGCAGTGGAGTAAACACCTTAAAACCAAGGAAGTCACTCAGGCTCCCCCTGCTACCTCTTCTGCTGCTGCCGCCTCGGCCTATTCTGCTGCTGCCGCCTCGGCCTCTTCCTCCGCCTCTGGAGGAACGTTGGCACCTGCCGCCCAGCAAACAGGGGATGTACCACCAACACCACCACCACCACCTCCGTCACCAAGCGTCTCAACCATGTCACACGCCAGCGTTCAGCTCTCCATCTCACAAACATTTGATAGAAAGCGTAAATTCCCACCTAGCCACCCTCGATCCCTGGCCCTGAATGCCAGCATTTCTAAACTACTGGCCTATGAAATGCTGTCATTTAGGCTGGTGGACACAGACAGCTTCAAACAGCTCATGTCGCTTGCTGTCCCACAGTATGTTGTTCCCAGCCGGCACTACTTCTCCAAGAGAGCCGTGCCTTCCCTGCACAACCAAGTATCCGATAAAATCAAGTGTGCACTGCGCAACGCCATCTGTAGCAAGGTCCACCTAACCACAGATACGTGGACCAGTAAGCACGGCCAGGGACGCTATATCTCCCTAACTGCACACTGGGTAAATGTAGTGGCAGCTGGGCCCCAGGCGGAGAGCTGTTTGGCGCACGTCCTGCCGCCGCCAAGGATCGCAGGGCAACATTCTTTGCCTCCTGTTGCCACCTCCTCCTTCTCGGCTTCCTCCTCCTCTTCTTCCACCTGCTCATCCAGTCAGCCACACACCTTCACCACCAACTTCAGCACAGCCCGGGGTAAACGTCAGCAGGCCATTCTGAAACTCATATGTTTGGGGGACAGGCCCCACACCGCACAGGAGTTGTGGCGGGGTATTGAACAACAGACCGACGAGTGGTTGCTGCCGGTGAGCCTCAAGCCCGGCCTGGTGGTGTGTGATAATGGGCGAAATCTCGTTGCAGCTCTGGGACTAGCCAATTTGACGCACATCCCTTGCTTGGCGCATGTGCTGAATTTGGTGGTGCAGAAGTTCATTCACAACTACCCCGACATGTCAGAGCTGCTGCATAAAGTGCGGGCCGTCTGTTCGCGCTTCCGGCGTTCACATCCTGCCGCTGCTCGCCTGTCTGCGCTACAGCGTAACTTCGGCCTTCCCGCTCACCGCCTCATATGCGACGTGCCCACCAGGTGGAACTCCACCTTGCACATGCTGGACAGACTGTGCGAGCAGCAGCAGGCCATAGTGGAGTTTCAGCTGCAGCACGCACGGGTCAGTCGCACTACAGAACAGCACCACTTCACCACCAATGACTGGGCCTCCATGCGAGACCTGTGTGCCCTGTTGCGCTGTTTCGAGTACTCCACCAACATGGCCAGTGGCGATGACACCGTTATCAGCGTTACAATACCACTTCTATGTCTCCTTGAGAAAACACTTAGGGCGATGATGGAACAGGAGGTGGCCCAGGAGGAGGAGGAGGAGGATGAGGAAGAGGGGTCATTTTTAGCACTTTCAGGCCAGTCTCTTCGAAGTGACTCAGAGGGAGGTTTTTTGCAACAGCAGAGGCCAGGTACAAATGTGGCCAGCCAGGGCCCACTACTGGAGGACGAGGAGGACGAGGATGAGGAGGAGGTGGAGGAGGATGAGGATGAAGCATGGTCACAGCGGGGTGGCACCCAACGCAGCTCGGGTCCATCACTGGTGCGTGGCTGGGGGGAAAGGCAGGACGATGACGATACGCCTCCCACAGAGGACAGCTTGTCCTTACCCCTGGGCAGCCTGGCACACATGAGCGACTACATGCTGCAGTGCCTGCGCAACGACAGCAGAGTTGCCCACATTTTAACCTGTGCGGACTACTGGGTTGCCACCCTGCTGGATCCACGCTACAAAGACAATGTGCCCACCTTACTTCCTGCACTGGAGCGTGATAGGAAGATGCGCGAGTACAAGCGCACGTTGGTAGACGCGCTACTGAGAGCATTCCCAAATGTCACAGGGGAACAAGTGGAAGCCCAAGGCCAAGGCAGAGGAGGAGCAAGAGGTCGCCAAGGCAGCTGTGTCACGGCCAGCTCCTCTGAGGGCAGGGTTAGCATGGCAGAGATGTGGAAAACTTTTGTCAACACGCCACAGCTAACTGCACCACCACCTGATACGCAACGTGTTAGCAGGAGGCAACATTTCACTAACATGGTGGAACAGTACGTGTGCACACCCCTCCACGTACTGACTGATGGTTCGGCCCCATTCAACTTCTGGGTCTCTAAATTGTCCACGTGGCCAGAGCTAGCCTTTTATGCCTTGGAGGTGCTGGCCTGCCCGGCAGCCAGCGTTTTGTCTGAACGTGTATTCAGCACGGCAGGGGGCGTCATTACAGACAAACGCAGCCGCCTGTCTACAGCCAATGTGGACAAGCTGACGTTCATAAAAATGAACCAGGCATGGATCCCACAGGACCTGTCCGTCCCTTGTCCAGATTAGACATTAACTACCTCCCCATAACCATATATTATTGGACTCCAGGGCACTTCCTCATTCAATCCTATTTTTATTTTCATTTTACCATTATATTGCGATGCTACCCAAAGTTGAATGAACCTCTCCTCTGCCTGTGTGCTAGGCCTAAATATATGCCAATGGACTGTTGCAGTGGTGGCTGACATGAAGCCTGATTCTCTGCTATGACATGCAGACTAATTCTCTGCTGACATGAAGCCAGATTGTCTGTTACGGGACCTCTCTGCTCTGCCTGTGTGCTAGGCCTAAATATATGCCAATGGACTGTTGCAGTGGTGGGTGACGTGAAGCCTCATTCTCTGCTATGACATGCAGACTGATTCTCTGGTGACATGAAGCCAGATCCTCTGTTACGGGACCTCTCTCCTCTGCCTGGGTGCTGGGCCTAAATTTATGAAAATGGACTGTTGCAGTGGTGGGTGACGTGAAGCCTGATTCTCTGCTATGACATGCAGACTGATTCTCTGGTGACATGAAGCCAGATCCTCTGTTACGGGACCTCTCTCCTCTGCCTGGGTGCTGGGCCTAAATTTATGAAAATGGACTGTTGCAGTGGTGGGTGACGTGAAGCCTCATTCTCTGCTATGACATGCAGACTGATTCTCTGCTGACATGAAGCCAGATTGTCTGTTACGGGACCTCTCTCCTCTGCCTGGGTGCTGGGCCTGAATTTATGACAATGGACTGTTGCAGTGGTGGCTGACGTGAAGCCTGATTCTCTGCTATGATATGAAGACTGATTCTCTGCTGACATGAAGCCAGATTGTCTGTTACGGGACCTCTCTCCTCTGCCTGGGTGCCGGGGCCTAAATATCTGAGAATGGACTGTTCCAGTGGTGGGTAACGGGAAGCCAGATTCTCTGCTATGATATGAAGACTGATTCTCTGCTGACATGAAGCCAGATTGTCTGTTACGGGACCTCTCTCCTCTGCCTGGGTGCTGGGCCTGAATTTATGACAATGGACTGTTGCAGTGGTGGGTGACGTGAAGCCTGATTCTCTGCTATGATATGAAGACTGATTCTCTGCTGACATGAAGCCAGATTGTCTGTTACGGGACCTCTCTCCTCTGCCTGGGTGCCGGGGCCTAAATATCTGAGAATGGACTGTTCCAGTGGTGGGTGACGGGAAGCCAGATTCTCTGCTATGGAACCTCTCTCCAATTGATTTTGGTTAATTTTTATTTATTTAATTTTTATTTTAATTAATTTCCCTATCCACATTTGTTTGCAGGGGATTTACCTACATGTTGCTGCCTTTTGCAGCCCTCTAGCCCTTTCCTGGGCTGTTTTACAGCCGTTTTAGTGCCGAAAAGTTCGGGTCCCCATTGACTTCAATGGGGTTCGGGTTCGGGACGAAGTTCGGATCGGGTTCGGATCCCGAACCCGAACATTTCCGGGATGTTCGGCCGAACTTCTCGAACCCGAACATCCAGGTGTTCGCTCAACTCTAGTCAGGAGTTGAACCAGGAGAACCAAAACATTTTTTTTCTATGCTTTATCATTGAAATTTAATTTTATATATTTTGCTTGTTTTTTCACAAAATCACTTAGACAAAATCATTTACTTTGGAGCCATTTTCTGGATGTGCCAAACAGACACCATATGGTGTCACTCTAAGTGCCTCTGGGTGCCTAGTGCTTTGTGTGGGGTCCATGCATGCAGCCTGAATTGTGCATTGATACATGGTTATTGAATACTTCAACATATGTCTACAATACATCAACAAATGTCACGCGTGCAGTCAATTTTGCTACTGTGGGAATATTTCCTTGAACACCATAGTCTGAGTGCTATAATAGCCCTTAGTGTTTGTGTGTATGTCAGTCTGACATGGTGACTGAATGGATTTCAGTGCCTTTTCTTTCCATACAATGTTGCTATATCAATAATGGGAACTAAATAATGAAATAAATATTTAATTTAGAATTTAATTTTAACCATGGAGATTTTTTTGAGATAAAGGAGAATTAATTGATGAGCTTTTCCTTCTTTCATCACATTAAATACATGTGTAGTGACTGAATTCCGCATATTGGTAGTTTGTTGGCTTAATATGATATTTCCTCAGGGTTATACTTGCCATAGTAGTGTGTGTATTTATTATTATTATATTAAGAGGATATACACACGCACATGGGAGCTATGATATGAATTATGCAAGCTGCATATCTGAAGCTGTTTATGCCCATGTAGGAGTGATGTCACGGAAGTGTGATTATTCACAGAACTGTCAGATTATGCAGTGAACAGCATGATTATCAGGAAATAATCAGACTAGTAAATGAGTGTT
Source organism: Bufo gargarizans (assembly GCF_014858855.1). Classification (NCBI taxonomy): domain Eukaryota; kingdom Metazoa; phylum Chordata; class Amphibia; order Anura; family Bufonidae; genus Bufo; species Bufo gargarizans. The sequence continues at coordinate 370,533,167 of NC_058084.1, read as the reverse complement.
ATCACTTGTCAAGAGAATCTACTTATAACATAATTAGACTTATTCCATTTCTCAGAACAGAATATTAATTATTTATATGTTCCACAGAAATAAGATTGCAATGAAACCCATGTAATTGAGGGAACTGCCATTGTATAATACCTAATACATTTCCTAAATAGCACTTCTCTTTTATTTTTACCAATTCTTCTCTGTTGGTAGGACCCTAATACCCAGCACCAGATGCACCCCCTAGACCAGGGATGCTGAACTTTCGTCCCTCCAGCAGTTCAAAAACTACAACTCCCAGCATGCACTGATAGCTGCAGGCTGTCCAGGCATGATGTAAAAGCTTGAGTGCTGCAGGTTGGGCATTACTGCCCCAGACAAAAGCCCACCCTTTATCAATATCCAAACACTAGTCTTTAAACTATGAAAGTTTCTCCAACATTCAGTTATCATCCATAAGATGACAGGAGATTGAAGGTCATGTGATTCTACAGAACCATAAGTAAGACGTTAGTGAGAAGAGACAATAATGTAACATTAGCAGGCACATAAGATCTGGGTCTGCCCCTCGGAAATCATGAACATTGACATAGGTCCTGGACGTCAAGGAAACTTAGAGCATGCCCAGATTGCTCATGGATGAGTAGAATGACATGACTAGTGATGAACGAGCATCGGCCGGGATGGTTCACAAACGCGATCGTGCGAACGCGATCAAATGTTTGCGAACCGGAAGTTTGCGGCGAACCCCATTCACTTTAATAGCAGGCGGACCTAAAAAACCTTCAGCTTAGATTTGCAGCCACCAAATACTTAGTAGAAGTGCACAAATAGTCCCATAACATGGACAGTGACATAACAGAGGGGCATCATTGACAAAAATTCAGGGGCCATTTTTATGCATCTTAAAGGGAAATTCTCAAAAATGTGCCCTACTGGAGCCTAGAAAAATGTTATTTCCTATCGGTTTGATGTATACAAATGTGCAGCACTCCACGTTTTTGTATCCTGCAGAGTCTATTTAAAAAAAATGCATACGTTAACGTAAATTTTATTTCTACCATGGAACTGTATGGTGAGCGGACACCACTGTACGGCATCAGTCTGAGGCATCTGTTAACGCATACATTTTTGCTATGCATTAAATGGATGGCAAAAATAGGATGTGAACCCAGCCCTAGTGTCAGAATAAGCACCAGTACATAGCGGAGCAGCGTGGCGGAGAGGAGAGGCCGCCATGTACTGACAGAGTGCTAACTGGTCCTGGTGGTCAGGGATAGGATAATTTTCTACTGGGAAATACAGTGCACAGTATAATACACTAGAATCTATATAATATAAAGATATTAGCCCTACCACCGAATGATAATACAATTAGGTGGTCATTTATTATATAGAAATACGTCTATGTTAGGCTTATTTCTGACACAGATTGTGGCGCACAGGTCCATAGCACCGCAATCTGCATATTTTTACCGCTCATGCCAGGTCTAAAAATGGATAGCATGGGCAGGGAAAGGGATACAGTTATGGCCATTCAGATATTGGATACCCCCGCCATAGATTGACCGGAAAACACCTCTGCACAGTGAACGGATAACAACGTCATACCGTGACGGGATAAAAGAGTATAAGGGGGCACAGTACAGTAGAGGGTGGGGGGCACAGTCACATGACCCTGTGATATTAGAAGGTCCTTATGGTGGATGCAGTTCATACGCCACCATAATGAGAGGCAGAGGAGTGAGACAAGGGTGTGATTATGTGGCTATAGATATAAAAATTAACTGTCAGCCAGTACAGGCCCAAAAATTAGCCAATAGCAATTCACCTGACAGCAAAGAACTTTGGATTCTATAGCTGGAGGTACATTAGGTGGTCACAGGATAAATATGTAACTGTCGGCCAGTACAGGGCACAAAAATTAGGCATTCAACTGACATAAAATGCCTTTTATGCCACTGCATTTACCTAAGACAGGGACCATGATTTGTTCTTGGTGGTGTTGGATATTTGTGGTCTGTCATGAGGAAATTCAATCAAACGTAGTCAACTTGTCACATATGTTGAATTCCTCCGAAATCCATGACTCATTTATAGAAATGTGAGGTAGTCCACACTGTCGTGAGCTAGGTGAGTGCGTGATCCCCCCTGCTGAGCTAAACGTTCTTTTGGACAGGACACTGGATGAGGGGCAAGCCAACAGTTACATGGCAAATTCTGCCAGCTCTGGCCACAGGTCAAGCCTGCACATCCAGTAGTCCAGGGGTTCATCGCTTCTCAGAGGGTCTACATCGGCCGTTAACCCGATGTAGTCGTACACTTGTCGGTCTAGGCATTCCCTGAGGCTGGATCCGGAGGACAGCTGTCGATGGGTTGGCTGCAAGAATGATCTCATATCCGAAGTCACCAACACATCTTCAAAACGCCCTCTTCTTGCACGCGATGTTGGATTGTTGCCCGCAACTGTTTCTCTGTGAGTAGAAATTCCTCTGTCAGTGCCCTCAGAATGCAGCATTTCAAGGCCTGGAAGTGCTGCATTCTGTCAGCCCTCTGTGATGGTGCTAACATTTTTGCCATTTTGTGTTTGCAACGGGGGTCTAAGTACGTTTCCACCCAGTACTGGTCCTTGCCATTTATGCTTTTTATATGGGGTGCCCTCTTAAAACACTGGAGCATGAAGGCCCCCATTTGCACTAAACTGGAAGCAATGGAGTGGCCTGGCTCCTGCTCATCATCCAGGATAATGTCATCCTCGTTGTCCTCCCCAAAGCCACGGACAACACCAGGGATCCCAGAAACAATTAAAGCATGCTCTTCTTGCTCCTCCTCCACCACGGCACCATCCTCCTCTGACTCCTCTTCAGACTCCTGTTGACTTGTCTGGAGTAGCCCCCCCTGGGAATTCATCCAGCATTGTGACTTCCTCATCTTCCTGCTCCTCGACGGCTTGATCAGTGACACAATGCAATACACGCTCCAGAAAGAAGGCATAAGGTACGATGTCACTGATGGCACCCTGGCTGTGACTGACCAGTTTCGTGATCTCATCAAATGGCCGCAGAAGTCTGCATGCATCGTGCATGAGCAGCCACTGGCGTGGTGAAAAAATAAAAATCTCCCCAGAACCTGTCCTGCCACAGAGGTCGTACAGGTAGTCATTAACTGCACATTTCTGCTGGATCAGCCTATCAAGCATATACAGACGTGGACAAAATTGTTGGTACCCTTTGGTCAATGAAAGAAAAAGTCACAATGGTCACAGAAATAACTTTAATCTGACAAAAGTAATAATAAATTAAAATTCTATAAATGTTAACCAATGAAAGTCAGACATTGTTTTTCAACCATGCTTCAACAGAATTATGTAAAAAAATAAACTCATGAAACAGGCATGGACAAAAATGATGGTACCCCTAGAAAACACAGAACATAATGTGACCAAAGGGACATGTTAATTCAAGGTGTGTCCACTAATTAGCATCACAGGTGTCTACAACCTTGTAATCAGCCATTGGGCCTATATATATGGCTCCAGGTAATCACTGTGTTGTTTGGTGATATGGTGTGTACCACACTCGACATGGACCAGAGGAAGCAAAGGAAAGAGCTGTCTCAAGAGATCAGAAAGAAAATTATAGACAAGCATGTTAAAGGTAAAGGCTATAAGACCATCTCCAAGCAACTAGATGTTCCTGTGAGTACAGTTGCACATATTATTCATAAGTTTAAGATCCATGGGACTGTAGCCAACCTCCCTGGACGTGGCCGCAGGAGGAAAATTGATGACAAATCTAAGAGACGGATAATCCGAATGGTAACAAAAGAGCCTAGAAAGACTTCTAAAGAGATTCAAGGTGAACTTCATGCTCAAGGAACATCAGTGTCAGATCGCACCATCCGTCGTTGTTTGAGCCAAAGTGGACTACATGGGAGACGACCAAGGAGGACACCATTGTTGAAAACGAATCATAAAAAAGCAAGACTGGAATATGCCAAACTACATGTTGACAAGCCACAAAGCTTCTGGGAGAATGTCCTGTGGACAGATGAGACAAAAATCGAAGTTTTTGCCAAGGCACATCAGCTGTATGTTCACAGACGAAAAAATGAAGCATATCAAGAAAAGAACACTGTCCCTACTGTGAAACATGGAGGAGGCTCTGTTATGTTCTGGGGCTGCTTTGCTGCGTCTGGCACAGGGTGTCTTGAATCTGTGCAGGGTACAATGAAATCTCAAGACTATCAAGGAATTCTAGAGAGAAATGTACTAGCCAGTGTCAGAAAGCTTGGTCTCAGTCGCAGGTCATGGGTCTTGCAACAGGACAATGACCCAAAACACACCGCTAAAAACACCCAAGAATGGCTAAGAGGAAAAAATTGGACTATTCTAAAGTGGCCTTCTATGAGCCCTGACCTCAATCCTATTGAGCATCTTTGGAAGGAGCTGAAACATGCAGTCTGGAAAAGGCACCCTTCAAACCGGACACAACTGGAGCAGTTTGCTCATGAGTAGAGTTGAGCGAACACCTGGATGTTCGGGTTCGAGAAGTTCGGCCGAACATCCCGGAAATGTTCGGGTTCGGGATCCGAACCCGATCCGAACTTCGTCCCGAACCCGAACCCCATTGAAGTCAATGGGGACCCGAACTTTTCGGCACTAAAACGGCTGTAAAACAGCCCAGGAAAGGGCTAGAGGGCTGCAAAAGGCAGCAACATGTAGGTAAATCCCCTGCAAACAAATGTGGATAGGGAAATTAATTAAAATAAAAATTAAATAAATAAAAATTAACCAAAATCAATTGGAGAGAGGTTCCATAGCAGAGAATCTGGCTTCCCGTCACCCACCACTGGAACAGTCCATTCTCAGATATTTAGGCCCCGGCACCCAGGCAGAGGAGAGAGGTCCCGTAACAGAGAATCTGTCTTCATGTCAGCAGAGAATTAGTCTGCATGTCATAGCAGAGAATGAGGCTTCACGTCAGCCACCACTGCAACAGTCCATTGGCATATATTTAGGCCTAGCACACAGGCAGAGGAGAGAGGTCCCGTAACAGAGAATCTGGCTTCATGTCAGCAGAGAATCAGTCTGCATGTCATAGCAGAGAATGAGGCTTCACGTCAGCCACCACTGCAACAGTCCATTGGCATATATTTAGGCCCAGCACACACACAGGCAGAGGAGAGAGGTCCCGTAACAGAGAATCTGGCTTCATGTCAGCAGAGAATCAGTCTGCATGTCATAGCAGAGAATGAGGCTTCACGTCAGCCACCACTGCAACAGTCCATTGGCATATATTTAGGCCCAGCACACACACAGGCAGAGGAGAGAGGTCCCGTAACAGAGAATCTGGCTTCATGTCAGCAGAGAATCAGTCTGCATGTCATAGCAGAGAATGAGGCTTCACGTCAGCCACCACTGCAACAGTCCATTGGCATATATTTAGGCCCAGCACACACACAGGCAGAGGAGAGAGGTCCCGTAACAGAGAATCTGGCTTCATGTCAGCAGAGAATCAGTCTGCATGTCATAGCAGAGAATGAGGCTTCACGTCAGCCACCACTGCAACAGTCCATTGGCATATATTTAGGCCCAGCACACACACAGGCAGAGGAGAGAGGTCCCGTAACAGAGAATCTGTCTTCATGTCAGCAGAGAATTAGTCTGCATGTCATAGCAGAGAATGAGGCTTCACGTCACCCACCACTGCAACAGTCCATTGGCATATATTTAGGCCTAGCACACAGGCAGAGCAGAGAGGTCCCGTAACAGACAATCTGGCTTCATGACAGCAGAGAATCAGTCTGCATGTCATAGCAGAGAATGAGGCTTCACGTCACCCACCACTGCAACAGTCCATTGGCATATATTTAGGCCTAGCACACAGGCAGAGCAGAGAGGTCCCGTAACAGACAATCTGGCTTCATGTCAGCAGAGAATCAGTCTGCATGTCATAGCAGAGAATGAGGCTTCACGTCACCCACCACTGCAACAGTCCATTGGCATATATTTAGGCCTAGCACACAGGCAGAGCAGAGAGGTCCCGTAACAGACAATCTGGCTTCATGACAGCAGAGAATCAGTCTGCATGTCATAGCAGAGAATGAGGCTTCACGTCACCCACCACTGCAACAGTCCATTGGCATATATTTAGGCCTAGCACACAGGCAGAGCAGAGAGGTCCCGTAACAGACAATCTGGCTTCATGTCAGCAGAGAATCAGTCTGCATGTCATAGCAGAGAATGAGGCTTCACGTCACCCACCACTGCAACAGTCCATTGGCATATATTTAGGCCTAGCACACAGGCAGAGCAGAGAGGTCCCGTAACAGACGATCTGGCTTCATGTCAGCAGAGAATAAGTCTGCATGTCATAGCAGAGAATCAGGCTTCACGTCAGCCACCACTGCAACAGTCCATTGTCATAAATTTAGGCCCAGCACCCAGGCAGAGGAGAGAGGTCCCGTAACAGACAATCTGGCTTCATGTCAGCAGAGAATTAGTCTGCATGTCATAGCAGAGAATCAGGTTTCATGTCAGCCACCACTGCAACAGTCCATTGGCATATATTTAGGCCTAGCACACAGGCAGAGGAGAGGTTCATTCAACTTTGGGTAGCATCGCAATATAATGGTAAAATGAAAATAAAAATAGGATTGAATGAGGAAGTGCCCTGGAGTCCAATAATATATGGTTATGGGGAGGTAGTTAATGTCTAATCTGGACAAGGGACGGACAGGTCCTGTGGGATCCATGCCTGGTTCATTTTTATGAACGTCAGCTTGTCCACATTGGCTGTAGACAGGCGGCTGCGTTTGTCTGTAATGACGCCCCCTGCCGTGCTGAATACACGTTCAGACAAAACGCTGGCTGCCGGGCAGGCCAGCACCTCCAAGGCATAAAAGGCTAGCTCTGGCCACGTGGACAATTTAGAGACCCAGAAGTTGAATGGGGCCGAACCATCAGTCAGTACGTGGAGGGGTGTGCACACGTACTGTTCCACCATGTTAGTGAAATGTTGCCTCCTGCTAACACGTTGCGTATCAGGTGGTGGTGCAGTTAGCTGTGGCGTGTTGACAAAAGTTTTCCACATCTCTGCCATGCTAACCCTGCCCTCAGAGGAGCTGGCCGTGACACAGCTGCCTTGGCGACCTCTTGCTCCTCCTCTGCCTTGGCCTTGGGCTTCCACTTGTTCCCCTGTGACATTTGGGAATGCTCTCAGTAGCGCGTCTACCAACGTGCGCTTGTACTCGCGCATCTTCCTATCACGCTCCAGTGCAGGAAGTAAGGTGGGCACATTGTCTTTGTAGCGTGGATCCAGCAGGGTGGCAACCCAGTAGTCCGCACAGGTTAAAATGTGGGCAACTCTGCTGTCGTTGCGCAGGCACTGCAGCATGTAGTCGCTCATGTGTGCCAGGCTGCCCAGGGGTAAGGACAAGCTGTCCTCTGTGGGAGGCGTATCGTCATCGTCCTGCCTTTCCCCCCAGCCACGCACCAGTGATGGACCCGAGCTGCGTTGGGTGCCACCCCGCTGTGACCATGCTTCATCCTCATCCTCCTCCACCTCCTCCTCATCCTCGTCCTCCTCGTCCTCCAGTAGTGGGCCCTGGCTGGCCACATTTGTACCTGGCCTCTGCTGTTGCAAAAAACCTCCCTCTGAGTCACTTCGAAGAGACTGGCCTGAAAGTGCTAAAAATGACCCCTCTTCCTCATCCTCCTCCTCCTCCTCCTGGGCCACCTCCTGTTCCATCATCGCCCTAAGTGTTTTCTCAAGGAGACATAGAAGTGGTATTGTAACGCTGATAACGGTGTCATCGCCACTGGCCATGTTGGTGGAGTACTCGAAACAGCGCAACAGGGCACACAGGTCTCGCATGGAGGCCCAGTCATTGGTGGTGAAGTGGTGCTGTTCTGTAGTGCGACTGACCCGTGCGTGCTGCAGCTGAAACTCCACTATGGCCTGCTGCTGCTCGCACAGTCTGTCCAGCATGTGCAAGGTGGAGTTCCACCTGGTGGGCACGTCGCATATGAGGCGGTGAGCGGGAAGGCCGAAGTTACGCTGTAGCGCAGACAGGCGAGCAGCGGCAGGATGTGAACGCCGGAAGCGCGAACAGACGGCCCGCACTTTATGCAGCAGCTCTGACATGTCGGGGTAGTTGTGAATGAACTTCTGCACCACCAAATTCAGCACATGCGCCAAGCAAGGGATGTGCGTCAAATTGGCTAGTCCCAGAGCTGCAACGAGATTTCGCCCATTATCACACACCACCAGGCCGGGCTTGAGGCTCACCGGCAGCAACCACTCGTCGGTCTGTTGTTCAATACCCCGCCACAACTCCTGTGCGGTGTGGGGCCTGTCCCCCAAACATATGAGTTTCAGAATGGCCTGCTGACGTTTACCCCGGGCTGTGCTGAAGTTGGTGGTGAAGGTGTGTGGCTGACTGGATGAGCAGGTGGAAGAAGAGGAGGAGGAAGCCGAGAAGGAGGAGGTGGCAACAGGAGGCAAAGAATGTTGCCCTGCGATCCTTGGCGGCGGCAGGACGTGCGCCAAACAGCTCTCCGCCTGGGGCCCAGCTGCCACTACATTTACCCAGTGTGCAGTTAGGGAGATATAGCGTCCCTGGCCGTGCTTACTGGTCCACGTATCTGTGGTTAGGTGGACCTTGCTACAGATGGCGTTGCGCAGTGCACACTTGATTTTATCGGATACTTGGTTGTGCAGGGAAGGCACGGCTCTCTTGGAGAAGTAGTGCCGGCTGGGAACAACATACTGTGGGACAGCAAGCGACATGAGCTGTTTGAAGCTGTCTGTGTCCACCAGCCTAAATGACAGCATTTCATAGGCCAGTAGTTTAGAAATGCTGGCATTCAGGGCCAGGGATCGAGGGTGGCTAGGTGGGAATTTACGCTTTCTATCAAATGTTTGTGAGATGGAGAGCTGAACGCTGGCGTGTGACATGGTTGAGACGCTTGGTGACGGAGGTGGTGGTGGTGGTGTTGGTGGTACATCCCCTGTTTGCTGGGCGGCAGGTGCCAACGTTCCTCCAGAGGCGGAGGAAGAGGCCGAGGCGGCAGCAGCAGAATAGGCCGAGGCGGCAGCAGCAGAAGAGGTAGCAGGGGGAGCCTGAGTGACTTCCTTGGTTTTAAGGTGTTTACTCCACTGCAGTTCATGCTTTGCATGCAGGTGCCTGGTCATGCAGGTTGTGCTCAGGTTCAGAACGTTAATGCCTCGCTTCAGGCTCTGATGGCACAGCGTGCAAACCACTCGGGTCTTGTCGTCAGCACATTGTTTGAAGAAGTGCCATGCCAGGGAACTCCTTGAAGCTGCCTTTGGGGTGCTCGGTCCCAGATGGCGGCGGTCAGTAGCAGGCGGAGTCTCTTGGCGGCGGGTGTTCTGCTTTTGCCCACTGCTCCCTCTTTTGCTACGCTGTTGGCTCGGTCTCACCACTGCCTCTTCCTCCGAACTGTGAAAGTCAGTGGCACGACCTTCATTCCATGTGGGGTCTAGGACCTCATCGTCCCCTGCATCGTCTTCCACCCAGTCTTGATCCCTGACCTCCTGTTCAGTCTGCACACTGCAGAAAGACGCAGCAGTTGGCACCTGTGTTTCGTCATCATCAGAGACATGCTGAGGTGGTATTCCCATGTCCTCATCATCAGGAAACATAAGTGGTTGTGCGTCAGTGCATTCTATGTCTTTCACCGCTGGGGAAGGGCTAGGTGGATGCCCTTGGGAAACCCTGCCAGCGGAGTCTTCAAACAGCATAAGAGACTGCTGCATAACTTGAGGCTGAGACAGTTTCCCTGGTATGCATGGGGGTGATGTGACAGACTGATGGGGTTGGTTTTCAGGCGCCATCTGTGCGCTTTCTGCAGAAGACTGGGTGGGAGATAATGTGAACGTGCTGGATCCACTGTCGGCCACCCAATTGACTAATGCCTGTACCTGCTCAGGCCTTACCATCCTTAGAACGGCATTGGGCCCCACCATATATCGCTGTAAATTCTGGCGGCTACTGGGACCTGAGGTAGTTGGTACACTAGGACGTGTGGATGTGGCAGAACGGCCACGTCCTCTCCCAGCACCAGAGGGTCCACTAACACCACCACGACCATGTCCACGTCCGCGTCCCTTACTAGATGTTTTTCTCATTGTTATGGTTCACCACAACAACAAATATATTATTTGGCCCAATGTATTGTATTCAAATTCAGCGGGATATAAATTTGAGGCCTAGTATTTAGGCGCTGGGTGACCGGTATGGATTTAGTGACAGAATTAGACTTGGAAATGCACAGAAGCGTGTGTGTGAAGTTATTCTGAATGACCCAATGTGCACCTTGAATATTATATACCCTTTTTGGGATAGATTTCAAATAGCTCTGATATAGCAGGAACCACTAAATTATGAAATTGCTAAATTGGGAATTGTACTTCAACCCAGAACAAAAAATGTGCTTTGACGGGCACTAAATAACTTTCCCAGCTACAACAGTACAGCGGTAACGAGAGATTTAGAGGGATTTAAATTTGAGGCCTAGTATTTAGGCGCTGGGTGACAGGTATGGGTTTAGTGACAGAATTAGACTTGGAAATACACAGTAGCGGGTGTGTGTGAAGTTATTCTGAATGACCCAATGTGCACCTTCAATATTATATACCCTTTTTGGGATAGATTTCAAATAGCTCTGATATAGCAGGAACCACTAAATTATGAAATTGCTAAATTGGGAATTGTACTTCAACCCAGAACAAAAAATGTGCTTTGATGGACACTAAATATCTTGCCCAGCAACAACAGTACAGCGGTGGGTAACGAGAGATTTAGAGGGATTTAAATTTGAGGCCTAGTATTTAGGCGCTGGGTCACCGGTATGGATTTAGTGACAGAATTAGACTTGGAAATGCACAGAAGCGTGTGTGTGAAGTTATTCTGAATGACCCTATGTGCACCTTCAATATTATATACCCTTTTAGGGATAGATTTCAAATAGCTCTGATATAGCAGAAACCACTAAATTATGAAATTGCTAAATTGGGAATTGTACTTCAACCCAGAACAAAAAATGTGCTTTGACGGACACTAAATATCTTGCCCAGCAACAACAGTACAGCGGTGGGTAACGAGAGATTTAGAGGGATTTAAATTTGAGGCCTAGTATTTAGGCGCTGGGTCACCGGTATGGATTTAGTGACAGAATTAGACTTGGAAATGCACAGAAGCGTGTGTGTGAAGTTATTCTGAATGACCCTATGTGCACCTTCAATATTATATACCCTTTTAGGGATAGATTTCAAATAGCTCTGATATAGCAGAAACCACTAAATTATGAAATTGCTAAATTGGGAATTGTACTTCAACCCAGAACAAAAAATGTGCTTTGACGGACACTAAATATCTTGCCCAGCAACAACAGTACAGCGGTGGGTAACGAGAGATTTAGAGGGATTTAAATTTGAGGCCTAGTATTTAGGCGCTGGGTGACAGGTATGGGTTTAGTGACAGAATTAGACTTGGAAATACACAGTAGCGGGTGTGTGTGAAGTTATTCTGAATGACCCAATGTGCACCTTCAATATTATATACCCTTTTTGGGATAGATTTCAAATAGCTCTGATATAGCAGGAACCACTAAATTATGAAATTGCTAAATTGGGAATTGTACTTCAACCCAGAACAAAAAATGTGCTTTGACGGACACTAAATATCTTGCCCAGCAACAACAGTACAGCGGTGGGTAACGAGAGATTTAGAGGGATTTAAATTTGAGGCCTAGTATTTAGGCGCTGGGTCACCGGTATGGATTTAGTGACAGAATTAGACTTGGAAATGCACAGAAGCGTGTGTGTGAAGTTATTCTGAATGACCCTATGTGCACCTTCAATATTATATACCCTTTTAGGGATAGATTTCAAATAGCTCTGATATAGCAGAAACCACTAAATTATGAAATTGCTAAATTGGGAATTGTACTTCAACCCAGAACAAAAAATGTGCTTTGACGGACACTAAATATCTTGCCCAGCAACAACAGTACAGCGGTGGGTAACGAGAGATTTAGAGGGATTTAAATTTGAGGCCTAGTATTTAGGCGCTGGGTGACAGGTATGGGTTTAGTGACAGAATTAGACTTGGAAATACACAGTAGCGGGTGTGTGTGAAGTTATTCTGAATGACCCAATGTGCACCTTCAATATTATATACCCTTTTTGGGATAGATTTCAAATAGCTCTGATATAGCAGGAACCACTAAATTATGAAATTGCTAAATTGGGAATTGTATTTCAACCCAGAACAAGAAATGTGCTTGAACGGACACTAAATAACTCGCCCAGCTACAGCACTAGGGACAGATTTAGCTGGATATAAATTTGAGGCCTAGTATTTAGGCGCTGGGTGACCGGTATGGATTTAGTGACAGAATTAGACTGGGATATGGCCAAAAAATGAACAGACTATTGCTGGTTAAATGCACTTGGTGTGACAGCTTCACCCTGATGTAGGCTTTAGCCAAAAAACAACCACACCATTGAGGGTTAAATGCACTTGGTGACAGGCGCAGCTTGCCCCTGATTTTGTATATGGCCAAAAAATGAACAGACTATTGCTGGTTAAATGCACTTGGTGTGACAGCTTCACCCTGATGTAGGCTTTAGCCAAAAAACAACCACACCATTGAGGGTTAAATGCACTTGGTGACAGGCGCAGCTTGCCCCTGATTTTGTATATGGCCAAAAAATGAACAGACTATTGCTGGTTAAATGCACTTGGTGTGACAGCTTCACCCTGATGTAGGCTTTAGCCAAAAAACAACCACACCATTGAGGGTTAAATGCACTTGGTGACAGGCGCAGCTTGCCCCTGATTTTGTATATGGCCAAAAAATGAACAGACTATTGCTGGTTAAATGCACTTGGTGTGACAGCTTCACCCTGATGTAGGCTTTAGCCAAAAAACAACCACACCATTGAGGGTTAAATGCACTTGGTCGCAGCTTGTGCTGGCGCACCACAAGACACAAAATGGCCGCCGATCACCCCAGAAAAATGAGACTGACAAACGGTCTGTGCAGCCTAAAAACAGTGAGCAATTGAGGATCAGCAGCTCAATGATCCACAGCTGCAGATCGATCAGTTAATCAAGTCCTTTGGAGGAGTTAATCTGCCTAATCTCGCCCTACTGTCGCAGCCGCAACCTCTCCCTACGCTAATCAGAGCAGAGTGACGGGCGGCGCTATGTGACTCCAGCTTAAATAGAGGCTGGGTCACATGGTGCTCTGGCCAATCACAGCCATGCCAATAGTAGGCATGGCTGTGATGGCCTCTTGGGGCAAGTAGTATGACGCTTGTTGATTGGCTGCTTTGCAGCCTTTCAAAAAGCGCCAAGAAAGCGTCACAAAAGCGCGAAGAAAGCGACGAACACCGAACCCGAACCCGGACTTTTACGAAAATGTCCGGGTTCGGGTCCGTGTCACGGACACCCCAAAATTCGGTACGAACCCGAACTATACAGTTCGAGTTCGCTCATCCCTACTCATGAGGAGTGGGCCAAAATACCTGCTGAGAGGTGCAGATGTCTCATTGACAGTTACAGGAAGCGTTTGATTGCAGTGATTGCCTCAAAAGGTTGCGCAACAAAATATTAAGTTAGGGGTACCATCATTTTTGTCCATGCCTGTTTCATGAGTTTATTTTTTTACATAATTCTGTTGAAGCATGGTTGAAAAACAATGTCTGACTTTCATTGGTTAACATTTATAGAATTTTAATTTATTATTACTTTTGTCAGATTAAAGTTATTTCTGTGACCATTGTGACTTTTTCTTTCATTGACCAAAGGGTACCAACAATTTTGTCCACGTCTGTACAAGGTGGAGTTCCATCGCATCGGGCAGTCACAAATCAGATGTATGACGGGCAGGTGGTGTCGCCGCTGAATGTCAGCAAGGCGAGCCATGGCTGTGTAAGATCTTCTAAAATGGCCAGAGATTTTCATGGCCTGCCGCAAGACGTCCTGGACCCCGGGGTGTTTGGCAACGAATCGCTGCATGACTAAGTTCAGGACGTGTGCCATGCACGGCACGTGTGTAATTTTGGATCGAGTAGGAGGAGGAGAAGAGGAGGCAGGCCTGCATGCAATCCGTGGCGGTAACACCAAATCCACACGGGTGCCACGGGTTACATGCTTGATGGCCATCAGAAGGTTCACCCAGTGGGTAGTAAAAGTTATGTACCTTCCCTACCCATGTTTGCTAGACCACGTGTCTGTGGTCAGATGTATCTTGGCACCGACACTGTGTGCCACAGATACATTCACTTGCCGCTGAATGTGGCCATATAGCTCAGGGATGCCCTTCTGGGAGAAATATTTCCTTCTGGGGACCTTTCATTGCGGTGTTCCTATGGCCACACATTTTCTAAAGGCCTCCGAGTCCACCAGTTTATATGGCAGTAGTTGGAGGGCTAGCAGTTCTGACAAGCCAGCGGTCAGCCGTTGGGCAAGAGTGTTATCCGACATCATCAACTTTTTACTCTCTAACATTTGGGGCAAGGAGGCCTGCCTTTTTCCACATGAACGACGGCACTGTGGAAGCTGGAGTGGAGGACAACTGGGAGGAGAGAGGAGAAGGAGAAGCGGCAGGACTGGGAGCACCAGGAGTGTGGCTTTGTGGGTTCTGACGGTGTTGCTCCCACTGGGCTCGTTGATGGGAGGACAGGTGCCTTCTTAAGGCGGTCGTCCCTAGGTGAGTGTTGGGCTTACTGCGACTTATGCGTTGACAGCACAGGCTGCAGATGGCAACACTATTGTCAGCAGCGGACACGTTAAAAAAAGCCCACACTGCGGAGCCATGTGCCAGTGTCCTGGGAGAGCCAGATGTGACCGTGCATGGTGGATGGCTCGTTCCAGATACATTAGCAGTCTGCTTTATGCCTCCTGTGCATTGTAAGTTCTGCCTGCTTCTTCTCCTTCCCCTCCCTATCTGCTGCTCCGTCTCTCCTTCTGAACTCCCCTCCTCTTCCTCTCTTGTGGGCACTTACGTGACGTCCATTGACACGTCATCATCGAATTTGACACCTTCACCACCACTGACATTAGAGATCTCAGAGTAGGCAGCAACAGCAGGAACCACCCTCCTTGGGCTGATCTGGGTACTGTCATCAGACTGCTGGGTGGCGACCATTGATACCTCCTCTTTCTGATCCGATGCCAAGAATGGCTGTGCATTGGTAAGGTCTTGTAATGTATGGGAAAATAATTCCTCTGACTCGAGCGGTAGGGATATGGTGGTGGTGGTGGTGTCTTTGGGGGTGCACACAGCAGAGAGTGAAGATGGTGCAGATAGAGAGGATGAGGAGGGTGCAGAAGCGGAAGGCTGAGTGAGCCACTTAACCAAGTCTGGTGTGTCCTTTGACGTAATCGCACGCACCTTCTGCAACTTCCCACTTAGACTGCGGCCTGGTGCATCTGCCCGACTCCTACTACCCCTGCGGAATGGCCTGCCTCTTACTCTGCCTGTCATTTTCAAAATGACCCTGTGACAAAAGTCCCTATAGAAAAGCAGTATTTGTGAAAGAAGGTATATCACACCCCTGCTTCAATCTGTTTTTTGGGGGGGGGCAACTGGTAAATCACACCAGTAGAAATTATTTCTTTAAATAGTTTTTCACTCTGTGTAGATGCGGTAGAGCAGCAAAACTGCAGTCAAATGCTGCACTACCTAAATGCACAATATAGAAAGTATATTATTGGTATATAGCACCCCTGCTTCAATCCGTTTTTTTGGAGGGCAACTGGTTAATCACACCAGTAGAAATAATTTCTTCAAATAGTGTTTTTCACTCTTTGTAGATGCGGTAACGCAGCAAAACCGCATACAAAGGCTGCACTACCTAAATGCATTGTATAGAATGTATATTATTGGTATATAACAGCCCTGCCTCAATCAGTTTTTTGGGGGGGCAACTGGTAAATCACACCAGTAGAAATTATTTGTTCCAATAGCGTTTGGCATGCTGTGTGGCTGCAGTATCACAGCAGAACCGCACACAACTGCTGCACAATACAATTGCGCTATAATATACTTTCTATGTTAGAAAGTATATTATAAGTATATCACACCCCTCAGTAAGTCAAACCTATCTATAGCACACCTATACCAGTCCTTCAAAGAACTTTTATGGCCCTATTAGCTAACGTTTTGTGTCCCTAACAGTCTGTCTCTGCTCCACACAGCAATCTCTCCCTACACTGGCAAAAGACTGAATGTAAAATGGCGCCCAGATCAGGTTTATTTATAGGGTTGGGGTATGTCCATGTGCTGAAACGTCTCAATTGGCATTCCTGTACCACCTGAAGAATGTGTCATGGATCAAAGTTCTTCACAAAAGAATATGGTGGGCAGAGGTGTTTTCCGGTCAATCTATGGCGGGCCATATGTTCGCCCGTTCGACGAACAGCGAACAAGCAAAGTTTGCCACAAAACGAATGCCGGGTGACCGCAAGGCCATCTCTAGACATGACTTTTCATATTTTGCCACTACTGACTGAGAGCTGCCTGCCGTAGAGATAGAAAAAAAAATCTATAACGGGACCTTTGGATGAACCATAAATGTCTATTATGAAAAGACACAATTATGCTTGGGGCAGCAGTTATGGAATTAATGATCTTAGTTATATTAAAATATTGTTCATTCAAAATATGGCAAAAACTGTTTCTTTAAAGTTTTCTCAATAGACAAGGGTCATCTTGATAAAAAAAGCTTCATTAACATCAGATTTAGCTCGCAGTATCTTTGCAGTATACTGTATGTTTGGTGTATAAGTTTAGGCAGTATTTTTCATTGTACCATTTCGTTAACATTTCTTTAAACTGTATTAACCCTTTCCTGTCATAACATTTTTTTTCTTTCATTTTTGCATTTCTTCTACTCCTTCCAAGAGCCTCCTTCTGTTCTGTTCATATACCCATATGATGGCTTGTTCCTTTTGTGACAATTTGTATTTTTTAATGGCTCCATTATCCTCATCTTATATTGAACAATTGAAAAAAAACTTTTGTATGATGAAACTGTAAAATGCAATTCCCCATTATTTATTGGGCTTTGTTTTTATGGCATTTACTGTGAACTAAATATGACAAGTTATCTTTATTTCAATTCAGTAGTACTTAAAAAAAAAAATTGGAATAAAAATGTTACGTTGTATCACCACATCCTAAAACCCATCACTTTTTAGATATCTATCTACAGGGCTCTTTAAGGACTTCTTTTTGCAGGGTGAGCTGTAGATTTGTTTGGAGGTACTGACGATAAATAACAATACAGGACTCTTAAGATGCCCTGTTATTGGAATGAGTAATACAAAATTACAAGGAATGTTGCTGCAGTATTTTGTATGAGGAAACGCTATACAGGAAAGGCCCTGCTGCTGCTTTGTTGACTCTAGATAACTTCTGCCTGATCGCACTTCCTTGTGATGTCCATGATCCATTTTGATATCTTCCCCATCAAATTTTGATGTTCTTTTATGCGCCTAACATGGTGACCACCGATAACGGGGAATTATTGTTCGATTTCGGAGAGGGAGCTTTATAAACGGCTACGGCTACCACTTCAAAGAAAGCCTGCATGTGAGCTGACCCTGTAAAAGATTTGAGTTGCGGGCCTGAAGGTGAACTGACCTTGTAAAAGATTTGAGTTGCGGGCCTGCAGGTGAGCTGACCCTGTAAAAGATTTTAGGTTTAGGCCTGCAGGTGAGCTGACCCTGTAAAAGATTTGAGTTGCAGGCCTGCAGGTGAATGGACCTTCTAAAAAATTATATGTGAGGACCTGCTGGTGAGTGGACCCTGTAAAAAATTATATGTGAGGGCCTGCTGGTGAGCAGACCCTCTAAAAAAAATATGTGAGGGCCTGCTGGTGACTGGACCCTCTAAAAATTATATTATATTGATATGACGGAAGAGGAGGAGGATGAGAAAAGAAAGATTCAACCATATACCCTTGTTTGTGGTGGAAGGGGTACATGAGAATACAGTCTATTAACTACATGTTCATCAGCATTCCTCTGGTGATGTTGAGAAGTCATAGTCAATCCAGGCCAGCACCTCCAAAGCATAGAGGGCCAGTTCGTGCCATGTGTCCAGCTTGGACACCCAGGAGTTGTAAGGCACTGAGGGATCATTGAGGAGGCTGACACGGTCTGCTATGTACTCCTTCACCATCTTCCAAAAATTTTCTCTCCTTGTGGCAGTAAGCCGCACATCAGGGTGAGGGTGCTGGCAGGGTGTCATGAAACTGTCCCAGGCTTAGGAGAGTGTTGCCCTGCCTCTGTTGGAACTTCTGTGTGTTCCCCTTGTCTCCCCTCCTCGGTTGGCCAAGGAAGTACAGACTCTTGTTGTCAGATGAAAAATTCTATAGCAATTTTTCAACAAGGATCTTCTTGTATTGCACCATTTTGCTCGTTTTCTCCATCAGAGGAATGAGAGGTGAGAAGTTATCTTTGTAGCGGGGGTCGAGAAGGGTAAACAACCAGTAATCTATGCTGTTTAAAAAGCGTATAACGCGCGGGTCGCGTGAAAGACAGACTAACATGAGGTCAGCCATGTGTGCCAGAGTACCAACAGGCGAGACTTCACTGTCGTCATCAGGAGGATAACTCCCAATCTCCTCATCCTCTTCCTCCTCTTCTGCCCACCCACGCAGAACAGATGGAATTAAACTTCCATAGGTACAACCCTCTTTAGCTGAGGCAACCGTCTCCTGCTCCTCCTCATCAGCCTCCAATTCGCGCTGAGAAGACGAACAGGGTGGTCTGGCTATCATCAACCTGTGTAATGTCTTCCCCCATTTCCACCTCTTCCACATACAAAGCCTTGTCCTTAAGGCCTCATGCACACGACCGGTTTTTTTTGCAGTCCGCAAAAACGGGTCCCGTAGTTCCGTGATCCGTGTCTGTTTTTTCTTCCGTGGGTATTCCTTGATTTTTGGAGGATCCACAGACATGAAGGAAAGTAAAATCAAAGTCGTTTTGGTGTCCGCCTGGCCATGCGGAGCCAAGCGGATCCATCCTGACTTACAATGCAAGTCAATGGGGACGGATCCATTTGACATTGACACAATATGGTGCAATTGCAAACGGATCCATCCCCCATTGACTTTCAATGTAAAGTCAGGAGTCCCTATTATACCATCTGATCTGAGTTTTCTCCAATCAGATGGTATATTTTAACTTGTAGCGTCCCCATCACTATGGGAACACCTCTGTGTTAGAATATACTGTCGGATCTGAGTTTTTCACGAAGTGAAAACTCAGCTCTGAAAAAGCTTTTATGCAGACGGATCTTCGGATCCTTCTGTATGAAAGTAGCCTACGGACACGGATCACGGACGCGGATGTCAATCTTGTGTGCATCCGTGTTTTTTCACGGACCCATTGACTTGAATGGGTCCGTGAACCGTTGTCCGTCAAAAAAATAGGACAGGTCCTATTTTTTTGACGGACAGGAAACACGGATCACGGACGCGGATGAACAACGGTGCATTTTACGAGTTTTCAACGGACCCATCGAAAGTCAATGGGTCCGCAGAAAATCACGGAAAATGGCACAATGGACACGGATGCACACAACGGTCGTGTGCATGAGGCCTAATTGTGAGCAGCGAGCATTTGAGAAGACACAGAAGTAGGCTGGTGATGCTGTTAATAGCGTTATCGCCGCTCACCATCTGTGTTGAGTCCTCAAAGTTGCGTAAAACCTCACAGAGGTCAGATATCCATGCCCACTCCTCGCTTGTGAGTGGCGGAAGCTGACTGGAAAGGCGACGACCATGTTACAGCTGGTATTCCACAACTGCCCTCTGCTGCTCACAACCATGCTGCAATCCAACCGACCACCTGCTCGCACTGGGCTGACTTCAAGAGTGATCTCCTTCGCCACCCTGCAAACTGGGACATGAAGCTAGGTATCTTGGATGATTGTTTTTCTTGTGCTCTGGCAGCAGGCATAGTTTCAACGTGCCCAGGGCCAGAATCACAGCCACTTCCCCGTCCCTTAATGCTTGCCTTCTTTATATTAAATGTTATATGCACGCTTGACACACAAGATGTGGCACGGATGTCACAGTTCACAGGAAGCACAGTATATGGAAAAAATATGTAAAAGTATGGAAAAAGAAAAATAGATTTCACTTATATTTTTACTATCTCTTGTCCTGACACACACACGCTATTGCAGCGCAGATGTGACAATTCACTGCAGATACCGTTTATAGGCAAAGTGTGGATAAATTATGGAAAAAATATATTTGTTGTTGTCACTAATATTTTTCCCAATAACTGGGCCTGACACACAGACGCTGTTGCAGCACAGATGAGACAATTACTGCAGGGACCATTTATAGGAAAAATGTGGATAAATTATGGAAAAAAATATAATTGTTTTTGCTAATATTTTTCTTAATTTCTGGGCCTGACACACACACGCTATTGCAGCACAGATGAGACAATTCACTGCAGGCACCGTTTATAGGAAAATTATGGATAAATGATGGAATATATTTTTTGTCACTAATATTTTTCCCAATATCTGGGCCTGACACACAGATGCTATTGCAGCACAGATGTGACAATTCACTGCAGGGATCGTTTATAGGAAAAATGTGAATAAATTAAGGAAAAAATATATTTATTGTTGTCACTAATATTTTTCCCAATAACTGGGCCTGACACACAGACGCTGTTGCAGCACAGCTGAGACAATTCACTGCAGGGACCATTTATAGGAAAAATGTGGATAAATTATGGAAAAAAATATAATTGTTTTTGCTAATATTTTTCTTAATTTCTGGGCCTGACACACACACACGCTATTGCAGCACAGATGAGACAATTCACTGCAGGCACCGTTTATAGGAAAATTATGGATAAATTATGGAATATATATATTTTTTGTCACTAATATTTCTCCCAATATCTGGGCCTGACACACAGATCCTATTGCAGCACAGATATGACAATTCACTGCAGGGATCGTTTATAGGAAAAATGTGGATAAATTATGGAAAACATATAATTGTTTTCGCTAATATTTTTCCCAATATCTAGCCCTTACACACAGAGGCTATTGCAGCACAGATGTAACAATTCACTGCAGGGACCATTTATAAGAAAATTATGGACAAATTATGGAAAAAATATTTTGTTTACGCTAATATTTTTCCCAATATCTGGGCCTGACACATAAGTGCTATTGCAGCACAGATGTGACAATTTACTGCAGGGACCATTTATAGGAAAAATGTGGACAAATTATGGAAAAAATATAATTGTTTTCGCTAATATTTTTCACAATATCTGGGCCTGACACACACACGCTATTGCAGCACAGATGTGACAATTTACTGCAGAGACTGTTTATAGGAAAAATGTGGACAAATTATGGAAAAAATATAATTGTTTTTGCTAATATTTTTCCCAATATCTGGCTCTGACACTCATACACTATTGCAGCACAAATGTGACAATTCACAGTAGGGACGGTTTATAGGAAAAATGTGGATAAATTATGGAAAAAATATAATTGTTTTTTTCTAATATTTTTCCCAATATCTGGCCCTTACACACAGAGGCTATTGCACCTGGGATGTATCAATTCACTGCAGTTCATTTATAAGAAAATTATGGATAAATTATGGAAAAAATATATTTGTTGTCACTAATATTTTCCCCAATATTTGGGCCTGACACGCAGACTCTATAGGAGCACAGATGTGACAATTCACTGCAGGAACCGTTTATAGGAAAAATGTGGATGAATTATGGAAAAAATATATTTGTTGTCACCAATATTTTTCCCAATATCTGGGCCTGACACACAGACTCTATAGCAGCACAGATGTGACAATTCACTGCAGGAACCGTTTATAGGAAAAATGTGGATGAATTATGGAAAATATATAATTTTTTTGTAATTTTTTTTCCCAATATCTGGGCCTGACACACACATGCTATTGCAGCACAGATGTGACAATGCATGCAGGGACTGTTTATAAGAAAATTATGGATAAATTATGGAAAAAATATATTTGTTGTCACTAATATTTTTCCCACTATCTGGCCCTGACACACATATGCTATTGCAGCGCAGATGTGACAATTCACTGCAGGGACCGTTTATAGGAAAAATGTAGATAAATTATGGAAAAAATATAATTGTTTTCTCTAATATTTTTCCCAATATCTGGCTCTGACACATAACACGCTATTGCAGCACATATGTGAAAATTCACTGCAGGGACCATTTATAGGAAAATTATGGATAAATTATGGGAAAAATATATTTGTTGTCACTAATATTTTTCCCAATATCTAGGCCTGATACACAGACGCTATTGCAGCACAGATGTGACAATTTACATGGACCGTTTATAGGAAAAATTGATTGTATTGTATTGTAATTGTTTTCAATAATATTCTTCCTATCTGTGCCCCTGACACACAGAAGGTATTGCTGAACAGATGTCACAAGTCACTGCAGACACCCTCTATAGAATCGCGAAGTATGGAAAAAAAAAAATCAAAGACTACTTTGCAAGATTAAATTGCTGCCACCACACACAATACTACTTAAAAAGACTTTTCAGTCTTTGAAACATTTTAAAATTAAATAAATTGCGATCACAAACTACCTACACTCTCTCTGTCCTTTCCTCAGCACAGCTCTCCCTGACTCGCAATGAGCCAAACATGTGTCATCGGGTGCTATATAGCACCCGATGACGTGTTTAGGCCAGCTGATTACTGTAATGTCAGTAGCTAACATGGCTACTGGCTTTACAGTGATGGCAGAGTAGTTACCTGCACGTTTATTGGCTGCTTAGCAGCCGTGAAACGTGCGGAGAGGAGACTCGAGCATGGCGTTCGAGCACATGCGGTACTCGACCGAGTACCACCATGTGCCGACCATGAGAAGAACAGGTATTCGGCCGAGCATGCTTGCTCAACACTAGTGTTCACCATGCAGGATAAATAGGTAAATGTCCCCCGAGATATACTATTACAACATTGGAATTGTATGAATGTAGAGGTAGTTCTATACATACAAGTGAATTAAACTTTTTTCCTTCATCTGGCATCGTATCTCACCAAGTTTAGGCCAACTGGAGGTTCATTTTTCCATAAATGCATGTGTGATTTATTTTTCAATAGATATATTTTGTTCCATTATTGTTCCTTATCACATGGTTTCTGTATCAGAATTCATAATACAATCTTTACAGTGATACTTGTATTAGGGATATTCTTGGCAAATACCCTATGAGATGTGCTATTGATATTCCCATGCTCTACGACTATGTATTGATCTTATTTAGTTTTTGTTTTATGGCTTTTCATTTTTCTTTTACTTGCAATTAGTTTTGACAATTAATCGTAACGGTAGTTTATTTTGCTATTTTTATGCTGGAGTCTGATGAAGGCCTGTCAGCCGAAACATTACAACTGCTAAACAGCTTTTTGGTAAATATAACACATCAAACTGAACAAGTTTTGTGCTGAAGTTCTTCTTCTACTATACGTTGACGGGGTGGGAACCCTACTCGCAGCACACAGGCAGTGTGCGACAAGGACTGTTTTCTATGTTAATTTTTATTATTCAGTAAAGAGAGACTTAAAGGGTACCTATTAGAGATGAGCGAATTAGATGCTTTGTGGAATTTTACAAACAAATTTGCTTTGTGATGAATTGCACCGCTCCCCGTCATTGTATCCCTCAGATGGTCCATTCATACATGATTGCGGAATCTGATATAAATAACACAGTGTAAAATAACACAGTGAAATCTGTGATGACGTCAGACGTCACTGTGCGATGGTTTTCACGCGAGATCTTCAAGCAAGGTGGCCACGGCCAGCCCATCACAAATACATGGATCAGGAAGGTATGATTTATTTTTTATTTTTTTACACTATTTCAGATTAAATCCATTAGCTACCACGAAGCACTGTGAAATTCAGGCTATGCTGTGAATCGAATTTATCCTGAAATTCGGAACGAAGTACACTTCAATTTAACTCAACACTAGTACCTATCAGTCCTGATGAATTTTCAGAGTAAGCCAATGTGAAATTATATCTAAATCAAAAACAACTATGGCATTATCACAATACAATGTGCAAAACTGTGCCAGCTTTTTTACATTTAACATTTAGTATCTTAGTGAGGGAAATAGGAGTAGCAGGTTTGCCCAAAATACTTTGTCATCAGCCTGACAGCCAATCAGAAAGAAGCATATTAGCTAGTCTTTTAGGCTGTAAGTTAGCTCTGAAGCACAGACACCATTGTGAGCTATGCCACTAATGTGACAGGACGTGTCTGCACGTCTTGGAAAAACATCAATTAGACACATTTTGGGGTTCCGTAGCGATTGTGAAGAAGATATACTTAGATAGAAAGTCAGGTTTTATCAATAATGACAGCATAGGGGCAGCTACAGTGACAGTAGCCAGAGCTAGAGCTGATCATATATAGACTGCTGCACTGCACACAGATCATTTAACCCCTTAAGGACCAGGATTATTTTTACCTTAGGGACCAGGCCATTTTTTGCTAATCTGACCAGTGTCAAATTATGTGTGAATAACTTTAAAACGCTTTTACTTATCCAGGCCATTCTGAGATTCTTTTATCGTCACATATTATACTTCATGACACTGGTAAAATGGAGTAAAAAAAAAAATCTGTTTTATTTATAAAAAATACCAAATTTACCAAAACTTTGCACATTTCCAAGTTTCAATTTCTCTACTTCTATAATACATAGTAATACCTCCAAAAATAGTTATTTATTTACATTACCCATATGTCTACTTCATGTTTGGATCATTTGGGGAATGCCATTGCATTTTTTGGGGACATTACAAGACTTAGAAGTTTAGAAGCAAATCTTGACATTTTTCAGAAATTTTCCAAAACCTACTTTTTAAGGACCAGTTCAGGTCTGAAGTCACTTTATGAGGCTCACATAATAGAAACCACTCAAAAATGATCCCATTTTGGAAACTACACCCCTCAAGGTATTCCAAACTGAGTTTACAAACTTTGTTAACCCTTTAGGTGTTCCACAAGAGTTATTGGCAAATGGATTTAAATTTTTGGGGCAAATTTTCCATTTTAATCTATTTTTTCCAGTAACAAAGCAAGGCTCAACAGCCAAACAAAACTCAATATTTATTGCCCTGTTTCTGTAGTTTATAGAAACACCCCAAATGTGGTTGTAAACTACTGTACGGGCACACTGCAAGGCGCAGAAGGAAAGGAACACCATATGGTTTCTGGAAGGCAGATTTTGCTGGACTGGTTTATTTACACCATTTCCTATTTGAAGCCCCCCTGATGCACCCCTAGAGTAGAAACTCCCAAAAAGTGACCCCATGTTGGAAATTACGGGATAAGTTGGCAGTTTTGTTGGGACTATTTTTAGGGTACATAAGATTTTTGGTTGCTTTATATTACATTTTTGTGAGGCAAGGTTACCAAAAATTTTAATTCTGAAATTTTATCTCCATTTGCCAATAACTCTTGTGGAACTCCTAAAGGGTTAACAAAGTTTGTAAAATCAGTTTTAAATACCTTGAGGCGTGTAATGTCTTTTTTTTTATTTTTTTATTTTTTTTATAAACAATTTTTTTATTTTTGTTGTTTTGTAAAGCAATAGTATACATACATGTCGATAAATCAGCGTTGAATGACATAAAGTAGCATACGGCATGATGACAGATAGTCTTACAGTGCATGTTACAAATAGAACATTAAAGTTAACAAGGAACTTAAGGGGGCAGAGGGGATGGGGAAGAGGGGGGAGGGAGGGGGGGAGGGGGGAGAGAAGGGAAGGATAAAGGATAAAGGGAGTCAGTCACGTTTAATTAAGAAATGGATACATCACAAATGTAATATACCACACATGCGGTGTCAAGAGAAATGTCTATATTGTTTCCAGCGGGTCCAGATCAGGAGAAAAATGGGTCTAGAATTTAATTCCCAATGGGATAGTTCCTCCAGCCGATAAATCTGGTCAACTTTATTAAGCCAGTGTTCAATATTTGGGGTCTCAGTAGAACGCCACAAAGTTGGAATAAGTAGGCGTGCTGCAGACATTAGGGATGAAAATAAGGCTAATGTATGTTTGTCCCCGCCACGGATGCCAAATGATAACAAAGCGATCTCAGAGGCACATGGGAAGTCAGACTCACATATCTTATTGCTAATTTGGAAGATATCTTTCCACCATCCAGAGATCTTGGGACAATCCCACCAAATATGGAGGAATGTACCCTTGCTAACTCCACACCTCCAACAATGGTCTGGGACAGTGGGGAAGAATTTTGAGATTTTATCTGGTGTTCTATACCAGCGTGACAAGACTTTGTATCCATTCTCTTGGACTCAGACACATCGTGAGAGCTTATGGGGAATAGTGCAAAGTTTGAGAACTTCCTTATGTGAGAAGCTTTTCTTTAAGTCACCCTCCCATATGCCTATGAAAGCAGGTTTGACATCCGTGGCTGGGAGATTTATTTGCTTGTACAAAGTAGATATGAGCTTGGGAGGATATTTGGGAGTAGTAATTAGGTTTTCAAACCAATTTGGAGTCTTTTGAGCGTTGAGTGTTTTTGCCCATGTTAAGAGGTCTTTCTTTATGTAATTAGTGAGTAAACTGTTAGAGGGAGGAAGGTTTAGTGCTTCAAATAGAAGTGGATCTGGTAAAATACCGCCACTTTTATCTAGTAAGTCTAGTATAGGTTTGTTGAAAGATCTAAGTTCAATAGGGGAGGACTCTTTTAATTCTCTAGGAGCTAGTGATATCATGTCTTTCACTAGTAGCCAAGGAGAAGGTAGGGTTAGTGCCCGATGATTGGCGGAGAACCACTCCCATACCTTGATAGTATTGGAAATTAACGGGTTAGGTATTGAAGTTCGAGCAGGGAGTGATCTGTCCGCCAACAACAAGGCCCTAAGAGTGGACGGAAAATACACATTCTCCAAAGCTAACCATTGTTTCTGCTTATGGGGTCTAAGCCAGTCTATAAGTCTACATAGGTGTATTGCCTTCATGTATTTTTCTGGGTCAGGGAGGCCTATTCCACCCAAATGTTTGGGCTTGGTTAAAGTCGCAAAGGAGATCCTGGGTTTCCTTCCCTGCCAGATAAATTTCCTGATATAGTTATTCAAGGAGCGGAAGTATGAGTTAGGTATTGGTATTGGGAGGACTTGCATCAGGTAGGTAAGCCTGGGTATCACCAATGACATAACCATATTTTTCCTTCCAAACCAGGATAGGTAATGGTGATTCAATGAGTCCAGCTGAGCAGCGATGGCAGATAAGAGGGGTGTGTAGTTAAGGCGGAACAGGTCTGAAAGACGAGAGGTGATCTTAATACCTAGGTAGTTTAGGTGGGGTGAGTTCCAGTCAAAAGGGGAATTAGTTCTAAGAGTAGTGATCATTTTGGAGGAGAGACCACTGTGCAAAATTTGTGATTTATGGGGATTCACCTTAAAGTTAGATATGTACCCAAATTTGGTTAAGAGAGAGGTGATTAATGGCATTGAGATTAAGGGATTGGTGGTGATTATCAGAAGGTCGTCCGCGAAAGCGGCTAACTTGAATTCCAATGTTCCAATTTTTAGGCCAATGATTTCTTTTTCCTGTCTAAGTGCTTGCATCAGAGTTTCCATTACAAGGACAAAAATAAGAGGAGAGAGGGGACATCCCTGGCGGGTACCATTTTTTATGGAGAATCGGGAGGAGATAAGGTTGTTGACAGAAACTGCTGCAGAGGAATTGGTATACATTGCAAAGATAGCGTGTATAAATGGATCAGGGATTTGGAACTTCTGTAAGGTGTGTTTGATAAAGGACCAGTCTATACGGTCGAATGCCTTTTCGGCATCTGTACCTAATAGGACAATCGGCTTCTTTTTGTGAGAGGCAAAGTATAACACGTCTAAGATCTTGGTAGTGTTATCCTTCCCCTCCCGACCCCGCACAAATCCCACTTGGTCCGAGTGTATTAAAGTGGGAAGGAAGGATTGTAATCTGGTAGCCATCATTTTTGCAAGCAGTTTCAAGTCTATATTTAGGAGGGATATGGGGCGGTAGTTTGCACAGGAAGAGGGGTCTTTACCTTCCTTTGGGATTATTGTTATTATCGCATTAGTCATTTCAGAGGATAATGGGACATTCTGCAGAGCTAGGTTACAAATAGGAAGGAAGTGGGGAAGAAGTGAGTCTTGGAATGTCAGGTAATAGGGAGTAGTAAATCCGTCAGGACCAGGGCTTTTTCCTTTAGGAGAAGCCTTTAAAGCTGCGGTCAGTTCAGCAAGAGTGAAAGGGTTTGACAGAGAACTTGTTTGAGAGGGAGATAGTGATGGAAGGTTCAAAGATCTTAAGAAGAGGTTAGTTTCAGTCTCTTTATCCAAGAGAGATTGAACTTGTCCAGGGGGGTTAAGATTATAAAGGGACTCGTAAAAACATTTGAATTGTTCAGCAATTCCCGTAGAGGAGAAAATGGGGGTTCCCTGTGGGGCTTTGATAGAGGTTACATGTCTTGTCTGTTGTCTGCGCTTGATACGACTCATCAAAAATTTGGATGCCTTATTGCCGTGAGCAAAAAATTTGTGTTGCGAAGATAGGTAGTATTTTGCTGATCTCTCATTCAGTAAATTTTTGAGGTCTGCTCTCAGTGCATTAAGTTCATCCAAATGTTGCTGAGCTAAGGATCTTTTATGTAGGGTTTCAAGGGAATGTATCTGGTCTAAAAGGGAAGACAAACGTTTCTCGGATTGTTTCTTTATAAAGGAGCATTTGCTAATAAAATGACCCCTGATAAAGACTTTGTGGGCATCCCAAAGAACGTGAGGGGATATGTCAGGAGTGTTGTTAATAGAAAAGTATTCATCTAGGAGTGACTTAAAGTGGGTCCTGTGTGCCTCGCTGCTCAGAATGGACTCATTGAGCCTCCAAATAGGGGACCTACCCGTGTCTGAAGAAGAACGCAAGGTACAGAATACCGGAGCGTGGTCAGAAATGGATATACTTCCGATCCTTGTATCGGTGCAGAATTGAACCTGATCCTTGGGGATGAAGATATAATCGATTCTGCTATAGGACTGCGCTGGAATGGAATAAAAAGAATAATCAGAACAATTTGGGTTAAGGCATCTCCAAATGTCAATCAAACCCAAACTATGTAATTTAGTATTTAACTTTCTCAGGGCTCTGGCAGAGAAGGAAGACCTTTTGGATGAAGTATCAGTAAGGGGATGCAACGCCACGTTAAGATCTCCTGCTAAAACAAGAGTACCCTCATAATGATTTTCTATTAAAGATAGGGTAGATAACAACCACGATATTTGGTCTGAGTTAGGGGCATATAGGTTTACAAATGTATACATTTTCTGAGAAATATGACCTTTCAAAATAATATATCTCCCATCGGGATCTTGGACGTGGGAAGCATAGATAAAGGGAACATTTTTCTTAAAACCGATGCTCACTCCCCTTGAGGCGGCTCCATCAGCTCCGCAATGGTACCAGTTAGGGAATCTGGAAAAAGATAAATCTGGATATCTATTGTGTTTATAGTGGGTTTCTTGAAGAAAGATTATGGAGGACTTCTCCTTTCCCAGAAGGGAGAAGATTTGAGAGCGTTTCGATGGTGATCTAAGACCCTTCACATTGTAGGTAACTATTTTTAGGTCCGCCATATTACTCTGGTCAGGGTTGGGGTGGAAAAATCAAACCGGTACCTTGCGAAGCGAGGGAGCAAGACATTATACCAGGTGGCTTCAAAAACAGCAAGCATCAGCTCCAAGAACCCAAAATGGCTTTTAAAGGATCCAGACAAAGTGACATGACTGAGGGAAAAGAAATAAAAGATAAAAGAAAGAGCATATCTATAAACACAACAAATAACCAAACTCTGGTAAAACAAGTAGATGATGGGGATTTCCATCAAGGTAGTGAAAGGGGGTAGTGTGGGTAAACCCAAATATTAGGACTTGCCAGTATGTGGGACATGGCGAGCTAAAAGGCAGATGCATCTAATGCTACATATCATTACGCAAGTAATACAACATGTTATATGCTTAGGACAGTCAAGGAGATAGGGAAAATCATGAAAGTGGGAAAGATAGGCAAGATACTAGATAAGGAACATAAAGAATGCTGTTATTGGTTATCTATAGCACCCAAACATTCAGGTAATTCTTCTAGGTGTCAGCAATCCACTCCTGCGTCGGAATCGTTGAAGTTTGGTAGCCGGCGATTTTTCCCATGAGGTGATTCTCGGGATAGCTGGGAGGGATGAGATGTCGGATACCGTATCCCAGTTGGCTATGTCTAAAGGGTTAATGTCCATGGTGACATAAGCTGCTTGGAGATCCTCATATGACGAGACTTTGATGAATTTTCCCGCATGCGAGAATGTGACGCCAAATGGAAAGGTCCATCTATATGGAATTCGATTGCTGCGAAGGTACTCCGTGAGGGGTTTAAGGATCCTTCTTTTTTGCAGGGTTACCGGCGCCAGGTCTTGGTAAATAGAGATCGGAGCGTCACCTAGTGAGATGTTGTTGGTTGTTCTAGCCGCTGCTAAAATCTTTTCTTTGTCTAGGAAGTTCAAAAAGCGGCATATAATATCCCTGGGTGGATCAGAGTCTTTCGGTCTTTGTCGCAGGGCTCTATGCGCTCTTTCTATTATCATGTTTGTAGGATCTTCCCTGCCCAGGAGAGATGAGGCAATATTTTTTATGGTAGTCACCAGGTCTTCCGCGGGCACTGTTTCAGGTACGCCCCTGAATCTGAGATTATTTCGCCGACTGCGATTCTCCTGGTCTTCCATTGCGGCATAAAGAGAGTTAATATGGCGCTGGCATGAGGAGAGAGATTGCCCCACGGCTGAGCTATGCTCCAGAGTTGCCGCTTGTGTGGCCTCTAGGGATTCCACCCTATGGCCTACATGCTGGATTTCTTGTGTGAGGCTGGAGATCTCCTGCTTAAGTGGGGATAAGGCTTCAGCCAGGGCTTGCTTAATAAAGCGTCTTGAAACTGGCAGTTGGCGTGAGCTCACAGACTCACCTCCATCGCTATCATCGTCGGAGGGGCCTTCCTCAGTCTCGGCGGGAGTGCGTTCATCCGCCTGCGCCATCTTGGATTCTTTCATCACGGCCGAGCTGGCCTGTTTTTTGAGGTATTTTGCCATCCCTGCACCTTGGTTCTGGGATTTGGGCACTGCGCCTGTGTCAGTGGTCTTCTGCCCTCCAATCTTGACCATTTCAGCGCTTAAATTCGGACGTAAGCGAGTCCCTTGGCAAGGTAGTGTACGGAGCTCAGCAGTACATGTCCTCTCGGCTCAGACGCTGGCTCCGCCCCCCCTTGAGGCGTGTAGTTTCTTAGATACGGTCACTTTTATGGAGTTTCTACTCTAGGGGTGCTTTGGGGGGTTTTAAATGGGACATGGTGTCAAAAAACCAGTCCAGCAAAATCTGCCTTCCAAAAACCATATGGCGCTCCTTTCCTTGTGCGCCTTGCGTTTGGCCATGCAGCATTTTACGACCACATATGGGATGTTTATGAAAACTACTGAATCAGGGCAATAAATAGAGCGTTAACTCTTGCTTTGTTAACAGAAAAAATTGATTAAAATGAAAAATTTGGCAAAAAATAGCTGTTTTGGCAGAGTTATATATATTTTTTTGTTGACTGTGTACATTTGAGGGGTTAGGTCATGTGTTATTTTTATAGAGCAGATTCTTACGCGGTAATACTTAATATGTCTACTTTTTTAAATGTAATTAGGTTTTTTACTATAATATTCTTTTTTAAACCCAAAAAAATTTGTATCTCCATTGTTTGAGAGTCCGTTTTTTTTTTTTTTTTTTTAGCCAATTGTCTTAGGTAGGGGCTCATTTTTTGTGGGATGAGATGACTGATTTATTTGCACTATTTTGGGGTGCATATGACTTTTTGATCGCTTGCTATTACACTTTTTGTGATGTAAGGGGACAAAAATATAGAAATTGTTCACAAAAAGTGTAATAGCAAGCAATCAAAAAGTCATATGCACTCCAAAATAGTGCCAATAATACCGTCCTCTTATCCCACAAAAAATTAGCCCCTACCGAAGATAATAGGCTAAAAAAAAAAAAACTGACATTTTAAAAAGTAGACATATTAGGTATTGCCGCATACATAAGAATCTGCTCTATAAAATAACACATGACCTAACCCCTCAGATGAACACAGTCAAAAAAATTAATAAAAACGGTTTAAAAAAACATTTTTTACACCTTTTTCTTTTGACTGTGTTCATCTGAGGGGTTAAGTCATGAGAGCCATAGTTTTTATTTTATTTTTCTGGGCGAATCAGGCTTGAGGATAGTTGCCGTGGTACCTCGCACAGGGACAGGGGTGATGCCGTTACCGTGAATTGTGGACAGTACAAGGACATCCCTCTTGTCCTTATATCTGACCAGCAACAGGTTTCCACTGGTAAGGGCACGGATCTCACCCCTGGGAAAGGTACCTGGAGGGGGTGGTTAGGGAGGCTGCATTGATTTCTCTGCACGGTCCCACAAGAGGACGTGGATCTGGTGGCGAGAGACTGGAACAAGGGGATACTAGTGAAAAAGTTATACACATACAGGTGGTAACACTTATCTAGCAGTGGGTGCATAAGGTCCCACACAAGTTTCTCGCTAACACCCAGAGTAGGGGGACATTCTGGGGGTTCAATACGGGAATCTGGCCCCTCATACACACAAAACTTCTAAGTGTACCCTGAGGTACTCTCACAAAGTTTGTACAGCTTCACGCCATACCTCGCCTGCTTAGAGGGAACATACTGGTGGAAAATGAGTCTCCCCTTGAAAGCAATGAGAGACTCATCAACAGCGACCTCCCTTGCAGGTAAATAGGCCTCCAAATATTTGGTCCGAAGTGATCGATGACCGGCCTGATTTTGTACAGGCGGTCATAGGCAGGATCACCTCGGGGGTGACATGCTGCATTATCTGCATAATGCAGGCATTTCCGAATGGCATAAAAACAGTAACGTGTCATGGCCATACAGTAGAGTGGGGTCTGGTTGAGGACCTCCCCACTCCAGTACTGCCTGACACTGTTTTTTTTTACTAAGCCCATGTGCAGGCCCCAAAACATCCTCATATCGGCTGCACTGACCAGAGTCCAGCCACCGGACCTAGCCAGAAAGGAGCCCTTGTGTTGAGCAATGAACTTTTGAGCGAACAAGTTAGTTTGCTCCACCATCAGATTCACACTGTGATCACAAAAAAAAAAAAAAAAAAAAGTCATATTCAGTGAAGCCCACTGTGGGAATCTGGATTACTAATTAGCCAAAAAAGTCAGAAATCACGGGCTCAAAATCCTCTGGGGTACACCAGACAAGTTCACCGGTAGGGGTCTCAGGTGGACTTATCTGGTGGGCCGGAAAACTAGTACGAGCCCCAGCGCGGCTCATATTAGTTTGGGCCATAGGGTCCCTGGCATGAGGGTCCCCTTGCTCCACCTGGTGGCGTCTCCGCTGCCTTGGGGGCTCATCATCATTAGTAGATGATAAGGAGGACGCAGATGACAAGAGGAAAGTGGGGTCCTCCTCGCCCTCACTGGGGCTCTCGGAGTCGGAGGAAAGCAGGGCGTATGCCTCCTCGGCCGAGAAAGTCTGGCGGTCCATAGGGGAGTGTGTGTGTGCGTGTGGTGTGTGTGTGTAAAACTTTATTTAGTGTGCATGTGTGTGGGGGACGGGTGTTCACATTCACTATTCTAACCCACCCTAAACCTAATAAAAAAAATAATAAAAATAAATAAAATAAATGAGAGCCTCAAAAATTAGAAAAAAATAAATAAATAAGTGATTCAAACTCGCTGATCAGCGGTCCGAAGCTGAACAGCGGTGGGGTAGGCAATGCGTTAACATTGGCCGGACGCTAAGAGTGCTGGCCACAGTCAGCGCACACACATAAAAAAAAACTAAAAAAGTGCTTGTGTGTGCTTGTGTGTGTGTGTGTGGGGAGGGGGGGGGATCTGCAGCACCCCTGGGGGTCTAGAGTCGCAAGCTGAGTGTGCTGTGGACCCCAGAAACCCGATCAGGGTGAAGCCCAAAAATAAAACGTTATTTTTTCCCTAAAACTATCCCTGCCTAATCTAACCTTTCCCTGCGAACTTTGAGTGGCTCATGGGGTGCTGAAGGTGCTGGGGGTGCTGGGCTCAGGTGAACAGACGGGCTCCTCTCTCCACGGAAGCAATGTGGAGGAGGAGAGCAGAGCTGGGGGAAGTTAACCACGCCCTCCTGTCAAGCTAATAGGAAGCGATACTGAGAGGTGATGTCACCGCCACCTCTCAGGATTTAAGGATGTGGATTGGTGGTGGATTATCACACCACCAATCACCATCCTATTCTGGGTTATCGGGTCACCGGAGACCCGAATGACTCGGAAACACAGCAAACCGTTTGCTGTGATCGCCGATACGGGGGGTCACAGGACCCCCCTAAGCATTGTCACAGAGTGCCTATTTCCTAGTGATCGGAAATACACAGGGCGTACCTGTACGTCCTGTGTCCTTAAGGACTCGGACATCAGTTCGTACAGGTATGTCCTGTGTTCGTAAAAGGTTAAAGAGATAGTACTCTTTTTTATCTGCAATGTCTGTCTTTTTCTTTCCTAAGGCTTGTTGCAAAGGTTTAATAAAGGGGGCATGGCATTTTTGGTGTAGAAAATGGTCTAAATCTACTCCAGCAGGGGAGCTGGAATAGATTTAGACAGGAGGTGGATACGCCTAAGCTATGTAGAGGCACCGGCAT
The DNA here is from genome assembly GCF_014858855.1 of Bufo gargarizans. NCBI lineage: Eukaryota > Metazoa > Chordata > Amphibia > Anura > Bufonidae > Bufo > Bufo gargarizans. The sequence goes on along the minus strand of NC_058084.1, from coordinate 370,498,301 downwards.
ACACAGCCAGCTAAAGGAGTATTAAGGCCCCTTTCACACAGGCGAGAATTCCGCGTGGGTGCAATGCGTGAGGTGAATGCATTGCACACGCACTGAATCCGGACCCATTCACTCCAATGGGGCTGTGCACATTAGTGGTGATTTTTGCGTATCACTTGTGCGTGGCGTGAAAATCGCATCAAGCTCTATATTGTGTGTTTTTTAACACAACGCAGACCCCATAGAAGTGAATGGGACTGCGTGAAAATAGCAAGCATCCGCAAGCAAGTGCGGATGCGGTGCGATTTTCACGCATGGTTGCTAGGAGACGATCGGGATGGGGACCCGATCTTTATTACTTTCCCTTATAACATTGTTATAAGGGAAAATAATAGCATTCCTAATACAGAATGCTAAGCAAATTAGGGATGGAGGGGTTAAAAAAAAATATATATAATAATTAAACTTACCTCATCAACTGGTTTGCGCAGCCCGGCTTGTCTTCTTTCTTCTTCTTTGGGGACCTGGGAGGAAAATAATCTTTAGTGACGTCACTGCGCTCTTCGCATGGTCCATCACCATGGTCATGGACTATGTGACGGACCATGTGATGAGCGCAGTGACGTCACCAAAAGTCCTCTTCCTCCTAGGTCCTCAAAGAAGAAGAAAGACAAGCCAGGCTGTGCGAACAAGTGGATGAGGTGAGTTTAATCATTTATTTTTTAACCCCTCGATCCCTAATTTACTTAGCATTCTGTATTAAGAATGCTATTATTTTCCCTTATAACCATGTTATAAGGGAAAATATTAAAATCTACTGAATACCTAACCCAAACCCGAACTTCAGTGAAGAAGTCTGGGTTTGGGTCTGGGTACCACATTCAGTTTTTTCTCATGCGCATGCAAAATGCATTGCACTTGTGCAGAAAAAACTGAAGAACGCAACGCAATCGCATACAAAACTCACCCCACTCACAGGCAAAATCGCACGATTTTCCCGCAACGCACCCGCATCCTATCCGGCCCTAAAACGCTGGCCTTAATAAATGACCCCCATAGTGTTTATAAGTCAGGGAAAATACTTGGACTGAACTGACAGTTTCATTTTGTGATCTGCAGTCTCCTTTAACAAACCTCTGATCCATTAATCATTCCTCTGGACTAGACCACCTGTCATGGCAGAGGTTTCCGTACCACAGAGGGCTGCCATTGTCAGACGTTCATTCATTCAATCAGATGTGGCTCAATGAAGCAAAGTCACCTAAAGAACTCCTATCAAAATCTTCACCTGATGTGGTTCAAGAAAACATTTACACAGGCAGCTTGTTGTGCTTATGAATAACTGCCAATTTATTCTACTCTGCATCATATTTACTTTTCTTTAGGAAAAAGTCCATCCTTCGTGTACCATATGTCTTCATTACTAACAATATGCTAGCAGTCAGATGCATATAAACTAATACAAAATATGTAAATTGTGGAAATATAATGAATAATGAATGATTAAATACAAAGGTATGATAATTTATTTCTGCATGTTATGCAAAATGCTTGCTCATATTTTCCTGACTTAAGCACATTCTACACACGTTCTGGTGTGTGCCGCATGCATTATAACCATAAAAATTGTATAATATTTTAATTTGTTTTTTTAGCTACAATGTTTTACAAAGTCAATAGGTACGGACTGAAGGAAATATTGTCAGCATCAAAATATGCATTTTTTCTTGACTAACTTTAACAGGGGAATTACAGGTAAGAAATCCAAGATGTCCACCAAAACCACCAATAAATGAGCTTTAGCACTCCGCAAAATACGGATCCACAAAAATACGGATGACGCCTGTGTGCATTGTGTATTATGCGTAACGGAGCAGCTGGCCCCTAATAAAATAGTTCTATCCTTGTCCGCAATAATAGGACATGTTCTATATTTTTGCGGAACGGACATATGGAAATGGAATGCACACGGAGTAACCTCAGTTTTTTTTTTGCGGACTCATGGAAATGAATGGTTACACTCCACATATGCAAAAAAAAACGGAAACGGACATCTGCAAACATCTGCAAAAAAATCGTAACGGACATGAAAAGAAAAAACTTTGTGTGCATGAGCCGTTATTCTGATGCTTGCACCCTCTTATAGTGAGGCAACTGAAGCCTGGTACAGATGTTTCATGCTGGGTGTGAGGGTGCATTCACATGACCATATGGATTGTGAAGTCAACAAAACGCAGATATGCAAAAAATACAGATGATATCCGCATGTCTGTGTTGCTTCCTTTGTTTTTGTGGATCCATTGTAACAATGCCTATTCTTGTACGCAGGACAGACAACAATAGGACATGTTTTATTTTTTTTGCGAGACTGCGGAACAGAAATATGGATCTGGACAGCACACAGTAGCCTGTTAGCATTTTTCGTGCATCCATTGAAATGAATGGGTCTGCAAAAATATGGTCATGTGAATGGGGCCTAACTGGTACCAACTCCTGTTCTAGTACCTGGGACCGCCAATCCTGGTCTTAACCCCTTAAAAGCTATGGCTAATAGTGACTCCAGCACCTAAGGCACCCTCTGTCATTCCATTAGTGCACTCAATCGGTTTGAATGGCACCCAGGGGCCTCCAGGTCTGCTATGTAAGGAAGCCATACATTTTAGGCTCTGTCTACCCATTTTACCATTGTAAACTATTGACCTCAGCAATCTCTTGTGTGGTAGACCAGCACATCATCTCTGCAGCACAAGGGAAGTGTATGGTAAGGTGTTTATTAGGTCTTTTTTTTAATTATTTTATGGCATTTCTCACCCCAGTGGCCAGATTTATGATGCTTTCAGAAAACCCCAAAGGAAACTTATAAGAAATATATATATCAAATATGATACACGTGTATTTGATATGCTGTTATTTACATAAGGGCTAATGCACATGTTTTTTTTCAACAATCCATGTTCTCCAGATAGTGTCACACCTGTGACAGGTGTTAGAATGTCTAAAAGACTGACTGCACATGAGTGATCTGACAGACTCTTTTGGTTTCACTTTGTGTGTTGCTGGTATGTCCACACCCCCTGTTCAGGTATGGTTCATGTGACCTTTACCTCTCCCCATTTAGTCTGACTTTACCCATCACTCCTTGCTCTGGATAGCTTCATTTGGTTTTGGAAGAGCTGGAGTGTGGTTCTGGTTGAAGTCCTGTTCACTCATCATCCTCAGAAGTTAAGTGTTCCGCTTGTTTTTTGTATCCCCCCCCCCCCTGGTTGTTTTCTAGGCCTCAGCGAGATGCTGGTTCCTTCACCAGAGAAGGAACGGGTTGTCTCTGCCCTGTCATTACCTTTAGGACATCCGAGGGTTACCAGGGTTTTCCATGTACCTGTGTATGGGCATCTTTACCATCGAGAGGTGCCCATACGGACAGGAGTTAGGGCCAGGAGTAGGGTTTTATAGGTGATGACCCTTTTCCTTCCCTAGCGCGGGGCCTAGTGTCTTTTCTCTTCCTTATTGTTGTCTTTTGATGTTCTCCCCTGCTACATCCATGACAGATAGACTGCCATAGGCTCATATTGTATCTCTATTTGCAGCCATTTTTGTACATCCCACATTAGGAAGATGTTTTCTCATAAAAGAATGACTTCTAGGTGTTATGATCAGCAGGGATTTCCTGAATGTCTCATCTTCTCCTGTTTACTCGCATTGCTTATGGAAGCTGAAATGCAACATCCTTAAACATGATCTCTGGGTCAGACGATCACCTTGCTCAACTTTGTTAATTTAGGAAGCGTTTTTTGATTGGCTAGCTTATATATTTTTGTTTTATATACCAGATATACTGCAGTATGATCTCTGTTTATTTTTTTTTCGAGAATCCTTAGTACTCCTTTGAGTTCTTGTTCCTAACCTTAATTTTTTTGTGTCTGAGAAGTATGGTTCTGGTAGTATTCTAGTCCTTTCAATGCTGCTAGCTTTGAAGTATGTTGTTTTACTATGGAATCTATTAACCCCTTAAAGGGAATCTGTCACCAGGGACCTCCCTATCAATCGTTTTTTTATAGAAACATAGCTGTGGTTCACCTGATTGAAATGCTGGTGAGGCTCTGATTCTAAGTTCTGATACTTTTTTTAAATATGAAAATTAGGTGTTTGGTGCAATGAGGGCAGCACCACTGCTCTTGTTATACCCAAGCTCCACTCCTTTCTGTGGACAGTCCATCACCCGCTGCTTTGCCACTGCCAGGCCCTGTCAATCAAAGAAGCCTGGCCAAAAAATGGAGTGTAGCTTGTATGTAACAAGTGCAACATTGATGCTATTGTTGCTCAAAAGGCCTAATTTCCAAGTTTTAAAACAGAGCAACAGAGCCTCAGATCGGCAAAATAAAAACTTTGTTTTAATTAGCTAAACTACAGCTTTGTGTCTATTTAAACAGTTAGGTATGGAAGTCACTAGTAACAGATTTTCATTTTTATATTTTTTATTTCTTCATTTTTCTGGAAATGGTCTTTCATGTGAGGGCTCAATTTTTTGCAGGATAAGCTTACGTTTTCATTGGTACCATTTTGGGTTACATAAGACTTTTTGATTGCTCAATACTCAAGACAAGATGACCATAAAATAGCTGTTCTGGCATTTGTTTTTCTTTTGTGATGTTAAATGGATATTTTTATAGAGCTGGTTGTAACACAGTGACACCAAATATGTCTTTTTTTTTTCACTGACATGGGTAGGAATAATACAAGTCACCCATACATACTAAATGGAAAAACACTGGGTAACACTGACATGGAAAAGGACCTAGGAATTTTAGTGAACAGCAAACTAAGCTGTAAAAACCAGTGTCAGGCAGCTGCTGCCAAGGACAATAAGATAATGGATTTCATCAAAAGGGGCATAGATGCCCGTGATGAGAACATAGTCCTACCACTTTACAAATCACTGATCAGACCACACATGGAGTACTGTGTACAGTTCTGGGCTCCTGTTAACAAGACAAACATAGCAGAGCTGGAGAAGGTTCAGAGGAGGTCTACTAAAGTAATTATGGGAATGAGGTGATTACAGTACCCTGAAAGATTATCAAAATTAGGGTCATTCACTTTGGAAAAAAGATGACTGAGGGGAGCTTTAATTACTATGTATAAATATATCAGGGGTCAGTACAAAGATCTCTCCCATCATCTATTTATCCCCAGGACTGTGACAAGGGGACATCCTCTGCACCTCGAGGAAAGAAGGTTTGTATGCAAACATAGAAGAGGATTCTTTACGGTAAGAGCAGTGAGACTATGGAACTCTCTGCCTGAGGAGGTAGTGGTGGTAGGTTCACTAAAAGAGTTCAAGCTGGGCTTGGATGTATTTCTGGAGTGTAATAATATTACAGGCTATAGCTAGTAGAGAGGGGTCGTTAAACCAGGGAGTTGTCTGATTGCCTGAATGGAGTCGGGAAGAATTTTTTTCCCTTTAAGTGGGGAAAATTGGCGTCTACCTTACAGTTTTTTTTCCTTCCTCTGGATTAACTTGCAGGATAACGGGCCTAACTGGATGGACAAATGTCTATTTTAGGCCTTATATACTATGTTACTATGTTACTTTTTTCAATAGTAAATGGTTTATCCAGTTCAGGACACACCTTTAGGATGCAGCTTAATTTAGAAAATCTGACATGTTTCACTTTATGTGGTAATAACTAGAGTTGAGCGGACACCTGGATGTTCAGGTTCGACGGGTTCGGCCGAACTTCACAAAAAAGTTTGATATTGGGACCCAAACTTGACACGAACTTGACCCCAAACCCGAACCCTATTGAAGTCAATGGAGACCCGAACTTTTGAGCACTAGAATGGCTGTAAAATGTCATGGAAAGGGCTAGAGGGCTACAAATGGCATCAAAATGTGGTTAAGAGCATGGCAAGTGCTCTGCAAACAAATGTGGATAAGGAAATTACTTTAAATAACATAAAATACGTAAAAATAAAAAATTATAATCTTGATCTAAGAGGACAAGGTCCATATGGAGTAGGAGGTTGAGGAGGCAGTGGATGTGGCGGTGTAGGTGAAAGCGGCAGTGGAAGAGGTAGCCTACACTGCTTTTTGGTTTTAAATTATTTTTTTTTTTAATTTTTTTAATTTGGGTACACCCCAAAACATTGGGAAATATATCCTGTGATAATCCCCTCCTGTCGTGCTAAACACACGTTCAGACTTGCTGCAGGGCAGGCCAGCACCTCCAAGGCGCAAAAGGAAAGCTCAGGCCATGTGCCCAAATTGGAGACCCAGAAGTTGCAGGAGGAAGAACCATCAGTCAGTTTGTGTAGGTGTGTGCAAACATACTTCCCCACCATGTTGCACGTCCCCATGATGTTCCCCATGATTTTCACGATCCAATTGGATATATGCTCTATCAACTTTCAATGTTCTTTTCTGCGCCTACCATGTTGATCACGGTTAGCGGTGAATCAGGGTTCCACCCCGGAGAGGGAGCGTGAGAAAAAGAGAACAAACCAAGGGACATCAATGGATGAAATTTAATTGTGATTGGGCAGAAATGTGGGAGAAGCTATCAAAAAAGAAGAATTGAAGGAAAGGAGGTTGGATTTGGAAACGTTAGCCAAGAGAGGCTGCCGCTTTGTTGACTCAAAATTACTTCTGCCTGATCGCACGTTCCTGTGACGTCCAGCATCCATTTGGATATCTTCTCTATCAACTTTTGATGTTCTTTTCTGAGCCTACCATGTTGATCACTGCGAATCAGGGTTCCACGCCAGAGAGGGAGCGTGAGAAAGGGAGACCTCATCCAAGGGAGGTCAATGGCTGCAATGGTAAGGAAGTGGAAATGTGGAGCAAATTTTTAAAGCAGAAGGATCGAAGGAAAAGGCTAATTAAAGACAAATTTGAGAAATTTAACGTTCCTGTCATCTATGCAGAGCAGGGGTTTTTCATCGCCAGAAATGGGTTAATGTCACCCACCAATGGAACAGATTATTTTTAAAAATTTTGGTCACTGTCATCTATGCAGAGCAGGGATTTATTCATGGCAAAAATTGTAAAATGTCCACCCAAGAATGTAACTTGTCTACTAGGTAGAGCAGGGGAATATCACAGCCAAAAATTGGTTAATTTCATCCGAAAATGTAACAGACAAATTAGTGATTTTTTATTACCTGTCTGCTAGGTATAGCAGTGGTATATCACACCCAAAAATTGGTTAATTTAACCCAAAAATGTAAAAGACAAATTTGTGATTTTTTTTAACGTGTCTACTAGGTATAGCAGTGGTATGTAACACCCAAAAAATTGTGAATTTAACCAGAAAATGTAACAGACAAATTTGTGATTTTTTTTTTACCTGACTACGTGGTATAGGAGTGGTATATCACACCCCAAAATTGGTGAAATTCACCTGAAAATGTAACAGACAAATTAGTGAAATTTCATAAAATAAAATACGTACAAATGAAAAAAAAATAGATTTATGAGTTGGAGGTCCATATGGAGTAGGAGTTTGAGGAGACGGTGGACGTAGCGGTGTAGGTGGAAGCGGCGGTGGAGGAGGATGAGGTAGCCAACACTGGTTTTTGGTTTTATTTTTAATTTTTTTATTAGGGTACACCCCAAAAGAGTTGTAAATATCAAAAATGCGATAATGAGCAATTGCACTGTAGTATAACAATGGCTGACGAAGGCACGCCAAAACGCGCATTGGGGTAGCGCCATCCTGGGTTGTTCCACACAGGGTCCTCTTTAGGTGAGCTTTGGCCCCTGCTTTCAACTCCACGGTATTCGGACTTTGGTGTCCCATTACACCTGGTCTTTATTTTTGGTTTGTTGCTTACTTCTCATTTCTGTATTTTGTTAAACATACCATGTTTTACTGCCGTGTGGGGTTCTCTGCTGACCATTGACTCACCTATATACCTGAGTCTATACTTGGTTCATAGGCTGGTCACTGTACCGAGTATTTCTCTATGATCCTTATGTTATGATGTATTATTGACCTGTGTGTTCTCCCAGGGTGGCACTTTTTCTCTTTTCTCCTCTGCTCTCATTTACTTTGTTTACGGCATCACATTTATTAGCCCCTTCATTCATGTATTTTTTAATCATGTTTCAATAAAATATACTTTTATTCTTTGGTACTATGAGCTCTGTCTTCTTGTTTTTCTGCTATTGTACTCGGGAGCTTGTATCGAGTTACCCACCACGGGTCCCCTCTGTGGTAACATTGGGTGGGCATTGTCCTTCCCTCCCCTTGGGATTCCCGGGGTCGTTTTTGTCTTTCTAACAATGGCTAGGCAAAGCCGGTATACATGTCTATTCTGCACAAGGTACAGGACAAGTCCTGTGGGATCCATGCCTGGTTCATTTTAATGAACGTGAGCTTGTCCTTGGCTATGGACAGGCAGCTGCGCTTATCTGTGATAACGCCCCCTGCAATGCTAAACACACGTTCAGATAATACACTGGCTGCAGGGCAGGCCAGCACCTCCAAGGTGTAAAGGGCAAGCTCAGGCCATGTACCCAATTTGGAGACCCAGAGGTTGAAGGGGGCAGACCCGTCATTCACTACGTGTAGGTGTGTGCAGACATACTGCTCCATCATGTTGGTGAAATGCTCCTCCTGCTAAGACGTTCCATTTCAGCTGGTTTTGCTGGTTGTTGTGGCATGCTGACAAAGCTTTTCCAAATTTCGGCCATGCTAACCCTGTCTTCTGAGGTGCTGGCGGTGCCCCAGCTGTGTTGGCGACCTCTTCCTCCTCCTCTGCCTTCGCCTTGAGCTTCCACTATACCCCCGCTGTGGCCACCCAGTAATCAGCACAAGTTAGAATTTGGGCAACTCGGCGGCCGTTGCGGAGACACTGCAGCATGTAATCGCTCATGTGTGCCAGGCTGCCCAGAGGCAACGAAAAGCTGTCCTCTGTGGGAGGTGTATCGTCTGTCTCTTCTGAGCCCCCCAGCCACGCACCAGTGATGGCCATGAGCTGGTCTGGGTGCCACCCTGCTGTGAACATAGTTCCTCCTCCTCCATCTCCTGCTCCTCATCCTCCACCTCGTCATCCTCCAGAACTGTGCCCTGGCTGGACAATTGTGTACCTGGCGTTTGTGGGTGCAGGAACCCACCCTTGGAGCCACTTGTCAATGACTGGATGGAAACCCTATGAAATGGTGCCTCTTCCTCCACCTCCTCCTGTGCCACATCCTCTTCCATCATCGCCAACAGTGTTTTTTCAGGGAGGCATAGAAGTGGGATAGTAACCCTGAGAACGGCGTTATCGGCACTGGCCATGTTGGTGGAGTACTCGAAACAGAGCAACAAGGAACACAGGTCTTGCATGGGGGCCCAGTCATTGGTGGTGAAGTGGTGCTGTTCCGCAGAGCGACTCACCCGTGCGTGCTGCAGCAGAAACTCCACTATCGCCTGCTGCTGCATACACAGTCTGGCCAGCATGTGCAAGGTTTTCCACCTTGTGGGCACGTCACATATCAGGCGGTGAGCGGGAAGGCCGAAGTTACGCTGCAGCACTGACAGGCGAGCAGCATCAGGATGAGAATGCCGAAAGCGCGCACAGACAGCCCGCACTTTATGCAGCAGCTCTGACATATCGGGGTAATTTTTAAGAACTTTCTGTACCACCAAATTCAGCACATGCGCCAAGCAAGGGATGTGCGTCAAACCGGCTAGTCCCAGAGCTGCTATGAGATTTCGCCCATTATCGCATACCAACTGGCCGGGCTTGAGGCTCACTGGCACCAACCACTCATCGGTCTGTTGTTCAAGTCCACAGCTCCTGCGCGGTGTGGGGTTTGTCCCCCCAAACAGATACGTTTTAAAACTGCCTGCCCTCGTTTACACCTGGCTGTGCTGAAGTTGGTGGTGAAGGTGTTACGCTCACCGAATGAGGAGCCAGTAGAGGATGAGGAAGCGGAGTAGAAGGAGGAAGCAACAGGAGGCAAACTGAAGAGCCCTGCAATTCTCAGTGGTGAAACGACATGCGGCAAACTGCTATCCGCCTCAGGCCCAGCCGCCACTGCATTTACCCAGTGTGCTGTTATGGAAATATAACGTCCCTGACCGTGCTTACTGGTCCACACACACACCTGATTTTGTCTCCCACTTGGTTGTGCAGGGAAGGGATGGCACGCCTGGAAAAGTATTGACGGCTGGGGACGACGTACTGTGGGACAGCCACCGCCATAAGGCTTTTAAAACTCTCCGTCTCCACCAGACGGAATGACAGCATTTCAAAGGACAGTAATTTTGAAAGGCTAGCAATTAGGGCCAGCGATCGCAGGTGGGTAGGTGGGTACTTCCTCTTCCGCTCCAGTGTTTTGGAGATGGAGAGCTGAACGCTTCTGTGGGACATTGTGGAGATGCTTGGTGAATGGTGACCCAGATGGTGGTGTTGCTGGCAGATCCTGTTTGCAGGGTGGAAGGTGGCACTGTCACTCCAGAGGTGGATGAAGAGGCCGCGACTGCAGCAGAAGAGAAAGCAGGAGGAGCCAGAGATCTTTCTTGGTTTTTGAGGTGTCTACTCCACTGCAGCTCGTGCTTTGCACTTAGATGCTTGGTCATGCAGGTTGTGCTCAGGTTGAGAACGTTTATGCCTCGCTTTAGGCTCTGATTGCACATAGTATGAAGTACTGCCACGCCAGGGAACTCCTTGGAGCTGGCTTTGGTGTGCTCGGTCCCTTGCTGCGGTGGGCAGTAGCAGGTGTACTGTCTAGAGGATGGTCGCTCCGCTTTTGCACCCTGCTCCCTTTTCTGCTGTGCTGGTTGCTCTGTGCGACCACCGCCTCTTCCTTTCGAACTACACAGGTCACTCGCATGACTTTTATTCCATGTTGGGTCGAGGACCTCATCGTCCTCCACATCATCTTCCACCCAGTCTTCACCCCTGCCCTCCTTGTCAGTCTGCACACTTTTGAAAGCCCCAGCAGTTGGCACCTGTGTTTCGTCATCATCCGAGACGTGCTGCGATAGTCCTCCCATGCACTCATCTTGAAAGATAAGTGGTTGGGCATCGTGCACTAAATCTCTTCCACTTCTGGGGCGGGGATAGGTGGATGGCCCTGGGAAACCCTACTAACAGAGTCATCAAAAAGCAGAATAGACTGCTGCATGACTTGTGGCTCAGACTGCTTGGCTGATTTGCAAGGGGGTGAGGTGAAAGACTAATAGACATCGGCTGCAGCTGCCACCTCTGATCTTTCAGCAGGAGACTGGGTGGGAGACAATGTGAAGGAAATGGAAGCACTGTCAGCAACCCCTGTACTTGTTCAGGCCTCACCATTCGTAGAGCCGCATTAGGCCCGACCAAAAACAGCTGCAGGTTCTGTTGCCTACTCGCACCTGAGGAAGGTGTTTCACTTGTGCGTGTAACTGGCACATATCGACCACGTCCTCTCCCTGCATCAGAAGATCCACCAGCAGCACCACGACTGGGGCCACGTCCCTCATATTTCTCAAATTTAAGATCTTGCTCTAAATAGGTGTTTTATTAATAGCAGAAAAGAACCACAGTATCTAAAGGGTGTATCTCAAAATAACATATGCAGACTAGGCCGCAATTAAAGATTTTTGCCCAAAATTTGTGTTTTTCTAATAGCAGAATAGAACCACAGTATGTAAAAGGGTGTATCTCACACGTACAGATGCAGACTAGGCTGCAATTAAAGATTTTTGCCCAAAATTGGTGTTTTATTAATAGCAGAATAGAACCACAGTATCTAAAGGGTATATCTCACAATGACATATGCAGCAAAGACTGCAAAATTAAATTTTTTGCCCAAAATGGGTGTTTTTTTTTTAAATAGCAGAATAGAAGCATTATATCTAAATGGTGTATCTCACACGTACCGATGCTGACTAGGCCGCAATTGAAGATTTTTGCCCAAAATGCGTGTTTTATTAATAGCAGAATAGAACCACAGTATCTAAAGGGTATATCTCACAATGACATATGCAGCAAAGACTGTAAAATTAAATTTTTTGCCCAAAATGGGTGTTTTTTTTTTAAATAAGCAGAATAGAAGCATTATATCTAAATGGTGTATCTCACACTTACAGATGCTAACTAGGCCGCAATTGAAGATTTGTACCCAAAATGGGTGCTTTTCTAATAGAATAGAACCATAGTATGTAAAGGGTATATCTCACACGTTCAGATGTAGACTAGGCCGCAATTATTATTTTTCCCCAAAATGGGTGTTTTATTAACCGCAGTATCTAAAGGGTGTATCTCACAATAACATATGCAGAAAAGGCTGCAAAATTAATTTTTTTTTGCCAAAATTGGTGTTTTCTGGATAGCAGAATTAAACCACAGTATCTAAAGGGTGTATCTCACACGTACAAATGCATACTATGCCGCAATTAAAGATTTTTGCCCAAAATGGGTGTTTTATTAATAGCAGAATAGAACCACAGTATGGAAAGGGTGTATCTCACACGTACAGATGCAGACTAGGCCGCAATTAAAGATTTTTGCCCAAAATTGGTGTTTTATTAATAGCAGAATAGAACTACAGTATCTAAAGGGTGTATCTGTCACGGAAGGTGTACAGAAAACAAGAAGACACAAAATGAAGATCCGACTGACTGGATCCAAAACTAAGGAACAAAAGGGAGAGCCCTGCAACAGACCTGGCTCTCTCCCTAACTGCTCAGCCTATGCGAAAATCTCAATGGTAGATGATCGCATATTCTCGTACCTCGACTGTATAACACCTGAACACCCTATAATAGTGAGGGGACACGACCACTGGCTCCCTACACTTGATACGGAGGGAGTCAGGGTCACCTGGGATCCAGCAAACAGGAAAACACAAATGAATGAACAAAACTTATCTGTAGAAGACTCAGTAGTAGGATCAGCATGTACACACTCCAGGAAGGAATATAAACCGCAAAGTGATGCAGTATGGGAAGGGATGCAATCAGTGCAACTACATGACAGCTGAGAGAGGCTAACGAGATGAGAAAATGAAAGCAAAACAAAAGGAACCTCAAGGAGGAGGTTCTGAAGGACGTCTGTCAGAGCTTCTCAGATGTCTGGTGGTGACAGTACCCCTCCTTCTACGAGTGGACACCGGACACTCAGAGCCCACCTTCTCAGTATGGGACCTATGGAAAGCCCTGATGAGACGAGTGGCCTTAATGTCCGTCACTGGGACCCACATCCTCTCCTCAGGGCCATAACCCTCCCAATGAACGAGGTACTGGAGAGAACCGCGGACAACACGAGAATCCACAATCCTAGAGACCTGAAATTCAAGAATACCATCAACCACAATCGGAGGAGGAGGCAAAGATGAGGGTACAATGGGTTGGACATAAGGTTTTAATAAGGACTTATGAAAAACTTTATGGATCTTCCAAGTCTGAGGAAGATCAAGATGGTAGGCAACAGGATTGATGACGGACAAGATTTTGTAAGGACCATTAAACTTAGGACCCAACTTCCAGGAGGCAACCTTCAATTTGATATTCTTAGCAGACAACCACACCAGATCACCAACATTCGGGTCCGGACCAGGCACAAGTCTCTTATCCGCCACACGCTTATATCTCTCACTCATGCTCTTTAGATTATCCTGAATCTTTTGCCAAATAGATGACAAAGACGAGGAGAATCTGTCCTCATCAGGTAAACCAGAAGACCCCTCTCCAGAGAATGTCCCAAACTGCGGATGAAACCCATATGCACCAAAAAATGGTGACTTATCAGAGGACTCCTGACGACGGTTATTTAAAGCAAACTCAGCAAAGGACAAAAAAGAACACCAATCCTCCTGATTCTCCGCTACAAAACAGCGCAGATATGTCTCCAGATTCTGATTGATGCGCTCTGTCTGGCCATTCGACTGTGGATGGAAAGCAGAAGAGAATGACAACCGAACCCCCAAGCGAGAACAGAAAGCCTTCCAGAATCTGGAAACAAACTGTGTGCCCCTATCAGAGACTATGACTGAAGGGATACCATGCAATTTGACAATGTGATCAATAAATGCCTACGCCAGCGTCTTAGCATTGGGCAAGCCAGGAAAAGGAATGAAATGCACCATTTTGCTAAAACGGTCCACCACCACCAGAATCACAGTCTTCCCCGAGGAACGAGGCATGTCCGTAATGAAGTCCATGGACAGATGTGTCCAAGGACGGGAAGGAATGGGTAACGGAAGGAGAGGACCTGATGGCCGTGAATGAGGGACTTTGGCACAAGCGCAGGTCTCGCAGGCTGCCACAAAACCCTCAACTGACTTACGAAGCGCCGGCCACCAGAATCTCCGAGCGATGAGATCCACTGTGGCTCTTGCCCCCGGGTGCCTAGCAAGGACAGTATCGTGGTGTTCCTTAAAAATCTTGTGTCTTAAAGCGAGAGGCACAAACAACCTCCCAGGAGGACAAAGATCAGGAGCCTCTGACTGGGCTACCTGCACCTCTGTCTCCAATTCATGATAAAGAGCAGAGACCACCACACCTTCAGCCAAAATGGGACCTGGGTCTTCAAAATTCCCGCCTCCCAGAAAACAACATGACAGGGCATCCGCCTTCACATTATTAACCCCAGGGCGGAACGTGACAACAAAATTTGAATTTCTGTAACCGCAAACACACATTTTTCCAGTTTAGCGTACAATTTATTCTCCCGCAGGATGAGCAAGACCTGACGTAAGTGTTCCTTATAAGTTTTGAAATCAGAAGAAAAAAATCAAAATGTCATCTAGATACACTAATACAAATTTCCCCATTAAATGATAAAAAATGCTGTTCACAAAATGCTGAAAGACGGCTGGAGCATTCATCAAACCAAAAGGCATAACCAAATTCTCAAAATGGCCCTCAGGGGTATTGAAGGCCGTCTTCCATTCGTCTCCTTCTCTGACCCTGACCAGGTTGTATGCCCCTCTTAGATCCAACTTGGAAAAAACTTTAGCCCCAACAATCTGGTTAAACAGGTCCGGGATCAGAGGAAGCGGATAAGGGTCACGAATTGTGATACTGTTCAGCTCCCTGAAATCCAGACATGGTTTTAAAGAACCATCTTTTTTCTTAACAAAGAAAGAAACAGCGGCAACAGGTGACTTCGAGGGTCGTATGTGTCCCTTTCTCAGACTCTCAGAGATATAAGCATGCATAGCGACCCTTTCAGGTTGGGAGAGATTCTATAAACGAGATTTAGGCAGCTTGGCGCCTGGGGTGAGATTAATAGGGCAATCGTACTCCCTGTGCGGGGGCAAGTCCTGAACACCACTCTCAGAGAACACATCCGAAAATTCAGAGAGAAATGATGGTACAATCTTAGTAGAAACCTCAGAAACAGATGTCGTGAGGCAATTCTCTCTGCAAAAGTCACTCCAACCATTTATTTGCCTCGCTTGCCAATCAATGGTGGGGTTATGTTTAGTGAGCCAGGGTAGCCCCAACACTAGAGGAGTAGGCAACCCGCTTAGGATGAAACATGACACATACTCAACATGAGTATCACTCACAATCAAACGGATATTGTGAACTATGCCCTTTAACGATTTCTGAGAATTTGGAACGGAATCAATAGCAAAAACAGGTATAACCTTTTCCAAAGTGCATACCTGGTAACCATGAGTTATAGCAAATTGACTTTCAATGAGATTGACAGCTGCTCCACTATCTACAAAAATCTCTCAAAAAATGTCCTTGCTCTCTAGCGCCACCCTGGCAGATAGGACAAAACGGGAACTACAAGCAAACGGAAAACCTTCAATTTCCGCATCAACCTTGCCAATAGTAACAGATGGAACGTTTTTAGAGGATTTTTTTTCTTTTTGCTACTTTATTACTCTCAAAAAACTGCCTGAATCTCCTAGAGGGACAAACATTTGCCAAATGATTTATACCCCCACAACAGAAACAAACCTTCCCATGAGGGCTGAATCTTCTATTGTCAGAGGCAATCAAACCCAGCTGCATGGGCTCCTGCTCAGAAGGGATTGAGAGCGACTGAGACCCCTGTGCACTGAATGAGACCGCCGCACTGTCCTTGGACTGAGTATGACAGGAAGGAGTGATCTCTCCTCTCTCTCTAAGACGCCTATCAATACAAACGGCCCAAGACATGGCAGAGTCCAAGGAGGTAGGTCTCTCATGAAAGGCAAATGCATCTTTCAATCCCTCTGAAAGACCATGGCAAAATTGACTTCGGAGTGCAGCATCATTCCAACCAGTATCAGATGCCCATCTCCGAAATTCTGAACAGTATATCTCGCGGACTGTTTACCCTGGCATAAAAGACGTAGTCTAGACACAGCCAAAGCAATACGATCCGGATCATCATATATCTGACCCAGGGCTAAAAAAAAATCTTCCACTGAACGGAGGGGCCGTGCCCCCACCAGCAGCGGAAAGGCCCAGGACTGAGCGTTATCCCTGAGCAGCGATATGATGATCCCCACCCTCCGCTCCTCATCACCAGAGGAATGGGGAAGTAGGCGAAAATGGAGTTTGCAAGCCTCTCTAAAACAAACAAAATTCTCACTACCCCCGAAGAACGTATCCGGAAGCGAGATTTTAGGCTCAGAACAAATTCCATGAACGCAAGCAGAAACGGTCACCTCAAACTGAGAGACAATTTTCCGGAGATCTTCTACCTCCAGTGAAAGACCCTGCATGCGGTCAATCAAGGTTGAAACAGGATTCATGCTTAAGACGGTTTGGGCAGTTTATAATGTCACGGAAGGTGTACAGAAAACACGAAGACACAAAATGAAGATCCGACTGACTGGATCCAAAACTAAGGAACAAAAGGGAGAGCCCTGCAACAGACCTGGCTCTCTCCCTAACTGCTTAGCCTATGCGGAAATCTCAATGGTAGATGATCGCATATCCTCGTACCTCGACTGTATAACACCTGAACACCCTATAATAGTGAGGGGACACGACCACCGGCTCCCTACACTTGATACGGAGGGAGTCAGGGTCACCTGGGATCCAGCAAACAGGAAAACACAAATGAATGAACAAAACTTATCTGTAGAAGACTCAGTAGTAGGATCAGCATGCACACACTCCAGGAAGGAATATAAACTGCAAAGTGATGCAGTATGGGAAGGGATTTAAAGTGATGCAATCAGTGCAACAACATAACAGCTGAGAGAGGCTAACGAGATGAGAAAATGAAAGCAAAACAAAAGGAACCTCAAGGAGGAGGTTCTGAAGGATGTCTGTCAGAGCTTCTCAGATGTCTGGTGGTGACAGTATCTCACAGTGACATTTGCAGCAAAGGCTGCAAAATTCAGTTTTTTGCCCAAAATGGGTGTTTTATACTAGCAGAATAGAACCACAGTATCTAAAAGGTGTATCTCACATGTACAGATGCTGACTAGGCCGCAATTAAAGATTTTTGCCCAAAATGGGTGTTTTATTAATAGCAGAATAGAATCACAGTATGTAAAGGGTGTATCTCACATGTGCAGATGCAGACTAGGCCTCAATTAAAGATTTTTGCCCAAAATGTGTGTTTTTCTAATAGCAGAATAGAACCACAGTATCTAAAGGGTGTATCTCTCAATGTCATATGTAGCAAAGGCTGCAAAACTAAGTTGTTTGCCCAAAATGGCTGTTTTTTGGATAGCAGAATAGAAACACAGTATGTAAAGGGTGTATCTCTCACGTACAGATGCAGACTAGGCCTCAATTAAAGATTTGTGCCCAAAATGGGTGTTTTATTATTGGCAGAATAGAACCACAGTATCTAAATGGTGTATCTCACAATGACATATGCAGCAAAGGCAGCAAAATTAAGTTTTTTGTTCAAAATTTGTGTTTTTCTAATAGCAGAATAGAATCATAGTACAAACCGGATTCCAAAAAAGTTGGGACACTATACAAATCGTGAATAAAAACTGAATGCAGTGATGTGGAGGTGCCAACTTCTAATATTTTATTCAGAATAGAACATAAATCACGGAACAAAAGTTTAAACTGAGAAAATGTGGGGGGGCGGAGCTAGCGCCTGAGCCAGATGGTCGTGTGAAGCGCAGCTCCGCTATTACCGATTCCTATAGAAGCTCCTAAACCCAGCTAATCTAGCCCACAATGGTCAAGATCGGGGGACCGAGACCTGCTGATGTCCCAGAGCCGTCCAGACCAAGTTCCCAAGCGGGCGGAATGGAGAAGTTTATAAAGAAAGCGGCACAGTCCTATGCGGCCAGAGAATCCAAAATGGCGCCGGAACCTCCGTGCACGCCGAAGAACAAACAGCAGGCGGAATACACCGCTGAGAAGGTGAGAGACGAGTCCCCTGAAGCAGACGCAGTCTCGCTCTCCAAATCCTTCCTAAAGAAGCCTTGTCTGAAGCCCTAGAACCACTTAAAACCGACCTCCATTCCATAAAAGAAGATGTGAAGCATATAGGGAGGCGGGTGGAAGCTCTGGAGGACGCGAACATGGCTCTCACTGCTCACCACAACGCTACCTCTGATAAGCTAAGTACTCACCAAAAACATTTAAACGCCCTGTACGTGCAGCTGGAAGACCAGGAAAATCGGAGCAGGAGGAACAACCTCCGCTTCAGAGGAGTTCCAGAATCAGTAGGCCCTGATGAAATCCCTGAAGTAGTGATGCAGATTTGCTTAAAACTACTGGGCCCTGACTCCGCACATGAAGTGATTTTAGAACGTGCTCACAGGGCGCTGCGCCCCAAGCCCCAATCTACAGATCCCCCAAGGGACATTATTTGCAAGTTTTTGCACTTTCCCGTCAAAGAGGCTATACTAAAAGGAGCAAGAAATAATCCCCTAGCCTCGTGGGATGACAACCCTATCTCCATATATCAAGACTTGGCCCAATCCACGCTGAAAAAGCGCAAGTCCCTAAAACCTCTCACAGATCTTTTGAGAAATAAGAAAGTAGTGTACAGATGGTTATTCCCGTTCGGGTTGTCCTTTATTCACAATGGACGCAGAATCACCATTCACTCCTATGAAGATTTAGATGGTGCCTATGACATCCTGCAAATCCTGCCGCTCCCCATCGAAAACTGGGAACTTGTTCGGAATGCCTCTGATATACCTACTCTGAATACTGATGGAGCATGGGAGACCCCTCGTACTCAAAGGTCTCATAGGATGAAAAGAAACCGCCAGGCTTCGTCTTCCAAAAGACTGACACTTCCAGATGAGTGATGGTTTTGTCCTCAGGTCTACCCTTCCAGCTCTTAACTGAGACAATACTACTATAGTTGGTATATACGTTGTCAATCCGGTTTTAGTTGCTTTCACACAAAGGTCACTGAGACTGACCATTATAAGTAATTATCCTGCTTTACTTTGATAGAAGCTGGTATTCAACCCGTATCATCTCTCTCCTTAAAAAGGAATCATAATATTGCTAATAGTGCTAGTTAGCTCACATTTCTTAGTAGCTTACTGGTGCTATTGTTACATATGTTTTGGTTTATTTTGTTGTGTTGTTCACCTCTTTTTGTCCTTTGATAGGTCTCAAGAATACTCTGATATGTATGGCCCATATGCTGATGAAAATCTTCTGTTCGGAATGAACCTTTACCTTTTACGGAGCCGTCGCTTACCTCGAGGTGGTACCCTCCCTTCACTCTGGTTGGTTAGTCATACACACTTGACATCTGTATTTTTAGCTGTATCCTTCACCTACACATACTTTAATTATGACAGACTTAAGAGTAGTAACTTATAATGTGAAGGGGTTGAGGTCTCCATCAAAGAGATCAGATCTTTTCTCTTTTACATAAAGAAAGATGCTCTTTAATTTTCCTTCAAGAGACACACTTCAAACATGGAGACTATCCCAAACTCTCCTTTTCAAAATTTCCCACATGGTACCACTGTGGAGCTGGGGGTGCCGCCTCGAGGGGAGTCAGTATTGGCTTTCGTAGGAATTTGCCCTTCCAATACCATTCGCATATACAGGATCCTGATGGCAGATTTCTTATACTCAAAGGCATGATAGGAACTTCAACTTACACCTTAGTGAATATCTATGCTCCAAACACAGATCAGATTACTTGGCTCTCCACGTTAATAGACCTAGTGGAAATTCATAGAGAGGGAATATTGATAATGGCAGGTGACTTTAATCTAGCTTTCAACCCGCTTCTTGACACCACCTCCAAAAAATCGGCCATTTCCCAAAAAGCCCTTAACTTCCTCCATACTAAACTCTCAAACCTTGGAGTGGTAGATATTTGGCGATGTCTTAACCCTCAGGGATTGGACTACTCCTTCTACTCTTCATCTAATAGGTCTTATAGTAGGATAGATTATGTCCTTATTTCAAAGGAACACCTACAGTTATGTGCACTGGCCAAGATAGGAGATATAACTCTATCCGATCACTCCCCTATGTTCTGTGACATTCACCCTCCCATTCGATCCAATAAAAACTCCACTTGGAGATTTAATGAATCCCTGTTAGGTAATGAAAAATATGTAGCACAAATTACCTCCTTCCTTGAAGAATACTTCTCGATTAACAACAACAAAGAGGTCTCACCCCAAACGTTATGGGACGCCCATAAAGCCTTTATAAGGGGCAGACTAATTAGCCTCTGCTCCTT
This sequence comes from Bufo gargarizans, assembly GCF_014858855.1. Taxonomy (NCBI): domain Eukaryota; kingdom Metazoa; phylum Chordata; class Amphibia; order Anura; family Bufonidae; genus Bufo; species Bufo gargarizans. The sequence goes on along the minus strand of NC_058084.1, from coordinate 370,477,757 downwards.
TCTTAAAAAACAAGCCAACAAGAGACTTTCTGACCTATTGTCTAAAATTCATACTTTGGAAAAAGCGCATAAACAATCCCTTTTAGCCCACCACCTCTCAGAGCTTACCTCCCTCAGGACAGAATTAAAGAACTTTCTTAACGAGAGGTCTGCTAAATACTACCTATCTGCACAACAGAAAGTATTTGCGCATGGGAATAAGGCCTCTAAGTTTGCAATACAGAGAATTAGACAGAGGAAAACATCTCGCTTTATACAGAGCATTAGATCGCCTCAAAACACTCTTCTGTTTAAAGCAGAGGAAATTGCAGAACAATTTAGGAAATTCTACGAATCTCTATATAATCTCCCTGCTACAGTACTTCCAAACCCTTCACTTGACAGGAGTTCCAATATTAATGTCTTCTTGTCCTCTCTTAAACTGCCATCATTGTCAGCGCCCCAAAGTGAATCTCTGTCCGAACCATTTACCATCCTGGAATTAAGCTCTGCCATTAAATCGACTCCTAAAGGAAAATGCCCTGGTCCGGATGGACTTCCGATAACCTATTACTCAACCTTCAAAGAAACTCTCCTCCCCTTTTTGCTCCCAATCTATAACCAGGCTTTAAACAAACTCCCACTCTCCGCAGATATGACAAAAGCTACTATCACAGTTATTCCTAAACAAGGCAAGGACCCCACCTTATGTTCAAACTTTTGCCCCATTTCCCTCCTAAATGTAGATCTTAAGTTACTGTCGAAAATGTTGGCCACTAGGTTGCAGAACCTTTTGCCACATCTGATCCACCCAGATCAGGTGGGCTTTGTTAGAGGCAGAGAAGGTAAAGATAACACCACAAAAATACTAAATGCCCTTTATTATGCCTCCTATAGATCCTCCCCCTTAGTATTGCTTGGCACAGACGCCGAAAAAGCATTTGATAGAGTGGATTGGACTTACATCTCTCTCACTCTATCGAAATTTCAGATCCCTACATCATTCATTAATGCTGTCTTCTCTATGTATACCCATTCTTCGGCGTCTGTGTCAGTCAATGATACCTTATCTTCCAGCTTCCCCATTAGCAATGGAACACGTCAGGGATGCCCCCTTTCCCCCCTTCTCTTTGTCCTGGTGATGGAAACCCTTCTACAAGCTCTTAGACAAAACTCTGACATTAAAGGCCTGCAGGTTAGTGGACATGACTTTAAACTTGCTGCATTCGCAGACGATCTCTTAATAGCCACTACCAACCCACTTAAATCTATACCTGTAATCTTGTCCATCCTCACTTTTTTCGGCTCTCTGTCAAACTTCAAAGTTAATGCAACTAAATCTCAGATAATCCATATTGGCCTCTCTTCGCACACCATCACATCTCTCCAAAATGTATCCCCCTTTAATTGGCATACCCAGCATTTGACATATCTAGGAGTAAACTTGTCCCCTTGCCTAGGAGATTTATTTAAACTCAACTACAAACCTCTCTTAGCCTCTATGATCACCCAGATGGACTCTCTAAATTTCCCTTATTTATCCTGGTTTGGGAGAAAAAACATAGTTATGTCCTTAGTAATACCAAAGCTTACATATTTGATGCAAGTACTTCCCATTGAGATTCCCAAGTCCTATTTTTCCCTTCTTAACAGGAATATACGTAAATTTATTTGGAAGGGGAAGAGCCCTCGCATTTCTTTTGAAACCTTGTCAAAACCAAAGTCCAGAGGTGGAATTGGACTACCTGACCCAGAGATTTATATGAAGGCCATCCAGCTTGCAAGAGTAATAGATTGGATCAGAAATCCTTCTCATAAGCTTTGGTTAGGGCTGGAGAATGCTTTTTTGCCTTCCCCTATTCGGGCCCTCATCTTGGCCGACAAACTCACCCTGGTCCCCAATACTATACCGAATCCCTTGATCCGGAACACCTTAAAGGTCTGGAGGTGGTTCTCGGCCAATGTGGGAGCTCTGACCCTCCCTTCTCCTTTCATTTCTATAGGAGATGTAATTTCTTTAGCTCCCAAGGATTTAAGAGACAGCTGCCCCTCTGTTCTTAGGGATACAGAGATGAAGGTTTCCAGATTGTTCACTAAAGATGGAGGTATCCTTTCTGATCAAGATATCTGTGACCTCCTTCAGGTTACAACCAAGAACCCTTTCCTTTTAAACTTTCTTAGAAAGGAATCACTCCGTATTGCTAAAGAAACCTCACCCGCTCAGAACCTTCCTTGGTTTGATAAGATGATTGGGGCCTCTCTATATCCCTCCAAAGCCATATCCAATATTTACAAGCAACTTAAATCCCCTCCTACTGTTGTTAAACCTGCTGCGATTGGGCTTTGGGAAAAAGATCTGCAGCGTACACTGTCCCCTCCTGAAATTCTACAGATCTTGATAGTCCCACATAAAATTTCTAGATGTATTGTCATTCAAGAGAACAGCTACAAAATACTAATGCGCTGGTACAAGACCCCAGACAAGACCTCTCTTTACAATCCACTTTACACCGATACTTGCTGGAGATGCGGCAAAGAGAGAGGCTCTTTCTTCCATGTTTGGTGGTCGTGTGCGTTAATACAGCCATGGTGGTTGGAAGTAAACAAACTTAGCAATCAGATATGCCAAACCTCCTTCCCCTGCACCCCTGAGATCTCACTACTCAGCCTTGGCATTGGAAGATCTAAATCTTGCAAAACAACACTCTTTTCCTTTATGCTGGTAGCTGCCAGATTACTAATTCCTAAACTCTGGTTATCAACGGATGCCCCTAATATTGTACATTGGACGAGTAGACTAGATCAAATCTATCGCTTAGAAGAAATTTCACATTGGGAATTGCGCTCTAGACATGTTTTTCTCAAAATTTGGGCCCCCTGGAGAGAATACAGAAAAGACAACTAACTACTATTACCAAACCCACTATATTTGGTCTCCTTTTCAATACTACTATATATATCCTAGGTCGTGTATATGGTTATTTTCTTAAAACTGCTTACTAGGGATGAGCGAACTCGAACTGTATAGTTCGGGTTCGTACCGAATTTTGGGGTGTCCGTGACACGGACCCGAACCCGGACATTTTCGTAAAAGTCCGGGTTCGGGTTCGGTGTTCGTCGCTTTCTTCGCGCTTTTGTGACGCTTTCTTGGCGCTTTTTGAAAGGCTGCAAAGCAGCCAATCAACAAGCGTCATACTACTTGCCCCAAGAGGCCATCACAGCCATGCCTACTATTGGCATGGCTGTGATTGGCCAGAGCACCATGTGACCCAGCCTCTATTTAAGCTGGAGTCACATAGCGCCGCCCGTCACTCTGCTCTGATTAGCGTAGGGAGAGGTTGCGGCTGCGACAGTAGGGCGAGATTAGGCAGATTAACTCCTCCAAAGGACTTGATTAACTGATCGATCTGCAGCTGTGGATCATTGAGCTGCTGATCCTCAATTGCTCACTGTTTTTAGGCTGCCCAGACCGTTTGTCAGTCACATTTTTCTGGGGTGATCGGCGGCCATTTTGTGTCTTGTGGTGCGCCAGCACAAGCTGCGACCAAGTGCATTTAACCCTCAATGGTGTGGTTGTTTTTTGGCTAAAGCCTACATCAGGGTGAAGCTGTCACACCAAGTGCATTTAACCAGCAATAGTCTGTTTATTTTTTGGCCATATACTACATCAGGGGCAAGCTGCGCCTGTCACCAAGTGCATTTAACCCTCAATGGTGCGTTTGTTTTTTGGCTAAAGCCTACATCAGGGTGAAGCTGTCACACCAAGTGCATTTAACCAGCAATAGTCTGTTTATTTTTTGGCCATATACTACATCAGGGGCAAGCTGCGCCCGTCACCAAGTGCATTTAACCCTCAGTAGTGTGGTTGGTCAAGCTATCACACCAAGTGCATTTAACCAGCAATAGTCTGTTCATTTTTTGGCCATATACTAAATCAGGGGCAAGCTGCGCCCGTCACCAAGTGCATTTAACCAGCAATAGTCTGTTCATTTTTTGGATATATACTACATCAGGGGCAAGCTGCGCCCGTCACCAAGTGCATTTAACCCTCAGTAGTGTGGTTGGTCAAGCTGTGACACCAAGTGCATTTAACCAGCAATAGTCTGTTCATTTTTTGGCCATATACTACATCAGGGGCAAGCTGCGCCCATCACCAAGTGCATTTAACCAGCAATAGTGTGGTTATTTTTTGGCCATATCCCAGTCTAATTCTGTCACTAAATCCATACCGGTCACCCAGCGCCTAAATACTAGGCCTCAAATTTATATCCCGCTAAATCTCACGTTACCGCTGTCCTGTTGTGGCTGGGAAAGTTATTTAGTGTCCGTCAAAGCACATTTTTTGTTCTGGGTTGAAATACAATTCCCAATTTAGCAATTTAAAAATTTAGTGGTTTCTGCTGTATCAGAGCTATTTGAAATCTATCCCTAAAAGGGTATATAATATTCAAGGTGCACATAGGGTCATTCAGAATAACTTCACACACCCGCTACTGTGCATTTCCAAGTCTAATTCTGTCACTAAACCCATACCTGTCACCCAGCGCCTAAATACTAGGCCTCAAATTCATATCCAGCTAAATCTGTCGTTAGTGCTGTAGCTGGGCGAGTTATTTAGTGTCCGTTCAAGCACATTTCTTGTTCTGGGTTGAAATACAATTCCCAATTTAGCAATTTCATAATTTAGTGGTTTCTGCTATATCAGAGCTATTTGAAATCTATCCCTAAAAGGGTAGATCATATTGAAGGTGCACATAGGGACATTCAGAATAACTTCACACACCCGCTACTGTGCATTTCCAAGTCTAATTCTGTCACTAAACCCATACCTGTCACCCAGCGCCTAAATACTAGGCCTCAAATTTATATCCAGCTAAATCTGTCCTTAGTGCTGTAGCTGGGCGAGTTATTTAGTGTCCGTTCAAGCACATTTCTTGTTCTGGGTTGAAATACAATTCCCAATTTAGCAATTTCATAATTTAGTGGTTTCTGCTATATCAGAGCTATTTGAAATCTATCCCTAAAAGGGTATATAATATTCAAGGTGCACATTGGGTCATTCAGAATAACTTCACACACACCCGCTACTGTGTATTTCCAAGTCTAATTCTGTCACTAAACCCATACCTGTCACCCAGCGCCTAAATACTAGGCCTCAAATTCATATCCAGCTAAATCTGTCGTTAGTGCTGTAGCTGGGCGAGTTATTTAGTGTCCGTTCAAGCACATTTCTTGTTCTGGGTTGAAATACAATTCCCAATTTAGCAATTTCATAATTTAGTGGTTTCTGCTATATCAGAGCTATTTGAAATCTATCCCTAAAAGGGTAGATCATATTGAAGGTGCACATAGGGACATTCAGAATAACTTCACACACCCGCTACTGTGCATTTCCAAGTCTAATTCTGTCACTAAACCCATACCTGTCACCCAGCGCCTAAATACTAGGCCTCAAATTTATATCCAGCTAAATCTGTCCTTAGTGCTGTAGCTGGGCGAGTTATTTAGTGTCCGTTCAAGCACATTTCTTGTTCTGGGTTGAAATACAATTCCCAATTTAGCAATTTCATAATTTAGTGGTTTCTGCTATATCAGAGCTATTTGAAATCTATCCCTAAAAGGGTATATAATATTCAAGGTGCACATTGGGTCATTCAGAATAACTTTACACACACCCGCTACTGTGTATTTCCAAGTCTAATTCTGTCACTAAACCCATACCTGTCACCCAGCGCCTAAATACTAGGCCTCAAATTTATTTCCTGCTAAATCTCTCGTTAACGCTGTCCTGTTGTGGCTGGGAAAGTTATTTAGTGTCCGTCAAAGCACATTTTTTGTTCTGGGTTGAAATACAATTCCCAATTTAGCAATTTCATAATTTAGTGGTTTCTGCTATATCAGAGCTATTTGAAATCTATCCCTAAAAGGGTATATAATATTCAAGGTGCACATTGGGTCATTCAGAATAACTTCACACACACCCGCTACTGTGTATTTCTAAGTCTAATTCTGTCACTAAACCCATACCTGTCACCCAGCGCCTAAATACTAGGCCTCAAATTTATATCCTGCTAAATCTCTCGTTAACGCTGTCCTGTTGTGGCTGGGAAAGTTATTTAGTGTCCGTCAAAGCACATTTTTTGTTCTGGGTTGAAATACAATTCCCAATTTAGCAATTTCATAATTTAGTGGTTTCTGCTATATCAGAGCTATTTGAAATCTATCCCTAAAAGGGTAGATCATATTGAAGGTGCACATAGGGTCATTCAGAATAACTTCACACACCCGCTACTGTGCATTTCCAAGTCTAATTCTGTCACTAAACCCATACCTGTCACCAAGCGCCTAAATACTAGGCCTCAAATTTATATCCTGCTAAATCTCTCGTTAACGCTGTCCTGTTGTGGCTGGGAAAGTTATTTAGTGTCCGTCAAAGCACATTTTTTGTTCTGGGTTGAAATACAATTCCCAATTTAGCAATTTCATAATTTAGTGGTTTCTGCTATATCAGAGCTATTTGAAATCTATCCCTAAAAGGGTATATAATATTCAAGGTGCACATTGGGTCATTCAGAATAACTTCACACACACCCGCTACTGTGTATTTCTAAGTCTAATTCTGTCACTAAACCCATACCTGTCACCCAGCGCCTAAATACTAGGCCTCAAATTTATATCCTGCTAAATCTCTCGTTAACGCTGTCCTGTTGTGGCTGGGAAAGTTATTTAGTGTCCGTCAAAGCACATTTTTTGTTCTGGGTTGAAATACAATTCCCAATTTAGCAATTTCATAATTTAGTGGTTTCTGCTATATCAGAGCTATTTGAAATCTATCCCTAAAAGGGTATATAATATTCAAGGTGCACATTGGGTCATTCAGAATAACTTCACACACACCCGCTACTGTGTATTTCTAAGTCTAATTCTGTCACTAAACCCATACCTGTCACCCAGCGCCTAAATACTAGGCCTCAAATTTATATCCTGCTAAATCTCTCGTTAACGCTGTCCTGTTGTGGCTGGGAAAGTTATTTAGTGTCCGTCAAAGCACATTTTTTGTTCTGGGTTGAAATACAATTCCCAATTTAGCAATTTCATAATTTAGTGGTTTCTGCTATATCAGAGCTATTTGAAATCTATCCCTAAAAGGGTATATAATATTCAAGGTGCACATTGGGTCATTCAGAATAACTTCACACACACCCGCTACTGTGTATTTCTAAGTCTAATTCTGTCACTAAACCCATACCTGTCACCCAGCGCCTAAATACTAGGCCTCAAATTTATATCCTGCTAAATCTCTCGTTAACCACCGCTGTCCTGTTGTGGCTGGGAAAGTTATTTAGTGTCCGTCAAAGCACATTTTTTGTTCTGGGTTGAAATACAATTCCCAATTTAGCAATTTCATAATTTAGTGGTTTCTGCTATATCAGAGCTATTTGAAATCTATCCCTAAAAGGGTATATAATATTCAAGGTGCACATTGGGTCATTCAGAATAACTTCACACACACACGCTTCTGTGCATTTCCAAGTTTAATTCTGTCACTAAATCCATACCGGTCACCCAGCGCCTAAATACTAGGCCTCAAATTTATATCCCGCTGAATTTGAATACAATACATTGGGCCAAATAATATATTTGTTGTTGTGGTGAACCATAACAATGAGAAAAACATCTAGTAAGGGACGCGGACGTGGACATGGTCGTGGTGGTGTTAGTGGACCCTCTGGTGCTGGGAGAGGACGTGGCCGTTCTGCCACATCCACACGTCCTAGTGTACCAACTACCTCAGGTCCCAGTAGCCGCCAGAATTTACAGCGATATATGGTGGGGCCCAATGCCGTTCTAAGGATGGTAAGGCCTGAGCAGGTACAGGCATTAGTCAATTGGGTGGCCGACAGTGGATCCAGCACGTTCACATTATCTCCCACCCAGTCTTCTGCAGAAAGCGCACAGATGGCGCCTGAAAACCAACCCCATCAGTCTGTCACATCACCCCCATGCATACCAGGGAAACTGTCTCAGCCTCAAGTTATGCAGCAGTCTCTTATGCTGTTTGAAGACTCCGCTGGCAGGGTTTCCCAAGGGCATCCACCTAGCCCTTCCCCAGCGGTGAAAGACATAGAATGCACTGACGCACAACCACTTATGTTTCCTGATGATGAGGACATGGGAATACCACCTCAGCATGTCTCTGATGATGACGAAACACAGGTGCCAACTGCTGCGTCTTTCTGCAGTGTGCAGACTGAACAGGAGGTCAGGGATCAAGACTGGGTGGAAGACGATGCAGGGGACGATGAGGTCCTAGACCCCACATGGAATGAAGGTCGTGCCACTGACTTTCACAGTTCGGAGGAAGAGGCAGTGGTGAGACCGAGCCAACAGCGTAGCAAAAGAGGGAGCAGTGGGCAAAAGCAGAACACCCGCCGCCAAGAGACTCCGCCTGCTACTGACCGCCGCCATCTGGGACCGAGCACCCCAAAGGCAGCTTCAAGGAGTTCCCTGGCATGGCACTTCTTCAAACAATGTGCTGACGACAAGACCCGAGTGGTTTGCACGCTGTGCCATCAGAGCCTGAAGCGAGGCATTAACGTTCTGAACCTGAGCACAACCTGCATGACCAGGCACCTGCATGCAAAGCATGAACTGCAGTGGAGTAAACACCTTAAAACCAAGGAAGTCACTCAGGCTCCCCCTGCTACCTCTTCTGCTGCTGCCGCCTCGGCCTATTCTGCTGCTGCCGCCTCGGCCTCTTCCTCCGCCTCTGGAGGAACGTTGGCACCTGCCGCCCAGCAAACAGGGGATGTACCACCAACACCACCACCACCACCTCCGTCACCAAGCGTCTCAACCATGTCACACGCCAGCGTTCAGCTCTCCATCTCACAAACATTTGATAGAAAGCGTAAATTCCCACCTAGCCACCCTCGATCCCTGGCCCTGAATGCCAGCATTTCTAAACTACTGGCCTATGAAATGCTGTCATTTAGGCTGGTGGACACAGACAGCTTCAAACAGCTCATGTCGCTTGCTGTCCCACAGTATGTTGTTCCCAGCCGGCACTACTTCTCCAAGAGAGCCGTGCCTTCCCTGCACAACCAAGTATCCGATAAAATCAAGTGTGCACTGCGCAACGCCATCTGTAGCAAGGTCCACCTAACCACAGATACGTGGACCAGTAAGCACGGCCAGGGACGCTATATCTCCCTAACTGCACACTGGGTAAATGTAGTGGCAGCTGGGCCCCAGGCGGAGAGCTGTTTGGCGCACGTCCTTCCGCCGCCAAGGATCGCAGGGCAACATTCTTTGCCTCCTGTTGCCACCTCCTCCTTCTCGGCTTCCTCCTCCTCTTCTTCCACCTGCTCATCCAGTCAGCCACACACCTTCACCACCAACTTCAGCACAGCCCGGGGTAAACGTCAGCAGGCCATTCTGAAACTCATATGTTTGGGGGACAGGCCCCACACCGCACAGGAGTTGTGGCGGGGTATTGAACAACAGACCGACGAGTGGTTGCTGCCGGTGAGCCTCAAGCCCGGCCTGGTGGTGTGTGATAATGGGCGAAATCTCGTTGCAGCTCTGGGACTAGCCAATTTGACGCACATCCCTTGCTTGGCGCATGTGCTGAATTTGGTGGTGCAGAAGTTCATTCACAACTACCCCGACATGTCAGAGCTGCTGCATAAAGTGCGGGCCGTCTGTTCGCGCTTCCGGCGTTCACATCCTGCTGCTGCTCGCCTGTCTGCGCTACAGCGTAACTTCGGCCTTCCCGCTCACTGCCTCATATGCGACGTGCCCACCAGGTGGAACTCCACCTTGCACATGCTGGACAGACTGTGCGAGCAGCAGCAGGCCATAGTGGAGTTTCAGCTGCAGCACGCACGGGTCAGTCGCACTACAGAACAGCACCACTTCACCACCAATGACTGGGCCTCCATGCGAGACCTGTGTGCCCTGTTGCGCTGTTTCGAGTACTCCACCAACATGGCCAGTGGCGATGACACCGTTATCAGCGTTACAATACCACTTCTATGTCTCCTTGAGAAAACACTTAGGGCGATGATGGAAGAGGAGGTGGCCCAGGAGGAGGAGGAGGAAGAGGGGTCATTTTTAGCACTTTCAGGCCAGTCTCTTCGAAGTGACTCAGAGGGAGGTTTTTGGCAACAGCAGAGGCCAGGTACAAATGTGGCCAGCCAGGGCCCACTACTGGAGGACGAGGAGGACGAGGAGGAGGTGGAGGAGGATGAGGATGAAGCATGGTCACAGCGGGGTGGCACCCAACGCAGCTCGGGTCCATCACTGGTGCGTGGCTGGGGGGAAAGGCAGGACGATGACGATACGCCTCCCACAGAGGACAGCTTGTCCTTACCCCTGGGCAGCCTGGCACACATGAGCGACTACATGCTGCAGTGCCTGCGCAACGACAGCAGAGTTGCCCACATTTTAACCTGTGCGGACTACTGGGTTGCCACCCTGCTGGATCCACGCTACAAAGACAATGTGCCCACCTTACTTCCTGCACTGGAGCGTGATAGGAAGATGCGCGAGTACAAGCGCACGTTGGTAGACGCGCTACTGAGAGCATTCCCAAATGTCACAGGGGAACAAGTGGAAGCCCAAGGCCAAGGCAGAGGAGGAGCAAGAGGTCGCCAAGGCAGCTGTGTCACGGCCAGCTCCTCTGAGGGCAGGGTTAGCATGGCAGAGATGTGGAAAACTTTTGTCAACACGCCACAGCTAACTGCACCACCACCTGATACGCAACGTGTTAGCAGGAGGCAACATTTCACTAACATGGTGGAACAGTACGTGTGCACACCCCTCCACGTACTGACTGATGGTTCGGCCCCATTCAACTTCTGGGTCTCTAAATTGTCCACGTGGCCAGAGCTAGCCTTTTATGCCTTGGAGGTGCTGGCCTGCCCGGCAGCCAGCGTTTTGTCTGAACGTGTATTCAGCACGGCAGGGGGCGTCATTACAGACAAACGCAGCCGCCTGTCTACAGCCAATGTGGACAAGCTGACGTTCATAAAAATGAACCAGGCATGGATCCCACAGGACCTGTCCGTCCCTTGTCCAGATTAGACATTAACTACCTCCCCATAACCATATATTATTGGACTCCAGGGCACTTCCTCATTCAATCCTATTTTTATTTTCATTTTACCATTATATTGCGAGGCTACCCAAAGTTGAATGAACCTCTCCTCTGCCTGTGTGCTAGGCCTAAATATATGCCAATGGACTGTTGCAGTGGTGGCTGACATGAAGCCTGATTCTCTGCTATGACATGCAGACTAATTCTCTGCTGACATGAAGCCAGATTGTCTGTTACGGGACCTCTCTCCTCTGCCTGGGTGCTGGGCCTAAATTTATGACAATGGACTGTTGCAGTGGTGGCTGACGTGAAGCCTGATTCTCTGCTATGACATGCAGACTGATTCTCTGCTGACATGAAGCCAGATTGTCTGTTACGGGACCTCTCTGCTCTGCCTGTGTGCTAGGCCTAAATATATGCCAATGGACTGTTGCAGTGGTGGGTGACGTGAAGCCTCATTCTCTGCTATGACATGCAGACTGATTCTCTGCTGACATGAAGCCAGATCGTCTGTTACGGGACCTCTCTGCTCTGCCTGTGTGCTAGGCCTAAATATATGCCAATGGACTGTTGCAGTGGTGGGTGACGTGAAGCCTCATTCTCTGCTATGACATGCAGACTGATTTTCTGCTGTCATGAAGCCAGATTGTCTGTTACGGGACCTCTCTGCTCTGCCTGTGTGCTAGGCCTAAATATATGCCAATGGACTGTTGCAGTGGTGGTTGACGTGAAGCCTCATTCTCTGCTATGACATGCAGACTGATTCTCTGCTGACATGAAGCCAGATTGTCTGTTACGGGACCTCTCTCCTCTGCCTGTGTGTGTGCTGGGCCTAAATATATGCCAATGGACTGTTGCAGTGGTGGCTGACGTGAAGCCTCATTCTCTGCTATGACATGCAGACTAATTCTCTGCTGACATGAAGACAGATTCTCTGTTACGGGACCTCCCTCCTCTGCCTGGGTGCTGGGCCTAAATATATGCCAATGGACTGTTGCAGTGGTGGCTGACGTGAAGCCTGATTTTCTGCTATGACATGCAGACTAATTCTCTGCTGACATGAAGACAGATTCTCTGTTACGGGACCTCCCTCCTCTGCCTGGGTGCTGGGCCTAAATATATGCCAATGGACTGTTGCAGTGGTGGCTGACGTGAAGCCTCATTCTCTGCTATGACATGCAGACTGATTCTCTGCTGACATGAAGACAGATTCTCTGTTACGGGACCTCTCTCCTCTGCCTGTGTGTGTGCTGGGCCTAAATATATGCCAATGGACTGTTGCAGTGGTGGCTGACGTGAAGCCTCATTCTCTGCTATGACATGCAGACTAATTCTCTGCTGACATGAAGACAGATTCTCTGTTACGGGACCTCTCTCCTCTGCCTGTGTGTGTGCTGGGCCTAAATATATGCCAATGGACTGTTGCAGTGGTGGCTGACGTGAAGCCTCATTCTCTGCTATGACATGCAGACTGATTCTCTGCTGACATGAAGCCAGATTCTCTGTTACGGGACCTCTCTCCTCTGCCTGTGTGTGTGCTGGGCCTAAATATATGCCAATGGACTGTTGCAGTGGTGGCTGACGTGAAGCCTCATTCTCTGCTATGACATGCAGACTGATTCTCTGCTGACATGAAGCCAGATTCTCTGTTACGGGACCTCTCTCCTCTGCCTGTGTGTGTGCTGGGCCTAAATATATGCCAATGGACTGTTGCAGTGGTGGCTGACGTGAAGCCTCATTCTCTGCTATGACATGCAGACTAATTCTCTGCTGACATGAAGACAGATTCTCTGTTACGGGACCTCCCTCCTCTGCCTGGGTGCTGGGCCTAAATATATGCCAATGGACTGTTGCAGTGGTGGCTGACGTGAAGCCTCATTCTCTGCTATGACATGCAGACTAATTCTCTGCTGACATGAAGACAGATTCTCTGTTACGGGACCTCTCTCCTCTGCCTGGGTGCCGGGGCCTAAATATCTGAGAATGGACTGTTCCAGTGGTGGGTGACGGGAAGCCAGATTCTCTGCTATGGAACCTCTCTCCAATTGATTTTGGTTAATTTTTATTTATTTAATTTTTATTTTAATTCATTTCCCTATCCACATTTGTTTGCAGGGGATTTACCTACATGTTGCTGCCTTTTGCAGCCCTCTAGCTCTTTCCTGGGCTGTTTTACAGCCTTTTTAGTGCCGAAAAGTTCGGGTCCCCATTGACTTCAATGGGGTTCGGGTTCGGGACGAAGTTCGGATCGGGTTCGGATCCCGAACCCGAACATTTCCGGGATGTTCGGCCGAACTTCTCGAACCCGAACATCCAGGTGTTCGCTCAACTCTACTGCTTACTCATCAGTGTTGCTTACAATCCGCGACATATTTGTGGCTTATTTGTGTAGAGGATTCTTGAGTGTTACCCTACCTATCCTGTTGGGCCCTTTCAGGCCCCTTTTTCTGTTTTACTATGTTTTCATTTTTATTTTACCTTCTTTGATGTACCCAAAGGATATGCCTTATTTCAATGTAGACTGAACCGATTGGTCTAATTGTACAAAATACTTGTGACCATTTGTATGACCATTGGACCACTGCTTTTTATGTATGTCATAAAAAAAAAGAAAAACAATAAAAATTGTTGATACAAAAAAAAAAAAGAAACTGAGAAAATGTACAATTTTAAGGGAAAAATATGTTGAATCAGAATTTCATGGTGTCATCAAATCCCCATAAATTTAGGACAAGGCCATTTTCACCACTGTGTGGCATCTCCCCTTCTTCTTACAACACTCAAAAGACGTCTTGGGACCGAGGAGACCAGTTTCTCAAGTTTAGAAATAGGAATGCTCTCCCATTCTTGTCTAATACAGCTAATACAGGCCTCTAACTGCTCAATCGTCTTGGGCCTTCTTTGTTGCAACTTCCTCTTTATGATGCGCCAAATGTTCTCTATAGGTGAAAGATCTGGACTGCAGCCTGGCCATTTCAGTACCCGGATCCTTCTCCTACGCAGCCATGATGTTGTGATTGATGCAGAATGTGGTCTGGCATTATCTTGTTGAAAAATGCAGGGTCTTTCCTGAAAGAGATGACGTCTGGATGGGAGCATATGTTGTTCTAGAACCTGAATATATTTTTCTGAATTGATGGTGCCTTTCCAGACATGCAAGCTGCCCAAGCCACACGCACTCATGCAACCCCATACCATCAGAGATGCAGGCTACTGAACTGAGCGTTGATAACAACTTGGGTTGTCCTTTGTCCTCTTTGGTCCGGATGACATGCCGTCCCAGATTTCCAAAATGAACTTTAAATCGTGACTCGTCTGACCACAGAACAGTTTTCCATCTTGCCACACTCCATTTTAAATGATCCCTGGCCCAGTGAAAACGCCTGAGATTGTGGATCTTGCTTAGAAATGGCTTCTTCTTTGCACTGTAGCGTTACAGCTGGCAACGGCGGATGGCACGGTGGATTGTGTTCATTGACAATGGTTTCTGGAAGTATTCCTGAGCCTATTCTGTGATTTCCTTTACAGTAGCATTCCTGTTTGTGGTGCAGTGTTGTTTAAGGGCCCGGAGATCACGGGCATCCAGTATGGTTTTACAGCCTTGACCCTTACGCACAGAAATTGTTCCAGATTCTCTGAATCTTCGGATGATGTTATGCACAGTTGATGATGATAGATGCAAAGTCTTTGCAATTTTTCGCTGGGTAACACCTTTCTGATATTGCTCCATTATCTTTCTGCGCAACATTGTGGGAATTGGTGATCCTCTACCCATCTTAGCTTCTGAGAGACACTGCCACTCTGAGAAGCTCTTTTTATACCCAATCATGTTGCCAATTGACCTAATTAGTGTTAATTGGTCTTCCAGCTCTTCGTTATGCTCAAATTTACTTTTTGCAGCCTCTTATTGCTACTTGTCCCAACTTTTTGGGGATTTGTTGACACCGTGAAAATTTTAATCAACGTATTTTTCCTTTAAAATTATATATTTACTCAGATTAAACGTTTGATCTGTCATCTACGTTCTATTACACATAAAATATTGACATTTGCCATCTCCACATCATTGCATTCAGTTTTTATTCACAATTTGTTTAGTGTCCCAACTTTTTGGGAATCCGGTTTGTATCTAAATAGAGTATCTTAACATGGCATATGTAGAAAAGGCTGCAAAATTCAGTGTTTTTATTAGCTGAATAGAACCACAGTATGTAAAGGGTGTATCTCACACGTACAGATGCAAACTAGGTTGCAATTAAAGATTTTTGCCCAAAATGGGTGTTTTTCTAATAGCACAATAGTACCACAGTATGTAAAAGGTGTATCTCACACGTACAGATACAGACTAGGCCGCAATTAAAGTTTTTTTGCCCAAAATGGGTGTTTTATTAATAGCAGAATGGAACCACAGTATGTAAAGGTAGTATCTCACAATGAAATATGCAGTAAAGGCTGCAAAATTAAGTTTTTGGGCCAAAATTGGTGTTTTTTAAATAGCAGAATAGAACCACAGTTTCTAAAGGGTGTATCTCACATGTACAGATGCAGACTAGGCCTCAATTAAAGATTTTTGCCCAAAATGGGTGTTTTTCTAATAGCAGAATAGAACCACAGTATGTAAAGGGTGTATCTCACACGTACAGATGCAGACTGGGCCGCAATTAAAGCTTTTTGCCCAAAATGGGTGATTTATTATTAGCAGCATAGAACCACAGTATTAAAAGGGTGTATCTCACACGTACAGATGCAGATGATAGAGATGTGTGAATTTTATTCTATGTTTTGTATCTCTAGGACAGTAATTGGTTAACTTCTACACTTTACAACTGCCTCCCACCCCCCTCTTTGTTTCAAGAGTGGAGAAGAGAGGGGGGGGGGGGCAAAGAGCTGTGCTGTGGGCAGTGTCTGGTTTCTCACCTTTGTACAGGTGTCCCAAGGGAGGTGTATAGACTGTGGAGGAATGCATAAGCCAATCATATGGGTTGATGATATATACCTATTAGTCACTGCCTATAGAGAAGCACCTCCTTGAAGTGTCCCACATGACATATGCAGTATTCTTGTTAGAATAGACGCCATGAGAAGATGGCGCCTACTTGATGTTTACATTAGTTCACATTCCAAAGTGGTGCACATGTTAAGAGTGTTATCTCTGTTTCTCTTATCTCTTTTTCCCCTTTGACCAATAAAACAATGTTTAAGTCTCAGAGAGGACTGCCCTCTTCTGAAAATGTATATAACGTTTACTCTTTGTAATAAAAGGTAGAGATTGCTTTGACCAGCGTCTGTGTCAGTGTCTAGTCTCTCAACCATGCGTGGATATTAACCCATGGGGGGTACATTGATTTGGAACAGAGTGCATCTCAAATGCTCTAATTTAGGGCTACTTTAACAGCTGGCGACCCAGATGGGACTTCAAGCGAAGGTAGCATCCAACAGCTGACCAGAAGGGCCCTGAGCTTGACGAACAGCATAGGGGAGAGGACTGCAGCCTCAAAAGAAAGGCGAAAAAAACATTTTTTTATCTTATCTGCCTTTCTGCTATTTACTTTGTCATGCTCAGATAGCTCAGTCTGCTGTGAGGTGGTACCGATGTAAGTATAGTAGTCGGCTGTAATGCTGAAAGCTTGGAATCTATAGAACCAATAGTCTGAATTTATAGATCACTCTGGTGTGTATATGTTTTGTGTGTGTCTGTGATTTATCTGAGGAGTGAGTTGAGCACAGACGGTAAAACCACGAACAAAGGGAGGGGACAGTAACCTCCTGGTTTGGAAGGGGGCGCTGTAGCGCCAAGGTGTGGGACAAAGTAAACTCTGGCTGACCTGGCCAGGAAGACTCGTGGAGCCACATGACCCTCTAAGAAGGGAAGACTGCGGAGATATTCTCCACCTGACCTGACCCGACCCCAGGAAGACGCGTGCGGAGCCGCCGCCCCCCCCCCCCCCCAAAAAAAAAGTGGGAAGACGTGCGGGGAGTCCCAACTGACTAGTCAGACGTGATAGTCAGATTTGAGCCAAACAGTGGGGAGGGTGAATCCTTTGTCTGCGGAGGAAAGGGTTAAAGGTGCTGATCACTCCTCTGTTTTGTGTGTGTGTGTCAGTCTGAAATGCTGCTGTTGAGATGGGTCAGTCCCACTCACATGAAGAAGGAGAATATACTGCTCCTCAGCTTGTAGCGAGAGAAGAAGGATGTCCACATTTAAAAAATTATAAGAAGTTAATGAAGATTGCAGGGTGTGATATTAATGGAGAATTGAATGTTGAAATATTGGAAAGACTGGTACAGCGATGTCGGGGAAAGTTGAATGATGAAGTATTATTAGGTGCAGTGCAGCGCAGGCATGGCACAGAGCGGCAAGTCGATTTATGGCAACTGGAGGGACAGAAAGATGGGATGAAAAAACTAAGATGTATATGTATACTGTGGGACCAGATGAGCCACCACCCTACCATGGTGCTCACAAACAAAGGAACTCGCGGGCCCTGTTGAAAAGTGCCCTCCCCCCACAGAGAACTGAGGGGTGGGTTTGTAATGTATGCAGGCAAAAAAAAACAAGATACACAAAATGCTTGCCTAGCATGTGGAGCCCCCATGCCTTGTAGCACCTCCTTTCTGATAGCAGTAGCTGCAAACCCCTCAGCTCCCCCCCTTGTGGCTCCAGATAATAATGTAACGCCTCTCATCTCCTTTGGAGAAAAAACAGGAGCTGACTCAGCCCATGCCCCCCCTGCCAGCGCCCATATATCTAGTCATAAATGCTGACGGCATGTACTACGTACCAGAAAAGGGAGTGTCACAAAGAGGGAAACTAGTGGTGCCAATCATGATGGGGCAGGAGAGGGGGGGGGGTGAAGAGGACAGGAGTTGCAAAATCCAATAGAACGGAAGACCAGAGAACAGATGATGAGGACAAGGAGAGTACAGGTGTACCAGAAGGTGTAGCAGATGAGGAACCACCTGAACAACCTCTCAGTGTAACACGGGAAAAAAGGACAGCCAGACACTTATCGTATGGTACAAGATCTACGGGCTGTCAATGAAGTTACAGTCCTGGAAACACCAGTGGTATCAAACCCATATACCCTTTTGCATGTGTGCCTCCAGAAGCCACCCATTTCACTGTAATTGATTTGGCAAATGCCTTCTTCTCAGTGCCACTTCATCCAGACAGTCAATATCTGTTTGCTTTCACACATGCTGGATGCCAATACACCTGGACTGTCATGCCCCAAGGAGCGCAGAACAGTCCTTCTCAGTTCAGTAAAGCCATGTCTTCCATACTGGATGAATGGAGAATGGAGCATAATACAGTGACACTCTTGCAATATGTGGATGATTTGCTCTTGTGTGCTGACACTGCACAAACATGCAGAAAAGCTTCTCTTGCATTACTACTCTTCTTGGCTGAACAAGGATGCAAGGTCAGTCTTGCGAAAATCCAGTGGTGTCAGGACAAGGCGGTTTTTCTGGGCCATTCATGCATTTCACTTGCTATTGGACAAAACGGCTGATGTTGTCCTGGGTCATTCACTTCAAATCCTGGCCCCTCATGACATATCAGCCATCCTTCAGCAGACTCAGCCAAAACTCTTGTCTGCAGCTAGATATATCAGAATGCAGTGTTCTCTCTTACTTCTGAATACGGTCACTATCAGCAGATGCCATGTCCTCAATCCAGCTTCACTCCTTCCTTTCCCTCAAAGGGGGTCTCCAGAAGGGAAGGACGACAACATCGATGCCACATACTCAGATGATTAGTTTTATAACGGGGAAGCCCATGACTGCCTACAATTAATTGAACAAGAAACTGAGCCCTTATGGAACATCAAAGAAACTCCTATTCTGGACCCAGACTAGATCTAGATACGCAGATGAAACAGGAAAATTCCACACAGGATATGCTGTTACCTCAATGGAAACAGTATTACAGCAACAACCCCTTCCACCGGATAAATCAGCACAGGAGGCTGAATTAATAGCTCTGACTGAGGCTTGCAAGATGGCAGAAGGAAAAACTGCAAACATCTATACTGATTCACGTTATGCTTTTGGAGTTGCCCATGACTTTGGACCAATATGGAAAAGCAGGAATTTTCTGACAGCAGGAGCCACACCTGTGAAGAATGCAGAAGCTGTGCAGGCACTGATGGAAGCCCTGAGGCTCCCCATACAAGCTGCAATTCTGAAGATCAAAGCCCATTCAAAAGCAGAAACTCCAGAGGCCCAGGGGAATGCTCTAGCAGACAAGGCAGTTAAAGAAGCGGCAGTGAGGGAAATGAAGGATCTCAGCACCATAATGGCTTTCACTCCGAGTAAAGTGGCCAGGGGAGAAGGTGGAATTCCAAAGGGATTCTTCCTCACTAAGGAGATCTTGGAAGACAGACAACATGAGGCTACAGATAATGAGTATGATGTGTGGGCTCATAAAGATGCTGGCCCAGATGAAGATCGAATATGGAGATTGGGCCACCTGCTGTGCCTACCGAGAAGTTTATATCCAAATGTAGTCTGTTGGGCCCACGGACCCACACATCTAGGGAAGACAGCCATGAACAATCTCATATCCTTCAGCTGGAGAAGGTTCCCACAAAGTGCCTATCAAAATCCTTGTACCCTACCCAAAGGATCCAAATCTACCAAATCCAAATGCCCCCTGCAGAGGGGTTCCATTATGCTTTGGTGGTTGTACACATGTTCTCTGGATGGCCAGAAGCCTACCCCGTGAAGAACCAGACAGCGAAAACTACTGTGAAGAAGTTGTTGAACGAAGTGGTTTGCAGGTTCGGGGTACCTGAAGTGATCGAGAGTGATTAAGGGACTGCTTTCACTGCGGACATTGCACAGGAAATATGGACAGCTCTGGGAACGCACTTGGCCTTTCATACACCATACCGACCACAAAGCAGCGGAAAAGTAGAGAGAATGAACTGCACTCTGAAACTAAAGATGTGGAAGATGGCCCAAGAGACTGGCAAACCATGGCCAGAAACCCTTCCAATTGCCCTGGCCAGTGTTCGCCATACCCCCAGAGGAAAAAAAAAACTATCCCCCTTTGAGATCCTATTTGGTAGTTCCCCTAAGCTAGGACAGTATTTTCCAGAACAGCTTGCATTACAGTATGACTAGCTGATTATGTAATTGCTCTATGTAAACATTTGACTGATCTACATTTTCGAGTCTTTTCTTCACTTCCAGATCCTAAACAGATTCCTGAAAGTCACAAGTTGCAGCCCGGAGACTGGGTCCTGGTAAAGAAACACGGCAGAAAGACACTCATACCCAGATTTGAGGGGCCTTACCAAGTACTGCTTACCACAGCTACCTCAGTGAAACTAGAGGGAAAAAAGACTTGAATACACGCATCCCACTGTAAAAGAATCACGAATCCTGACCCACCTCCTGAACAATAATGATATCCTTTTTCATTCTATTCATCATATGGGGGGGGGGGGGGGTTAGGTAAGCTCAGACAAATGTTTCTACAAAGATGTGTGCCCAAAACCTCTGCTGAAATGTCATTATTGGGAATCACATTCAGACAGAAGTCCTTTGGTCTTTTGGTCAACTTAACCACAGAACTTCAAGTATATGACTTTGATTACTGTGATGTTGCTGATTGCAGATGTTATGAATTGATGACAATACAGGATTATAAACTGTTCCAATGCTATATATGTGTTACTGAAGCAGGTAACTCTTACTGTTCCTCCTGGTCTAATGTCATCACTAACACAGGGGTAGATTGGGGATATCGGCCCCAAAAGGCTTTAAAAATAAGGATAAACAGGGAAAGAACCTGATACATAGAATGCATTTATTTGACAGAAATGTTGGAAAAACTTGGCCCAGTGGTTGTCAGCTATATCCGAATACTATAACTTGCAAGGGTCCCCAAAAATGTTACCCCCTGACCCTAACATTGCAGAACCCACAAAGGACAAATATGGGCATGTATGTACTCAGAAGATACCCGTCAAATTATAGACACTATGCACCATTGGGGGCAGTTCTACCTAAAGGATTTGGCAAGTAGGTTCGCCAGCCCCACTCCAACCCCTGGGAACCCCTTACTGATCCTTGCTCGCAGTCAGGAGGGAAGGAAACCCTACACAGTGAAAGAAACCTTAGTCACAGAAACTGGCTTTGCAGATCGTAATGTGTGGCTTGATTGGGTGAGATATACTACAGCTCAGGCCAATAGGAGTGCGTGTATAACTTGTGCTGCAGCCCGGCCCCACCTATGTACCGTTCCTCTGCATCTACTTCAAGATCACTTCACCTGTTTCCTTGGCCTATACACCAACTCCACATCTAAAGAGATAGCCTGTGAACGATGGAAAAACCAGTACCCTCTTCTTAATGAAGGCCCCAAGATAATTGGTATTACTATATACAAGGGCAACTACACTTGTTTTGAGATAGAGGGCAAGGAAGGAAAGGAGATGGGAAAGTTCCCAGAAGGATATTGTGGTGAGATAGTAAATACCACTGGACAGGAGTATAAAATTCATTTGGTGAATCAAACCCAGGCTCTAGGAGATATAATATGGATATGTGCAGACATGAAATTGAGAACAAAAATCAAGGAACAATGACATTGTCAGTGTGCATTAGCCACGGTATTGATGCCCTTCCATATTTTCGATATCCCTGATTGGAAGAAGGTTGTAAGTCATATACAGCAGTCTCCAAGATCCAGGAGCACATAGGGACAAGTGGAAAACGGGAGACTATTCCAGGTGGTAGTTTGGACGCCCATGTATATATAGATGCTATTGGAGTCCCGAGGGGGGGGGGGGGGTCCCTGATGAATTTAAAGCACAGAATCAAGGTGCAGCAGGATTTGAATCTATATTCCCAATAATTGTGGTAAACAAAAATGTGGATTGGATAAATTATATCTACTATAACCAGCAACACTTTGTGAATTACACTCGGAATGCCCTAAAAGGTATAATAGAACAATTGGGTCCCACCAGTACTATGGCATTCCAGAACAAAATGGCTTTGGACATAAGAAAGGAGGAGTTTGCAAAATGATAGGAGAATCCTGCTGTACTGTCATACCCTATAATCTAGGGCCCAATGGGCAGGTCATGAATGCTTTAAAGGGATTGACCTCCCTATCTGAAGAATTAAAAAGGAATTCAGGAATAGGCAATTCATGGGCAAAAGTGCTAGAGAACTGGTTCAAAAATTGGAAACAGATGTTGTTGCAAATTGGTATCATCATCATCGTTGTTTTGATTTTGCTTGTTCAAATTATCTGCTGTAAAATTATCCTGTGTAAAAAAAATTGTAAAAAAAATTGTTCAACAAGGCAGTTGATGAGGCCACACCAGATATGATGATGGGAGAATTGTATGAAGACTTCGATCCAGAAAATCAGGAGCACTGGTGACCTCCAGTCCCCCCATATAATGTCAACGCCAGTTAGGGAAAGATCATCTGACTTCCCCGTGCTCAAATCCAGTGTCACGGGAGGCTGTTCGCTAGGAATGGCTTGTCATGGAAGCTGGTGAAGAGGATGTCGGAGCATTGGGACAGATGTTTAGGTTTAGGGAGAGAATGAAATTCAAGGGGGGACTGATAGGGATATGTGAATTTTATTCTATGTTTCGTATCTCTAGGACAGTAATTGGTTAACTTCTTCTCCTTACAAGTGCCTCCCACCCCCCTCTTTGTTTCAAGAGTGGAGAAGAGAGGGGTGGGCAAAGAGCTGTGCTGTGGGCAGTGTCTGGTTATTCACCTTTTTTCAGGTATCCCAAGGGAGGTGTATAGACTGTAGAGGAATGCATAAGCCAATCATATGGGTTGATGATATATACCTATTATTCACTGCCTATAGAGAAGCACCGCCTTGAAGTGTCACACATGACATATGCAGTATTCTTGTTAGAATAGACGCCATGAGAATATGGCATCTACTTGAGGTTTACATTAGTTCACATTCCAAAGTGGTGCACATGTTAAGAGTGTTATCTCTGTTTCTCTTATCTCTTTTTCCCCTTTGACCAATGAAACAATGTTTAAGCCTCAGAGAGGACTGTCCTCTTCTGAAAATGTATATAACATTTACTCTTTGTAATAAAAAGGTAGAGATTGCTTTGACCAGCGTCTGTGTCAGTGTCTAGTCTCTCAACCACACGTGGATATTTACCCCTGGGGGGTACATTGATTTGGAACACCAGAGTGCATCTCAAATGCTCTAATTTAGGGCTACATTAACACAGACTAGGCCACAATTAAAGATTTTTTGCCCTAAATGGGTGTTTTTCTAATAGCAGAATAGAACCACAGTATGTAAATGGTGTATCTCACAAGTACAGATGCAGACTAGGACGAAATTTAAGATTTTTGCCTCAAATAGGTATTTTGTCAATAGCAGAATAGAACCACATTATCTAAAGGGTGTATCTCACAAAGACATATGCAGCAAAGGTTGCAAAATTACATTTTTTGCCCAAAATGGATGTTTTTTTA
Source organism: Bufo gargarizans (assembly GCF_014858855.1). Lineage (NCBI taxonomy): Eukaryota > Metazoa > Chordata > Amphibia > Anura > Bufonidae > Bufo > Bufo gargarizans. The sequence goes on along the minus strand of NC_058084.1, from coordinate 370,454,191 downwards.
ATAGCAGAATAGAACAGTATGTAAAGGGTGTATCTCACAATGATAGATGCAGCAAAATATTTTGCTCAAAAAGGCAGTTTTTTTACTAAGAGAATATGACAGCTGTATATAATGCTTGAATTTCACACGTACAGATGCAGCAAGGTCTGTAAAATTTTGTAATTTGCCCAAAAAGGGTGTTTTTAAAAACCCAGAAAATTATAGCTGTATTTCTAGCTTAAATTGCACACTGACTAATGCTTCAAAGGCACCAGATGTAGGATATTGCCAAAGAAGGGTGTTTTTTTACAACCAGATTATTTTTTCAGTATTTCAAGCTTGGATTTGAATGTCACAAAAGCACATATGCAGTGCTGGTGCACTGAGCTTGCATAAAATGACCGCCGCCACCCACCTATCTAACAGACGGATAAAAGTTATTTTCTCTATCACTGGGCTCGGGGCAGGGTAAAAAGATTGGGCACTGCACCCACACAACTAAATCCATGTAGATCGCTGAGTTAAATTGGAGTTCTGATTAAAGATTCTGTCCTATTCTCTCCCTCACAGCAGCAGCATCCTCTCCCTACACTAAGCACAGCAGTGTGATGTGCAGCGCTACGTGACTCCAGCTTATATAGAGGCTGGGGCACATGCTGCACCGGCCAATCACAGCCATGCCATTAGTAGGCATGGCTGTGATGGCTTATAAGGACACACAGTTAAACACTTGTGAAAAAGCACTAAGAAATCACCGAACACCGAACCCAAATTTTTACAGAAATGTTCGGGTTCGGGTCCGGGGTCCAAAAATCCTAAAGTTCGGTACAACCCTAGTAATAACTTTAAAATGCTTTTACTTATCCAAGCCATTCTGAGATAGTTTTCTCGTCACATAGTGTACTTCATGACAGTAGCAAAATTGAGTCAAAATATTTCATTTTAATTTATAAAAAAATACCAAAGTTACCAAAAATTTGAAGAATTTTCAAATTTTCACATTTCAATTTCTTTACTTTTATAATAGTTATACCTCCAAAAATAGATATTACTTTACATTCCACATATGTCTATTTCATGTTTGGATCATTTTGAAAATGACATATTTTTTTTTGGGGGGGGGGGGGGATGTTAGTAAGAAAATTTCCAAAACCCAATTTTTTCAGGACCAGTTCAGTTATGAAGTTACTTTCTGGGGGCTTACATTTTAGAAACCACCCATAATTTACCCATTTTAGAAACTACACCCCTCAAGCTATTCAAAACTGAGTTTACAGACTTTGTTAACCCTTTAGGTGTTCATCAAGAATTAAAGGAAAATGTAGATGAAATTTTAGAATTTAACTTTATCAGCAGATTTTCCATTTTATCATGTTTTTCTAGTAACAAAGCAAGGGTTAACAGCCAAACAAAACTCAATATTTATTGCCCTTATTCTTTAGTTTACAAAAACATCCCACATTTTGTCGTAAACTGCTGTTAGGACACATGGCAGGGCACAGAAGGAAAGGAACGCCATATGATTTTTTGGAAGTCATTTTTCACTGGGATAATTTTAAGTTGCAATGTCACATGTGAAGACCCCCTGATGCACCCCTAGAGTATAAATTCCCATAAAGTTAATCCATTTTGAAAACTACACCCCTCAAGGTATTGTCACGGATGGTGTTGCAGAAAGCTGGAACTTATAAATAAACATCCGACTGGCTTGATCCCAAACTAAGGAGCATATGGGTGAGCCCTTATAAAACCCCTAGAGCTCTCCCTGACTGCTATGCCCATGCAAAGGTCTTTATGGTAGACGATTGCATGCCCACATACCTAATACTATGTGACACCTAAAAACCCTATAATAGTGAGGGGACACGACCACCGGCTCCCTGCACTTAATATGGACGGAGTCAAGGTCACCTAGAATCAAGCCAGGAAACACAAATAAAGGAAACAGACTTATCTGGGGAATCAGCAGAAGCAGCCTCCAGCAGTGAACACAATCCAGGAAGAAGTATAAACCGCAAAGTGAGGCAGTATGGGAGGGAATATAAAGGGAGACATTTAGTGTAAATAGGTGACAGCTGGGAGAAGGAAAGGAGATGACAAAGTGAAACCAAAACAAAGAACGTCATGCAGGTAGAGAAGAACATCTAACAGACCTTCAAAACTGATTTTACAAACTTTTTTTAACCCTTTAGTTGTTTTACAAGAATTAAAAGAAAATGTAGATGAAATTTCTGAATTTCACTTTTTTGGCAGATTTACCATTTTAATCAATTTTTTTCCGCTAACAAAGCAAGGGTTAACAGCCAAATAAAACTCAATATTCATTTCTCTGATCCTTTAGTTTACAGAAAAACCCCATATGCAGTCATAAACTGCTATATGGGCACACGGCAGGGCGCAGAAGGAAAGGAACACCATGTGGTTTTTGGAAGGCAGATTTCACATTTCAAGCTGACATATCACATTTGAAGACCCCCTGATGCACCCTAGAGTAGAAACTCCCCAAAACAAGACACAATTTTGGAAACTATGGGATATGGTGGCAGGTTTGTTGGTACTATTTTAGGGTACATATGATTTCTTGGTTGCTCTATATTACCCTTTATGTAAGGCAAGGCAACAAAAAATAGATTTTTTGGCACTGTTTTTATTTTTTGTTATTCACAATGTTCATCTGACTGGTTTGATCATGTGGTATTTTTATAGAGCAGGTTTTTATGGATGCGTTAATACCAAATATGACTATGACTTTTTATTGTTGTTTGTTTCAGTTTTACATAATAAAGCATTTTAGAAATTTTTATTTATTTTTTTAGTGTCTCAATATCGTGAAAGCCATATTTATTTTTTATTTTTTTGAGTGACTGTCTTATGTAAGGGCTCATTTTTTTCGGTATGAAATGACATTTTGAGGTGCATATCACTTTTTGATCGCTTGGTATTACACTTTTTGTGATGTAAGGTGACAAAAAAATTCCTTTTTGACACCTTTTTTATTTTAATTTTATTTACGGTGTTTAGGTCATGTGATATTTTATTATACCTAATATGTATCCTTTTTTTATGTATCCAAGTTTTACAAAATATTATTTTTGAACAAGGAAAATTAATGTTTTAGTTTCTCCATAATTTGAGAGCCATATTTATTTTTTATTTTTAGGGCAGGGTATTTTTGCGTGATGAGATGATGGTTTGATTGGTACTATTTTGGGGTGCAAATGACTTTTTGATCGCTTGCTATTACACTTTTTGTGATGTAAGGTGACAAAAATGGCTTTTTGACACCGTTTTTATTTTATCTTTTTTACGGTGTTCATCTGAGGGGTAAGGTTATGTGGTATTTTTATATAGCAGGTTGTTATGGACGCTGCAATACCTAATATGTCTACTTTTCTTATTTTCCTTTAACACAATAAAAGCATTTTTTGAAACAAAAAAAAATCATGTTTTATTGTCTCCATAGTCTGAGAGACATATTTTTTTTTCATTTTTTGGGCGATTATCTTAGCTAGGGGCTCGATTTTTTTGGGATGAGGTAATGGTTAGATTGGTCCTATTCTGGGGGGCATATGCCTTTTTGATCGCTTAGTGTTGCACTTTTAGTGATGCAAGGTGACAAAAATATGTTTTTTTTTAGCACAGTTTAAATTTTTCGAGGGGTTAGGTCATGTGATATTTTTATAGAGCCGGTCGATATGGATGCTGCGATACCTAATATGTCTACTTTTCTTATTTTCCTTATTTTTTTTATTTTTTTTTTGTATTGAAAATTAATCTACAAAAAAAATCTGAAATTCATCTAATGTATACATTCAATACATATCCAACATTGTTTATCAATAATGATAGGTACCTGAAGTGTTCACGTCGGCTGGACATGTGAGGGGTAGCACAGCTATTGATGGTACCAGTAGACATAGCTACATAGTTACTGTACTGTCCCTTCAACCAAGGGATAGGTGGGGATGTAAATTTTAGAAAAAGTGGAATGGAATTAAACCCAGATTTCTAAACATTTTCATAAGAATTAATGTATACTTTTAAGAATTAATCTAAGCCCTTTTTAAAACTTCCCACTGTCCCTGCGGTGACCACTTCCTGCGATAGACTATTCCATAGATTTATAGTTCTTACAGTATGTAATGCATTATTAATGAATGACAAAGTAGTAACAGACAAGTTCTGTGCATTTAGATATATATTGTAGATCTTTAAACTAAACTGTTATACAACTAAACTAAACTTTTATGCAACTTTATTTAAAAATGCCCTAAAATCATTTTATAATATTCTTTATTAATGGATTTTGCTCTTTTAATAAAGAAACTGACACCCAAAGTCCTGTTATCTATTGCACTTTAAGTTCTCTATTTTCGCACATCACTGATTTCACAGTGGTGTACCGAGTATGGACTCTGCATTGTAGCAATGGGGCCACAGCGAATGGTATTCAGAGAGGAGCACACATTGCTACTCCTGCCTATGCCCCCTGAGCTTAGCTGAAGACTGACATAGCACATGGGTACCCTGTAACAATGTCCTATGCCAGAATTAGCTGAGTGGAGTGGGCTTCTGCCTTTGCCTGCTTCACTCATGGTACCCATGTGCTGTGCCAGCCTTTAGCCAAGCTTAGTGGGTACAGTCATTCACTGCAGCCCCATTGCTACGATGCAGAGTCTGTACTCTGTACACTACTGAGAAATCAGCATGTGTGAAAATAGTGAATTTACATGAAAGGTAGAAAGCAGGACTTTGGGTGTCAATTTCTTTATTAAAAATAGGAAAATACATTAATAAAGTTTATTATAAAAATGGCTTTTATGGCATTTGGGAAATTTTTTATAATGTTGCAAAAAATTATAGTTACTCTTTAAAATTATGTAAAGAAAAAGTTAGAAAAGAAACTTTTTTGTCAAAGACCATAAAAATACTATACAATAGAAAAGCAGAAGTTCTATTTAAAAAGATGTGTTACATAGTGCATGAATTTAGATTAATGTTACCGGCTAGAGTGCAGTCAGGTGCAATCATACTGTAACAGATGGATTAAGGTGCACACAGCCAAGAGACCATATGTGAATCCGGAATGACTGCCGGTGAATGGATCATCAGCTAGTAATATCTAAATCATTACTCAGTTCTTTTTCTTTATACATAGCTATGGAAAAGTAGGCTAGAATGAATATCAATATGTAATTGCATTGCATTCTTTGGCAAACAATGTAAATGATTATATTTAACAGAAATTAGAAGTCATAGAAAGCTGAGAGACTTTTTCTCAAAGGGCTTGTTCAGTATTAGAAAATGATGACCACTTTCTTCCGAAAACAGCACGACACCTGCCCATGATTTTTATTTGGTATTGTGGCTCAGCTTCATGGAAATGAATGTGACTGAACTGTAATGCCATCATTTTTGGAGAAAGCACAGATAAACCAATGGACAACCCAAGCCAGGAACCAGCAATTGAAGTCACATTTTTAAGGAGTATTTCGATCTTTAACATTTTTGGCATTTACATAAATGCAGTCTTTTCTCTATTGAACTCCAGAGAACTCTGATAACTGGTAACTCCAAACTCTCCTGTCTTTCCCTGGGACTATATGTTCTGAAATTTATCGATGAGAATCTCTGATCTGTACATAATCAACTGCTTATCTGCATTGCTATCGTCTGTTGCGACTATTTAGAGGCTGTAACCTGGGCATTCCTCTGCATCCAAGACCAGTCTGTCTCATGGGGGGTTAGGGTGACTATGGGGTACCTTCCTCTCTGCACTTTAGTATAAAGAGTGCCATGTCATTTGTAATATTTAAAGGGGTTGTCCCATGAAAAATATTCTAAAGTTTTCAAACCAGCACCTGGATCTGAATAATTTTGTAATTAAAAATTTAGCATAGCCACTGAGCTATTCAATACAATGTATCTGTATAACGTCACCTGCTGTTTGATTTCTTCTTATTTCTTTGTCCTGAGACAGCCGCACATGCTCAGTTTCTTCCTTCAACTACCCCCTGAGCTGTAATAGCGAGAACATGGACACGCCCCCTTGGCTATAGCAAAAAAGACACTCCCCTTGAGCTTTCAGCTTGATATAAATCTAGCAGAGCAATGAATGTGGAGATCTCTGGATCCATGTGAGGTATAGGACTGGTTTTAAGTTTGTTACAAAGAGATTGGCATGTACTATATGATGTCTGGTTTTCATTTTTCAAATTATGGAATAATCCCTTTAAATAATAACTACAGTTTCCAAACACTTTTGTTATGTTTTGTAGTTATTAAAGTTAGAAGCACTCAACCAGGCTTCTGAAGATAGAATGCTTAGGCTACTTTCACACTAGCATTTTAGTTTTCCGGTATTGAGATCCATCATAGGTAGGGATAAGTGAACCTGGTGAAGTTCGGGTTCGCCGGGTTCGGCCGAACTTCAGGTCAAAGTTCGGGTTCGGGGAGTCAATGGGGATCCAAACATCACTTTATTATTTTCCATTATAACATGGTTATAATAGCATTCTTAAGACAGAATGCTAAATAAAACGGACATTGAGGGGTTGAAAATAATAAAAAAAAACTCACCTCATCAACTTGATCGCGCATGTCTTCTTTTTTTTTTTAGGACCTACAGTGATGTCACTCCGATCACCACAGAAGACGTGCGCGATTAAGGCTGTGTGATCAAGTGGATGAGGTGAGTTTTTTAAAATTATTTTAACCCCTAAATGTCCATTTTATTTAGCATTCTGTCTTAAGAATGCTATTATAACCATGTTATAACGGAAAATAAAGTGAAGTTCGAATCCCCATTGACTTTATTGGGGTCCGGGTTTGAGTTTTCTGTTATAACTTCAGTGGAAAAGTCCGGGGTCAGGTCCGGGTGCCTGAACTCGCAAAGTTCGGTACGAACCTGAACTTTGCAGTTTGGGTTCGCTCAACACTAGTCATAGTGTCACGACCCTTGGTCATGGTCGTGACTCCTTGGGAGCCGCATGCAGTTACCCGCGGTTTTGGTGTTGTGTCAACCGCAGCTGGGGGCACTTAGTGGTTTGCTTCAGGTGTGGTTGCCGCGGATAACAGGCATGCGTGCGGTTGCCCTTGGCAACGTGTTTTATGTGCACTCCCTTTGACCCCTTTTCAGTTGGGGGGGGGGCTTTGAGGGGAGGGAGTGTCACGACCCCTCCCTTCCCAGTGTGTGTGATCAAAGGAGAGTGCACATAAAACACGTTGCCAAGGGCAACCGCACGCATGCCTGTTATCCGCGGCAACCGCACCTGAAGCAAACCACTAAGTGCCCCCAGCTGCGGTTGACACAACACCAAAACCGCGGGTAACTGCATGCGGCTCCCAAGGAGTCACGACCATGACCAAGGGTCGTGACACATAGGGGCTCAATATCGGAAGAATATGCTTCAGTTTTTCCCCCATTCATTATAAATGGGGACAAAACTGAACTGGTCATAACGGAATGCTGCAAAATACATTCCGTTCCGTTTAGTTGTGTTCCCATACCGGAGAGCAAACCGCAAAATGTTGTAGTTTGCTTTCCGTCCTGGGATGTGGATCAAGACAGATCCGGCATTACCCCAATGCAAGTCAATGGGGACGGATCCGCTTTCTCTGACACAATAAGCCACTATAGAAAACTGATCCGTCCTACATTGACTTTTAATGGAGTTCATGACGGATCTGTCTTGGCAATGTTAAAGATAATACAACCAGATCTGTTCATAACGGATGCAGATGGTTGTATTATCAGTAACGGAATCGTTTTTGCGGAACCATGCCGGATCCAGTAAAAACGCTAGTGTGAAAGTAGCCTTATGAGGCTATATTCATTTTCATTCTCAGCAGTGAGGAGACATGGAACTCACCACACTTCTAACTCTATTGATGGGGGTTTTACCACCCACCAATCTAAATCTTTCATATGTCACTATGACGTATCAAAAGTTTTTGAGAAATTTTAGTTACTCTTCAGAAATAGAATAATGTAAACTAAGAAGCCGCACTGCCTAGTATAATCTCAATTCATTTTTCCCAAGATGCTTTAATGTTCTGGAAATGTAAACATTTTGATTTAAATTTCATTGTAAAATTAAGACTTGTATGGTGACTGTAATTTAATTAACATTCGGCATATATTATCTGAAAATTTGAAACAGAAGTCAGAGACATGTATACCACAGGGGTTCATTGTACAGTATAATAAAATTTAATTAATGTCCAACCAAGACAGTTCTACAGAAAATCCTAAAGTGAATAGTATGGACTTCATAAAAAAAGTTTCACCTTCATATGCCACCGGTCAAGTTGTGATCCATGCCAGAAAATCCAGAATACGTGTGAACATACCGCTAAAGAGTATCTGGCACTTTTTATTGACTTATAACTAGTGTTACATTACAACTCATTCTTGTGTGAGTTTTCAATGAACTCTCTTACTTTTTGCTTCCTATTCAGCAAAACATTTTACTTAGAACTGTTTGATTGTAAGAGGTTCTCCTGTTTCAGAATAAGTCTTTCTTCAACTTTTGCAATACAAAACAATCTGCCTCATCCCATTCATTGCTCATTCTATCAGACAAGCTCAGTCGACAGTCCATTTCTCTGCTCTCCTGAATGCTCTTAAAGCAAAGATTTAAGTAATTTTGTTGTAAAGATGTCATTGCAGATTTTGATTTAGAAAAGCAGATAGAGGGGCTATGACTGATCATCAGAGCGTGTGTCTGATAGAATAAGTGCGGAATGGCCTCTAGCAGCTTAAACATGCAAACTATAAAAGACAAATGGTCCAAAATTGATATTTAAAAACAATTGGAAATATGGTTTATGTTGTGAAATACACACAATGCAATTAGAAAATGCAGAGGCGTCCATAGCCTTTAACACCTCCTTTATACTGTAGAAGAGAACTCATAGAGGTGTCAATCATATTCCATCATTCTTATTTACTAATAAAAGCCATCTGCATTGATAAAAGTGCTGGTGGAATTTCATACATATGGGGTTAATTAAGGCTGTGCAAAAACGGCAAGACTGATCTTAAGTACCCTGACAATTTATTGATTTTCTCCCACCCCTTCCCTTCTAAGATCCCCTTTAAATGTTAGTAAGACATTGAAAACACTGTATGAAAGAGACGAAGACATTAATTCACTGAAATACACAGGAGCCTTCGGAGTAGCATCAATAACCTGTTTTGTTATGTGTTAAAGGATATTGGCAGACTCCTGCGGTGTCACCGCTATAGAATGTATTTACTGCCATACAAAATCATACATAAGAAACTGTAACTACAGTGTGTACTTTCTCTTCTCATCTGTTTGCTAAAGAATGCATTTACGGTAACTACTTTACAATTGTATGAAGTTCTAAAAGCAGAGCCATTCTATAGGTTCTGTAAAACCAAAGGAGCAAAGTGTTCTTAATTTCCAAGAAGAAAATAGATTTGTGCTTGGGAACAAAGGAAATGGAATGATGAAAGGATCATTGTTTCCTGCGTTCTATTGGGTAAATGCACTCCCAGAAAATCTGTATACAGTATTTCATCATATTCATATGTGTTCTCTCATTTATGTTTTGTGTTATGTATGTTATTTTTTGTGTTATGTATGTTATGTACTATAGACTGCACCCTTTTAGCTCATTGGTGTGGTCTTGTATTTTTATATATATATATATATATATATATATATTTGGTATTTGGCATTTGGCATTTATAATAATAGGAACCAATGATTTACTTATTGTAAGGTCTTAGGCTGGCAGAACACAATGCATAATATATTGAAATTATTTTATATTATTTATACTTTCATGATAGAATACTTATGGAGTTTTATATGCAAAAGCTCCCTGGTTTAAAAAAAAAAATATTTCGCAGCTGAATATTTAGGGTATATTCGTGGCAGGAATTTCTCCAACTGTTTTGTATATTAGAATATAGAGTTTCTTAAAATTCCAATCTAAAAAAAAATCACTCCCATTCGAATATATGCAACAGTTTGGCCACTGGAGAGCATACACTAACAGCAACTCTGCAGACTGGTACAGAAGTGGGTATTGATCTCATGATGCATGGGGGAAGCATAAAGAATGGGAGGGACACTCAGCATCTTTTCGGTAGTTGCACATGTAGGTTTGTTTAAAAACTGCATTATTTTTTGTCTTTTATGTTTTCAGCAAAAATTGCTGCAGCCAGATGTTACATATTGGCCAGTAGAAACATATAAAATGCCTTACAAACACTGCTTTCTTTCTTTCTTGCTTGCCACAGTATGCTCTCACTGTGGCGTTTTTTTTTTTTTGCATTTTCCCAAGAAGTTCTCTATATGGAAAAAAAAATGCTGAAAACCCTAAGTAGAATTTTGTGTGACATTAAATGGTAACTAAAAATATAAAACAAGATGATTTTCATTTTTTAAGTTCTAAAGCATCCATTTTGTATTTAGGCATATAGACTAAAGAAAACTCCCTATTAAAGTTGGACACAGATGTAGAATTTCAGCACTGCTAATAGCAGTCAGTAGGTATTCCACTAGGTATTCCTTTGACAGAGGTTCCAGCAGAAGAACCCCAAATGATTAGGTCACCTCTGAGGGAAGCTGTTTAACACAAGGAGATTGATGAATACTGCTAGATATAAGCAGATTTCATAAACTGCACTCCAGATCTTTTGCTAGACAATTAAATGATGATATTTTACAGTAGTGTAGTTTTTGAGAGCCTCCTGTCTTAAAATTTGGAAAACTCAAATTCTTTAGGATAACGAGGCACCAATTTTTGTAATGCTGTAGTAATCAATAATCATATTTGTATTCAACTTTTTTCTTTTTTTTCAAGTAAGAATAAGGACACAATTCCAAACTTTTTATGAGCTGCTGCTGATGACAGTCACCGGATGAGGCTCTAAAATGATGGTATTTGACCTTTTGCCACAAGTCTGAAAGAAAAACACACAGACTACAGCCAATCGGCTCCACTACAAAGGATATTTAATTAGATGTGTCTGTTTTAGCATTGATTTCTTGAAGAACAGACAAGGTACATTAGCTCAGACATTCAAAGCATGTAATAAGTACTCATGTCAGGTACTCAGAGCCAGCATAATGCACGTTTGGAAAGCTAATTAAGGCCATCCTTAAAAATTTACTAAGGATTGTGTTTTTTTTTTTTGCTTAAAGACCTATGAGATCAAGCATAGATGGGGATTTGTTCACGTTAAGTTTTACCTTCTGGGAGCATTAGAGAATGCAGAAGTATAAAATTACTTTCGAATCCCAGTGTACTCCTGCTAGCCTAAAAGAAGATAAATTAATATTTCACCATAATGAAACAGCAGTTGTATAAGCCCACTAAACCCTGTAAAACATGGAAAAAAAAGGATCATAACCTGTCTAGGAATGTTTGTCTTTAGTTCTTTCTTCACGAACATCTGCAACTGCTGCAGAAAGCAGTTAATGGGACCCTATTTACTTGAATGGGTCCACAATCTTCAAAATACGGCAAAAGTTAGGACATCCAATCTTTTCCCGGTCGGAGGCACGGATCGTAAGCCCATGGAAGGGTTTCCGGGTGTTTCCATGGGCTTCTGATCCGCAACACGAGAACAACGGCCATACGGTCGTGTAAATGAGCCCTTACTGTAAGTTGTTTTGAATCCTGTTCATGAATGTTCACAATTCTGCAATTTTTGGATAGTCACATATTACCTTTTGACTGGAAACCATTAACTACAGTGCCAGAGCATAATTTCATGCTAAAAATAATTAAACATTCTAAAAACAACCAAATAAAAGACTATGGAAGCTCTACATTTTTTCAGTTTCATTTTTAAAGGGTTAATTTTGGATTGTGGAACAAAAAAGAATGTACCACCAGACTCTTACCAGATTTAGCAGATCTAATGAAAATCAAAGCAATAGGATAATGATCTGAAGTGAAAAGAGTTAGTACAATATATAAAAGCAAGCATGTAGAGCAAAGAAGAATATCACTTACAGTTGTGTTCAAAATTATTCAACCCTGCTGTAAAGGGTTTTAGGGAATTTAGAGTACATTTGTTATTGTGTTCAGAATGAAATATTACAAGGACTTTTTAACTCCTTAAGGACACAGCCCTATTTCACCTTAAGGACCAGGTCATTTTTTTTGAAAATCTGACCAGTGTCACTTTAAGTGCTAATAACTTTTAAACACTTTGACTTACCCAGGCCATTCTGAGATGGTTTTTTCGTCACATATTGTACTTCATGACACTGCAAAAATTGGGTCAAAAATGTGAATTTTTTGGCATTAAAAAATACCATATTTACTAAAAATTTGGAAAAATTAACAAATTTCTAAGTTTCAGTTTCTCTACTTCTGTAATACATAGTAATACCCCCAAAAATTGTGATGACTTTACATTCCCCATATGTCTACTTCATGTTTGTAGCATTTTGGGAATGATATTTTATTTTTGGGGATGTTACAAGGCTTAGAAGTTTAGAAGCAAATTTAGAAATTTTTCAGAAATCTTCAAAATCCCACTTTTTATGGACCAGTTCAGGTTTGAAGTCATTTTGTGAGGCTTACATGATAGAAACCACCCAAAAATGACCCCATTCTAGAAACTACACCCCTCAAGGTATTCAAAACAGTTTTTACAAACTTTGTTAACCCTTTACCCATTACCCGTTTTTGTTAACCCGTTTCTACAGGGAGGAACAAAAGTGCCAAACTTCAAAAAAGCTAAATTAGCCAACTAAGAGAGGCCATAGGCCGAACTAACTGGGACAAAGTCCTCAAAAATAAAAATACAGCCACAAAATGGGATATCTTTAAAAACATCCTAAAATCTCATTATGAGAGGTACATACCGTATGGGAATAAAAGGTTAAGGAACAAAAAGAAACCAATGTGGATAATTAGAACTGTAAAGAAAGCAATAAATGACAAAAAGAAAGAATATAAGTCACTGAAACAGGAGGGTAGCATGGAAGCACTGAAAAACTATAAGGAAAAAAATAGAACATGTAAAAAACAAATAAAAGCGGCCCAACTAGAGACCGAGAGATTAATTGCCAAAGAGAGTAAAACTAACCCTAAAATGTTCTTCAATTATATAAATCTTAAAAAGCATAAATCTGAAGGTGTCGGCCCTTTAAAGAGAAATGAGGGGGGAGCAGAGAACGATGAGGAGAAAGCAAAGCTGTTAAATATTTTTTTCTCCAATGTATTCACTGAGGAAAATAAACTGTCAGATGACATGCAGAATTTAAAAATAAATTCCCCATTAAAAGTGTCCTGTCTGACCCAGGAAAAAGTACATCAGCGACTTAAAAATATTAAAATAGACAAATTGCCAGGACCAGATGGCATACACCCCCCTATCCTAAAGGAATTAAGTAATGTCATATCCAGACCCTTATTTCTGATATTTGCAGACTCTATACTGACAGGGAATGTCCCACAGGATTGGCGCATGGCAAATGTGGTGCCAATATTCAAAAGGGTCCAAAAACAGAGCCTGGAAACTATAGGCCGGTAAGTATCACATCTTTTGTTGGTAAACTGTTTGAAGGTTTTCTGAGAGATGCTATATGAGAGCATCTCAACGGAAATAAGCAAATAACGCCATATCAGCATGGCTTTGTGAGGGATCGGTCATGCCAAACTAATTAAATCAGTTTCTATGAGGAGGTAAGTTCTAGACTTGACAGTGGATGTCATATATCTGGACTTCTCCAAAGCATTTGACACTGTACCACATAAAAGGTTAGTATATAAAATGAGAATGCTCGAACTGGGAGAAAACGTCTGTATGTGGGTAAGTGACTGGCTCAGTGATAGAAAACAGAGGGTGGTTATTAACGGTACACACTCAGATTGGGTCACTTTCACTAGTGGGGTACCTCAGGGGTCAGTATTGGGCCCTATTCTCTTCAATATATTTATTAAAGATCTTGTAGAAGGCTTGCATAGTGAAGTATTAATTTTCGCAGATGATACTAAACTGTGTAAAGTAATTTACACTGATGAGGACAGTATGCTACTACAGAGGGATCTGGATAGATTGGAGGCTTGGGCAGATAAGTGGCAGATGAGGTTTAACACTGATAAATGTAAAGTTATGCACATAGAAAGGGAAAATGCAAGTCACCCGTACATACTAAATGGTAAAACACTCGGTAACACTGACATAGAAAAGGATCTAGGAATTTTAATAAACAGCAAACTAAGCTGCAAAAAACAGTGTCAAGCAGCTGCTGCCAAGGCCAATAAGATAATGGGTTGTATCAGAAGGGGAATAGATGCCCGTGATAAGAACATAGTCCTACCACTTTACAAATCGCTAGTCAGACCACACATGGAGTACTGTGTACAGTTCTGGGCTCCTGTAAACAAGGCAGACATAGCAGAGCTGAAGAAGGTCCAGAGGAGGGCAACTAAAGTAATAACTGGAATGGGGCAACTACAGTACACTGAGGGGAGATCTAATTAATATCGTATAAATATTTCAGGGGTCAGTACAGAGATCTATCCCATCATCTATTTATCCCCAGGACTGTGACATGGGGACATCCTCTGCGTCTGGAGGAAAGAAGGTTTGTACACAAACATAGAAAAGGATTCATTACAGGTAAGAGCAGTGAGACTATGGAACTCTCTACCTGAGGAGGTGGTGATTGTGAGTACAATAAAGGTACTTCAAGAGGGGCCTGGATGTATTTCTGGAGCGCAATAATATTATAGGCTATAGATTCTAGAGAGGGGTCGTTGATCCAGGGAGTTATTCTGATTGCCTGATTGGAGTCGGGGAAGGAATTTTTTATTCCCCTAAAGTGGGGAAAATTGGCTTCTACCTCACAGGTTTTTTTTTTTTTCCTTCCTCTGGATCAACTTGCAGGATAACAGGCCGAACTGGATGGACAAATGTCTTTTTTCGGCCTTATGTACTATGTTATTATGTTTAGGTCTTCCACAAGACTTTATGGCAAATGGACATACATTTTAAGAATTTAGATTTTTTGGAAAATTTTCCAATATAATCAATTTTTTCCTGAAAAAAAACAAGGGTTAACTGCCAAACAAAACTCAAAATGGGTTGCCCTGATTCTGTAGTTTGCAGAAACACCCCATATGTGGTCGTAAACTACTATTTGGCCAAACGGGAGGACATAAAAGGAGGGGAACACCATATGGGTTTTGCAAGGCAGATTTTGCAGGACTGGTTTTGTTTATACCATGTCCCATTTCAAGCCCCCCCTTGCACCCCTAGAATAGAAATTCCAAAAAAGTGACTCTATCTAAGAAACTACACCCCTCAAGGCATTCAAAACTGGGATTAAAAACTTTGTTAAGCCTTTAGGTGTTCCACAAGAGTTAATGGCAGATGGAGAACCATTTTAGAAATTTCTATTTTTTGGAAAATTTTCCATCTTAACCCATTTTTTTCCAGCAATAAAGTAAGGGTTAACAGCCAAACAAAACTCAATATGGGTTGCCCTGATTCTGTAGTTTGCAAAAACACCCCATATGTGGTCATAAACTACTGTTTGGCCAAACGGGAGCACATAGAAAGAGGGGAACACCATATGGGTTTTGGAAGGCAGATTTTGCAGGACTGGTTTTGTTTATACCATGTCCCATTTCAAGCTCCCCCTTGCACCCCTAGAATAGAAATTCCAAAAAAGTGACTCCATCTAAGAAAGTACACCCCTCAAGGTATTCAAAACTGGGTTTATAAACTTTGTTAACCCTTTAGGTGTTCCACAAGAGTTAATGGCAGATGGAGAAACAATTTTGGAATTTAAATTTTTTGTAAAAGTTTTCATTTTAACCCTTACTTATTACTGTAAAAAATGGGTTAACAGCCAAACAAAACTCAACATGGGTTGCCCTGATTCTGTAGTTTGCAGAAACACCCCATATGTGGTCGTAAACTACTATTTGGCTAAACGGCAGGACATAGAAGGGGAACGCCATATGGTTTTTGGAAGGCAGATTTTGCTGGACTGGTTTATTTACACCATGTACCCTTTAAAGCCCCCTTGCACCCCTTGAGTAGAAACTCCATAAAAGTGACCCCATCTAGGAAACTACGGGTTAAG
This sequence comes from Bufo gargarizans, assembly GCF_014858855.1. Taxonomy (NCBI): domain Eukaryota; kingdom Metazoa; phylum Chordata; class Amphibia; order Anura; family Bufonidae; genus Bufo; species Bufo gargarizans. Next base: position 370,438,118 of record NC_058084.1, on the reverse strand, counting down.
GTGGTTGTTGTTTTGGGACTATTAGGGGTAAATATGATTTTTGGTTGCTCTATATTACACTTTTTTGAGGCAAGGTAACAAAAAAATTTAATTCTAAAATTGTTTCTACATTCGCTATTTAGTTTTGTGGAACACCTAAAGGGTTAACAAAGTTTGTAAAGTAACTTTTGAATACCTTGAGGGGTTTAGTTTCTTATATGGGGTCACTTTTTTGGAGTTTCTAGTCTAGGCTACATCAGGGGGGCTTATAATTGGACATGGTGTAAAAAAAAAAATACTGTCCATCAAAATCTGCCTTCCAGAAACCATATGGAGTTCCCTTCGTTCTATGCCCTGCCGTATGGCATTTACGACCACATATGGGGTGTTTCTGCAAACTACAGAATCAGGGCCATAAATATTAAGTTTTGCTTGGCTGTTAACCCTTGCTTTATTTCCGGAAAAAAAGGATTCAAATGGAATTTTTTTTGCCAAAAGTTTTGGCACCGTTTTTCTTTTATATTTTTAACTCTGTTCATCCGAGGGGTTTGGTCAAATGTTATTTTTATAGGGCAGATTCTTACGAACCTGGTGATACCTAATATGTCTACATTTTAGAATTTATTTAGATTTTACACTATATTATTATTAAAAATTATTTTAGTATCTCCATAGCCTGGGAGCTAAATTTTTTATTTATTTTTGTTGGGCGACTATCTAATGTAGGGGCTTATTTTTTGCAAAATGAGATGGTGGTTTTATTGGCACTAATTGGGGGTGCATATGACATTTTGTTCACTCGCTATTACACTTTTTGTGATGTTAGGTGTCCAAAAATGTTGTTCATCCGGGGGGTTGGGTTACATGTTACTTTTATATAGAAGATTTTTACGGACGCGACAATGCCCAATATGTATGGCTCTCAGACTTTGGAAACAATAAGCAGGCAGCCTAAAACTGCGGCCCTCCAGATGTTGTAAAACTACAATTCCCACCTTGCCCTGCTGATGGCTGTAGGTTGTCTGGGCATGCTGGGAGTTATAGTTTTACAACATCTGGAGGGCCGCAGTTTGAGGATGCCTGCACTAAAACTAATATTTTGGGGAAAACAAAATTGTTTCTTTGTCTCCAAAGTCTGAGAGCCATAGTCTTTTATGTTCTCTAGGGGACTGTTGGGGATTATAAAAATTTTGTACTCCATGGAGGTGTGATACTCCCTGAAGCAATTGACAATGCAGAGGCCCGGATAATCGAAGCAAGTGTCACATTGAGTGGTGGTGTCCTTCCGTATCCCCCTCTTGTGACACACTCTGCATCTTTTTTGGGTTCGTCCCTTCTTTCCAGTATGGGGGACCACACCTGGAAAATGTTGGCCAGGGACGATCCAGGCGCCTCCAGTTCCCGAGGTACTCTGGCCTGCTCTTTCCTGGTCTGAAAAGATCAGGTCCTTGAGGACTGCCTCATAGAATTGGAGGAATGTCCCTGTGCTGCCAGCGCTTCGGGATAGTACAAAAGAGTTGTACATGGCAACCTGTACCAAGTAGACTGCAACTTTTCTGTACCATGCCCGGGTTTTGCAGCATGGCGTTATATAGCTTGAGGACTTGATCAGAGAGATCAACTCCTCCCATATACTGATTGTAGTTGACAATACAATCAGGGCTTGAGGACCGTTGCCGCGGTACCTCGCACAGAGACGAGGGTGGTGCTGTTACCGTGGATTGTGGACAGCATAAGGACATCCCTCTTGTCCTTATACCTGACCAGAAACAGGTTTCCACTGGTAAGGGCACGGGTCTCACCCTTGGGGATAGGTACCTGGAGGGGGTGGGCAGGAAGGCCGCGTTGATTTTTCCGCACGGTCCTACAAGCAAATGTGGATCTGGCAGCAAGGGACCTGAACAAGGGAATGCTGGTATAAAAGTTATCCACGTACAAGTGGTAACCCTTATCCAGCAGTGGGTACATAAGGTCCCACACGAGTTTCCCGCTAATACCCAGAGTGGGGGGACATTCTGGGGGTTGAATACGGGAATCTCGCCCCTCGTACACACGAAATGTGTAAGTGTACCCTGAGGTACTCTCACAAATTTTGTATCGCTTCACGCCATACCTCACCCGCTTTGTGGGAATGTATTGGCGGAAACTGAGTCTCCACTTGAACGCAACAAGAGACTCAGCAATCCGCAACCTCCCTTCCAGGTACGTAGGCCTGCTCAAATTTGGCCCCAAAGTGATCGATGACCGGCCTTATCTTATACAGGCGATCATAGGCATGATCACCTCAGGGGGGACATGCTGCATTATCGGAATAATGCAGACATTTCCGGATGACCTCAAACTGGGAGCGTGTCATGGCCGTACTGTAGAGTTAGGTCTGGTAGAGGATGTCCCCACTCCAGTATTGCCTGACACTGGGTTTTTGCACTAGACCCATATGCAGCACGAGGCCCCAAAATGTCCTTATCTGGGCTGCACTGACCGGCGTCCATTCACCGGATCTAGCCCAAAATGAGCCCGGGTGCTGAGCAACGAACTGTTGGGCGTACAGGTTCGCCTGCTCCCCCATCAGATTCACAAATGGGCTACTGAAAAAATAACTAAAAAAGTTGATTTCAGTAAACCCCACTGTGGGAATCTGGATTCCAGGATTGCCAGCAAAATCCGGAATATCGGGCTCAAAGTCCACTGGGGGACACCAGCTAAGTTCATCGGCAGGAGGCTCCAGTGGGCTTATTTGGTGGGCCGGGAAATCAGTACGAACCCCAGGGCGGCTCGTGCTAGGGTGGGCCACAGGATCCCTAGCATGTGGGGCACCTGGCTCTGCCTGGTGGCGTCTCCGCCGCCTTGGGGGCTCATTGTCATCAGATGATGATGAGGAGGATGCGGATGACAAAAGGAATGTGGGGTCATCCTCATCCTCACTGGGGCTCTCGGAGTCGGAGGCAATCTGGGCGTATGCCTCCTCCACCGAGAACATCCGGCGGGCAATGGGTATGTGTGTGTGTGTGTGCGTGTGTGTAAACCTTTATTCTATGTGCGTGTGTGTGAGGGGATGGATGTTCAAAGTCCAAGTCAGCGCACACAGAAAAAAAAAAAAAAGTGCTGGGGGGGAAGGCCTGGTGGTGGTGGGGGATGCGGGGGGGGGGGGGCAAGTGGCAGGGGGGGTCTAGGGTCTGAAAGCTGAAACAAAAAAGATTAGAATAAAAGTGCTTTTTTCCCTAACTTTTCTGTTCTATCCCTGCCTAACGGTGCCTCTCCCTCACTGACCCTAACCTACCTGGAGGGCGATGGGTGCAGGAGGGTGATGTATGGTGATTAGGGGGACTTAGGAGCGCAGGAAGTTTGAATCTCGCACCTCTCTCCCCTGCACCAATCAGCACCCTTTTTCAGCACCAGGGCCAGCACCGCCTCTCTAAATCTTCGGACTGTGATTGGTGGTGTATAATTACGCCACCGATCGCAGTCTTTTTCCGGTTCATCGGGTCACCGGAGACCTGAATGGACCGGAAACGCAGCAAACTGCATGTCTGAATTGCCCTAGGGTTTTCTGTGATCGCCGATACGGGGGGTCAAATGACCCCCCCCCGGCGTTGTTACAGGATGCCGGCTGAATGATTTCAGCCGACATCCTGCTTCGATTAACCCTTGCGGCGCCGGAATCGCAATTTAAAGCCGTGATGTACCGGTACATCATGTGTCCTTAAGGACTCGGGAAACATGCCGTACCGTTGCGTCATGTGTCCTAATGGGTTAAAGAACCAAATGCAACTAAAATTATATCAATTGTTTTTGTAATACAGTATTATTATTTTTTTTTTTTGTGATTTCTTCATTAACACAATTATTCAACCCCTTAAAGACTACCACTTTTAAGAACAGAGGTTCATTCAAGTGTTTTCGATCAGGTATTGAAAACACCTGTGGATGTCAAGGAGCAGCAATCAAGCATAATAAGCACCAATTAGGCAGATTTAAAAGGACTGTGATACTCAGCTCCTTCTAGACATTTACTGGTGTGTTTACAAGCATGGTGAAGTCAAGAGAATGGTTCAGGAAGACAAGAGAAGAGGTGTAGAATTACCAAATTCCCTAAAAAAAAATTTAAAGGCACAATCAACCCAGAATTTGTTTTCGATTCGAACTAATGTTATATATTTAATTGAATGCCCATGTCACAAACAATATATAGGTAGAACAAAGTGAACTGTAAAGAAGAGAGTATCAGAACATGTCTCAAATATAAAGAAAGTGTACGAACTGCATTAATTATCCAAACACTACAAAGACCACCATGATAGTGACCCATCAAGCCTCAGATATATGGCGCTTGAAAAAGTCAAGCACACATGGAGAGTCAAAGAGGATATTTGAATTTGATACCCTATTGCCGAGAGGTCTGAATGCTGACATGGAATTGTTTGGTTTCCTATGAATGAGGCGTGGGTCTGGCAGGAATGTGACATCTGGGTCAGGCTGTTTTCCCAGCACCCAGATCTCTCCTTCCGGTCAGTCCAGCGCCTCTATATTCACCTATATTCTTCTTGGAAACATCGAAGTTAAATATAAGAGACACCGAATAATTGAAAAATATTTCTAATGTGTAGTCCTTGACATCTCATTCGAATAATTTGAAGAGGTATATTGAGAATGAAGAGAAATCGCATATATACAGTACAGACCAAAAGTTTGGACACAACTTCTCATTCAAAGAGTTTTCTTTATTTTCATGACTATGAAAATTGTAGATTCACACTGAAGGCAACAAAACTATGAATTAACACATGTGGAATTATATACATAACAGAAAAGTGTGAAACAACTAAAAAATATGTCATATTCTAGGTTCTTCAAAGTAGCCACCTTTTGCTTTGATTACTGCTTTGCAAACTCTTGGCATTCTCTTGATGAGCTTCAAGAGGTAGTCACCTGAAATGGTTTTCACTTCACAGGTGTGCCCTGTCAGGTTTAATAAGTGGGATTTCTTGCCTTATAAATGGTGTTGGGACCATCAGTTGTGTTGTGGAGAAGTCAGGTGGATACACAGCTGATAGTCCTACTGAATAGACTGTTAGAATTTGTATTATGGCAAGAAAAAAGCAGCTAAGTAAAGAAAAACGAGTGGCCATCATTACTTTAAGAAATGAAGGTCAGTCAGTCCTGAAAAATTGGCAAAAATTGGAAAGTGTCCCCAAGTGCAGTCACAAAAAACATCAAGCGCTACAAAGAAACTGGCTCACATGCGGACCGCCCCAGGAACGGAAGACCAAGAGTCACCTCTGCTGTGGAGGATAAGTTCATCCGAGTCAACAGCCTTAGAAATCGCAGGTTGACAGCAGCTCAGATTAGAGACCAGGTCAATGCCACACAGAGTTCTAGCAGCAGACACATCTCTAGAACAACTGTTAAGAGGAGACTGTGTGAATTAGGCCTTCATGGTAGAATATCTGCTAGGAAACCACTGCTAAGGACAGGCAACAAGCAGAAGAGACTCGTTTGGGCTAAAGAACACAAGGAATGGGCATTAGACCAGTGGAAATCTGTGCTTTGGTCTGATGAGTCCAAATTTGAGATCTTTGGTTTGTGCGACACAGAAAAGGTAAACGGATGGACTCTACATGTCTGGTTCCCACCGTGAAGCATTAGGAGGAGGTGTGATGGTTGTAGGGGTGCTTTGCTGGTGACACTGTTGGGGATTTATTCAAAATTGAAGGCATACTGAACCAACATGGCGACCACAGCACCTTGCAGCGGCATGCTATTCCATCCGGTTTGCGTTTAGTTGGACCATCATTTATTTTTCAACAGGACAATGACCCCAAACACACCTCCAGGCTGTGTAAGGGCTATTTGACCATGAAGAAGAGGGATAAGGTGCTGCGCCAGTTAACCTGGCCTCCAGAGTCACCGGACCTGAACCCAATCGAGATGGTTTGGGGTGAACTGGACTGCAGAGTGAATGCAAAGGGGCCAACAAATGCTAAGCATCTCTGGGAACTCCTTCAAGACTGTTGGAAGACCATTTCAGGTGACTACCTCTTGAAGCTCATCAAGAGAATGCCAAGAGTGTGCAAAGCAGTAATCAAAGCAAAAGGTGGCTACTTTGAAGAACCTAGAATATGACATATTTTCAGTTGTTTAATACTTTTTTGTTATGTATATAATTCGACATGTGTTAATTCATAGTTTTGATGCCTTCCGTGTGAATCTACAATTTTCATAGTCATGAAAATAAAGAAAACTCTTTGAATGAGAAGGTGTGTCCAAACTTTTGGTCTGTACTGTATGTTTGTATTGAATATATAGCCTAATTTTAGTCCTTGACATGATAATGTGTGTACAACATACTAATATATCGTTTTAATATTGTTTTAATATAACAAGTGTATCCAGTTTTATCATTATGATCCATTTTAGCCATTTCCAGAAAAAACGCATTGAAAACGCATAGAAACCACACATGCGTTTTTTCTGTTTTATGTTGGTTTTAGGGTCTGTATGCTATTTATATATACCTTGACCGGTTTTAAATGAATATTATACTGCTGAATAGAGTTGAGCGAACACCTGGATGTTCGGGTACGAGAAGTTCAACCCGAACTTCCCGGAAATGTTCGGGATCCGAACTCGACCCGAACTTCGCCCCGAACCCGAACCCCATTGAAGTCAATGGTGACCCGAACTTTTCGGCACTAAAAAGGCTGTAAAAGGCAGCAAAATGTAGGTGAATCCCCTGCAAACAAATGTGGATAGGGAAATGAATTCAAATAAAAATAAAATAAATTAAAATTAACCAATATCAATTGGAGAGAGGTCTCATGGCAGAGAATCAGGCTTCACGTCACCCACCACTGGAACAGGACCATTGTCAGATATTTAGGCCCCGGAACCCAGACAGAGGAGAGAGGTCCCATTGCAGAGAATCAGGCTTCATGTCATAGCAGAGAATCAGGCTTCAAGTCATAGCAGAGAATCAGGTTTCATGTCATAGCAGAGAATCAGGCTTCACGTCTCCCAACACTGGAACAGGCTATTGTCAGATATTTGGGCCCCGGCACCCAGACAGAGGAGAGAGGTCCCATAGCAGAGAATCAGGCTTCATGTCATAGCAGAGAATCAGGCTTCATGTTACCCAACACTGGAACAGGACATTGTCAGATATTTTTAGGCCCCGACACCCAGACAGAGGAGAGAGGTCCCATAGCAGAGAATCAGGCTTCATGTCATAGCAGAGAATAATGCTTCATGTCACCCAACACTGGAACAGGCCACTGTCAGATATTTTTAGACCCCGGCACCCAGACAGAGGAGAGGTTCATTCAACTTTGGGTTGCCCCGCAATATAATGGTAAAATGAAAATAAAAAAAGGATTGAATGAGGAAGTGCCCTGGAGTACAATAATATATGGTTAAGGGGAGGTAGTTATAAATGTCTAATCTGCACAAGGGATGGACAGGTCCTGTGGGATCCATGCTTGGTTCATTTTTATGAACGTCAGTTTGTCCACATTGGCTGTAGACAGGCGGCTGCGTTTGTCTGTAATGACGCCCCCTGCCGCGCTGAATACACGTTCAGACAAAACGCTGGCCGCCGGGCAGGCCAGCACCAACAAGGCATAAAAGGCTAGCTCTGGCCACGTGGACAATTTGGAGACCCAGAAGTTGAATGGGGCCGAACCATCAGTCAGTACGTGGAGGGGTGTGCACACGTACTGTTCCACCATGTTAGGCCTCATGCACACGACAGTTTTTTTTCACGGCCCGCAAAAACGGGGTCCGTGGGTCCGTGATCCGTGACCGTTTTTCCGTCCGTGGGTCTTCCTTGATTTTTGGAGGATCCACGGACATGAAAAAAAAGTCATTTTGGTGTCCGCCTGGCCGTGCGGAGCCAAACGGATCCGTCCTGAATTACAATGCAAGTCAATGGGGACGGATCCGTTTGATGTTGACACAATATGGTGCCATTTCAAACGGATCCGTCCCCATTGACTTTCAATGTAAAGTCTGGAGTTCTGTTATACCATCGGATTGGAGTTTTCTCCAATCCGATGGTATATTTTAACTTGTAGCGTCCCCATCACCATGGGAACGCCTCTATGTTAGAATATACTGTCGGATATGAGCTACATCGTGAAACTTATTTCCGACAGTATATTCTAACACAGAGGCGTTCCCATGGTGATGGAGACGCTTCAGGTTAGAATATACAAAAAAAACTGTGTACATGACTGTCCCCTGCTGCCTGGCAGGTGCTGCCAGGCAGCAGGGGGCAGACCCCCCCCCCTGTTTTTAACTCATTGGTGGCCAGTGGGCCCCCCCTCCCCTGTTGTTAACTCGTTGGTGGCCAGTGTGCGCACCCCCCTCCCTCCCTCCCTCTATTGTAATAATAGCATTGGGGCCAGTGTGCGCGCCCCCCCAACCCCCCCCCTCCCTCCCTCTATTGTAATAATAGCATTGGGGCCAGTGTGCGCGCCCCCCCAACCCCCCCCCCCTCCCTCCCTCTATTGTAATAATAGCATTGGGGCCAGTGTGCCCCCCCCCCCCCCGATCATCGGTGCCAGCGGAGTAGAAGATTCCTGCTGGCTGCTGCGATCTCTGTGTCCGGCCGGGAGCTCCTCCTACTGGTAAGTGACAGGTCTGTGCGGCGCATTGCTGTCACTTACCAGTAGGAGGAGCTCCCGGCCGGACGCAGACATCGCAGCAGCCAGCAGCCAGGTAAGTATGAAGTATGAAAATCTTCTACTCCGCTGCCACCGATGATCGGGGGGGGGGGGGGTGCGCACACTGGCCCCAATGCTATTATTACAATAGAGGGAGGGAGGGAGGGGGGGGGGTTGGGGGGGTGCGCACACTGGCCCCAATGTATTAAAACAATAGAGGGAGGGAGGGGGGGGTTGGGGGGGCGCGCGCACACTGGCCCCAATGTATTAAAACAATAGAGGGAGGGAGGGAGGGGGGTGCGCACACTGGCCACCAACGAGTTAACAACAGGGGAGGGGGGGGCCGCACAATGATATTCAAACTGGGGAGGGGGGGGGTCTGCCCCCTGCTCCCTGGCAGCCCTGATCTCTTACAGGGGGATATGATAGTACAATTAACCCCTTCAGGTGCCGCACCTGATGGGGTTAATTGTACTATCATATCCCCCTGTAAGAGATCGGGTGCTGCCAGGCAGCAGGGGGCAGTCTTGTACACAGTTTGTAGTGTATTCTAACTAGAAGCGTCCCATCACCATGGGAACGCCTCTGTGTTAGAATATACTGTCGGATCTGAGTTTTCACGAAGTGAAAACTCAGCTCTGAAAAAGCTTTTATGCAGACGGATCTTCGGATCCGTCTGTATGAAACTAAAACCTACGGCCACGGATCACGGACACGGATGCCAATCTTGTGTGCATCCGTGTTCTTTCACGGACCCATTGACTTGAATGGGCCTGTGAACCGTTGGCCGTGAAAAAAATAGGACAGGTCATATTTTTTTCACGGCCAGGAAACACGGCTCACGGATGCGGCTGCCAAACGGTGCATTTTCCGATTTTTCCACGGACCCATTGAAAGTCAATGGGTCCGTGAAAAAAAACGGAAAACGGCACAACGGCCACGGATGCACACAACGGTCGTGTGCATGAGGCCTTAGTGAAATGTTGCCTGCTGCTAACACGTTCCGTATCAGGTGATGGTGCAGTTAGCTGTGGCGTGGTGACAAAACTTTTACACATCTCTGCCATGCTAACCCTGCCCTCAGAGGAGCTGGCCGTGACACAGCTGCGTTGGCGACCTCTTGCTCCTCCTCTGCCTTCGCTTTGGGCTTCCACTTGTTCCCCTGTGACATTTGGGAATGCTCTTAGTAGCACGTCTACCAATGTGCGCTTGTACTCGCGCATCTTCCTATCACGCTCCAGTGCAGGATGTAAGGTGGGCACATTGTCTTTGTACCGGGGATCCAGCACGGTGGCAACCCAGTAGTCCGCACACGTTAAAATGTGGGCAACTCTGCTGTCGTTGCGCAGGCACTGCAGCATGTAGTCGCTCATGTGTGCCAGGCTGCCCAGAGGTAAGGACAAGCTGTCCTCTGTGGGAGGCGTATCGCCATCGTCCTGCGTTTCCCCTCAGCCAGGCACCAGTGATGGGCCTGAGCTGCGTTGGGTGCCACCCGGCTGTGAACATGCTTCATCCTCATCCTCCTCCACTTCCTCCTTATCCTCGTCCTCCTCGTCCTCCAGTAGTGGGCCCTGGCTGGCCACATTTGTACCTGGCCTCTGTTGTTTCAAAAAACCTCCCTCTGAGTCACTTCGAAGAGACTGGCCTGAAAGTGCTAAAAATGACCCCTCTTCCTCCTCCTCCTCCTGGACCACCTCCTCTTCCATCATCGCCCTAAGTGTTTTCTCAAGGAGACATAGAAGTGGTATTGGAACGCTGATAACGGCGTCATCGCCACTGGCCATGTTGGTGGAGTACTCAAAACAGCGCAACAGGGCACACAGGTCTCGCATGGAGGCCCAGTCATTGGTGGTGAAGTGGTGCTGTTCCGCAGTGCGACTGACCCGTGCGTGCTACAGCTGAAACTCCACTCTGGCCTGCTGCTGCTCGCACAGTCTGTCCAGCATGTGCAAGGTGGAGTTCCACCTGGTGGGCACGTTGCATATGAGGCGGTGAGCGGGAAGGCCGAAGTTACGGCCCGTACTTTATGCAGCAGCTCTGACATGTCGGGGTAGTTGTGAATGAACTTCTGCACCACCAAATTCAGCACATACGCCAGGCAAGGGAGGTGCGTCAAACCGTCTAGACCCAGAGCTGCAACGAGATTTCGCCCATTATCGCACACCACCAGGCCAGGCTTGAGGCTCACCGGCAGCAACCACTCGTCGGTCTGTTGTTCAATACCCCGTCACAACTCCTGTGTGGTGTGGGACCTGTCCCCCAAACATATGAGTTTCAGAATGGCTTGCTGACGTTTACCCCGGGCTGTGCTGAAGTTGGTGGTGAAGGTGTGTGGCTGACTGGATGAGCAGGTGGAATAGGAGGAGGAGGAAGCCGAGTAGGAGGAGGAGGCTACAGGAGGCAAAGAATGTTGCCCCGCGATCCTTGGCGGCAGAAGGACTTACGCCAAACAGCTCTCCGCCTGGGGCCCAGCCGCCACTACATTTACCCAGTGTGCAGTTAGGGAGATATAGCGTCCCTGGCCGTCCTTACTGGTCCACGTATCTGTGGTTAGGTGGACCTTGCCACAGATGGCGTTGCGCAGTGCACACTTGATTTTATCGGATACTTGGTTGTGCAGGGAAGGCACGGCTCTCTTGGAGAAGTAGTGGCAGCTGGGAACAACATACTGTGGGACAGCAAGCGACATGAGCTGTTTGAAGCTGTCTGTGTCCACCAGCCTGAATGACAGCATTTTATAGGCCAGTAGTTTAGAAATGCTGGCATTCAGGGCCAGGGATCGAGGGTGGCTAGGTGGGAATTTACGCTTTCTCTCAAATGTTTGTGAGATGGAGAGCTGAAAACTGCCGTGTGACATGGTTGAGATGCTTGGTGACAGAGGTGGTGGTGTTGGTGGTACATCCTCTGTTTGCTGGGAGGCAGGTGCCAACGTTCCTCCAGAGGCGGAGGAAGAGGCCGAGGCGGCAGCAGCAGAAGAGGTAGCAGGGGGAGTCTGAGTGAGTTCCTTGTTTTTAAGGTGTTTACTCCACTGCAGTTTATGCTTTGCATGCAGGTGCCTGATCATGCAGGTTGTGCTAAGGTTCAGAACGTTAATGCCTCGCTTCAGGCTCTGATGGCACAGCGTGCAAACCACTCGGGTCTTGTCATCAGCACATTGTTTGAAGAACTGTCACGCCAGGGAATTTCTTAAAGCTGCCTTTGGGGTGCTTCGTCCCAGATGGCGGCGGTCAGTAGCAGGCGGAGTCTCTTGGCGGCGGGTGTTCTGCTTTTGCCCACTGCTCCCTCTTTTGCTACGCTGTTGGCTCGGTCTCACCACTGCCTCCTCTTCCGAACTCTGAAAGTCAGTGGCACGACCTTCATTCCATGTGGGGTCTAGGACCTCATCGTCCCCTGCATCGTCTTCCACCCAGTCTTCCTCCCTGATCTCCTGTTCAGTCTGCACACTGCAAAAAGACGCAGAAGTTGGCATTTGTGTTTCATCATCAGAGACGTGCTAAGGTGGTATTCCCATGTCCTCATCATCAGGAAACATAAGTAGTTGTGCGTCAGTGCATTCTATGTCTTCCACCGCTGGGGAAGGGCTAGGTGTATGCCCTTGGGAAACCCTGCCAGCAGGGCCGTCTTTACCAAGGGGCAAAAGGGGCAGCTGCCCTGGGCCCAGTTGCTCCTGGGGGGCCCAAGGCAGCTGCCTCTTGAGCCCTGCTAGCTACTGCTTCGGGTGTCAGGCTGTCGGCTACACAGGCATCATGATCGTACTGTGTTAATGATCTTAATTCTAGGACCTTAATGAGTTTTGCTCTAGGACCTTAATGACATCATTACCATGTGACCAGTAACCTAGCAATTACTTGTCACATGGCTATGAGGTCATCACAGGTCCTATTGAGTGTTGCAGAAGTTAACTGTGGTGCTTTTTTGTGTAAAGATTACATCTGAAAAAGGTGACAGGGGCTGTTATGTTAATATACTGTAAACTACTGTATAGTGGGGTGCTGTATACTGTGTGGTGGGCTGTATACTGTGTGGTGGGCTGTATATTGTGTGGTGGGCTGTATATTGTGTAATGGGCTGTATATTGTGTGGTGGGCTGTATACTGTGGGGGTGGGGGGGTGGCCTGTATACTGTGTGGGGCCTGTATACTGCGTGGTGGGCTGTATACTGTGTGGTGGGCTTTATACTGTGGGGGGCCTGTATAGTATGGGGGGCGTGCTATACTGCTGTACTGTATAGTGTGGGGGGCTGTATCGTGTATAGTTTGGGGTGCTGTATACAGTGAGGTGTTGTATACCGTGAGGTGCTGTATACTGTTGGCTGCTATACTGCTCTACTATATACTGTGGGGTACTGTATAGTGTGGGGTGCTAAACTGCATACTGTGTGGTGCTGTATACTATAGGGTGCTATACTGCATACTGTGGGGTGCTGGGGTGCACTGTAACACTAGGGTGAGCTGAGCCCTGGTCTCCTTCCTGCAGAGCGGTGCCCACTTCCAGCCCAGAGCACTGATCCTGAGCCGCTGGAGTCTTCAGAACTGGAAGCATTTACAGTCATTCACTGGACTCTACCAGATGTGTGGATTTTTTGTGTGTGTGTTGTGGTGGAGGGCGTGATTGCATGCTAAGGTGTGGGAAGGCGGGATCCAGGGGGCCCAAGTAAATTTTTGCCCAGGGTCCAATCAATATTAAAGACGGCCCTGCCTGCCAGCAGAGTCTTCAAACAGCATAAGAGACTGCTGCATAACTTGAGGGTCAGACAGTTTCCCTGATATGCATGGGGGTGATGTGACAGACTGATGGGCTTGGTTTTCAGGTGCCATCTGTGAGCTTTCTGCAGAAGACTGGGTGGGAGATAATGTGAACGTGCTGGATCCACTGTCGGCCACCCAATTGACTAATGCCTGTACCTGCTCAGGCCTTACCATCCTTAGAATGGCATTGGGCCCCACCAAATATCGCTGTAAATTCTGGCGTCTACTGGGACCTGAGGTAGTTGGTACACTAGGACGTGTGGCTGTGGCAGAACGGCCATGTCCTCTCCCAGAACCAGAGGGTCCACTAACACCACCACGACCATGTCCGCGTCCCTTACTAGATGTTTTCCTCATTGTTACCGTTCACAACAATAAGAAAATAATTATTTGGCTCAATGTATTGAATTCAAATTCAGGCCTTTTTTTACAGGCACCTAACAGTATCTGGCTATCTATTTAGGTACCGTATTACACTAATACAAGCACAGCAGTAACCACAGATTTAGCTGAATATAAATTGTAGGCCTAGTATTTAGGCCCTGGATGACAGGTATCCCTTTTTCGGACAGAATTAGACTTGGAAATGCACGGTAGCGTGTGACGTTATTGAGGATGACCCTATCAGCACCTTCAATGTAATATACCCTTTTATGGATAGTTTTAAACGTGGCTGTTACAGCGGGAAACCACTGATTTAGGGAATTGCTAATTTGGGAATTGTATTTCAACCCAGAAAAAAATATATCCTTTGCCAGACAGCAGACAGTATTGTTACAGCAGACAGATAATCAAAAATCTCTTACATGTAATTTATCAAAGGAGGCTTGAGAAGGAAGCAGAGTATCTGTTACATCAATATATGGATCATTTCCACTTCTCTAAAGCAAGTTAAAACACCATTTTCTCTATGTCAGATTGTCTGACTGAGCAAGAAAAATGTGATCATCATGATAAAAAGCATGTTAAGAACATTATTCAGGGAAACTGGAGGCTCTGCATGTAGCTGTAAAAAGCAAATCGCTTAGTGTTACGCTATTATAGCAAAAAATTATTGATGAGAGATCAGCTTTCTGTCATTTTTTTGTAGCATATTAATCATTACACTAAAATGGAGACAATATCTTATAGTATGAGTATTTATCTGAATGAGAGACAACAGAATAGCCTTGCAATGATCAGACTGATAATGGAAAACTGTGTAGGAACTGATTTCAGGGGTCGAAGGTACAATACAGAAATACTAGACTGTATGTACAGCAAGGTATTAAGTGGTCCTTCCCATTACAGGTGTGCTTTTACATAGCCAACCACTTACTCCCACTCACATGAAGTATCATGTTTGATATAGTGTATATTGCAAAGTTGGAACACATGCTTTGTTGTTCCTTTTAGAGTTTGGGATATATTATCCAGATGATGGTCTTGCACAACTCCCCTCCTTTGCCCACCAAACATGAAGCCCATGACTGGTGCCCAGTTAAAGAGGTTGTCTGACAAATGTAGCCTGTGACTAGAGATGAGCGAATTTCATGTTATAAAATTCGTTCACGCTTCGTTTGTTGGTAAAAGCAGAATTGCGTTATGGATTCCGTTACCACAGACCATAACGCAATTCTATGACGGAATGCATAACGGGATGCCTTTAGAGGCATTCTGTTATTCATTACATCCTAATAGAAGTCTATGGGCTGCAAAATGATTTGCAGCCCATAGACTTTTTATTATGACGGAATGAATAACGGAATGCCTCTAAAGGCATTCCGTTATACATTTCGTCATAGAATTGCGTTATGGTCTGTGGTAACGGAATCTATAACGCAATTCTGCTTTTACCAACAAACGAAGCGTGAACAAATTAATAACATGAAATTAGCTGATCTCTACCTGTGACCATATACTATATATTCTCCCCTGCTTAGAACCACCTCTGTAAACCAAAACAGAACAACAAAGAGTGGCCTTCTTTCTAAAAGACTCAAATCAGTCATTAAAGGGGTTCACATCTGAACCCGGACATGTCCCCATTTTCACCCAGGCAGCCCCTCTGATATAAGCATTGGAGAATTTTAAAGGGATTTTTTGTTTGTTTTTACACTGCTAGGTGGAGGCTTCTGCCTAGCAGTGTTGCCGGTAATGTCATCGGCACTGATAGGCAGGCTTTAGCGCTGCCTTAGCTTTTCTCATTACTACCTCACTGGATCTCCAAAAAAAGGAAAGGGAAAAGGAAAGGACCGGAGCATGCTCATATCTTTGGTGAAAACAGGGATCTGTCTTGGCTCAGCTTTGAACCCAGACAACCCCTTTATTTTAAAGGCCAGCATTAGTGTTGAGCGAATTGAAGCACAAGAAGTGGGCTTCGATTTGAGTTTCAGATTTGCTGCTGAAGCCGAATTTCCTCGTGCTTTGTGGTAGTGAATCGATTTAACCTGAAATAGTGTAAAAAATAAAAAAATACTTACCTAATCCATTTGTCCGCAACGAGCGGGCCGCTGCCATCTTGCTTGAAGATCTCATGTAAAATCTCGTGTGCGGCAATGTATGATGTCATGATGGACCGGATGAGATTTTGAGCAAGATCTTCAAGCAAGATGGAGGCCAGCCTGTTGTAAGCAAATGGATTAGATTAGTATGATTTTCATTTTATTTTTTTAAATTGTACACTCTGTTATTTATATCAGATGCTGCGATCATGTATAAACGCGGCATCTGATCTGTAAAATGACAGGGAATGGTGCAATCGCGGCTCCCTGTCATTACACCCACTACTTTCAAAGAAATGCACTTTGTGACAAAGCAGCAGAATCAACATTTTTGAATAATTTGCTTCTCTCTAGCCAGCATGTAACACTACATTTCTTATGCACCATTTTCACAATTTCCCCTTATAAAATCAGCTGTTTATGGGGAAGGGGAGTGAGAAGCCAGACCCACTGCATTCAGCTTATCCCCAAAGCAACTTCCATATGATCCTAGTTAATAAGGCTAAGTTTATATCAGCATTATGTTTTCAGTACTTCTGATTTTTTCACAGGAACAGAAGAACTACAGTAGTACAACAGACCATACTTTTCTTCCATCAAAAATAACAGAAACCTAATGGAACTGAGCACAATTGATGATCAAATAGCTTAATAATTCAAACAGGGGTTAAAATGGATCACATGTGGCAAGCAGAGAAGACTAGTAGCGACAACCAAGTCAAAGCAATAAGCACGGAATGTTAAGGAGTTGTCTGTTTTAGAAAACAATCATAGCTAATAGAGCAGTGGACCTCTATTCCATATCCTTATCTATAGGCCAGAATGGACAGCAGCTTTAAATAGTGTTCCTAACTCTGCTGAAACATGCATAAACTATTGATTTCAGTGGGAACCTGTTAACCCTTCATCTCCCATGTGATAGTGCTGCAGGGAAATTGAACACTTTCACAGATTACACCTGATCTTTATAGCATCCAGTAGTGGGAAATCCTGTGATCAGTCGGCATAGAGTTTCCCTTCAAACAAAAAGAGATCAAAAGAGAAGTCCATAAACAGACAACTTTTTTTAACAATACAAGGCAATATCATATAAAGCAAAAGAAAGTCGCAGCCAAGCTCCAAGGGTGGTCAGAAGTATTTAAAAGTTTAGCAGCCACGTCTAGTACTGTTACAGTTCACAGCTCTGTGGGTCACATCGATTCTTGTGGCTGGGCCTAAATTCTGGCATAATTTGTGCCATCATTTTGTGCAGTTTGGCACATTGTATTTTAGACTGAAGAAAGTAAGCCAAAAAGAATGATTTTAACAAAACTTTGGCACACCATTCTGAGGCAGATTTACCAATTCTGTCTAAAATGTAGACAATGGAAACTTAGGCAGTATAAATATCCACCAAATGTATCACAATGAATGTGATGCTTGGCAGGGCATTCACTAATTTTATACCACCTATTGGCTTATTTATTTTTATTTTTATTTAGATAAAGCCACAATGCTAAGTGGGCTTTGATCACCAATTAAGTCAACCAATAAGTGGCATAAAAGTAGCCCTACACCAAAGCTATCATCCAGTTTGAGACACTGATAAAAGTAGCGCATGTTTGGACTACACTGTCTAACACAATTAGTAAATCTGCTCTATTGATCTACACCAGTGTTAGTTTTACCATGACTTGCTTTGTGCCATTTTAACACTGGATGCTTCCTTTGAGCACCATCGCAAATTTTATTGAATTTTTTTGGTGGGGGGTGTCTTCACCTCCACCTATTTATCTGTCCAGTTTAAAATCTCAATTTTATTATAATCATTGTTTAAACATTGATATGTTATTAGATTCTCAAACAATGCATCTCAGATATTAACCCCTTTAAGACATGGCCAAATTGTGTTTTTGTATTCTTTTTTCCTCCCCACCTTCTAAGAGTGAAAACTTTGTTTACATGTTCTGTTCACATAACCATATGATAGCTCATCTTTTGCGGGATAAGATGTATTTATTAATGGTGCCACTTACTTTACTGTACCGTAGTTTGTATTGGAAAATAGGAAAAAAAAATTGTGAGGTGAAAAAGAAAAAACGAAAAATGCAATTCTGCCCATTTATAGGCTTTGTGCTTATAGCATTCACTGTGTGCTAATAACCACATGACAGGTTGGTATGTTTTATGTTTTACAACTTAAAGGAAACCTGTCACATTAAACATGCTGTCTGAGCTGAAGGCAACAGGTTATAGAGCTACTATTGCAGTATAAGTTAGTTTCATTGGCTGCCTGTCAGGCTGCGCCTCCTGCATGGCTTTTTAGGCAGCTCCCTTTGCGCTAGGAACTCCACAAGGTCCAAGGCTATCATAGCAATCAATTGTAGCCCTAGAGTTTCACCATGGTGACTACAATCGAAGGATAGATGGATCCCCCTCCCTCTGTCTAGCCCCACAGACCGTGGCATCTGAGAGATTAAATGCCTGGAATCGGAGTCATCTCCACACCCAGTTATTGCTGGCAGATGCCTGTTGTATTATACAGCTGGCACCTTCCATATATTGAGCCAGCTCAACGCATGAGCCTGCTCCAAACAAACCCCTTAAGAGATCGAAGTGAATCTGTCTATCATGAATAGTACTGCTGCTGATTGTCGAGTCATATGTACAGACTAACCCCGTTTCACCACTGTGCACCAAAAAACTAGACTGAAAAACATTGCAAGCACTTCTGAGCACATGCACATAATGGAGAGGACTCCTGATGCACATAATGGAGAGGACTCCTGAGCTCATGGGAACTGGCTGAGCATGGACATATACAGTCATCGCCGTAAATGTTGGTCTCTTATTGTAAGGGCACCTTTTCCCAACAGCAATTTTAAGATCTCTCCACAGGTGTTCAATGGGATTTAGATCTGGACTCATTGCTGGCCACTTCAGAACTCTCCAGCGCTTTGTTGCCTTCCATTTCTGGGTGCTTTTTGACGTATGTTTGGGGTCATTGTCCTGCTGTAAGACCCAAGATCTCGGACGCAAACCCAGCTTTCTGACACTGGGCTCTACAGTGTGACCCAAAATCTGTTGGTAATCCTCAGATTTCATGATGCTTTACACACATTTAAGGTACCCAGTGCCAGAGGCAGCAAAACAACCCCAAAACATCAATGAACCTCCACCATATTTTACTGTAGGTACTGTGTTCTTTTCTTTGTAGGCCTCATTCTGTTTTCGGTAAACAGTAGAATGATGTGCTTTACCAAAAAGCTCTATTTTGGTCTCATCTGTCCACAAGACATTTTCCCAGAAGGATTTCGGTTCACTCAAGCTCATTTTTGCCCTAGCGTTTCATTTCATTTAAATGTCGACTGATAGTTCGCTCTGACACTGATGCTCCCTGAGCCTGCAGGACAGCTTGAATATCTTTGTAACTTGTTTGGGGCTGCTTATCCACCATCCAGACTATCCTGCGTTGACACCTTTCACCAATTTTCTCTTCCGTCCACACCCAAGAGGATTAGCTATAGTGCCATGGGTTGCAAACTTCTTGATAATGTTGCACACTGTGGACAAAGGCAAATCTAGATCTCTGGAGCTGGACTTGTAACCTTCAGATTGTTGATATTTTTCCACAATTTTGGTTCTCAAGTCCTCAGACAGTTCTCTTCTCCTCTTTCTTTTGTCCATGCTTAGTGTGGCGCACACAGACACACAATGCAAAGACTAAGTGAACGTCTCTCCTTTTTATCTGCTTTCATGTGTGTGTTTTTTCTATTGCCCACACCTGTTACTTGCCCAACATGCTTGAAACAATCTTATTTATCCACAATTTTGAAAGGGTGGCAATAATTTTATCCAGCCCATTTTTAGAGTTTGGTGTTACATTTTGACCAATTTGCTTTTTTTTCTCCCTTTTTTGGTTGTGTTCCAATACACACAAAGAGAATAAACATGTGTATAGAAAAACATGTGTTACTGCAATACTCTTATGTGAGAAATACTTCATTTTCTTGAAAAATTTCAGGGGTGCCAACATTTACGGCCATGACTGTAACATAGCAATCAAGACTCAGCTGGAGCACTACTAATCGTATAATACAGGAGTTAATAGGCCTTGGGGTAGTGATACTGTAGATTTACTTTAATAACCAAATAATTTATCCACATAAATTAATATTTTTGACAAGTTCAAAGCATTAACGTTACGTTTTCGGGACCCTCTAATAGCTAGGTCAAGAAATTGCCTATGGTCAAACAGATACTTATTCTACAAATATGAGTATCTGTTTTATGTTTTATTCATTTGCAGTTACAAGCACAGGGATATAAGAAAACAATTTTTTATGCAAGAGAACAAGTAATTTAGCCTCCTTCGCCTATAAGGAAAAGACAAGTCTTATATTTTTCAAAGAATTGAAGCAGGCAGATTCATTTTTCTGTTGACTTTCAATTCCTCCAACAGAGTGATTTCATTGCCGTGCAATCCTTAGAATTCTGGAGGGCTTAAGATCTTTTTAGCTTTTTCTATATTTCATAAATTCTGAATCTTAAATAGAGAAACTAAAGAGACATAATAAATTCAGCAATGTATCAGTTTCGACAGATGGTATACATATTAGATATTAGTAAAATGTAGCTATCAACATGGTTATTCTTACATCATTGTCCTTGTGTTCTCATAAAGATGCAAAATAGTCCGACACAGCTAGTCCCTATTATTAGATTATGTTTGTTTTTTTTCGCATGTAAACAGGTTTTTTTGTATTTTTCTTTTTTATAGATTTTATGCATTACATGAATGTCAAGTTATGAGTTGCAGCTTAAGTCTATGATAAAATAGCATTTTGATTTCATGTTCAGTGTATCCCTTTATCATCCATCCCAAGCATTTCTATGTAGCATACTTAGTGTAGGTTCACACTAGCGTTAGGGATTCCGTTATGGCTTTCCGTTATAGCATGGTTATAACGGAAAATAACGGAATCCATAAGACGGAAGGACGGATCTGTTCTTCTGCCCATAGACTTGTATTATGACAGAATGCAAAACGGAAGCCTTTAAAAGGCATTCCGTTTGCTCTCAGTCCTAATAGAAGTCTATGGGAATCAAAACGGAACCGTCTGGGTGTCCCGTTATGCAAGACGGAAAACAAAGTCCTGTCAACAGGACTTTGTTTTCCGTCTTGCATAACGGGGCCCAGACGGATCCGTTATGCTTATCCATAAACTTCTCATTAGGATGGAAATCAAACGGAATGCTTTTTAAAGCGTTTTGCATTCTGTTATAACGGAGATCCATAACGGAATCCCTAACGCTAGTGTGAACCCACCCTTACCTTCTAGCACTCCTGCAATGTCTTTCCTTGCCAGCCGCCACTCTGATAATCTGGGTGGCACTGACAGAAATATGCATGCACACATCATATTGCCAGTCAGAAGGTCCCCCAGGCCCCAGTCAATCAAGACGCTCAGACCAGTGGACCGATCAGGGGGCAGATATATGGACCAATCAGAAAGCCTGGTGCTTTAATTGAAGTTGGCTTGTCCTGATACCTTGTTCAGTTATTGTCCTATAAACTGGTGTGCTATTTGGATTGCTATTGGATTGTTTTATGACCTTCCCTAAACTACTCTAGTGGATTACCTCTAGTGATCAGTGAATTTCTTTAATTTCGATTCAGATTTGAATCAGCTGGATCGTTCAGGCAATTCGATTCAGATCTGAATAAATTCAACTCGGCTTCAAGTGCTCTAATTGCCCCGAAGAGCAGTGGATGACATTCTGTGGGCTCCAAAGATTGTATGCAACTCATTTCAAACTCTTTAATGCCAAGGAAGCATTAATAATCTTAAAGTGACAATGTTATATATGGCTATTGGTAAATGGCTGCTGGTGGTAACGAACAGCCCATGTATAAATCAAACTGCACTGTAGGATATTTTTATGTTTAAAAAATGATCCAAAAATGTTCAGCTTTTTGGCAGCAAATGCCTGCTGCTGTGCATACACACACCGCTTGTGATCCTCCTTTTTATCTGTCCTGTCTTCTGATTTGACTTTCAGCCAATATTTAAATCTGACCTGAATTTTGGGGAAATTTTTGTTGAATTTGATAAGTTTAGAACCAATTCACTCATCTCTAAATAACTCTTTGTTTACCCTACTGGTGGTTGTTCCTTCCAGTTTTTTTTTTTTTTTTTCTACTCTGTTACACCTCTGAGTCTGAATGTAGACTTTGCCTGGCTTTGACACATTCTGTTGTTACTCGGTACTGACTCCTGGCTTAGTTTTATTGCATGTACATTGGTTAGAATTGAAGCACAGATACCATGAAATATTTTTTAAACAAGTAGTTTTTATTATAGCAAGTTGAAGACTTAAGTAATCACTCCCCACTGTCATGAGTTTCTTGAAGGTATGTAGAGGATATGGCCCATTTCTCAATTACTGAAGGAAGAAGTAAGTTCTTCCTATGTTCCTATGTTGACTTCCAAGTGACTCGTGCTCAGTGCTTATATTTTCATGAACAGAACAGTCTTTCTCTGCAGAGTGTAAGAGGATAGATTAATAGCGATGGAAGTGTTGCTGCTGGGACTCAAGACCAAGGCTTCTAGTGGGAGAACAGTGGAGCTTTGAGCAAAAATTATATGAGCATAACAGTGTCTCATTTCACATTTCAGACACAATGGAAATATGTTTTTCCTGCTTGAAAACCCTTTTAACAATTAGGTAAGTACAACTTTGGAAGCAAAAAAGCACCAGAACTTGTTGCCCAAAATACACTGTAAAGGAGACCAGGAGAATGTAGGGGCCATTTAACAAACTGGTGTAAAGTAGAAGTGGCTTAGTTGTCCATAGCAAACAATAATCTTTCAGCTTCCATTTTTGACAGCTCCTTTGTAAAATAAAAGGTGGAAATTGATTGGTTGTTATGGGCAACTAAGCCAGTTCTCCTTTACACTAGTTTGATAAATGACTCCATTTGTTTTTGTTTTTTATCCCAAAGCCTTTAAATGGTCCTAATCATATTTATTTTTATATCGATGTAGCTATATTAGGATTTTATTCTGTGTTATAATATTTTTGGTTGGGCATTGATTTGGTACAGGTATGTTAGGCAGAAATCCGGGGGGGGGGGGGGGGAGACAAAACTTTTCTGACGTTTTTGTTCAGCTTTTACCTTAAAATATATACTACAAAAAAATGTGTTAGGGCAAAAATACAACCATACATAACCCGATAAATGTCCTTTGATCATATACTCCAAATAAAGCAACAACCGGAAAAAAGTTAAATAAATATATTTTTATTGATACATAATTCATAAAATCGCATGGTTACAAACTATTGGTGGTCTAGAAATACACAGGACGTATAACGCCCAGGCAGGGGATACAGACTATTGGCTTTACAAAATAGTATAACTGGTTTCTACGAAGTAAATTAGATTAGGGCCTAGGTGAAACCACTCAATAATGTATAAAGTACCAGGTAAATTGAAAAGTGCTTACAGATATATCAAACATTTAAAACCTACAACAGAGCAAATTACATCAAATAACTTCAATACATGTTACCATACCAAAAAAAAAAGCTTAATGCTTCATCAGGGGGTAAGTGCTAATTGTCTCCATGTCCCCACTCTATATATACTACTCCTCCTCTTGCCTGGCTGCGATGCGACACGCTTAACGGTGCCACCTGCACCCCCTGGCATGCGCCACAGTGGAACGCATCACAATTACAGCCGGCTTATGACCTCACTTCAGAAAGGTATGACCTATTTGATATATATAATTTGTCTAATTCATATTTATTGCCCCATAGTCGCTGTATATATCCTAAGCAGCAGTCATATACCTGATTGTATGTAAATAAATAAACAAAAATAAATAAATAAATCATTAAAATATATATGTATATATAATTCGTAAAGTGACAACCCAATAAAGCAAGGTGACCAAAAAAATGTAAAATAAATTGTGACCACGTGAAATGCCGTGCGATACAAACAAGTGCAAAAAAATGTAAGGTGTAATGAACAAATAGAAAAAAAAAAAAGCCCAATAAAATATATTTTTATAAAAGCATATACCCAATTTGAACGCAATTATTCGTGACATTAATTGAACAATTGATGTGTGCACCAAAAACCTACAAAAATGTGAGAAAACTTACATAATTCATCCCTCTTTTTTTACTATATTTTACTATCTTTCCCTTTTAAAATTCCATCAAACCAATACATAGGTGATAAATATAACATTTAATTATATACCTCTTATCATTAATCATATATTTATGCTAATTTTAACTCATAACCTAATATGATCTTCTATTGTAAATCACAAACAAAATTAAAAAAAAAAACATTTTTTACATAATTCTTAATCATGTGTAGCAAATAGCTACTATATAAATTTAAATTCATACTATCGTGCATAGCCAATTAGGTACTCCGTATACAGTCATATATTCATTAGTTAAAGATGTCCTCCTTTTTTTTATAAGGATATCACTTGATCCAACATGGACAGAAACAGTCCCGTCTGCATAAATCCTAGGAGCACTCCACACATCATCGGATGTGTCCCATGCCAACAGGACACTAAAGTCAATTCCTGTATCTGTAAAAGGAGAGGAGGGGAAAAAAACAAGGAGGAGGATTGACATAAAAGACAGGGTTATTCTCAATTCAAAGACAATATAAAATCAATTAAAATCAGAAGTTCAGGGACAAACCATGTTCCATGTGTAAACTCTACATAACCCAAAGCATAAATACTAAATCACTATAGAATCTACAAGAATGATGTAAAGCTCAAACTCTCATTTAGTCCCTCCGGAGTCATGATGTTAAGTGAGAAAATCCAACGCATCTCTATTTGCACCAGCAGGTGCTTCCAATTTTCACACCTAATGTTGAGAAGTACCCTATCAATGCCTCTCACCTGCAATAGGAATCCAGGACCATCACAATTGTGATACTGTTTGAAGTGCCGAGGGATTGTCTTCAGAGTAGAGATATCCTGTTCATCTTTTGCTGCCTGTATTCCCAGAACATTTTCCCCCACTCTTCTCTTCATTTCTCTTCCTGTCAAGCCAACATATACAGGTCCTTCTAAAAAAAATTGCATATTGTGATAAAGTTCATTATTTTCTGTAATGTACTGATAAACATTAGACTTTCATATATTTTAGATTCATTACACACCAACTGAAGTAGTTCAAGCCTTTTATTGTTTTAATATTGATGATTTTGGCATACAGCTCATGAAAACCCAAATTTCCTATCTCAAAAAATTAGCATATTTCATCCGACCAATAAAAGATAAGTGTTTTTAATACAAAAAAAAGTCAACCTTCAAATAATTATGTTCAGTTATGCACTCAATACTTGGTCGGGAATCCTTTTGCAGAAATGACTGCTTCAATGCGGCATGGCATGGAGGCAATCAGCCTGTGGCACTGCTGAGGTGTTATGGAGGCCCAGGATGCTTCGATAGCGGCCTTAAGCTCATCCAGAGTGTTGGGTCTTGCGTCTCTCAACTTTCTCTTCCCAATATCCCACAGATTCTATATGGGGTTCAGGTCAGGAGAGTTGGCAGGCCAATTGAGCACAGTAATACCATGGTCAGTAAACCATTTACCAGTGGTTTTGGCACTGTGAGCAGGTGCCAGGTCGTGCTGAAAAATGAAATCTTCATCTCCATAAAGCTTTTCAGCAGATGGAAGCATGAAGTGCTCCAAAATCTCCTGATAGCTAGCTGCATTGTCCCTGCCCTTGATAAAACACAGTGGACCAACACCAGCAGCTGACATGGCACCCCAGACCATCACTGACTGTGGGTACTTGACACTGGACTTCAGGCATTTTGGCATTTCCCTCTCCCCAGTCTTCCTCCAGACTCTGGCACCTTGATTTCCGAATGACATGCAACAGTCCAGTGCTGCTTCTCTGTAGCCCAGGTCAGGCGCTTCTGCCGCTGTTTCTGGTTCAAAAGTGGCTTGACCTGGGGAATTGGGCACCTGTAGCCCATTTCCTGCACACGCCTGTACACGGTGGCTCTGGATGTTTCTACTCCAGACTCAGTCCACTGCTTCCGCAGGTCCCCCCAAGGTCTGGAATCGGTCCTTCTCCACAATCTTCCTGAGGGTCCGGTCACCTCTTCTCGTTGTGCAGCGTTTTCTGCCACACTTTTTCCTTCCCACAGACTTCCCACTGAGGTGCCTTGATACAGCACTCTGGGAACAGCCTATACGTTCAGAAATTTCTTTCTGTGTCTTACCCTCTTGCTTGAGGGTGTCAATGATGGCCTTCTGTACAGCAGTCAGGTCGGCAGTCTTACCCATGATTGCGGTTTTGAGTAATGAACCAGGCTGGGAGTTTATAAAAGCCTCAGGAATCTTTTGCAGGTGTTTAGAGTTAATTAGTTGATTCAGATGATTAAGTTAATAGCTCGTTTAGAGAACCTTTTCATGATATGCTAATTTTTTTAGATAGGAATTTTGGGTTTTCATGAGCTGTATGCCAAAATCATCAATATTAAAACAATAAAAGGCTTGAACTACTTCAGTTGGTGTGTAATGAATGTAAAATATATGAAAGTCTAATGTTTATCAGTACATTACAGAAAATAATGAACTTTATCACAATATGCAATTTTTTTTAGAAGGACCTGTAGAAGGTAACACGGACAGCTCAGTCAAGTAAATGACTCCAATTGTGTTACAAGTGATGGACTGTGTGATGGTAAACTGTTTACCCCCACCAGAAAGTTGTTGTTCTCCAAATGTTTGGACATGCTACGCAGTTCCCACAGGGTCGGCAGCCCCATCTTAGTCCTTTGGATCCAAAGGTTCTCTCTGGTCATATTACCACATAATGACTTATTGTGAGTATATCCTTAAGGTTCCTTTCTGTTCTAAATGTGATCGCAGGTACCTTCGGTAAGTATTGTTGGAGTGTAGTGTCTGTATTCAGAATATTTCAATACTTTGCAAGTGCCTTCTTATTTCCCCATGTCCTTGAGTAAAGGTGGTGATTAGAGTTGAGCGAACCCGAACTGTAAAATCGTACCGAACTTTACGTTTTTTGGTACACAGACCCGAACCCGGACTTTTTCACTGAAGTCCGGGTTCGGTGTTCGGGTTATTTTATTCTAATACAGAGGCGTTCCCATGGTGATGGGGATGCTTGAAGTTAAAATATACCATCGGATTAGAGAAAACTCAGATACAATGGTATTTTCTATACGTCCTGTGTATTATGTATCAATAAAAATATATTTATTTAATTTTTTTCCGGTTGTTGCTTTATTTGGAGTATATGATCAAAGGACATTTGGGTTATGTATGGTTGTATTTTTGCCCTAACACATTTTTTTGTAGTATATATTTTTTTGTAGGCGTTCCCAATACTATGGGATTGGAGAAAACTCAGATCCGATGGTATTCTAACACAGAGGCATTCCCATGGTGATGGGGGCGCTTGAAGTTAAAATATACCATCGGATTGGAGAAAACTCAGATCCAATGGTATATTCTAAAACCGAGGTGTTCCCATGGTGATGGGGACGCACCTCTGACAGAGCGCTGCCATCCGCGGCACCTGAGGGGTTAATTGTGCAGCGGGAGCTCTGTGTCAGAGGTCAGGTGCCGGGAATGTTTCTACAATGTTTGCATTGGTGGGCAGTGTGCCCCCCCTCCCCAGTATTAAAATCATTGGTGGGCAGTGCGCCCTCCCCCTCCCCAGTATTAAAATCATTGGTGGGAAGTGCGCCCTCCCCAGTATTAAAATCATTGGTGGGCAGTGCTCCCCCAGTATTCAAATCATTGGTGGGCAGTGCACCCTCCCCAGTATTAAAATCATTAGTGGGCACGATCGTGAAAACTCAGATCTGAAAAAGCTAATAGTATTATTTTCCGTTATAACCATGTTATAATAGAAAATAATAAAGTAAAGTTCGGGTCCCCATTGACTTTAATAGGGTCCGGGTTCTGACCTGAATTATGACCTGAAGTTTGGATGAACCCGGCAAACCCGAACATCCAGGTGTCTGCTCAACTCTAGTGGTGATAAATCTCACCATGTTCTTGTTATCCCTTTCCTTCTGTTTTTTGGGGGAAAATATGAATTGGACCCGATTGGTATTCATTGCCCTGTGATACCCCTGCTTGATGGAGTGTTCACTATAGCCTCTATTTCTAAAACGACTGCCTAAATCTTATGCTTGTATCTCAAAATCATCTTCTTTTGAGCAAATTCTACGAATCCGGAGAAACTGTCCAATTGGAATGCTAGATATTAATTTCTTTGGGTGGGAGGAACCAGCTTGCAATAAGCTATTCACAGAAGTATCTTTTCGATAGGTTAGTTTGTCGATATCCAAAAGGAGATCAAGAAAGTCAATCTTTGTCCTGCCCATTTTATATGTTAATCTGATATTCAAGTCATTTGAATTCAATGTATCAATAAATACTTTCAGCTCATGAGAATGTCATTAATATAGCGATACCATAATTAATCTCACAGGATCTGTAAGAAATATCCTACTCTCCCACAGCCCCAGGAATAAATTAGCATATGAGTGCTCACAAGACGCCCCCATATACTGTACCATATTTTTCACTTTATAAGACAGACTTTTTAGCAAGAAAAATCTTGATAAAGAGTGCCTGCATGTTATAAACAGCAGTCAGGAAGATCCAGAATGGTCAGACTCCTGTTTGCTTAATGATCGGGCAGAGCACACATTCAGTGCTTTGCCCGATCAGTGAGAGAGCTGTGCATCTGCACACACCTCTCTCTTCCTGTTGATAAAGATCTGTATGATCATCATCAGCAGCAGAAGAGCACATGGGGAGGATGGTCTTACAGCTGTACTGATATGACCTTTGATGATGTCATCAATGGAAGGAGCCAAAACAGAAGAACTATATGGCTGGCACTAGTGCATGGAAATGTGTGTGTGTGTGTGGGGGGGGGGGGGGGGTAACAGAACTGTATGGGTGTAGCAGAGCTGCATGGGTGTAGGAGAGCTACATGTGTGTAGCAGAGCTGTATGTGCAATGGGCACATCCCCCTAGGGCCCTCTATATAACACATCCCAGGTGTGGGAAATGCAGAGTGGTATAGTGCAGCCTACAATGTCTCTTTATGCGTATCACGGTGCTCCTACCAGGATACTGCAGGACCCCAGGCTTTGGCTCTCAAGCAATAAATAGGGGGAATAATTGAGGGCTAAACGAATAACTTGAGTCCAGACCTTGAGAAGTTCATTGGCAGCTTTACTTTGCAGCTTTACGTTCTCCAAAACGGTTTACATGCTTTGTCTTGGTTCCAGCAGGCTTTAGCATTAAAACTGGTAGGCAAACTACACTCTGCTATATCTGTTTCTCTCTGTACTGACAGGCTGGCTGTATAACTCAGCTTCTTCTGTATGCTACACTTCTCTTTGTAGTCTGACTAGGTTATGCCAGGGAACTGGCTCTCAAAGGCTTCAAGATTTGGCCTCAATGGCCAGCAGAGCTTAGGGTGCTCTGGCTGGCGTGGGCATGTCCAGCAGAGATGTGTCCCTGCACACCCTTCCATAGCTGGGTTGTAATATAGACTGTTTCTAACTGGTCCCCACCCTTCTTGCAGGAAATAGGACAAGCCCACTTCTCTCCAGAGGGGGAGTTAGAATGGAACTGAATAATCCATTCTACCTAAGCTACAGCTATGCCATGTTTGCTGCCACCTGGTGGTGAACAAGGCACATTACATGAACATAACAGTTACAAACAGATTAGGAATGCACAGTGTATAGGACCTGGAATAAATGCATAAGATGACATGAGTTTTTTTTATTTTATTATTTATTATTAAAGCGCCATTTATTCCATAGTGCTGTACATATAAAAAGGGGTGTACATACAGTACAGACCAAAAGTTTGGACACACCTTCTCATTCAAAGAGTTTTCTTTATTTTCATGACTATGAAAATTTTAGGTTCACACTGAAGGCATCAAAACTATGAATTAACACATGTGGAATTATATACATAACAAAAAAGTGTGAAACAACTGAAAATATGTCATATTCTAGGTTCTTCAAAGTAGCCACCTTTTGCTTTGATTACTGCTTTGCACACTCTTGGCATTCTCTTGATGAGCTTCAAGAGGTAGTCACCTGAAATGGTCTTCCAACAGTCTTGAAGGAGTTCCCAGAGATGCTTAGCACTTGTTGGCCCTTTTGCCTCTCCTTCATGCTAAAAATAGCCCTTACACAGCCTGGAGGTGTGTTTGGGGTCAAAGATAAAATCGTATTAAAAACAATCTGTGCTGCCCGACCTTATGGCGAAACCCAGGTCGGGCAGCACAGATTGTTTTTAATTCGATTTTATCTTTGTACTTTTGTGAGTATATTAAACCATTTTTCATCTGAAATAACTGGTACGTACTTCACTATCCCTGTGCCCTCCTTCCTTTGAGATCTATGGAAGTTTGAGTTGGGTGATATCTTCTTGAAGTGGTGCTCTGCTGGTGGGATCGCGGTTTGGATAAAGATCTGCTGAAGGTGATCTGACGACTCCTGGTCCACGCCCGCTCCACGAATAAAGCTCTCTTGTTAAAGATACACACGAGGTTTCTATCTATGCGTTTTGCAAGTGGAGTCTTGTGAGTATACTGCACTCATCTGGTGCGATAGGTGTTTAGAACATACTGCACCATAGTGCGTCTTGTTACTGCATTTCAGGTTTCCATGCCATTGTTGAGAGTGATGGATTGTATGTGGTCCATTTAACTGAAGAGTATAACGAATTTAAGAGAAAGACAAGAAACAGAAAAGAATCTTCTCCTGCAGCGCAATCCCCCTTTTTATCATGGGAGATGATGAGGGCATGTACAAGCATTTTCTCAGATTCAAAGTTAAGGAAAGCGCGGATGAAGGAGATGTTTTTGAGTTGGACGCGGCAGGTGGTTGAAAGGGTTTGGATGTGCGGTCGGAAGGAGAGGAAAGAATCCAAGGTCACTCCAAGGCAGCAGACTTGGTTGACTGGGAAGAATGTGCAGCCAATAAAGACCAATAAAGACAGTAGAGAGCTGCAGAAGTGGTAACCCCACTCTGGGGTGTTAGCTATGTATGTAATGGAACTGTATAAAAAACTGTATGTGTGTAGCAGTGCTGTGTGTGTGTGTGTGTGTGTGTAATAGAGCTATGTGTGTAGCAGGGCTGTATGTTTATTGCAGAGCTATTTCTGTGTGTAGTAGAGCTGTATGTGTGTATGGCAGTGTTGTGTGTGTGTACCAGAACTGTGTGTATGTGTGTCACAGACAAATACTTAAAAATAATCTAGCAGAACAAGCATGGGATACAACAAAGCAATGACAGGAGACATTTATTTTTATAGGTACTTTATTGAGGTGACCACAAGCACCATTGACCCTGACCCCTCCACTTCAGTAAACCACATAATTTTATTTTGTCTAAATCTGGGGTGCGTCTTATAAAGCGAAAAATACGGTATATATTATTTGTGCTTTTACAATTATAGTATGTGTGCACAAAGCATATTTTACAGAGCTTCCAGCTAGACGGCAGCAATAATATCACAAGATGAAATACAAATTCTACGAATCCGGAGAAACTGTCCAATTGGAATGCTAGATATTAATTTCTTTGGGTGGGAGGAACCAGCTTGCAATAAGCTATTCACAGAAGTATCTTTTCGATAGGTTAGTTTGTCGATATCCAAAAGGAGATCAAGAAAGTCAATTTTTGTCCTGCCCATTTTATATGTTAATCTGATATTCAAGTCATTTGAATTCAATGTATAAATACTTTCAGCTCATGAGAATGTCATTAATATAGCGATACCATAATTAATCTCACAGGATCTGTAAGAAATATCCTACTCTCCCACAGCCCCAGGAATAAATTAGCATATGAGTGCGCACAAGACGCCCCCATATACTGTACCATATTTTTCAGTGCTATATGTGTGTAGCAGATCTTTATGTGTCTAACAGAACTGTATGGGTGTAGCAGAGCTGCATGGGTGTAGGAGAGCTACATGTGTGCAGCAGAGCTGTATGTGCAATGGGCACATCCCCCCTAGGGCCCTCTATATAACACATCCCAGGTGTGGGAAATGCAGAGTGGTATAGTGCAGCCTACAATGTCTCTTTATGCGTATCACGGTGCTCCTACCAGGATACTGCAGGACCCCAGGCTTTGGCTCTGAAGCAATAAATAGGGGGAATAATTGAGGGCTAAACGAATAACTTGAGTCCAGACCTTGAGAAGTTCATTGGCAGCTTTACTTTGCAGCTTTACGTTCTCCAAAACGGTTTACATGCTTTGTCTTGGTTCCAGCAGGCTTTAGCATTAAAACTGGTAGGCAAACTCTACTCTGCTATATCTGTTTCTCTCTGTACTGACAGGCTGGCTGTATAACTCAGCTTCTTCTGTATGCTACACTTCTCTTTGTAGTCTGACTAGGTTATGCCAGGGAACTGGCTCTTAAAGGCTTCAAGATTTGGCCTCAATGGCCAGCAGAGCTTAGGGTGCTCTGGCTGGAGTGGGCATGTCCAGCAGAGATGTGTCCCTGCACACCCTTCCCTATCTGGGTTGTAATATAGACTGTTTCTAACTGGTCCCCACCCTTCTTGCAGGAAATAGGACAAGCCCACTTCTCTCCAGAGGGGGAGTTAGAATGGAATGGTATATATTATTTGTGCTTTTACAATTATAGTATGTGTGCACAAAGCATATTTTACAGAGCTTCCAGCTAGACGGCAGCAATAATATCACAAGATGAAATACAATTTATGTAAATTATATAACCATTAAAAAAATGTAATCACTTAATTTTGCTTGTCAGTCCGTAGAAAAGGTGAAAATGTTAAGTCATTACATGTTAAAAACTGTCCTTTTATTAATAGTGCCTGACTACATTTCAGATATGAAATAGTATTAGAGTGTTTTATTTTAATGAATTGTATATGCGAAAAAGGTGTTTATTCGTAATTGAACACCTTACATTTAAATGGATATGTCTTTGTTAATTGCAAAGTACCAAAATGTTCTCACTTCTATGGAAGTGTTAAACACATATAGTTGGCTAAATGCTATTCATTTCAACAACTATGAATATCTTGTAGTTTTATATTAGTTTTTGCTTCATACCATATTTCTTAGTGCTTGCCCAGGCCACAATAAATTGACACATACTTCTGTGTAGATAGCCAATCTTACTTTAGAATGATATTCAGAAATTAAAGGGTTTCCTGTTTCAGAAACCCCTGGTGGTAAGCAATTTTCATGGGGGAACTATGTCTCTGGGGGTACAAATAGTGATGGACAAACATCGTCCGGGACATTCGCGAACCGCGCGTTCGTGCCGGGCCCCATTCACTTTAATGTCAGGCGAACCTGAAAAACCTTCAGGTCATATTTGCTGCCACCAAATACTTATTAAAAGTGCACAAATAGTCCAAGAACATGGACAGTGACATACCAGAGAGGGATCAATGGCAAAAATTCCCACAAAAAATATGTATTTTAATCAGGGGCCATTTTTATGATTCTTAAAGGGAAACTCTAAAAAAAGTGCCCTGCTAGAGCCTAGAAAGATTTTATTTAAGGCCACGGGAGTATGGGCCCCCAAAACTATGCATTAACTGGACAGAAAAGAAAAGGTGATTATGTGGCTGGATGTATATTAGACAGTCAGTGGATAACAATTTTACTGTAGGCAAGTGGAGCATAGGCACCAAAACTTATGCATTCACCGGACAGAAAATAACAAGTGATTATGTGGCTGGAGGTATATTAGACGGTCAGTGGAAAACAATTTTACTACAGACCAGTGGAGGATAGGCCCAAAATATTTGGCATTTACCGGACAGAAAATAACAAGTGATTATGTGGCTGGAGGTATATTAGGCGGTCAGTGGATAATAATTTTACTACAGACCAGTGGAGTACAGGCCCCAAACATTAGGCATTCACCGAATAGAAAAGAACAAATGATTATGTGGCTGCAGGTAAATTAGGCGGTCACTGGATAGCAACTTTACTGCAGGCCAGTGGCGTATAGGCCCAAAACATTAGGCATTCACCATACAGAAAAGAACAAGTAATTATGTGGCTGGAAGTATATTAGGCGGTCAGAGGATAACAATTTTACTGCAGGCCAGTGGAGTACAGGCCCCAAACATTAGGCATTCACCGGACAGAAAGGAACAAGTGATTATGTGGCTAAAGGTATATTAGGCGGTCAGTGGATAACAATTTTACTGCAGGCCAGTTTACTACTGGCCCCAAACATTAGGCATTC
The DNA here is from genome assembly GCF_014858855.1 of Bufo gargarizans. Lineage (NCBI taxonomy): Eukaryota > Metazoa > Chordata > Amphibia > Anura > Bufonidae > Bufo > Bufo gargarizans. Next base: position 370,403,942 of record NC_058084.1, on the reverse strand, counting down.
TCCTGACAGAAAAGAACAAGTGATTAAGTGGCTGGAGGTACATTACGCGGTCACTGAATAACAATTTTACTATAGGCCAGTGGTGTACAGGCCCCACAAATTAGGCATTCACCTGACAGAGAAGAACAAGTGATTATGTGGCTATACGTATATTAGGCGGTCAGTGGATAACAACTTTACTGTAAGCCAGAACAATCCCCAAAAATTAGGCATTCATCTGACAGAAAAGTACAAGTGATTATGTGGCTGGAGATACATTAGACGGTCACTGAATAAATTTTTTACTGCAGGCCAGTGGAGTACAGGCCCCAAACATTAGGCATTCACCGTATGGAAAAGAACAAATAATTATGTGGCTGGAGTTATATTAGGCGGTCAGTGGATAACAATTTTACTGCAAGCCAGTGGAATACAGGCCGCAAAAATTATGCATTCGCTGGACAGATAAGAACAAGTGATTATGTGGCTGGAAAAATATTAAACAGCCAGTGAATAACAATTTTACTGCAAGCCAGTGGAGTACAGGCCCCAAACATTAGGCATTCATTGGACAGAAAAGAGCAAGTGATTATGTAGCTGTAGGTATATTAGGCGGTCAGTGCATAACAATTTTACTGTAGGCCAGTGGAGTACAGGCGCAAAAAATAGGCATTCACCTGACAGAAAAGAAGAAATGATTGTGTGGCTGGAGGTACATTACCGGTCACTGAATAACAATTTTACTGCAGGCCAGTGGAGTATAGGCCCCAAACAGGCATTCATCGGACAAAAAAGAACAAGTGATTATGTGGCTGGAGGTATATTAGGCAGTCAGTGGATAACAATTGTACTGTAGCCAAGTGGAGTATAACCCCAAACATTAGGCATTCACAGGACAGAAAAGAACAAGTGATTATGTGGCTAGACGTATATTAGGCGGTCAGTGGATAACAACTTTACTGTAAGCCAGAACAATCCCCAAAAATTAGGCATTCATCTGACAGAAAAGAACAAGTGATTATGTGGCTGGAGATACATTAGGCGGTCACTGAATAATTTTTTTACTGCAGGCCAGTGGAGTACAGGCCCCAAACATTAGGCATTCACCGTATGGAAAAGAACAAATAATTATGTGGCTGGAGTTGTATTAGGCGGTCAGTGGATAACAATTTTACTGCAAGCCAGTGGAGTACAGGCCCCAAACATTAGGCATTCATTGGACAGAAAAGAGCAAGTGATTATGTAGCTGTAGGTATATTAGGCGGTCAGTGCATAACAATTTTACTGTAGGCCAGTGGAGTACAGGCCCAAAAAATAGGCATTCACCTAACAGAAAAGAACAAATGATTGTGTGGCTGGAGGTACATTAGGCCTTCACTCAATAACAATTTTACTGCAGGCCAGTGGAGTATAGGCCCCAAACAGGCATTCATCGGACAAAAAAGAACAAGTGATTTTGTGGCTGGAGGTATATTAGACGGTCAGTGGATAACAATTTTACTGTAGGCCAATACAGGCCCCAAAAATTAGGCATTTACCTGACAGAAAAGAACAAGTGATTATGTTGCTGGAGTTATATTAGACGGTCAGTGGATAACAATTTTAATGCAGGCCAGTGGTGTATAAGCCCCAAACATTAGGCGTTCATCGGACAGAAAAGAACAAGTGATTATGTTGCTGGAGGTATATTAGGCGGTCAGTGTATAACAATTTTACTGTAGGCCAGTGGATTACAGGCCCCAAAAATTAGGCATTCACCAGACAGAAAAGAACAAGTGATTATGTGGCTGGAGGTACATTAGGCATTCACTGAAAAATGATTTTACTGTAGGCCAGTGGAGTACAGGCCCCAATAATTATGCATTTACCTGACAGAAAAGAACAAGTGATTATGTGGCTGGAGGTATATTAGGTGGTAAGAGGATAGCAATTTTACTGCAGGCCAGTGAAGTTCAGGTCCCAAAAATTATGCATTCACTGGACAGAAAAGAACAAGTGATTATGTGGCTGGAGTTATATTAGACGGTCAGTAGATAACAATTTTAATGCAGGCCAGTACAGGCCCCAAAAATGAGACATTCACCAGACAGAAAAGAACAAGTGAGTATGTGGCTGGAGGTATATTAGACAGTCAGTGAAAAACAATTTTACTGTAAGCTAGTGGAGTACAGGACACAAACATTAGGCATTCACCGGACAGAACAGAACAGAACAAGTGATTATGTGGCTGGAGGTATATTAGACTGTCAGTGGATAACAATTTAACTGCAGGCCAGTGGAGTACAGGACCCAAACATTAGGCATTCACCTGACAGAAAAGGCCTTTTATGCCGCTGTATATACATAATAGAAGGACCATTCTTTGTTCTTGGTGGTGGCGTATATGTGTTGGCTGGCATGAGGAAATTCAATTACACGTGGTCGTCATAGGTGGTGAATTCCTCGGAGATCCATGCCTCTTTTTTTTTTAGAAATGCGAGGTAGTCCACACTGTTGTGAGCTAGGCAAGTGCGCTTATCAGTCACGATCCCCCCTGCTGCGCTGAATGTCCTTTCGGACAGGACACTCGACGAGGGGCAAGCCAAGAGTTCCATGGCAAATTGTGCCAGCTCTGGCCACAGGTCAAGCCTGCAGACCCAGTAGTCCAGGGGTTCCTCGCTTCTCAGAGCATCCACATCGGCCGTTAACCCGATGTAGTCGGACACCTGTCGGACTAGGCATTCCCTGAAGCTGGATCCAGAGGGCGGCTGTCGATGGGTTCACTACAAGAATGATCTCATATCCAAAGTGACTCAGTCACTGACTATAATGGAAGTTATTAAAACTAAAATAACAAATCTTTATTAGCTTTTGAATTAAAGGTGATAAATCCCTTTAAACGGACAGGCCAACTCAATGCTGAGGTGGGTAGGTATGCAGCATGCATATAGTATGTATATAATTAACGCTATTGCTGTGTGTGCACCTTTATCATAGTACACTAACCTCTCCCACTTCAGAAGTGATGTCACTATATAATATGGGGCTCTAGTCTAAGTTCTGCTCCACTGTAGTACACCACAGGTGAAGATTAACAATAGGGTCCCTGTTCTATTGTTTTACTATGATCTGTTAACTGATCAATTAGGACCCTACCTACCGCTTAGCTCTAGTCTGGCTGGTAACTGCTACCCTAACTCTACGCGTTTCAAAGACCCTGTTGCGGGCTTTTCATCAGGAGTATTAACGGGTGTGCGGTTATAGTAATAACATTGTAGCCAAGCATTCAGAGAAAGCGTCTGCAGGTGGAGCGTGCGGCGGTTACCGGCACTAATATGGTCGTACGCACCCGTGCTTCTATCCTGTTTAAAAAGGGACAAAGGTCAGGAGGGAGGCTTGGCTGAGATGGCCAATCATCATAGAGGGGGGCGTGTTTTACCGGCGTGAACTATCCCTCAAGCCAAGATGCCACCTCCTAATGTACCTTATTCCGTTCTAGACCATAGAGAAGAATAAATGGAGTGATATTTAGGCGACTTATAGTACTGAAACGCCGGATAGGGATAGGGAAATTCAGTTTAACTCAGCACCTGGGGCATTGCAGACGGTGAGTAACCTGCATAAAACCATGAATTCATATATACTCTTAAGTGTTGTATACCTTACAATAATATGGCAATGGAGACTGAGGGTGGAGAAATAAATTTTACAAATATAAATGAATCGGGATATTTAGATTAACCCATTCGGCTTTTCTGTACGTAGCTGAAATATCCATTCAAGTTCCTTACGTAACAGTTCATTATCCAGATCACCCCCCCCCCCCCTCACTGATTACCTGATTTGTTCAATACCCTGGTAACTGATCGTATTTATGTCACCACCATGCGACTCTACAACATGTCTCGCCAGGGTGGTGTCTCTTTTATTTCGGATGTCACCTACATGTTACCCGATGCGGCGTCTAAGTTCGCGGTTTGTCTTCCCCACATATTGCAGACCACAGGAGCAGGTGATCAGAAATATTATTCCTGCGGTGCTGCAGTTGATCAAAGTTCTTATATCATATTGTTGGGAAGTGACACTACTTGTGAAAGTTTTACCCACTTTTATGGATTTACACGCAATGCACCCACTACATCTGTAATTACCTTTTATGTTGCATGTCAACCAGGACCGTGACTGTGAGGGATCTCATATCCAAAGTGACAAACACATGTTCAAACCGCCCTCTTCTTGCAGGTGCGGTAGGATTGGTACCCGCACCTCTTTCGCTGTGGGTGGAAATTCCTCTGCCAGCGCCCGCAACAGCAGAATACAGCATCTCTCGCAGCAAGGCCTGGAAATGGTGCATTCTGCCAGACCTCTCTGATGCTGGTAACATGTTCGCCATTTTGTCTGTACCTGGGGTCTAAGTACATTGTCACCCAGTACTGGTCCTTGCCCATTATGCGTTTTATACGGGGTCCCTTTTCAAACACTGGAGCATGAAGGCCCCCATTTGCACTAAATTGGAAGCGGTGAAGCACCCTGGCTCCTGCTCATCGCCAAGGAGAATGTCGTCCTCAGTCTCCTCCCCCCAGCCATGTAAAACACCAGGGACCCACGAAAAGTATAAAATCCCCCTCAAAACCTGCTCTTCTTGCTACTCCTGCTCCCCCCAGCCACCATCCTCCTCTGACTCCTCTTCAGACTCCTGCTGACTTATCTCAGATGGAGTAGTCCCCCCATGTAATTCATTCAGCATTGCGACTTCCTCATCTTCCTGATCCTGCTCCTCGACGGCTTGATCAATGACACGACGCAATGCACGCTCCAGAAAGAAGGCGTAAGGTACAATGTCACTGATGGCACCCTGGCTGTGACTTACCAGTTTGGCAATCTCATCAAATGGCTGCAGAAGTCTGCATGCATCGCACATGAGCAGCCACTGGTGCAGTGAAAAGAAACCAAGCTCCCCAGAACCTGACCTGCTGCAGAGTTCGTACAGGTAGTCGTTAATGACATGTTGCTCCTGGAGAAGCCTATCAAGCATATGAAAGGTGGAGTTCCAGCACATCGGACTGTCACAAATCAGACGTCTGACGGGCAAGTGGTGTCGCCGCTGAATGTCAGCAAGGCGAGCCATGGCGTATAAGATCTTCTAAAATAGCCAGAGATTTTCCTGGCCTGCCGCAAGATGTTGTGGACCAGGGGTATTGGGCAATGGATCGCTGCATGACTAAGTTCAGGACGTATGCCATGCATGGCACGTGTGTCATTTTGCCCTGTTTCAGTGCGCTCAGCAGATTGGCATCGTTGCCGCACACCACTTTACCAACTGTTAAATCGAGCGGGGTTAGCCATTGATCGGCCTGTGACCGCAGAGCTGAAAGCAGTGCTTGGCTTCCAGGCACAACAGCCGCAGCAAAGCATGGCAACGTCTCACCGTCAAATAGGTTCTGGGGAGCTTGGGGGGCACAGTGGAAGAGTCTATAGCAGTGGAAAAGGAGGAGTCAGCCGAGGAGGAGACGGAGGATGGAGTAGGAGGAGGAGAAGAAGAGGCAGGCCTGCATGCAATCCTTGGCGGTAACACAAATACACACGGGAGCCACGGGTTACATGTTAAACGGCCGTCAGAAGGTTCACCCAGTGGGAACTTAAAGTTATGTACCTTCCCTGCCCGTGTTTGCTAGACCATGTATCTCTGGTCAGATGTATCTTAGCACCGAAACTGTGTGCCAGAGATATATTCACTTGACGATGAACGTGGCCTTATAGCACTGGAATGCCCTTCTGGGAGAAATATTTCCTTCCAGGGACCTTCCATTGTGGTGTGCCAATGGCCACAAATATTATAAAGGCCTCCTAGTCCACCAGTTCATATGTCAGTAGTTGGTGGGCTAGCAGTTCCGACAAGCCAGAGGTCAGCTGTTAAAAAAGAGGGTTAACCGGCATCATCAACGTTCTACTCTCGAACATTTGGGCCACAGAAGCCTGCCTTATGCCAGATGAATGCCATGACGGCACGGTGGAAGATGGAGTGGAGGACAAATTGGAGGAGAGAGGAGAAGGAGAAGAAGAAGAGGCAGGACGTGGAGTGCTGGGTGTGTGGCTTTGTGGGTCCTGATGGCGTTACTCCCACTGGGCTCGGTGATGGGAGGCCAGGTGTCTTCCTAAGGCGGTCATTCTTAGGTGAGTGTTGGGCTTACCGCGACTTATGCGTTGACAGAACAGGCTGCAGATGGCAATACTATTGTCAGCAGCTCACGCTTTAAAAAAAGCCCACTCTGCAGAGCCATGTGCTGGCGTCCTGGGAGCTCCATAAGTGATCATGTATGGTGGATGGCTCGCTCCAGATACATTTGCAGTCTGCTTTTTGCCTTCTGTGCCCTGCGAGCTCTGCCTGCCTCTCCTCCTTCTTCTCCCTCTCTGCTGCTCCATCTCTCCCTCTGAACTCCCCTCCTCTTCCTCTCTTATGGGCACCCACGTGAGGTCCATTGACAGGTCATTATCGTCACCTTCACACCACTGACATTTGAGATCTCGGAGTAGGCAGCAACAGCGGGGTACAGTCATCAGACTGCTGGGTGGCGGCCGTTGCTATCTCCTCTTCATTATCTGATGTCAAGAATGCCTGTGCATCGGTAAGGTCTGGGAATGGATGGGAAAATAATCCCTCTTATTTGAGTGGAGGTGCTATGGTGGTGGGGGGGTGGTGTATTTGGGAGAGCACACAGCAGAGAGTGAGGAGGGTGCAGATACAGACGATGAGGAGGGTGCAGAAGCGGAAGGGTGAGTGAGCCACTTAACCAACTTTGGTGCACCCTTTGAAGTAATCGTACGCGCCTTCTCCAACTTCACACTTAGGCTCCGGTGAAAACAGGTATATGGAACCCCTTAAGCAGTATTTTGCGAAAGCAGGTGTATCGCAACCCTTAATCAGTATTTTGTTGAAGCAGGTATATCAAACTCATTAATCAGTATTTTGTGAAAGCAGGTATATCGCAGGCCTTAATCAATACTTTGTTGAAGCAGGTTTATAGAACCCCTTAATCAGTATTTTGGGGAAGCAGGTATCTAGCAGGCCTTAATAAATATTTGGTGAAAACAGGTATATCAAACCCCTTAATCTGTATTTTGTGGAAGTAGGTATATCGCAGGCATCAATCAATATTTGGTGGAAACAGGTATATTGAACCCCTTAATCAGTATTTTGTGGAAGCAGGTATCTCGCAGGCGTCAATAAATATTTGCTGGAAACAGATATATTGAACCCCTTAATCAGTATTTTGTAGAAGCAGGGATATCACAGCCCTCAATCAGTTTTTTGTGGAAGCAGGTTTATCAAACCCCTTAATCAGTATTGTTTTTGTGTAAGCAGGTATATCATAGGCCTCAATCAATAATTGGTGGAAACAAGTATATCAAACCCCTTAATCGGTATTTTGTGGAATCAGGAATATTAGAGGCCTCAATCAATATTTGGTTGAAACAGGTATATCAAACCCCTTAATCAGTATTTTGTGGAAGCAGGGATATTGCAGCCCTCAATCAGTATTTTGTAGGAGCATGTATATCGTAGCTCTCAATCAGTATTTTGTGGAAGCACGTTAATCAAACCCCTTAATCAGTATTTGTTTTGTGTAAGCAGGTATATCGTAGGCCTCAATCAATAATTGGTTGAAACAGGTATATCGAACCCCTTAATCTTTTTTTTGTGGAATTAGGTATAACAGAGGCTTCAATCAATATTTGGTGGAAACAGGTATATCGAACCCCATAATCAGTATTTTGTGGAAGCAGGGATGTTGCAGCCCTCAATCGGTATTTTGTGGGAGCAGGTGTATCATAGCCCTCAATCAGAATTTTGTGGAAGCAGGTTTATCAAGTCCCTTAATCAGTATTTTTTATGTGGAAGCAGGTATATCGTAGACCTCAATTAATAATTGGTTGAAACAGGTATATCGAACCCCTTAATCTTTTTTTTGTGGAATTAGGTATAACAAAGGCTTCAATCAATATTTGGTGGAAACAGGTATATCGAACCCCTTAATCAGTATTTTGTGGAAGCAGGGATATTGCAGCCCTCAATCAGTATTTTGTGGAAGCAGGTATATCGTGGCCCTCAATCACTATTTTGTGGAAGCAGGTTTATCAAGCCCCTTAATCATAATTTTTTATGCGGAAGCAGGTAAATCATAAGCCTCAATCAATAATTGGTTGAAACAGGTATATCGAACCCTTTAATTAGTATTTTGTGGAAGCAGGTATATCGTAGCCCTCAATCAGTATTTTGTGGAAGCAGGTATATCAAACTAATAAATCAGTATTTTGTGGAAGCAGGTATAGCGCAGGCCTCAATCAATAATTGGTGGAAACAGGTATATCAAACCCCTTAATCATTATTTTGTGGAAGCAGGTATCTTGTAGGCTTCAATAAATATTTGCTGGAAACAGGTATATCGAACCCCTTAATCAGTATTTTGTAGAAGCAGGGATATCGCAGCCCTCAATCAGTATTTTGTGGGAGCAGGTATATCGTAGCCTCAATAAGTTTTTGTGGAAGCAGGTTTATCAAACTCCTTAATCAGTATTTTTTTGTGTAAGGTATATTGTTTTCCTCAATCAATAATGGTGGAAACAGGTATATCAAACCCCTAAATCGGTATTTTGTGGAATCAGGAATATCAGAGGCCTCAATCAATATTTGGTTGAAACTGGTCTATCGAACCCCTTAATCAGTATTTTGTGGCAGCAGGGATATTGCAGCCCTCAATCAGTATTTTGTGGGAACAGGTATATTGTAACTCTCAATCAGTATTTTGTGGAAGCAGGTAACTATGCCTCCGGCACTCAACACCCGCTCTAATGCCACACTACTGGCTGGGAAGGAAAGCATGACCATGGCAAACTCAGCCAGTTTTGGCCACACTTTAAGTTTGCATGTCAAAGTATGCCACCACCTCCTGGTTGAGGTTCTGCTGCATGCCCTGCTGCTGCTGGGTAGTTTCTTCTGTAGGCGACTAAAGAAAACTGCTCACCATAGACTCCAGACTGAAGTTGCTTCATATGGAGCTGCTGCTTCTGCTGCTCCTGCTCCCCCACCACCAGTAATGGTGGTGGAGTGTGAGTGCAGAGGGTTGAACCTGTCAGAACATCCTGAAGACGGACAATGGTGCTCATAGGCAGTGACCAACCGACTATACAGCATGTCTCTATAGCAGTACATTTTTGTATCCTTCTCAGAAGGTCTAAAAACAATGTGAATAGCCAGTAGTCATCCCTCTGCCGAATACAGACAATGCGGCTGTCACTACACAGACATGACACACATGCATCTGGCCCTTTGCGCAATGGACTTGGAGAACCTCCCTGCCTCCATCTCCACTCCATACTGTTACAATCTGTTGGGGTCATCTGTGTTGTCTTTGTCGTCAACCTCCAGATCCTCCTGCTCCTCTCCTGTCGTTTGAGCAGATAAACCACCTAGTTGTGTATAAAATTCCTGAGAACTTATGTCCTCCTCCTCCTTTGCCAGTTCATCTTCCTCAGGGGTCAAGTGGCCATGAAATGGAGTTGCCATGTTTTCTGTCCCCTCACCAGTCAGATTTGTTAGCATCCCCTCCAGGACATAAAGGAGTGGAATGACATCATTCATCAGTTCTGTCTCCTGTCTAATAAATGGCCTCCTCAAAGGGCCTGAGCAAACGGCATGTGTCACACATGAGCTTCCACTGGCTAACATTGAAGTTAAACTGGAAAGTCTGTCTGTCTGTAGCATTAAGAATTCATTGACTACCTTCCTCTGCTCGTACAGGCGGTCTAGCATATGGAGCATGGAGTTCCAATGGGTGGAAGCGTTGAATATCAGGCGATGTTGTGAAAGAGCATCTTGCCTTTGCAGCTCAAGGAGGGCTTGTTTTGCACGGTAAGAGTGGCTGAAGTGCATGCACAGTTTCCTGAACATTTTTAACAGCTCTCACATTTCAGTGGAATACTTGAGGAACTTGGTGACAATGATATTGAAGAAGGGCGCCATGGGTCAGTCGTCCCTGATGCAGCAGAAATAAAATGTTCTTCCTGTTATCATTAATCATGGTTTCTGTTCTCTGAAATGTGCAGAGTCAACTACATGAAAAGGGAGGGACTGTAGTACCAGCAACTCGGCCAGGTGCACATTTAGCTTCTGCACCGTTGTATGAGTGTATGCATACTTTTTTTTAAATCGCCTCAGTGATCGATTGCTGTCGAAACAAGTAACAAGGAGTAGGAGCATTAGGAGCAATAGACAACATTGAAGTCGATGGGAAGGAATAACAGCTTCCCTCTGCTAACAGGCTGTGACACTAAAAGAATGGCACGGTTTTCCCACATATGGTGACGTTGAAGCAGGACCATACCACTCTAACCCACCCATTGACTTCCCACATTGGCGAGTATGGTATTGTCCCTCCACTACTGCATGATGCCTGCCTGCCGCTGCTTTTATGAACCAGTGCACTGCTAGTGTATTCTTCACAGGTAGTGCCCCAAGTAGCAGATGGTGTACCCTTCCTGCATTTGGCTGCAGACCTCCCACTGCTTCCACCCTGTTGTCTCACTGCATGCGTCCACCATGCTGTTTCACGGGCAGGCTGCCACCCTCGCCCCCTGATCATGACGATGCCCCCTCTTCACCTGGCTTCCACATGCGCTACATCATCATCTGTTTGGTCGTCACATGTGCCTTACCTGTCTCTTGCGCGCGTCCATGACATCTCGCATCATCGGTAGTTGTACGCCTAAAGAAGTCCATAGCAGACCTCTCCTCCAAGTCTGGGCTGGCCTGTAACTGTTGACTGTTCTAACAAAGGTCATCCTAATTGAAAAGTGGAGCAAAGTTGGTGGCTATCATTTCTTGGTTAACAGAAGGAGCTGCAAAAGCAAGAGGCAGTTCCTGGGCCATACCAACTAAGTGTGGTGTCAGAGGAACCCACCGATTCCTGGCTATGTGTATCTGTTGTCACTTCAGATGATGTTGAAGAGCGAGTCACAATTCCAGTGCAGCTGGATTGTTGGTCAAAACACGACCGCTGGATGACAGTGATAGCTCTGGCCCGTTACTGCGGCTGCTACCAATGCCTCTCCTTCTGATGATAGTTGTGTCAGCTACAGCAACATTTTTGCCACTGTCTGTTCCTTTGAAGGGCCCAGGCAACTGTCTGTTGGCCATAGTGTACACTAGTACATAGTTTATAAGGCTGAAAAAGGACATCTGTCCATCAACTTGAGCCTGTTATCCTCCAAGTTGATCCAGAGGAAGGCAAATTTTACTGATTTTAGAGGAAACAAATTCCTTCCCGAGATCCAATCAGGCAATTATAATAACTCTCTGTATTAACAATCCATCTCTGGTAACTATAACATGTCATATTACGACACTCCATAAATGCATCCAGGCCTTTCTTGAACGTTTTTTGTGAATTCGCCATCACCACCTCCTCAGACAGCGAGTTCCAGGCAGAGGATATCCCCTCATCACAGTCACAGTCCTAGGGATAAATAGATGATGGGAGAGATCTTTGTACTGACCCTTGATATATTTATACATAGTTATTATATCGACCCTTAGTTGTCTTTTTTCTAAAGTGAATAATCCTAATTTTAATAATCTATCAGGGTACTGTAGTCCACCCATTTCAGTTATTACTTTAGTTGCCCTCCTCTGAACTCTCTCTAGCTCTGCTATGTCTGCCTTGTTAACAGGAGCCCAGAACTGTACACAGTACTCTATGTGTGGTCTGCAGCTTAGTTTGCTGTCCACTAAAATTCCTAAGTTTTTTCCATGTCAGTGTTACCCAGTGCTTTACCATTTAGTATGTACTAATTACATGTTTTTTTCCTTCCAATGTGCAATGTAATGACATTACATTTGTCAGTGTTAAGCTTAATCTGACAATTCTCTGCCCAAGCCTCCAATCTATCCAGATCCTTCTGTAGCAGTATACTGACCTCTTCCGTGTTAATTACTTTACACAGTTTATTGTCCTCTGCAAAAATTATTATTTTACTGTGCAAGCCTTCTACAAGATCATTAATAAATATATTGAAGAGAATAGGGCCCAATACTGACCCCTGAGGTACCCCACCTGTGACAGTTACCCAATCTGAATGTGTATTGTTAATAATCACCCTCTGTATTGTATCACTAAGCAAGTTATTTACCCACATACAGACGTTTTCTCCCAGTCCAAGCCATCTCATTTTATATGCTAACCTTTTATATGGTACAATATAAAATGCATTGAAGTCCAGATATACGACATCCATTGAATCGCCGCTGTCAAATCTAGAACTTACCTCCTCATAGAAACTGATTAAATAAGTTTGACATCACCGATCCCTCATGAAGCCATGCTGATATGCTATTATTTGCTTATTTTCATTGCGGTACTACAAGATAGCATCTCTTAGAAAACCTTCAAACAGTTTACCCACAACAGATGTTAAACTTAACGGCCTATAGTTATAATGTGGCAGCAGTTGAACAATATAAATGTGGTGACATAATAGACCCCCCTTTAATACTAAGCCACAATAATTCTAAGTATAAACTAAATGTGGCAACAAGATGCACACAGCTATATATTATATTGGTCTTTAACACTGAGGCACAGTAATTATATATATAAACCAACACATTAACTGAGAATGTGGCAGCAGTTCAACAAGATGCACACAGCGATAATTAGACTGCCTTTTAATACTGAGGCACAGTAATTCTATGTATAAAGTAACAGATTAACTGGGAATGTGGAAGCAGTTGAACAAGATGCACATGTCAATTACACTCAACCTGCACTGTCCCTGCTGTCCCCCTGGCTGCCTTCAATCTTTAAAAGCTCTCCCTAGGATCTCCCTGCACTGTCCCTATCCAATATTCTTCTGTTAATAGGTTTCTGCAACACTGTCCTTAGCACATAAGCACTTGTCACGTCTCTCTCCCTAAGCTCAGGTCACAGTGAAATAGTGGAGACTGCGTGGGATGAGGCTTTTATAGGGCTTTGACATCACAGGGGATGGCTACCTATGGATTGGCTGGCTGCACAGATCATTGGTCATATTGCATTCCTGGGCTTCTTACTTTCACTTTGGAACATGAAGTAAGCCATTTTAGAAAAACAAACAATTAGTTACCACGAAGCGCTAGGAAGTTTGGATTTCTAGCAAATCGAATTTATCCTGAACTTCAGATTCCACTTTGAATGCAAAACCATAAATACTCCATGTACCACATTATGAAAATAATTTCTCCTAAAAGCAATGCTTTTATGGTACCGTATCTACATAATAAGGCGTCCAAGCATTTGTAAAACGTTTATTAATCCATATAAAATCATAGACAAACAGATTTACAGTTGGCCTGCAAAAACCGCTATATGTGCCATGTTACAGTTCCATACATCTCCAAGGCCACAATACAGTAATTTGCGTGAGTTAAAAAAAATGTATCTCTTTCTTTCCAATATGTTTTTGGTAAGTTTAAAATTGTTATCTTAGCCCTGTTCACTATTTCCTTAAGAGAAATGCGCTAGTATATAAAATATTTCAAACAATGCAATTTATACAATATAAAAAGTGCCTGGAAGGCATACTGCTGAAGACAGCTATTGTCTCTTTTGTAAGATACTGCTATAACCTTCTTCCCAAGAGTGACAGAATATATTCGTACTAAACACCGTGGAATCCTATACCATTGTCTGTTGATTAATCATGCCATTATAAAATACCTATTTTCAATCTTAAGAAGGCATTTTAATAGAAATCTGCCCCTCGGAAATAATATGTTATAGAAAAAAAGAAAATGTCCTCTGTGGCCTTAAAATAAAACACTGTAGATCAAGGTTATATCAAGGTTATACAATATATAAAGGCTTTGTTGTTATAATGTAACCTGATTACTCACAAGGGTTAATGTATTTTTTTTATCCTAGAATACATTTATACTGTGTTGTGTGTACTATAAAATTAAAATGTTTAATTTGCAAACTATAATTATTTTACAGTTGCATACCTATGCTGAAATCAATTGCTTAATACGTATCCTGTAAGGTCTGTGAAGAAAACCCTTGCTGAATCTTGCCAACATTCAATTTCACTTGAAGGCTTATATAAAATTTATTTAACCCACCATCAGCCATTTTGAATAGGTGAAAACATTATCAAAGTCAAATTTTTGTTTAGACCCTTACGTTAAAAATTTTTTTTGCCCCGTCCCAAATAGCTAGAAGCTTGAATATGCAGACCCTTCCATCTCAAGATATGGGATACACCAAAATACTATGAGGGTGCAATATGGCTCTTGCAAAGCATACCATTTACAATACACACTCTGGTTCCATAATTGTCATCAGCCTACACAATAAGTATTTTGGAGCTTGGAGCAAATTTTGTACCTCTAACCCCCTAAATACTAATTTAAAGTGTTAAAGAGGTATTTCGGTTTTAATGATTATACATATTTATGTAGAGCAAGGATGCTCAACCTGTGGCCCTCCAGCTGTTGCAAAACTTCAACTCCCGGCAAGCCCTAATAGCTGTAGGGTGAGCAGGCATGCTGGGAATTTTAGTTTTACAACAGCTGGAGGGCCGTAAGTTGGGCATCCCTGATGTAGAGGATGTGGAACAATTTTCTAATTTACTTCTATGTAAAATTTTGCTGGTAGACCTTTATTATATCCATACGTTAGCCTCTCCCTAAAGAAACAAAATGGTATCAGTCATTTTAGTCCTGTAAAATGCTTTAATAGGAGAACTAGATCAGTCATGGCATCAGTCATGTGAGCTGTCATGTGACCCTCAAGTATCATGTGACCTGTTTCAGGTATCTAACAAGTGAATAGTAATGCATTAAGGAGAAGAACACATACTGTGTATACGGTATTGCTACCTGCAGCAGTACCTCATCATGTCTGTCAGCATAGAAGCTGATTTCTCTGTGTGAAGAGACATTGACCAAAATTACTAGTGTCCCTAGGACTGTGTTACACCTATTAATCCTGCACCTACCTAATTGCCTAAGACTAATAGTAATGAAATAACTAACTAAATCTTGAAAATTTCCAGTACATTGCAGCCATTTCAATGTACAGCATGAAGCTCTAATTTTAATACAGCACATTGTCACAGCCAAGCAGCACAGGGTCAATCCAAACACAGTGCCCTCACAAATACTGGCAGCGCGCAGCCAGAAAGGCACTAGTGTTTTCTACCCTGGACTAGTGAACCTGGTTAGGTGACTCCTAACAGGGAAACCAAACAGATGTGAAATGGCTGCAATGTACTGGAAATTTTAAAGATTTAGTTAGTTATTTCATAAATATTAGGAGCAGATTAATAAAAGTTAAGTCTTAGGCAATTAGGTAGGTGCAGGATTTATAGGTGCAACACAGTCCTAGGGACACTAGTAATTTTGATTTATTGTATAAAACAACACATCCTTGCACTTAAAGGGAAAGTCTAGTAATTGCAGAGACATTGACTGGCACTGCAACACTTTAACGCAACCAAATCTCACCAAATTCACCTGGACCTGGATCGTGTGCACAAAACAGTAGTATAGTTGCTCAGCGATGTCAGCGTAGTAAATGGTAGTAAATTCAGAAAAAAAGATTGTGGCACTACCCACTAAATGTCTTCTTTATTGCAAAATAACAATTAAAAATGCCTTTGTGGTACAGGACGCAGGGTACATGGAAAGGCGACGGCCGTTTCTTGCACTTGCAAGGCCAAGAGGAAGTGCATGTACCCTGTGTCCTGTACCACAATGGTGCTTTTAATCTTAGTGGTGAGTACTTTAATGTTTTTTTCTATATTTACTAATGATTTTTGTGTGTGCTGTTTCTTTTATACATTAAACTTTATTAACAATATGACAACATCACCTAGTGACAGGCAGCCATTTTACAAATTACTAGAGATGAGCAAAGTATTGGAAAATTCGATTCTGCTGCTTAGCCAAGTTTAACAAAAAATAAAATTAGCTTTGTGATGAAGAGCATTTCTTTGTAAGTAGTGGGTGAAATGAATGGAAATGATTGCCCCACTCCCCATCATTGTACCCTTCAGATGCTGCTTTCATCGCTGATCGCGGCATCTGACATTAATATAAAAGTGTATTTGATTTTCCTGGAAATAGCTGAAAATTTTTTTAAAAAAATCATACTTGCCTCATCCATTTGATCATGAAGAACCAGCCACTGCCATCTTGATTGAAGATCCAGAGAGCAATCTCACGCGGCCCGTGATGACGTCACCACGTTGGCCGCTGTGGTGACGTCATACGTTGCCGCACATGGTATTTTGTGCGGGAGCTTCAATCAAGATGGCAATGGCCAGCTCTTTGCGCTCAAATAAATGAGGTAAGTATGATTTTTTTTTTGGTTTTTACCGCCATCTCAGGCAAAATTGATTTGCTACCATAAAGCACAAGGAAATTTAGATTTGCGGCGAATCCACTCAACACTACAAATCACTATAGACAGGCACAACATGATGTAGTTACTGTAATAACCACAATAAAAGATCATGATTCCACCTCTAGTCTTCTTTACTTATCACATGAACGTGTCCTGCGTGCCGACCCAGCACATGTATATCATGTAATAGAGCTGCTTCCTGAATGTCAGTGTGTAAAGAATGTCATATGACTGATGCCACGTTTCAATTAAGCCATGGATGCACAATTTTAAATACATGTATATTAGAAAATTGTATGATTTTCTATTATATAAACAAATGAATGGGAAAATAACAGAATATCGTAACAGAATGACTAGACCAATATACAAGCTACGAGTCAGTGTTTCTACTATTATAGCAAGTACCATATTCATCAAAAGGATGCAGACTCTATTGAATATGGTGCAGAGTTTAACCCTATATCAATTTTTTCAATATTGCATCGGTGTACAGTACATGTAATGTATTGTATAACTTTTATTATATTAGGTGTCTGGAATGAGAAAATAACAGCGATATCTTTATTTGTTCTCTGTTTTTACGGTGTTCAGCATACATTCCATAGAATAGTAAATGTATTCTCTGGGCCCACATGATTATGGCAATACCAAATGTATATAGTCTTTTTGCTTTTTGTTTGCACAATAAAAACCCTTCTTTGAAAAGAAAATGTTTGTCCTTCTGTGGCCACATTCAAATAGCCATAATGTTTTCAGTCTACAGTTGTCAGAGCTGAAAAAAGGGCTCATTTTCACAGGACAAGTTGTAGTTTTGTTGATACCATTTTAGTGTACATAACTATTTGTGATTACTTGTTTTTCCATTTTTGAAAGATGAATGAAAATAAACAGCAATTTTAGCATTGATTTACACTTTTTTATAATTCCATATTTCAGGTTGTTCCAAAAGTGGTTATTTTTTCCATTAAATAAAGTTGTAGGGTAGAAAATGAAGATTTCTTTATTATTTGGTACTTTTTTTTATAAAAGCTTTATAAATTTTTTTATTTACTACATTTTTTGGCCCAGAAAAGGATTTTAGCATGCAGTTGTTTGAAATTCTGTAGTAAAGTGTATTATAACTTTCATTGTACACTAATATGTAGCCTGTTAGGCTCCGCCTCTGGCAAAGCCTAATAAGATGCTTCAGGGGCCATTGTTAGGATGTCAGCTGTCATACCAACTATTGGCACCCCATGATCATGTTGTGGGGGACCAATGGTGGTTAAAGAGGAAGCCCCCTGCCTTGAAAACCATGTGGATGCAGCATTTGCTATTGACCAAAGCATCTTATGGGTTAAACAGCTGGGACTAGAGATTTTATCCATCCCAGCCAAAAGAGTAGGAGCCTGGTTATTGTTAGACAGCTGAGCACCCACTTCACCTAGGCTAAACCAGAAGCGCAGTAAACAGGTATATTGGCAGTCACTAAGGGGCACCTCCCCCAAGGCCTATTAAGGGGGTTTTACCATCTCAGACAATGGGGGCATATTGCTAGGATATCCCCTCATTGTCTGATAGGTGCAAGTCCCAGAGGTGGGACCCGCACCTACAATGAGAACAGAGCGGGGAAATGAACGGAGGGCGCACTGCACATGTGCAGCCGCCCTCCATTCATTTCTATGGGGCCGCCAAAAATAGCCGAGCGCTTGCTCGACTATTTTTGTCTGCCTCATAGAAATGAATGGGAGCAGGGGGTCGCGCGTGCACGGTGACAATTCCATTCACTTCTACGGCAGCAGCGCTTGGTGGTGGATGGACCCCGGGAAATCCAGCCACAGCTCTCCCTGCTCCGTTCTCCTTGTAGGTGCGGGTCCCAGATGACCCATTCTCCCTCTGTGCCCCAAATTGATGATGGAAGACATTGAAAAGTTTCATTCTGGAGTCCTCTCCATTATATTTGCTCATGATTCTTTGCAATGTATTCCAGTGCTGGTTTGTGAGCGGATAGCGAGGAGTAAGCATGGACATGCTATTTACGCAGTTCCTCCCTTGGAGCATTGACAGGTAATGCCTCATTCACTTGTCAATGTTTGGTCAGTGATTTTCATAAGTGATTTTGAGCCAAAACCAGGTGTGTCTCTAAACACAGAACAGGCGCAGATCTTTCCCTTATACCTTATGTCTGTGGAGACTCCAATCCTGGTTTTGGATCACAAATCACTGATTGAAATCATTGACCAAAACACTGACATGTGAATGAGGCTTAAGGCTTAATAAATAAGTCATTAAGACTGCATACGTGCAATGGCTTCATAAACTTAAATGCCATGTTCTTTAATGTACAGTATCTACACCAGAATAGTGACTGTGACTGATGATGTCAGCAGAACCAAGTGGTCTTGTCTGTAGCCTTGTGGCAAATAGCCGGTCAGACTAAATTCTAGTTGTTGAATTTTTCCATTTACTGAAGGCAATGCCTTGTTTTAGAACAGTGTATTAGAACAGTGTATGAGATTTTATTTTTCATATGACTTTGCTTACTTAAAACAGGAAAATTCCTTTACTCTTTGACTATAGGAGCATTTCCTAAGGGGCATCCTTGCAGCCCCTTCTTCCTTGTGTTGTTGCCAGTAAGTTTCAGTTCATGCCTGCTTCAGTGAAATATTACAAGGTAAATCAGCCAGGTTTAATTGTGCCCTGGAGAAAAATAAAAGTTTATCCAATTAAAACAAAAAAGATTTTTTTTAGAATTGTGTATCAGGTTTTAGTTCACATAAAATAAATGTTCTAGATCTTATTCATTCTTGCTTTATCTGGAGGGACATCCGTCCTTGAAGTTAACCTGTCAGCATACCAGTGATTGAGTACTTATGAACACTGTGTTCTTCTTCTGGACAACCACAGAGTTTATCCGCTTCAGCGTGAATTTAATAAACAGTTGTGCTATCTTCTAATACCATAAAAACTAGGTATTTTTTATATCACTAGAATTAACACTGCATGCATTTTATGATTTTTATTTTAATATATATGCATCATCTGTTCAAGGAAATGGTTTCAATGAAAGATGACAAACCAGTTTGATAGCTCACTGATTTACTGATAAGCCTCGGTATAAGAATTTAAACAGTGGAGGAGATTTACTAAGCTAAAGGTGCCAAAAAACTGGTGTACTTATCTGTTTTGTTATGTTTTAAACGCTTTTCTCATTACAGAAGGGATGTGACTTAGCAGAAAGAGGGCAAGGAGTAAAGTTGAACAAAAGCATGTAGGATGTCTAGCAAAATGCAACATATCTGAGGACTGCCTGGTATACATCTCCACTCTCTAAGACAGGATAAGCAAATCTTTCCCGTGGTATTTTCTTAAAATAAAGCTCCTCTGTTACTCTCCTCTCCATTTTCTGATTGACAGTCCTCTGTTCTCCAAGTTTATGGTTGCCATTGGAAATGGTGGGAAATTATGACATTGCCACAGGCATCTCCTGAACCTCATATAGCCATTCCTGATGAAGTGCGATATGTCTTTGTATTGTATTTCCTTGATCCTAGTTTAGAACCTTTGCTACATCCTGGCCTTTCTTCCCTTTTAGACTTACAATCACTTTCCTTGTTGGACTCTAATATATTGAACTTGACTTCTGATTTTCTTCTGACTAGGTCAGTTCCTCCTTCATATTTCTGCATAAGTCTGACTACAGTTCTGCTCCTGAGCCTTAAGCCATCTTGATCTGGATGAATTCTGTAAACTGACACCCCTGCCGATCAGTTGGTTGAAGAGAAGGCTGAGCTCCATGCAAGCGCAGCCTTCCCCCGCTTGATATCGCAGTGGTGAGCAGGTGTAATTACAAGTGGTCTCATTCACTTTTATGGGATGGCTCATTCCTATACACTTGAATAGGAATGAACCACCCAATTGAAGCGAATGGCGTGGCTTGGAATTACACCTGAACAATGCTGCGATGTTGACGGCTAGCAGGTAAACAATGAAGAGAAAACTACACTTGTACAGCACGCAGCTTTCTCTTCAACGAGCTGATCGGCAGGGGCACCAGGTGTCAGACCCCCGCCGATCTGATATAGGTCATCAATATAGGTCATCAACATTAAAATCCCAGAAAACCCCTTTAAAAAAGATGAGACACCAAGTATGCCCTCACTAAATAAAGATACCAAATTTGAGGGTGTACATTGTATAAACCAGAAAATGATGTATTATTTAATCCCTTCATGATATGCGGGGTCTTTAAATATAGCATCGCTCCGTAGTGGAGCGAGTGACACAGCTAGTGGGTGCCTGTAGTTTCATATAGCAGACACCTGCGGCTAATGCCAATTGTTGACATTTAACCCCTCAGATGTCATGGTCAAATGTGACCAGGACATCTGAGAGGAAGGAAATATTTTTCCCTGGCAGAGATCAGGGAAGACTTTCATTACTTGCACATTACAATTCAGGCCAGCAGGTGGCAGCACAGAATTGTAATATAGCTACATGTATTTCTGTATAAGATAATGGAGAAAATTCCATTATTCTATACAAATTGCAATCTGATGATTGCATGTTGTGGTCCACTTGGGGAGCTAAAGATTTTTTTTTTTTAAGTTTTAACAAATTTAAATCCCCCTTTCCCTAAAATCAAAACAATAAATCTAAATCATTGGCATTAACGTGTGCAAAAACACCCGTACTATCAAAATATAAAAAAACGTATCCTTTACAAGGATCTTAGGAGAGTCTCTGCACATGGGCAGGTAGATTAGACTGGTACTGTAGGAGTTATTAAACAAATGTGAGAGACAGGATATCTTGAAGAACACGTCTGCTCATCCCCATGTCCAGGCCATGTCCCACAGTTTTCACAATTTGTTGATAATGAAACTTGGAAGATGTAATTTCATTATAGAAAAGTGCTGTAATTGACTTTTCAATATTGTAATCCAATAACTCTTGACCGAAAGTCTTCTGTAGTGCACAGCCCCTGCAAATTGTGACTTCTCACAATGCCTGGATTTACTGCTGCTCATTTTTGGCAAATGTCATTTAAGAAGGTCCTAGTTTTTACCTACCTACTGTGATATGAAATTGTTAAAATATGTTATTAATCAGTCCAGTATTGGTAATCACTGATACAGAAATAATAAGAAAAATATTCAAAAAGTTTCCAAGATGTTATGGATGTGCAGGGAAACAACCAGCTTCACAGCTAAAGTTATTAGGCTGCTCATCCAAATGGTTATTCCATCTTTTAAATGACAGACTGTGTCAGCTCTCAGCAACTGACCGAGAAGAGGATGTGACTTGTCAATAGTAAATGTGTGTACCTCCCCAACTTGGCTGCTACACGTCTGAATATAGATTACATTTCATTATTACAGAGAAGAGCTCAAAATAAAAAGATGTCTCTATTTTTATAATTCTATACATTTATAAAATAATCTGTATTCATAGTTAGCCTTTCAGATGTAAGATGCACAAAGGTGCAGGAAAAAAGGTCATTCATATCCTGGTATACAGACATATAAATACATGTAAATTTTAAATCCTAGATAAAAGAAAATAAAAATGTTATGGTAAGCTTTTAGTAGTATTATTAGTCATTTTTATGAACTTTGTTATTATTAGTGTTGAGTGAAGCATTCGAAGCAGAATTCGGTCCAAAGTTTAGAAAAGTTTTGATTACAAATTAATCTGAATTTTCTCGCTCTTCCTGGTGATGAATCAGGTTTTCCTAAAATGGTGACTGCACATGTTACAAAACGCGAAACTAAGTGTAATGGAGAAAAGCCCGGAAATGCAAAATCACCCTTAATGCCATGCAGCCAGCCAATCTGCAGATAGCCATCCCCTGTGATGTCACAGCCCTATAAAACCCTCATCCTAGGCGGTCCCAGCCATTGTCCTGTGAGCCGAGCATAGAGAGAGACATGGCAAGTGCTCATGCGCTAGGGACAATGTTTCAGAAAGCTTTTAATTGTAGAATATTACAGAGGAAGAGTGCAGGAAGAATGCAGGGAGAGTGCAGGGAGACTTATTCAGTTTTATTTATTTATTCCTACATTTACTTATTCCTACATCAGTCGCAAACTAAGATATGTAATTTAATAGCAACAAGATGGAAGCCTTTATTATTCCAGTGCCAGCATGCCAATAAATACTATCCAGTCTGCACCCCTTAGGGGGGCTAAGTCTTAATGATGACCAGCCTCATCTTTTGCTGGCTTTACTTCTTCCAAATCATCCTTTTTGGTCTCCATGTCCTAGAAAAGTCAGCAAGATGCAGAGAGATGAGGAGCTGGATGTTTCTGATGACATATTTTTATCAATATTAGATGATGTGGATAAGGAGGATTAGCAGGTGGCAGAAGAAGGGCTCCCACCTGTAGGGAAGAAGTGCGCTGGGGTCGGAGAAGTGGGTATGCCAGAGCTAATTAATATTCTGTGTTTACTGTCAAATAATCTGCAGGAGACTGCAGGCCACAACAGTAATAATATGCATAGTGTGCCCCCACCTAACCAGTCAAACCCCAGAGCAGTCTTCATTATTAAATGAAAGGCCGCTGCTGCTAATTGGCCGCATTGGCATTAATTTATTGGCACAGTTGCTGAATTCAATTTTTCTAAACTTTGCTCATCTCCAGTTATTATCATTATATTATTGTTATATTTAAACAATGCATTCAGGACGTCTTCACACTCTTTTATTTTTGTCCACATTTTGTTGCGTTTTGTTGCGAACTTGTGCTAAAATAAATTTAAAAAATCAAGTTTTTCCCATCAGTCTGTACCCATAATGAGTGAAGTGACAAGTAGAATTTCACATGGACAAAATAATTCAGACTCTTGAAATATAGCTCCGGGGCCCTCCCATTTCTATTCATCATCTTTGAGAAGTTTCTACACCTTGATTGGAGTCCACCTGTGGTAAATTCAGTTGATTGGACATAATTTGGGAACACACAGCTCTTTCTATAAAGTCACACAGCTGACAATTAGTGATGACGAGGAAAATGTTAAAAAATTAGATTCGGCTGCTTCGCTGAACTTCAACAAAAATAAAAATTTGATTCGTTATGAAGTACTTCCGCATGAATCGCATTTCATTGCATGTAGCAGGCACAATGACAGGGAATGGCAAAGGTGCTGCCCCCGTCAATGAACCCCTCAGATGCCATCATGGCCATCTTGATCGAAAAAAACGCGCCAAATCTCGCTCACTGACGTGATGACTCCATATTATCACGTAGGGCGGACGCGGTGATGTCATTACTGATGATGTCACTGCACCAAGCCAGCATGCTCAGCGAGTGCAAGATGTGGTGCATTTTTTTTAATCAAGATGGCCACAATGGCCTCTCTGTGATGAAATGGATGAGGTGCGTATGTTTTTTTTACCTCCATTTTAGAAAAAAAATTATTTGTTACCATGAAGCGTGAAAAAGTTAGAATTTGTGACAAATCTAATTTTTCCTGAAATTTGGATCGGAATCCACTTTGTTAACTTAAATTCTCTCAACGTTACTGACAATGCATATCAGAGCAAAAAACAAATTGACAGAAGGCAGAGCCAACACAAGTAGGCAGGGCCAGCAAGACCATATTGTGGCATATTATACCCCTCAGTAGAGCCAAATACCACAGTACTTGACAAAATATTACCATAGCACCTCAAAATACCTCCCCAAAAGCTACCCCTCTGTGGTGGCCAGGGCCAGCTGCCACATTCTGTCCTTCTATTCCAGTTTTTAAGATGGCAATAAAGTTGAATTCAGGAGTCAGGAGAGGAGCATCAGATCATTAATTACTATGGCTGGAAACTATGAGGAGGGCTCAGGAGGCCCCCTGGGCATCAGCCCATCGTAAAGTTTCCCTATATTGTCTATGGCCTTGATAAGAGAGGTGACCAAGAACTCAATGGTCACTCTGGCTGAGCTCCAAAGATCCTGTGTTCAGATAGAAGAAACTTCTAGAAAGTCAACCATCACAGTAGCATCCCACCAATTTGGGCTTTAAGGCAGAGTGGCCAGAAAGAAGCCTCTATTCTATAAAAGACACATTAAAGTCCACATGGAGTTTGCAAAAAAGCATTTAAAGGACTCTCAGACTGTAAGAAACAAGATTATCTGGTCTGATGAAACCTTGATTGAACATTCTGCCCAAAATTCATCTGGCCAAAAGTCATGTGCTCATCTCCTGTCCAATACCAATTAATAGAGTGAAATGTGGTAGTGATAGCATCATGCTATGTTTTTTTTTTCCAGCAGCTGGGACAGTAAGATTGGTCAGGGTTGAGGAAAAGCTGAATGGAGAAAAGTAGAAAGTTATTCTTAATTAGTGATGAGCGGCAGGGGCAATATTCGAATTTGCGATTTATTACAAATATTTAGGTGAATTCATGATATTCTTTTCAATTGCGTTATGGCGCTCGTGCACATGTAGGCACGCACTATTAGCTACATGATGAAAATGGTTGGCAGCATCTTTTGAGATAGTGAGGAAGAATTCCTGATCATTGTAAGTAATTGTAAATTAGAGCACTATTTTAGATTAAAATTCCATGCATGTCATAACAATAGCTTTATATGCAGATGCAGAGTTTTTCAAAGTATTCGAGATTGCACAAATCACCACTATTGATTCGAATATTTCAGCACAATACATACAACTTCACCTTTAATCAGGTCTGACAACATAATACTGATTGTTGAACTTAGTATTGTTGTGACATCACAGCACTATTTCTGTATCATGTATGTATGGACAGCAGAGAAATCTCTCTCAAATGCACATTATTGCACATTTATTTTCCTGCCACACACTATAACCTATACTATTGTAAGGGAGTCTCCGGTTCCCTTGCGGGCAGATACAGTGGAGCGTCCTCATGGGCGCCGGAGGGGAGGGCCGTGGAATCTCGGAGGTAGACTTGCCGGGCTGATGGCAATATGTCGCGGCCGGTCCTGCCTCTGGTGTCTCCTGCGGGTTCCATTCTGGCGTCCATGCTGGCGTGATCCCATGCCGTACTGAGTTGGTTTGGCGTCCGTGTGCACGCTCGAGGGGCGATTCACAAAGGAATGCGCGGCCGAGTGTGCGTGCATCTTATGCGCTATGTTGGCCATTGGCAGGTAAAGCATCTGTGCACAAATTGTAAGTTGATTAGGGATTTGCTGCACAGGTGCTAATGAGTAGGATAATTGCAGGACCTATGAGGTTCTGACAAGCAGCACTCTGTGATTGGCCAGCAAGTGTTTAAAAGGTGATCTCCCTGGCTGATCAGTGCTCACTGTTGTCTCTACAACCTGGAAGTATGCTGATTCAGATTCACTAAGTTTGTTCCATGCATGAACGCTGAGTGTCTTCATCTAGTAAATGCCTCTGCAAACCTCGTCACTGCTCTACAGTTGCACCGTGTGTGGCCTCGGATCGGACCTTGGATACTTCACTGTCTTATCCTTAGGTACCTGGTTTCACTGACTTTTCTGTATGAACTTTAGCCTGGTCTGGCTTTTCTCTGATGTTTTCCCACAGAGGTTATTATTTGGACTATTTCATTTCTGTATGATTTCTGGCTTGGACTTTACTGCTGTGTTTTCAATAAATCTACGTTTGTTCAAATCTTTGCCTGGTTGCTTGGGGTTCTGCAGCATTTCAACTATCTAACATTTTCGCCCCATAAGACCCACTTTCCCCCCCCCAAAAGTGGGAAAAAATGCCCCTGCGTCTTATGGGGCTACTGCTTGCATTTTACATCGCAGTCTGCGATGTATGATCCGGGAGAGAGGAGGGACTGGAGGCCGGAACTAGGGGGCGGGGCCTGGTGCAGTCACTGTACCCTTACACCGGGCCCCGCCGCTCACCAAAGTATTTATAAACATGAATCCTTCTCCTGTTATTAAGTTTAACTAACGCTGTGCTCTCCCATGTTCCCCTGTATCCCCACACCACTTTATGAATTAAGCAGGCGGAGCAGGCGCGCGACGTCAGTGAGTGACGTTACTGCTGCCATCCACTCTGCCTGCTATCGAAGCTTGTTCGTAAGTGCTGTGGGGATACAGGGGAACATAGGAGCATGGGAGAGCATAGCATTAGTTAAACTTAATAATAGGATAAGGATTTATGTTTATAAATACTTCAGTCAGCAGAGGGCCGATTTATTGGGGGACACTGTTATGAGGTGGATCTGTGGATGACATATAGCAGTGTCATCCACAAATCCCCCCATAACAGTTCCATGCACAGATCCCCCACCCCATAACAATGCCATCTACAGATCCCCCACCACATAACAGTGCCATCCATATATCTCCCACCCCATAGCAGTACCATCCACAGATCCCCCATAACAGTGCCATCCACAGATCTCCCATAACAGTGCCATCCACAGATCCCCCATAACAGTGCCATCCACAGATCCCCCATAACAGCGCCATCCACAGATCCCCCATAACAGTGCCATCTACAGATCCCCCATAACAGTGCCATCCACAGGTCCCCCATAACAGTGCCATCCACAGATCCCCCCATGACAGTGCGTCATCCACAGATCCCCCATGATAGTGTCATGCACAGACCACCATTAATTCAAAACCCACCAAAAGCACACCTTTTGGTTAAAAGATTTTTTTTCTTATTTTCCTCCTCAAAAACCTAGGTGCGTCTTATAGGCTGGTGCGTCTTATAGGGCGAAAAATACGGTATATGGATTATATATTTCAGCTAGCTATCTCTATAACCTGCACTGGACCCTATCAGCTATTCAGCTACACAATTCCCTATTACTATCTAACACTAATATTTATATGTGATTTGGAATGTAATTTGAAAAAGAACAGCACAGTATTCGAGCTCCTCTCTCTCTCACATGAAACTCCACAAAATGCCTGCTGGGGAGTGTCTTAATTTATATAGTAAATGGGTAGGCAACTTTTCTATTGGTTGCTAGGGATGTTGCTAAGCTGTGACAAAGCCTTTTCATTGGCCCACAAGCTAGAAGAAGAGAGGGATGTGTTAAAAAAAAAAAGAAAAAATGAATATTCATCATTACGAATATATAGTACTATATTCTAAATATTTGCTAATTCTTAAAGTGCTGATATTCACGATAAAAATTTGTAATATGAATATTTGCTCTCAACACTATTCTTAATGAGTGCTTTGAACTTCAGACGGGGTTACAAATGTATCGTCCCATAAGACAATGATCCTGAGAACACAGCCAAGCCAACGCAGGAGTGTCTTAGGGACAACTCTGTCCTTGAGTGGCCCAGCCAGAGCCCTGACTTGAACTTAATCAAACATCTCTGGAGAGACCTTAAAATGGCAGAAAAATAAACAAATCCAGGTGTGCAAACCTTGTGGTGTCATACCCAAAAAGACTGCAATCACTGTCAGAGGTGCTTCAACAAAGTACTGAGTAAAGGGTCTGAATACTGCAATATTTAACTTTTCAATAAACTAATAAAGATTTCTAACATTCTGTTTTCAGGTTATCATTATGGGGTATGGAGTGCAGAATGATGGGGAAAAACTAGATTTTTTAAAATATTTTAACACAAGGCAGCAACAGAAAATCCTTAAAAAGTAAAGGTTCTGAAGGCTTTTCGAATGCACTGTATGCATTATTTTTATCATGTTTTATTTCTGATTTGGCAGCATTTTTATACTATACTGTAGATAAACTTTCTGATATCATTGCAAATTGCTAGGTCAAGGACTTAAATACAGAAAACATGCCTTAAGTGACTTCCCTGCTACAGTGAAATCCAATTAGATACCCCACAAGAAAAGAAAAATTGGCAGAGAAAGGCAAGAAATATGATGAGGCATTTGGCTGGTCGGCAGGGGATTTAAAAAAAAAAAAAAATGGCATAGGATCTTAAACAGTATCCCAGCATGTAGTGCATAATTTACCTGGGCTCTAATTCTAATTCAACCTGAACAGACTGTCCTTATTTGCTATTTCAAATTCAGAACTCTAAGCAGACAAAACTGAGTTATTGTGACCTAGTGGATAATTTAACAAAGTTAGGTCATTCACTTGATGAGGGCTCTAGTCAGCAATGTTTCAATCTGTTAATTCAATTGAGTTTAGTTTAGGTTAAAAAAGCTATACTACATGTCAAGAATGCAATAGTAAAAAATAAATAAAAATCTGATACATATATAAAGTCAGATATGTAAAATAAAATGCCATGGCTACCATCAGCCCACTTTTGAATCAAGCTGTCAACACAGTTGTCAAAATGCTACTTACTGATTCTTAAAGGGAATCTGTCACCAGTTTTATGCTGCTATGCTCTAAGACCTCTTTCACACGGGCGAGTGAACGCATTGCAACCGCACTGAATCTGGACCCATTAATTTCTATGGGGTTGTGCACATGAGCAGTTATTTTCAAGCATCACTTGTGCGTTGCGTGAAAATCACAGCATGTTCTATATTGTGCATTTTTCACGAAACGCAGGCCCAATAGAAGTGAATTGGGCTGCGTGAAAATCGCAAGCATCCGCAAGCAAGTGCAGATGCACTGCGATTTTTACGCATGGTTGCTAGGAAATGATCGGGATGGGGACTGGTTATAAGTAGAGTTGAGCGAACACCTGGATGTTCGGGTTCGAGAAGTTCGGCCGAACTTCCCGAAAATGTTCGGGTCCGGGATCCGAACCTGATCCGAACTTCGTCCCGAACCCGAACCCCATTGAAGTCAATGGGGACCCGAACTTTTCGGCACTAAAACGGCTGTAAAACAGCCCAGGAAAGGGCTAGAGGGCTGCAAAAGGCAGCAACATGTAGGTAAATCCCCTGCAAACAAATGTGGATAGGGAAATGAATAAAAATAAAAATTAAATAAATAAAAATTAACCAAAATCAATTGGAGAGAGGTCCCATAGCAGAGAATCTGGCTTCCCGTCACCCACCACTGGAACAGTCCATTCTCAGATATTTAGGCCCCGGCACCCAGGCAGAGGAGAGAGGTCCCGTAACAGACAATCTGGCTTCATGTCAGCAGAGAATCAGTCTTCATGTCATAGCAGAGAATCAGGCTTCACGTCACCCACCACTGCAACAGTCCATTTTCATAAATTTAGGCCCAGCACCCAGGCAGAGGAGAGAGGTCCCGTAACAGACAATCTGGCTTCATGTCAGCAGAGAATTAGTCTGCATGTCATAGCAGAGAATGAGGCTTCACGTCAGCCACCACTGCAACAGTCCATTGGCATATATTTAGGCCCAGCACACAGGCAGAGGAGAGAGGTCCCGTAACAGAGGATCTGGCTTCATGTCAGCAGAGAATCAGTCTGCATGTCATAGCAGAAAATCAGGCTTCACGTCAGCCACCACTGTAAGAGTCCATTTTCATAAATTTAGGCCCAGCACCCAGGCAGAGGAGAGAGGTCCCGTAACAGAAAATCTGGCTTCATGTCAGCAGAGAATCAGTCTTCATGTCATAGCAGAGAATCAGGCTTCACGTCACCCACCACTGCAACAGTCCATTTTCATAAATTTAGGCCCAGCACCCAGGCAGAGGAGAGAGGTCCCGTAACAGACAATCTGGCTTCATGTCAGCAGAGAATTAGTCTGCATGTCATAGCAGAGAATGAGGCTTCACGTCAGCCACCACTGCAACAGTCCATTGGCATATATTTAGGCCCAGCACACAGGCAGAGGAGAGAGGTCCCGTAACAGAGGATCTGGCTTCATGTCAGCAGAGAATCAGTCTGCATGTCATAGCAGAAAATCAGCCTTCACGTCACCCAGCACTGTAAGAGTCCATTTTCATAAATTTAGGCCCAGCACCCTGGCAGAGGAGAGAGGTCCCGTAACAGACAATCTGGCTTCATGTCAGCAGAGAATCAGTCTTCATGTCATAGCAGAGAATCAGGCTTCACGTCACCCACCACTGCAACAGTCCATTTTCATAAATTTAGGCCCAGCACCCAGGCAGAGGAGAGAGGTCCCGTAACAGACAATCTGGCTTCATGTCAGCAGAGAATTAGTCTGCATGTCATAGCAGAGAATCAGGCTTCACGTCAGCCACCAATGCAACAGTCCATTGTCAGATATTTAGGCCCAGCACCCAGGCAGAGGAGAGAGGTCCCGTAACAGAGGATCTGGCTTCATGTCAGCAGAGAATCAGTCTTCATATCATAGCAGAGAATCAGGCTTCACGTCACCCACCACTGCAACAGTCCATTTTCATAAATTTAGGCCCAGCACCCAGGCAGAGGAGAGAGGTCCCGTAACAGACAATCTGGCTTCATGTCAGCAGA
Source organism: Bufo gargarizans (assembly GCF_014858855.1). NCBI lineage: Eukaryota > Metazoa > Chordata > Amphibia > Anura > Bufonidae > Bufo > Bufo gargarizans. Next base: position 370,373,290 of record NC_058084.1, on the reverse strand, counting down.
GAATTAGTCTGCATGTCATAGCAGAGAATGAGGCTTCACGTCAGCCACCACTGCAACAGTCCATTGGCATATATTTAGGCCCAGCACACAGGCAGAGGAGAGAGGTCCCGTAACAGAGGATCTGGCTTCATGTCAGCAGAGAATTAGTCTGCATGTCATAGCAGAGAATCAGGCTTCACGTCACCCAACACTGGAACAGTCCATTGGCATATATTTAGGCCCCGGCACCCAGACAGAGGAGAGGTTCATTCAACTTTGGGTAGCCTCGCAATATAATGGTAAAATGAAAATAAAAATAGGATTGAATGAGGAAGTGCCCTGGAGTCCAATAATATATGGTTAAGGGGAGGTAGTTAATGTCTAATCTGGACAAGGGACGGACAGTTCCTGTGGGATCCATGCCTGGTTCATTTTTATGAACGTCAGCTTGTCCACATTGGCTGTAGACAGGCGGCTGCGTTTGTCTGTAATGACGCCCCCTGCCGTGCTGAATACATGTTCAGACAAAACGCTGGCCGCCGGGCAGGCCAGCACCTCCAAGGCATAAAAGGCTAGCTCTGGCCACGTGGACAATTTAGAGACCCAGAAGTTGAATGGGGCCGAACCATCAGTCAGTACGTGGAGGGGTGTGCACACGTACTGTTCCACCATGTTAGTGAAATGTTGCCTCCTGCTAACACGTTGCGTATCAGGTGGTGGTGCAGTTAGCTGTGGCGTGTTGACAAAAGTTTTCCACATCTCTGCCATGCTAACCCTGCCCTCAGAGGAGCTGGCCGTGACACAGCTGCCTTGGCGACCTCTTGCTCCTCCTCTGCCTTGGCCTTGGGCTTCCACTTGTTCCCCTGTGACATTTGGGAATGCTCTCAGTAGCGCGTCTACCAACGTGCGCTTGTACTCGCGCATCTTCCTATCACGCTCCAGTGCAGGAAGTAAGGTGGGCACATTGTCTTTGTAGCGTGGATCCAGCAGGGTGGCAACCCAGTAGTCCACACAGGTTAAAATGTGGGCAACTCTGCTGTCGTTGCGCAGGCACTGCAGCATGTAGTCGCTCATGTGTGCCAGGCTGCCCAGGGGTAAGGACAAGCTGTCCTCTGTGGGAGGCGTATCGTCATCGTCCTGCCTTTCCCCCCAGCCACACACCAGTGATGGACCCGAGCTGCGTTGGGTGCCACCCCGCTGTGACCATGCTTCATCCTCATCCTCCTCCACCTCCTCCTTATCCTCGTCCTCCAGTAGTGGGCCCTGTCTGGCCACATTTGTACCTGGCCTCTGCTGTTGCCAAAAACCTCCCTCTGAGTCACTTCGAAGAGACTTGCCTGAAAGTGCTAAAAATGACCCCTTTTCCCACCCCCATTATCACACACCACCAGGCCGGGCTTGAGGCTCACCGGCAGCAACCACTCGTCGGTCTGTTGTTCTATACCCCGCCACAACTCCTGTGCGGTGTGGGGCCTGTCCCCCAAACATATGAGTTTCAGAATGGCCTGCTGACGTTTACCCCGGGCTGTGCTGAAGTTGGTTGTGAAGGTGTGTGGCTGACTGGATGAGCAGGTGGAAGAAGAGGAGGAGAAAGCCGAGAAGGAGGAGGTGGCAACAGGAGGCAAAGAATGTTGCCCTGCGATCCTTGGCGGCGGAAGGACGTGCGCTAAACAGCTCTCCGCCTGGGGCCCAGCTGCCACTACATTTACCCAGTGTGCAGTTAGGGAGATATAGCGTCCCTGGCCGTGCTTCCTGATCCAAGTATCTGTGGTTAGGTGGACCTTGCTACAGATGGCGTTGCGCAGTGCACACTTGATTTTATCGGATACTTGGTTGTGCAGGGAAGGCACGGCTCTCTTGGAGAAGTAGTGGCGGCTGGGAACAACATACTGTGGGACAGCAAGCGACATGAGCTGTTTGAAGCTGTCTGTGTCCACCAGCCTAAATGACAGCATTTCATAGGCCAGTAGTTTAGAAATGCTGGCATTCAGGGCCAGGGATCGAGGGTGGCTAGGTGGGAATTTACGCTTTCTCTCAAATGTTTGTGAGATGGAGAGCTGAACGCTGCCGTGTGACATGGTTGAGACGCTTGGTGACGGAGGTGGTGGTGGTGTGGGTGGTACATCCCCTGTTTGCTGGGCGGCAGGTGCCAAAGTTCCTCCAGAGGCAGAGGAAGAGGCCGAGGCGGCAGCAGCAGAAGAGGTAGCAGGGGGAGCCTGAGTGACTTCCTTGGTTTTAAGGTGTTTACTCCACTGCAGTTTATGCTTTGCATGCAGGTGCCTGGTCATGCAGGTTGTGCTCAGGTTCAGAACGTTAATGCCTCGCTTCAGGCTCTGATGGCACAGCGTGCAAACCACTCGGGTCTTGTCGTCAGCACATTGTTTGAAGAAGTGCCATGCCAGGGAACTCCTTGAAGCTGCCTTTGGGGTGCTCGGTCCCAGATGGCGGCGGTCAGTAGCAGGCGGAGTCTCTTGGCGGCGGGTGTTCTGCTTTTGCCCACTGCTCCCTCTTTTGCTACGCTGTTGGCTCGGTCTCACCACTGCCTCTTCCTCCGAACTGTGAAAGTCAGTGGCACGACCTTCATTCCATGTGGGGTCTAGGACCTCATCGTCCCCTGCATCGTCTTCCACCCAGTCTTAATCCCTGACCTCCTGTTCAGTCTGCACACTGCATAAAGACGCAGCAGTTGGCACCTGTGTTTCATCATCATCAGAGACATGCTGAGGTGGTATTCCCATGTCCTCATCATCAGGAAACATAAGTGGTTGTGCGTCAGTGCATTCTATGTCTTTCACCGCTGGGGAAGGGCTGGGTGGATGCCCTTGGGAAACCCTGCCAGCGGAGTCTTCAAACAGCATAAGAGACTGCTGCATAACTTGAGGCTGAGACAGTTTCCCTGGTATGCATGGGGGTGATGTGACAGACTGATGGGGTTGGTTTTCAGGCGCCATCTGTGCGCTTTCTGCAGAAGACTGGGTGGGAGATAATGTGAACGTGCTGGATCCACTGTCGGCCACCCAATTGACTAATGCCTGTACCTGCTCAGGCCTTACCATCCTTAGAACGGCATTGGGCCCCACCATATATCGCTGTAAATTCTGGAGGCTACTGGGACCTGAGGTAGTTGGTACACTAGGACGTGTGGATGTGGCAGAACGGCCACGTCCTCTCCCAGCACCAGAGGGTCCACTAACACCACCACGACCATGTCCACGTCCGCGTCCCTTACTAGATGTTTTCGTCATTGTTATGGTTCACCACAACAACAAAAATATTATTTGGCCCAATGTATTGTATTCAAATTCAGCGGGATAAAAATTTGAGGCCTAGTATTTAGGCGCTGGGTGACCGGTATGGATTTACTAACAGAATTAGACTTGGAAATGCACAGTAGCGTGTGTGTTAAGTTATTCTGAATGACCCTATGTGCACCTTGAATAATATATACCCTTTTAGGGATAGATTTCAAATAGCTCTGATATAGCAGAAACCACTAAATTATGAAATTGCTAAATTGGGAATTGTATTTCAACCCAGAACAAAAAATGTGCTTTGGCGGACACTAAATAACTTGCCCATCCACAACAGGACAGCGGTAACGACAGATTTAGCGGGATATAAATTTGAGGCCTAGTATTTAGGCGCTGGGTGACCGGTATGGATTTAGTGACAGAATTAGACTTGGAAATGCACAGTAGCGTGTGTGTGAAGTTATTCTGAATGACCCTATGTGCACCTTAAATATTATATACCCTTTTAGGGATAGATTTCAAATAGCTATGATATAGCAGAAACCACTAAATTATGAAATTGCTAAATTGGGAATTGTATTTCAACCCAGAACAAAAAATGTGCTTTGGCGGACACTAAATAACTTGCCCATCCACAACAGGACAGCGGTAACGACAGATTTAGCGGGATATAAATTTGAGGCCTAGTATTAAGGCGCTGGGTGACCGGTATGGATTTAGTGACAGAATTAGACTTGGAAATGCACAGTAGCGTGTGTGTGAAGTTATTCTGAATGACCCTATGTGCACCTTAAATATTATATACCCTTTTAGGGATAGATTTCAAATAGCTATGATATAGCAGAAACCACTAAATTATGAAATTGCTAAATTGGGAATTGTATTTCAACCCAGAACAAAAAATGTGCTTTGGCGGACACTAAATAACTTGCCCATCCACAACAGGACAGCGGTAACGACAGATTTAGCGGGATATAAATTTGAGGCCTAGTATTTAGGCGCTGGGTGACCGGTATGGATTTAGTGACAGAATTAGACTTGGAAATGCACAGTAGCGTGTGTGTGAAGTTATTCTGAATGACCCTATGTGCACCTTGAATATTATATACCCTTTTAGGGATAGATTTCAAATAGCTCTGCTATAGCAGAAACCACTAAATTATGAAATTGCTAAATTGGGAATTGTTTTTTAACCCAGAACAAAACATGTGCTTTGACGGACACTAAATAACTTGCCCATCCACAACAGGACAGCGGTAACGACAGATTTAGCGGGATATAAATTTGAGGCCTAGTATTTAGGCGCTGGGTGACCGGTATAGATTTACTGACAGAATTAGACTTGGAAATGCACAGTAGCGTGTGTGTGAAGTTATTCTGAATGACCCTATGCGCACCTTGAATATTATATACCCTTTTAGGGATAGATTTCAAATAGCTCTGATATAGCAGAAACCACTAAATTATGAAATTGCTAAATTGGGAATTGTATTTCAACCCAGAACAAAAAATGTGCTTTGGTGGACACTAAATAAGTTGCCCATCCACAACAGGACAGCGGTAACGACAGATTTAGCGGGATATAAATTTGAGGCCTAGTATTAAGGCGCTGGGTGACCGGTATGGATTTAGTGACATAATTAGACTTGGAAATGCACAGTAGCGTGTGTGTGAAGTTATTCTGAATGACCTTATGTGCACCTTGAATATTATATACCCTTTTAGGGATAGATTTCAAATAGCTCTGATATAGCAGAAATCACTAAATTATGAAATTGCTAAATTGGGAATTGTATTTCAACCCTGAACAAAAAATGTGCTTTGACGGACACTAAATAACTTGCCCAGCCACAACAGTACAGCGGTAACGACAGATTTAGCGGGATATAATTTTGAGGCCTAGTATTTAGGCGCTGGGTGACCGGTATGGATTTAGTGACAGAATTAGACTGGGATATGGCCAAAAAATAACCACACTATTGCTGTTTAAATGCACTTGGTGTGACAGCTTGACCAACCACACTACTGAGGGTTAAATGCACTTGGTGACGGGCGCAGCTTGCCCCTGATGTAGTATATGGCCAAAAAATGAACAGACTATTGCTGGTTAAATGCACTTGGTGTGACATCTTGACCAACCACACTACTGAGGGTTAAATGCACTTGGTGACGGGCGCAGCTTGCCCCTGATGTAGTATATGGCCAAAAAATGAACAGACTATTGCTGGTTAAATGCACTTGGTGTGACAGCTTGACCAACCACACTACTGAGGGTTAAATGCACTTGGTGACGGGCGCAGCTTGCCCCTGATGTAGTATATGGCCAAAAAATTAACAGACTATTGCTGGTTAAATGCACTTGGTGACGGGCGCAGCTTGCCCCTGATGTAGTATATGGCCAAAAAATTAACAGACTATTGCTGGTTAAATGCACTTGGTGTGAAAGCTTCACCCTGTTGTAGGCTTTAGCCAAAAAACAACCACACCATTGAGGGTTAAATGCACTTGGTGACAGGCGCAGCTTGCCCCTGATGTAGTATATGGCCAAAAAATAAACAGACTATTGCTGGTTAAATGCACTTGGTGTGACAGCTTCACCCTGATTTAGGCTTTAGCCAAAAAACAACCACACCATTGAGGGTTAAATGCACTTGGTCGCAGCTTGTGCTGGCGCACCACAAGACACAAAATGGCCGCCGATCACCCCAGAAAAAAGTGACTGACAAACGGTCTGGGCAGCCTAAAAACAGTGAGCAATTGAATTTCAGCAGCTCAATGATGCACAGCTGCAGATCGATCGATTAATCAAGTCCTTTGGAGAAGTTAATCTGCCTAATCTCGCCCTACTGTCGCAGCCGCAACCTCTCCCTACGCTAATCAGAGCAGAGTGACGGCTACCAAATCATAAGCCAATTCTGATGCAAAATATGGAACTATGTCATACCGGCCTTACAGCTGCTACACAGACAGGATCCATTGTGCGTCTCACTTTTCCTTCCTTCTGACAGATCAGAAGAAGGGTCAAATGAATGATGTCAACCAGCCCAAAAAAGCACAATAGTGGCCCAGTCATAAAGTGGGGAGGGTGGGAACAGCATGAGAAGTCCACAGAGTGGCCCAGTGAAAAAATGGTGAGGTAGCAGTCAGTATGAGGAGACCACAGAATTGGTTAATGACAGAGTGGTGAAGTGGCAGCAGCATGAGGAGACCATAGAGTGGCCCAGTGACATAGTGTTGAGGTGGCAGCAGCATGAGGAGACCACAGAGTGGCCCAGTGACATAGTGGTGAGGTGGCAGCAGCACGTGGAGACCACAAAGTGGTAAAGTGGCAGCAGCATGAGGATACCACAGAGTGGCCCAGTGACATAGTGGTGAGGTTGAAGCAGCATGAGGAGACCACAGAGTGGTGAGCTGGCAGCAGCATTAGGATACCACAGAGTGTCCCAGTGACATAGTGGTGAGGTAGCAGCAGCATGAGGAAATCACAGAGTGGGGAGGTGGCAGCAGCATGAGGAGACCACAAAGTGGTTATGTGGCAGCAGCATGAGGAGACCACAGAGTGTTGAGGTGGCAGCAGCATGGGGAGACCACAGAGTGGTAAGGTGGCAGCAGCATGAGGAGACCACAGAGTGGCCCAGTGACATAGTGGTGAGCTGGCAGCAGCATAAGGAGACCACAGAGTGGCCCATTGACATAGTGGTAAGGTGGCAGCAGCATAAGGAGACCACAGAGTAGCCCAGTGACGTAGTGGTGAGGTGGCAGCAGCACCACAGAGTGTTGAGGTGGCAGCAGCATGAGGAGACCACAGAGTGGTAAGGTGGCAGCAGCATGAGGAGACCACAGAGTGGCCCAGTGACATAGTGGTGAGCTGGCAGCAGCATAAGGAGACCACAGAGTGGCCCATTGACATAGTGGTAAGGTGGCAGCAGCATAAGGAGACCACAGAGTGGCCCAGTGACATAGTGGTGAGGCTGCAGCAGCATGTGGAGACCACAAAGTGGTGAGGAGGCAGCAGCATAAGGAAACCACAGAGTGGTGAGGTAGCATCAACATGAGGAGACCACAGAGTGGCCCAGTGACATAGTGGTCAGGTGGCAGCAGCATGAGGAGACCACAGAGTGGCACAGTGACATAGTGGTGAAGTGGCAGCAGCATAAGGAGATCAGAGAGTGGCCCAGTGACAGAGTGGGGAGGTGGGGAGCAATACCAGTACCAGCTGAAGATGGTGGGTGGCTGTAATAATACCTGGCAGAAGACAGCAGGCAGGCGGCAGAATCAGAATAATAGCCAAAGCAGATAGCCAGAAGAAACAGATCTCTTTTGTAAAAGTGTAGGTGTGGCATCATGGATAATCTAGTCTGATGCATCAGGCACTCGTGTGTGGAAATCCTGGCTGATCCACGCCTGATTCATGTTCACAAAGGTCAGTTTCTCCACATTTTGGATGGACAGGCGAGTTCTCCTTGGAGTAACTATGGCCCAGCTGCACTAAACCCCCCTGTTGATGCCACACTGCTGGCTGGCAGGAAAGCTTGTCCAGGGCAAACTCGGCCACTTGCGGCCGCCAATCAAGCTTGGCTGCCCAGTAGTCCAAGGGATATTCGATGTAGGGTGGCAGGGTGCATTCCAAGTATGCCACAACCTACTGGTTCAGGTTCTGCTCTATGTCTAGCTGCTGTTGAGTACAGTAGTTTCTTCTGTAGGCGGGTTAAGAGAACTGCTCATTAGCGACGCTAGACTTAAATTGCTGCTGATGGAGCTGGTAATGCTCCTGCCCCGCCCCCCCAAATCTCCCCCAGCAGTTTTGGCAGTGGAACTTGAGTGCAGTGAGACCCCCTTGTCAGACCTGTGTGAATATGGGCAATAGCGCAGATAGGCAGCGGCCAACTGACTACATAGGATGTCTCGATAGTAGTTCAGTTTGTCCTTTCTATGTGTGTGTAAAAAAAGTCCCCATTTAGGACCAGTAGCGAGGGTCTAACATGGTGGAGAGCCAGTAGTCATCCCATTGCCAAATGTTGACAATTTGGCTGTTACTACGCAAGCAACTGAGCATGCATCTGGCCATTTGCCCAAGTGACGGTGCCACGCTGTGTCTGGGTCATTTTCCTCATTTTCCTCATTGCCCTGTAGCTCCTCTGGCTGCTCCTGCTGTAGAAAACGCTGCCATTTCTCTATGCATTGCTTGTGATCGAATGAATTGACCGTAGTTACAGCTCCACACGTAGGCGCTGCCATGCACTTTGACGGACACTGACAGGCTCAAGGACTGGCCCATATTTTGTTCTACATATTTGTGCAGGGCTGGTACTGCCTTTATTCGCAAAGAAATTATGGCTTGGGACTCTCCACCTTGGTTCGGCACAAGCCATCAGTTCTCTGAAAGGTGCAGAGTCCACCACTTGGAAAGGGAGGGACTGCTGCACCAGCAACTTAGCCAGGAGCATGTTCAGCTTCTGCGCCGTTGGATGAGTGCACACATACTGTTGTCTCTTGGCAATCGCTTCGGTGATCGATTGCTAATGGAATGACTGACGAGGAGGAGGAGCAGCTCCCTTTCAACTGACATGGTGGAGCCTTGACTGCATGAAATTGGGTGTGTGCCACTGGGTGATGCAGAGGTTGCTGCAGCAGGCTGGAGCCACGGTTCTCCCAGGCCTTTTTATAGTAACACTGCATGTGTTGACGCAGGGCCGTGGTGTCAACATTGGCACGCTGGCCACGGTTTACCTTCTGCCCACAAATTTGGCAAATGGCCATGTTCACCTCCTCCAGCAGCCTAACAAAAAATATCCACCTACCGAGTATAGCATTCTCCCACAACACTCTGCACTGACTGCCTGCTTCTGCTGCCTCTGTGAACCCCTGCAATGCTACTTTCAGGGCCAGTAGGCTCCTACTAAAGGGGTGGTCTACCCCGGGCGAGTTTGGCTCCCGATCGCCCACTGCTGCAACCCTGCTGACTCACAGCTACGCTACCACCCTGCTGGCTCAGCCACTGTCTCACGCACAAGCTGCAACCCTCTTCTCCTGATGATGATGATGAAGCCCCTTCTTCACCCAGCTCCCAAGTGCAATCAGCTACAACATCATCATCATCCACTACTGTCTGCACATCACTAATGTCCACTTCAACGGTCTCAAGGCCAGGAGCCTGACAGCTTGCAACACCTGCTCCCACGTGACTCTCATCATCACTACTTGCTGCCTACTGGAGGAAGCGGCGGATGACTCCTCCAGATCTTAGCAATATAGAATAAGCCACGGCACTCCAGAGGGATTCCAATCAATTTCTTTATTACACCTTGTGTAGCTCCAGATCTTGGCTGCGCAGTAGCTGCTGACTGTCCTTTAGTAGCTCATCATTGCTGAAAATTGGAGCCGAGTATACGGCATATAATACTTCTCACGCTGAGGGAACTAAAAATGACAGAGGAAGGCTCAGGACAGGTGGTGGCACAGGGCTTGCTCCCAGGCCATGCCAACTAAGCATTGTGTCAGAGGAACCCACCGACTCTTGGCTGGGGGTGTCTGATGTAACTTGCAATGAACTCGAAAACCGAGTCAACCATTTAAGCTCCGCTGAATTGCTGGTCAAGACACGGCTGCTAGATGAAACTGGGAGTTTAGGCCTCTTGCTGCGACTCCTGCTTCCACCGCCCCCTTCTTCTGCTGCCTGCCCATACCATTTTAAGGGCCTGTCACCTGTCTGTCTGACATACTGTATGATAAAAGAATTAAATTAAAATAGTACCTCCCAAAAAAGGCTTTAGTGCAATGTAACGTCACTGCTGAACTGCAATTAAGACATATATATTTTTTTCTGATTAATAAATTCATCCGCAAAAAAAATAACAATCACAATTCACCGCAGAATGGCTAATGGGATGTGCGTGTATTTTCTTTTTATACACCATGTAAATGGCTGTAGTACAATGTAACTTCAACTCTGAAAGGCAATTAAGACATATGTAACTTTTTCCTAGTAATAAACTCCCCCCAACATTTTTTTTAGCACAATTTACCATGAACAGATAATAGGAAGTTATTCCCCTTCAATACACCCCGTAAATAGCTGTAGTACAATGTAGCTTCACCGCAGAATGGCAATTAAGACGTATACTTTCTCTTATTACTACACACCAAAAAAAGAAATATAAAAATCACAAAACACTGCAGAATGGCTAATGGGAAATAGGTATATTTCCTTTTTATGCAACACGTAAATGGCTGTAGTACAATGTAACTTCACCGCTGAGCGACAATTAAGACATTTTTTTTTTCTGATTAATAAACCCCCCCCCCAAAAAAACAAAAATTACAATCAAAATTCACCACAAAACGGCCATTAAGACATATTATTTTTCCTATTACTACATCACAAAAAAAGAAATATAACAATCCAAATTTCACTTTCTTTAATTGACCCAGTCAATCTGCCAACATCTTGTATTGAAAAGCTCCAGCTGATAATGATAAGTCATGAATATTCATGAGCTCCTGACTCTCCCCGCCCACCTGCTGCTGAATGACAGTTTGTTTCCATATGAATCAGCAGCAGGTGGGCAGGGGAGTGGCTATAGCTCTGAATTAAATATACGCTCGACTCAATGACATCACACCGGACTCGAATCAGCTCATTAGCATATGGCATGTGGCATCTTTGTGTGTATATTATGAGGTAACCATCTGTCACACCTGTAAGTGAATACATCTAAGGTACTTTTTAGTAGTTAATAATTGTAAATAATTAGTTAGATTATAATCAAATAACCACATGACAGGTTCCCTTTAAGTTTTTATAATAGCAATTTGCATATACTCCAGAATGTTATGAAGAGTGATCAGATAAATTGCATAGTCCTTCTTTGCCATGAAAATTAACTTAATCCCCAAAAACCTTTCCACTGCATTTCATTGCTGTCATTAAAGGACCTGCTGAGATCATTTCAGTAATCGTCTTGTTAACTCAGGTGAGAATGTTGACGAGCACAAGGCTGGAGATCATTATGTCAGGCTGATTGGGTTAAAATGGTAGACTTGACCTGTTAAAAGGAGGGTGATGCTTGAAATCATTGTTCTTCCATTGTTAACCATGGTGACCTGCAAAGAAACGCGTGCAGCCATCATTGCGTTGCATAAAAATGGCTTCACAGGCAAGGATATTGTAGCTACTAAGGCTACTTTCACACTAGCGCTTGATCGGATCCGTTCTGAACGGATCCAATCATATTAATGCAGACGGAGGCTCCGTTCAGTACGGATCCGTCTGCATTAATAACTTAGAAAATTTTCTAAGTGCGCAAGATGCCTGAGCGGATCCGTTCAGACTTTCAATGTAAAGTCAATGGGAGACGGATCCGCTTGAAGATTGAGCCATATGGTGACCTCTTCAAGCGGATCCGTTCCCATTGACTTACATTGTAAGTCTGAACGGATCCGCTCGCCTCCGCACGGCCAGGCGGACAGCTGAACGCTGCAAGCGTGTGAAACTAGCCTTAGATTGCATCTCAATCAACAATTTATAGGGTCATCAAGAACTTCAAGGAAAGAGGTTCAATTCTTGTTAAGAAGGCTTCAGGGCATCCAAGAAAGTCCAGCAAGCACCAGGATCGTTTCCTAAAGAGGATTCAGCTGAGGGATCGGAGTGCCACCAGTGCAGAGCTTGCTCAGGAATGGCAGCAGGCAGGTGTGAGCGCATCTGCACGCACAGTGAGGCAAAGACTTTTGGAAGATGGCCTGGTGTCAAGAAGGACAGCAAAGGGGCGGAGCTTGCGCCGGATGAAGATGGTCGCATAGCTCCGTGCTCTGTGAAGAGACTCGTCCCTAACGCCAGCAAACATCAGCCTACAGAGACGGAGATGGTGAAGATTGGGAACAACAAGCATGTGGACACCCCAGCTCCCTCTAAAACACAGATCGCTGGAGGAGAGATGGAGAAATTTCTAATGAAAGCCGCTGCTACAGTGGCCGCCAGGGAGCCCAAGATGGCGCCGACACCACAGGCCAAAGATCCGAAGCGCGCCCCAGCTCCATCGGAGGGAGAGAGCGATTCGGATGAAGCGCAAGCCAGCTCTGACCTCCCGGTCACAAGGAAGTACCTCGACCGCGCTCTGAGCAGAATAATGGAGCCGATCCTCGCAGAATTGTCTGCCTGCAGGAGCGAGGTGAGACATATTGGGGACCGCGTGGAGAGTCTAGAGCATCACCAAGCAGAAATATTGAACCATCAATCTGCAGTGACAGACTCTTTTCGCCGCTGCGCCCTTTACTTAAATGACCTCCACTGCTCCTTAGAAAATCAAGAAAACAGGGGGCGCCAAAATAATCTCAGATTCAGGGGAGTGCCAGAGTCAGTTTCCCCAGGAGAGGTCTCGGCTTCTATCACTGAAATTTGCGGATCGCTGCTGGGATCTGACTTCCCCCAAGAAATAATCATTGAACGGGCACACAGGGCCCTCAGACCCAAGCCCAAACCAGACGAGCCACCCAGAGACATTATATGCAAGTTTCTGAATTTTCAAGTGAAAACAGCCATCTTGGAAGCCGCACATAGCCATCCTGAATTGGCATATGAAGACTCCAAGATTGAAATATATCAGGACTTAGCCCCTTCGACTCTAAAGAAGCGTAGAGCCCTCAAACCACTGACGGATTGGCTACGCTCCAAAAAAGTGCTATACCGTTGGTCTTTTCCTTTTGGCCTATCTTTCTCATACGCAGGCAAGAGAGTGAACATTTCGTCATTTACAGACCTCACATCTGCCTTTGAGCTTCTGAATGTGCCACCCATGCAGATTGAAAATTGGGAACTCTTCCAAGATCTCAATAGTAATTGCAGGAGGTGATTTAAATGTCGCTCTTTACCCTCAACTGGATATCTCCACCCATAAATCGTCTCACTCTAAAAGTTTCCTAAAAAGTGTCAGGAATACCCTCTGGGATCTGCATTTGGTTGATGTTTGGCGATCTCTTCACCCGAGTTCTTTAGACTATACATTCTTCTCCCCGGCACATAAAACTTACCACAGACTAGATTATTTGTTTATTTCTAAAGAACACATACACCTGTGCAGGGAGGCATCTATTGGTGCTATACATGTCTCAGATCACTCCCCAATATATCTCTCAGTTTTGGCCCCCAGTGTAACGCCTTCGTGCTTTAACTGGCGCCTAAACGAAACCCTACTAGGATACCAGGACTCGGTTGAACGGATTTCCAAACATATTACTGAATATTTCTCCCTCAACAAAAGTCCTGATATAACGGCTAACACACTCTGGGACGCACATAAACCTGTAGTCAGAGGACAATTTATTAGCATTGGCACACACCTCAAGAAAGTGAGGGAAAGAGAAATAGATGATACTCTAAAAAATATTCAGATATTAGAGTCACACCATAAAGCTAAACCCTCCGATGTTCATCTCCAAAAACTATCAGAATACAGGGCCAAATTTAGATCTTTGTTAGCCAATAGAGCAGCTAAATACCACATGAGCTCACAGCACAAATTTTTCGCTCACGGAGATAAGGCCACCAAATTTGTAATGAGCAGAATTAAAGGGAGGAGATCCACAAATTTTGTCCACCAACTATCATCACAGGATGGGACCCCTATCTTCTCAGTCAAACAGATTGCCGCCCAATTCTGCTCTTTTTATAACGATTTATATAACCTCCCCCCATCAACAGACCCAGAAACACGTGCCTCTGCTATATCTTCCTTCCTGGAAGCAGCTGAACTCCCCAACATTGACCCAGATCAGAAGTTGTGCCTTACAGCCCCCTTTTCTCTGAACGAGCTAAAGGAGGCAATGAACCAAATGCCGACAGGGAAGAGTCCAGGCCCGGATGGCCTGCCGTTAGCCTATTATAAAACGTTCCAGGATGTCCTCCTACCTCACCTATTGGAAGTTTGCAATCAGATTCTTAAGGGGATTCCACTCTCGAGAGATATGACAGCGGCCCACATTACTCTCATCCCCAAAGAAGGGAAAGACGCTAGACTATGTTCCAACTACAGACCCATTTCCCTCCTAAACATAGACCTCAAGCTCCTGGACAAGATGCTAGCCAACAGACTAGCTATCCTCCTCCCCCACCTTGTTCATGGAGATCAGGTAGGCTTCGTCCGTAACAGAGAAGGGAAAGACAACACCACAAGGGTTATTAATACCCTCTGTCATGCTAAACGACTTTCCTCTCCCCTGCTTTTACTCAGCACAGATGCTGAAAAAGCATTTGATAGAGTTAATTGGTCATACTTAAAACAAGCGTTATCGGGATTTGGCCTACCTGACTCCTATATCAAGGCAGTCTTCTCGATGTATGAACAAGCTACAGCCTCAGTCCTAGTTAATGGCACTACATCATCTTCTTTTGCTATTAGAAATGGGACTCGCCAGGGCTGCCCCTTATCACCCCTCTTATTCATCTTGGCTCTGGAGCCTCTCCTAGCGAATATAAGATTGGACCAGGAGATAAGAGGTCTATGTCTGGTAGGCAGGGAACAGAAAATCGCCGCCTTTGCGGACGATGTTCTCGTAATGATGATTAATCCAAAAACATCCCTACCCAGACTCCAGTCTCACCTTAATACATATAGTATAATGTCAGATTTTAAAATTAACGCTAATAAATCTTTAGTCCTTTGCTTAGGTATCCCCCAGACAACCAGACGCCTTCTAATGAAGGACTCCCCATTCAATTGGTCTTCTCCTAATATCACATACTTAGGGGTCAAAATTAGCCCAGACATAACAGAGCTCTTTTCTCTTAACTATATCCCCTTAAAAAAGTCTATTATCGACTCTATTGACAATTTGGCTAGAACCAACCCAACACTCTCTTGGTTCGGTCGAAAAAACTTCTTTCCTCCATAATACTTCCCAGACTCACATACTTGCAACAAGCTCTCCCCATTTCTATCCCCAAACACTACTACATTTCGATTATGAAAAAATTCAGATCCTTCATTTGGAACGGGAAGAAGGCGAGACTCTCCTCTACCCTCCTTATTAAGCCTAGGCATGCTGGAGGAATAGGCTTACCAAGCCCTGAATTGTATGGGAAGGCTATTCTTCTCTCCCGCGCATTAGCTTGGCTAGGCCCTTCTCCACCCTCCGCTGTGGCTCAGATAGAACTAGAAATATTGAACAGATCAGCTAGGGCGCTTCTCCTGGGCCAGGAGACAGCTCTCTCTGGCCATTTGTCTCCATACCCAATTATTGGGGCCACACTGGAACCATGGAAGTGGCTATCCTCCACACACTGCTCCATTCCATTCCCTTCGCCCACTCTGACTGTAGCAGATGTACTGAATACGGCCCCCTTCACACTAAGAGAAGCTACTTCAACAAGGCTGCTGTCCTCTTCAACTCCATTAATTTCCCTAGCTCTCCCAACTGGAGAATGGATGGACTCAAGAGACACAAATGCCCTGCTTAACCCTCACCCACGGGATTTTATCTCAGTTGCTTATCTCAGGGCTTACCTAAAGCAGCACATTAAAGTAGGGGATCTCTTACGTCCCTTAGTCTGGATAGAAGCCCTGGCCGCCTCACAAACCCAGAAAACTTACCTCACGGTTATACAGTAAACTACGGCTACCTCCTATGTTAGCCAAGCCCTCCTTTGTCAAGCAATGGGAATTAGACCTAAGTATCACATTTCCCTTTGAGTCCCTGCCTAAACTCCTTGACTCCCCCCACGGTGTCTCTCGCTGTGTCGGGATCTGGGAAAATACCTACAAAATTCTCACAAGATGGTACAATACGCCAGATAAGACATCGAGATATGCTGGACCTGCTTCTGACATATGCTGGAGGTGCCTTGGGGAGAGAGGAACCTTCCTCCATGTTTGGTGGACTTGCCCCCCCATCCAGAAATGGTGGTGCGAAATCTTCTCTGTTGCAAATAGTGTTTGTGGTACAAAGCTCCAGCCTTCGCCGCAAATTGCCCTCCTCTCATTCTCCCAAGAGAAGGGGAAGGCCAAACCACAATTTGTGTTCACACAGATGATCTTGGCGGCTCGCCTTCAACTCCCCAAATTCTGGCTTCAGGCTACTGTTCCAACTCTAGACCAGTGGATGCAAAAAAATGATCAGATCTACAGGTTTGAGGAACTATCCTCATGGGAATCCAGCACACATTTGATTTTCCTCAAAAAATGGTCACTGTGGGCTAAATACAGATCCCCCAAATCTTAGTTTTCTTCCTGGAATCTAAGTTAACTGTTATAATCCTATAACTACTGAACACAAATATGCACCACGTCTTAAGCACCACCCCAATAACCTACATCCCAAACAATGGATCAAAACATCTCCCCGTCTGGTCTCATCGCTTTCTCTAGGTACTAACCTTTTAGCTTTATAGATACCACACTTATCGGGAATTCTTCTTAAAGTCGCTAGAGATTGATTGGTTTCCTTATTTGTTTACTATGCTTAATACTGATCCTTATTCTGTATTTGATATGTACTTACTATTACATTGGCGAGACCTGCGAGCCTATACCTTGACATTCTGTTCTCCCTGTTATATTGTAAAATTTACAAAATAAAAAAAAAAAATAAAAAAAAAAAAAGAAGGGCCGCAAAGAAGCCACTTCTCTCCAAAAAAAACATCAGGGACAGATTGATCTTCTGCAGAAAATATGGTGAATGCACTGCTGAGTACTGGGGCAAAGTAATATTCTCCGATGAAGCCTCTTTCCGATTGTTTGGGGCATCAGGAAAAAGGCTTGTCCGGAGAAGAAAAGGTGAGCGCTACCATCAGTCCTGTGTCATGCCAACCGTAAAGCATCCTGAGACCATTCATGTGTGGGGTTGCTTCTCATCCAAGGGAGTGGGCTCACTCACAATTTTGCCCCAAAACCCAGCCATGAATAAAGAATGGTACCAAAACACCCTCCAACAGCAACTTCTTCCAACAATCCAACAGCAGTTTGGTGAAGAACAATGCATTTTCCAGCACGATAGAGCACCGTGCCATAAGGCAAAAGTGATAACTAAGTGGCTCAGGGTCTAAAACGTTGATATTTTGGGTCCATGGCCTGGAAACTCTCCAGATCTTAATCCCATCGAGAACTTGTGGTCAATCCTCAAGAGGCGGGTGGACAAACAAAAACCCACAAATTCTGACAAACTCCAAGAAGTGATTATGAAAGAATGGGTTGCTATCAGTCAGGAATTGGCTCAGAAGTTGATTGAGAGCATGCCGAGTCGAATTGCAGAGGTCCTGAAAAAGAAGGGTCAACACTGCAAATACTAACTCTTTGCATAAATGTCATGTAATTGTCGATAAAAGCCTTTGAAACGTATGAAGTGTGTGCAATTATTTTTCACTACATCACAGAAACTGTTGAGGAACGGTTGAGACGTATGCATATATATACATGCATGCCTGCAAACACATGCGGGCATGTATGGTATATATATGCATATGTTAACCACAGCATCATGGGACGATTTGTGCACAGATGTGCCCAGCATCTGCGCACGTCTGCCCATGGTGATCCCCAGGGGCTCATGGTGGCTCCTGTGGGATATATGTGCTGGACCCCCTTATAATGTAGGGGCTTGTGCCCCCTTATAATGTAGGGGCTTGTGCCCCCTTATAATATTCCTTATAATGTAGGGGCTTGTGCCCCCTTATAATATTCCTTATAATGTAGGGGCTCGTGCCCCCTTATATAATCATGTGCCCCCTTTAGATATATGTCTATGTCCTAATATTAATGTATACATGTGTATGCATGTGCCCCAAGCATCCATACGCATGTATATTATATATATTTCCCCCTCCTACACCTGAAACCAGGTGCATCGGTGTGAATGTGCCCCAAGCATTCACACCGATGCAATCTGGCTAATTGCATCAGAATGACCGGACAAGGGTCCGGTCATCCTGATGGATACAAAGAGCTCAGATTCAACAGAATCTGAGCCCTTTGTTGTAATTATCTCCAGCGCCGCTGGAGATAATTACGCATGATAGAAGAAGGGGAGAAGCCTCCCCTCCTTCTATTATGCGCATTCCGACAGTGCGTTTACCATCGCACTGTCCGGAATGCTAGGTGCAGCAGGCGGGAGATCAAAGGCTTCTCCCGCCTGTCTGCCAGAAGCGCGTCCCCGATGTGAGCATGCGGGCCGGCGCAGTGACGTCATATCGCTGCGCTGGCCCTCGTGGCTCGGATGGGGGCGCGCGCGCCCCCTAGTGGGCGGCGTGGCGCGGGAGTGTGGGCCGCCAGGGTTAAATATCCGCCGGCCCGGCACTCAAGTTAGTGAGGGTTGGGATCAGGACCCCCCAGGAGAGCGCATCCTGCGCTCAGGAATAAGAGCCGGACCGGACCCCTGCCGTCCCCACCCCCCAGAAGGAGGAGAGCGCGATCTGCGCTCGACAGAAGTGTCTTGCCGTCCCCTCCTGAAGGACCCCCGACCGGACCCAGGAGAGCGCGTCCTGCGCTCTGGAATAGAAGCCCTACCGGAGCAGACCCCTGGACGAACGCCATAAGTATCACCCCTGTAGCACCCCCCCCACTATCCCACCAACGCCTTAACCCTTGTACCCCTGAGTAACCCCTGCTGTGCCTGTGCCCCTGATCCCTGTACAACCCCTATCCCACCAACGCACCACCTCCCCTGATTAACCCTTTCCCTGCCAGGTTGTGTAACCCCTGCTGTGCCTGTGCCCCTGATTTGCCCTGTACAACCCCTATCCCACCAACGCACCACCTCCCCTGATTAACCCTTTCCCTGCCAGGCCTTACCATACCCCTTAACCCCTACCAGGCCAAGCATATAACCCTGATTCCTGGTTCCCTGCCTTGGTTGTGTATCCTTAACTCATCCTGATTCCCCTGAGTGACCACTGCATCCCCTGGCTACCCCTGATCCCCTGGTTACTACATTTGCAGGGTATTAACTCTTGCATTTCTGTGTAGCTGTATTTGTGTCGGTGGTCTGCATACACCCCTGCAGTGCCACCGTTAACCCTTGTCGTACCTTAGGGATAGAATTAGTCAGGTGGGGTGGGTTGTTATATACTTGTATGTGTGAATTGTATAGATAGTTTATGGGTGGGATTTGGGAACGTGTAGTGTAGTTTAGGATTGTATATTTAGTGCTGTATTGTTAGTGTATTGCGTGTGTAGTGTATTGTAGTAATAAATACTGTGTTACTTGTAACTATCTGTGTAACGTGTAGTTATTGGCGATAGTTAGTTCAGTAAGGCGCATGCAGCTAGCGTAGTGATTAGTGTGAAGTATAGCAAAAGTATTGTGTTATTATTATATAAAGGTATAACTAGGCGGAGTCATCAATAGACGGCTCTTCCTATTTATTAATATTAATTATCGATATTTGCATAAATATTGGTGATCAATATTCCCCCTTTACAGAAACAACTGAAACAAAAATCTAAAAGCAGTTTAGCAGCAAACTTTGTGAAAACGAATATTTGTGTCATTCTCAAAACTTTTGGCCACGACTGTATATTTCCTTTTAGTACACCACATAAATGGTTGTAGTACAATGTAACTTCACCGCTGATCGGCAATTATACCATTTTTTTTCTTTTTTTTTTACCTATCAATACACAAAAAATATATATATAACAAAATCACAATTCACCAAAAAACACCTAATGGGGCATACTTATATTTCCTATTAATACAGCACATAAATGGCTGTAGTACAATTAAACTTCACCGCTGAATGGCAATTAAGACATATTTTTTTTTTCTGATTTAACTCCCACCCCCCAAAAAAACTATAACAATCACAATTCATAGCAGAATGGCAACAATTAAGACGTATTCTTTATCCTATTACTACACCCCAAAAAAGAAATATAACAATCACAATTCACCAGAGAACGGCCAGTTGCGGATCCAAAGCCTGGTCTCGGGAGTGGCACTTCCAGATCATTTTCTGTCTGCCTCCACAAAACAATGGTGCATATAGAACAGACTACACAGTGTAGAGGTATACTGTATATTGTGTGGCACAGTGTATGCTATATGTGTATAATAAACATTTTTTACATGAAAACTTACAATTACTTGGCTTGACCCTTGGGGATCTCAGACACCACTTCAACACTTTGGCTGGGGGGCTCGGTGGAGCTGATGTTGTGTTTTATCCTAATGAGAAAGATTTCATAATAAGGATAATAAGGATTTGGAGAAGAGGCAGCAGGGTCGCAGAGCAGGGAGAGGCTGGTGCTGCTACTAGAGGGCTCATGCCATGGGGGAGTAATAAAGCCCACCATAATGCCCCCCCCAGTAGAAATAATTATCCTTATAATGTGAAATACCAGCTTGTAATGCCCCCAGTTGAGCTAATGCCCCCATAATGTATCAGTATAAAATGCCCCATATATATATTGCCCCAATAGATGCCCTCAGTGTCCCCCATAATTTTCAAGTATAAAATATTCCTTCTTAGTGCCCCCCGTAGATGGCCTTAGTAGATGCCCCTATAGTGCCCCCAATAATGTGCCAGTAATAAGTGCCCCCAATAATGTGCCAGTAAAATGTGCCCCCAATCATGTGCCAGTAAAATATGACCCCATAGATGCCCCCCAATCATGTGCAAGTAACAAGAGCCCCCCAATCATGTGCCAGTAATAAATGCACCACCCCCCATCATGTGCCAGTAACAAAAGCACCGCCCCCCATCATGTGCCAGTAATAAGATCCCCCCATCATTTGCCAGTAATAAGCGCCCCCCATCATGTGACAGTAATAAGAGCACCGCCCATCATGTGCAAGTAATAAGAGCCCCCATCATGTGCCAGTTACAAGAGCCCCCCAATCATGTGCCAGTAATAAGAGCCCCCCATCATGTGCCAGTAATGAGCCCCCACATGTGCCAGTAGTAAGAGCCCCCCATCATGTACCAGTAATGAGACCCCCATGTGTCAGTTTTAAGAGCCGCCCATCATGTGCCAGTAATAAGAGCCCCCCCATCATGTGCCAGTAATAACAGCCCCCCCATCATGTACCAGTAAAAGTATTGTACATATAAAAAAAAAGTTATACTTACCTCCATGTCAGGGATGCGATGCAGGCCTCTGTACGGCTCAGGCTGCGTGATGATGTCATCACGCCGCCTGCTCCGGCCTCTGATAGGCTGCCGGCCTAGTGCCTGCAGCCTATCAGAGGAAGAGGAAAAGACACGCCTCTCCCTCCCCTGCCGCAGCACAGCTATCTGTATCGCTGTCCTGAGGACGGCGATACAGATGACTATGGAGATGAACGCTTCCACAATAGAAGCTTCATCTCCCTGTGCCCCGCCGCCCCTCACTTCTGAGCAGGGTCGCGCCGCTAGCTCGGGGGGGGGGGGGGGAATTGCCCGTTGCTCCCCCCTGGATCCACCAGTGAGAACGGCTTTTGGGACGTACGTATATTTCCTTTTAATACACCACATAAATGACTGTAGTACAATGTAACTTCACTGCTGAATGGCAATTATGACATATTTTTCCCTATTAATACACCCCCCCCCCCCCCCCCGAAAAAGTTAAGCAATTTAAAATCTGCTCAAAACGGCTAGTATGACTTACGTATCTATCCTATTAATACACTCCGTAAATGGCTGTGGTACAATGTAAATTCACAGCTGAACAGCTATTATGAGTCATGACCTATATTTTTCCCTATTAATACACCTCCCAAAAAGGTAAAACTATATAAAAATCTACGCAGAACGGCTAATAGGAAGTACGTATCTTTCTTATTAATACACGCTATAAATGGCTGTAGTACAATGTAGCTTCACCGCAGAATGGCAATTATGACATATATTTTTTCCTTATTTTTTCCTATTAATATACCTCCCTCCAAAAAGTAAAACAATGTAAAAATCAATGCAGAATGGCTAATAGGATGTACATATCTTTCTTATTAATACACCCCATAAATGGCTATATCACACAGAACTTGCACCCCAATCACAAGCAAGGTTTGCTGGAATAAGTGATGTATCATATAGTGCAAACAACCTAAAAGCAGCAGTATAACACCAATTTGGATCCCCAATTAGTGGAGCAAGGTGTAATAGAATTGCTTCTTTAACCCAGGCTGTACACTCTCCTATTGCACCCTGTTCTCCTTTTATAGTGTAGATGATGCCTCCCTATCCTTTCTCTGCACCTTGAATAATGCAATTCGTTACCATGTAGCGTGAGGAAATTCGGCTTTGTTGCAAATCAAATTCCACTTCGTCAACTTTGATTTGTTCATCTCTACTCATGAGCAAGACAAAGCATTGTCCACAGAGTATGTCATCTATACATGGAGGCCACACCGGACTTTGGTGTGTAGAAAGATATTCTCCCTTAGAAGCAAAGCCTCTACTAAATAATAGCTAAGGACATATGAATCATGCCACAATTATTTTTGTTTATGAAATCAGAGGAATACAGAAGTAAATTACCCCTATGGCAGCCCTATTGTGGCCTTAAATATGAGCCCTCAGACTAATGGCTGATTTACAGGGCATGATTTTCAGCCTTATTATAGCAAATGAACATTCATATGAACGCTGGTTTCCGATAATCATCCCTTGTAAAGATGATGCAGATCACCCAATGAAAGAAACAAAATGCTTATTCATTGGATGAAATTATCTTTGGTATGGACACTTCAATCATTGTCTCTAGGCAGCAGATCATGAAACAATGGATTTGTATGAGGATGATTGATAGCAGTAGCCAGTGACATAACTAGAGTTCTATGGGCCCTAGGGCAAACTTTGGATTGGGGCCCCTCACCCCCATTAAGCCGCAACCCCATTTCCCTGCCTCCAACCCCCATTGCCCCGCCTCTCCCCTCTTTATTTTAGGTTTGAATGCATTGTAGTACAATATTAAATAGAAGAGGTAGGTGTTTCATTTTTTATTGTTACCATATAAAATATTTAAAAATAAATTGTTTTAAAGTATTCTGGTATAAAGATTCCCCACATAAGGCATAAACTTTCTGGAACCATGTCACCTAAAATTAAAAAGATGGCAATAGTACAGGAGAAATTTGAAAAATTAGAATATCGTGCAAAGTTCATTTATTTCAGTATTGCAACTTAAAAGGTGAAACTAATATATGAGATAGACTCATTACATGCAAAGCAAAATATTTCAAGCCTTTATTTGTTATAATTTGGGTGATTATGGCTTATAGCTTATGAAAACCCAAAG
Organism: Bufo gargarizans; assembly: GCF_014858855.1. NCBI lineage: Eukaryota > Metazoa > Chordata > Amphibia > Anura > Bufonidae > Bufo > Bufo gargarizans. The sequence goes on along the minus strand of NC_058084.1, from coordinate 370,349,853 downwards.
TCACAATTTTGAGGTACTCTTTTCTCAGGGGTATGGATTAATTAGCTGACTAAAGTGTGATATTTTGAGCCTAGAATATTAAACCTTTTCACGAAATTCAAATTTTAAGCTGCATTAATGTAATTTCTTTCCATTTGCATTACTGAAATAAATGGACTTTTGCACGCTATTCTAATTATTGGAGTTTCACCTGTATATTAACGTTCAGTCTGGTGCATAATTAGATACAACGTTTAGATATTATACATTTTTTACTTACAGAAATTTGATAGTGAATAAGTATGAGTCGTGCTTCTTAACCAGAACATATACAAATCCAAATGAAATGTCAAAATGAACCAGTCAAGTCCAACGAGGAGGCATCAAGTAGAAAGGAACCAATTTGTTCTCACTGTAGGAAAGAAAATGGTAGCATTTAGTAATGATACTAAGTATTTTTGATGTTTCAAACATCTGCCTTCTTTTTGATATAAAGCTTTTGCTGTGCAGAAAACAGTGCTACTTTCAAATAGTTCAAGGAAGTTTGTTGTGTTGTGTTAAATTACTTCAGAATTCTTTATTATATGTAAACCATCTGTATAATTTTTACCAAAATGAAGGCAGTTAAAATAATAGTGAAACCAAACTAGTTAACTGTTTAGTAAAACAAATTGAACAAATTGAACTGGGTTACTATGAACTTTGATAGTACAACCCCCTATACCCTACAAACTGCTCACTTAAGCTAAATACATATTACTAGAAGTTGCGGCGTCTTGCTGTCACGACCCTTGGTCATGGTCGTGACTCCTTGGGAGCCGCATGCAGTTGCCCGCGGTTTGGTGTTGTGTCAACCGCAGCTGGGGGCACTTAGTGGTTTGCCTCAGGTGCGGTTGCCGCGGACAACAGGCATGCGTGTGGTTGCCCTTGGCAACGTGTGTTTGTGTGCACTTCCTTTGTCTGTTTGTTGTGCACGAGGTCATGTTTGTATGCACTTAGACACCTCCCTTCACTTGCGGTTGTCTGCGGCAACGTCTGGTGTTGTGTGCATGTGGTGGCAGTGTCTCGGCCTGCTTGCTGTTCTTCAGGACACGGTTGCCACGCATGCCGTTGTCGGTGGTAACAGGTGAGTGTGTTTGTGTGCTTTTCCCTTTGTGTGGCTTCACTACCCTGCCTGGTGTTGGAAGGGTTAACTCCCTTCTTTCTGTGTGAGCACTGGGTGTGTCTGACTGTTGGGTGTGGCTTCTTGGCCCTATAAAGCCTCAGTGGAAGCCAGTAGTCAGAGAGGGTGCTTCAGCCATGCTTGCTGGAGACATCCTGTTGGTTATTTAACAACTGCCAGTGGGGGCTACCCTTCTGGTCATAAAACTATGTTACACAATGTTATGAAGGTGTGTGTGTGGGGTTTCCTTATTATTGCAACTTATGGTCCTGGGTTCCTGTGTGATGTCTGGTGTGTGCTGTGTTCGTTTGTGTTCTGAACAGCAGCACTTGCACATGGGTTCCAGGTTTTGTTGTCTGTGGCAGGTGAGTGTTGTGTTGGTTGCATTTGTCTGTCACTGCCTTAAGTTGTTTCTGTTCCCCTTGTAGCTTGGCCACTTTAGACTCCTGTTTCTCCGTGTCCAGGAGGAACGGGCTGTCTACCCAGCTCCTAGCTCAGGGAACGACGGAGGGTCAGCAGGGATCCAAGGTTCCTGAGTATGGGCCCTCCTACCTTTAAGGGCGGCCCATGCAGCTAGGAGTCAGGGTCAGATTAGGGAAGCGCTAGGAGGTGACCTGCTCCCTAATTCTGTGGTTCTGGCCAAGTAGCAACCTTACCATCACCTGGAACCGCACGGCTGAGGGTTTCCCCCATCCCCAGCCGTGACACTTGCTTTAGACTCAGCACATTTGTCAACAATTAGCTGGAATGTCCAGTTTTCTTGCTCTTTCATTCTCAATGCATAGTAGGGCAAGGCCAGAAAGCCGTTGGTTGTGACATTCTGTTTCTCAAGTAATTTTTTATAAGAGATGCCACAGTCTTTCTACAGATGCCACAGTCACTGGTAATGTGAGGAAAAGTATTAAAGCTGTACATAGATCCGGTAGGGTAGATGACAGAGCAACATCGTCAATTATAAAAAGGTGCACCAAATCTTTAACTGTGTGGGGCTGAGAGATTTCATTTTGTAGTGTGTTACGACAACTAACCAACTGCCCTGGAAAATCTGAATATATGTCATCTTGATAATACTGCTGCAGTCCAGCTTGAAACAACTTAGCGTCCGATTCAGTCACCAGTCACATGGCTGAATGATCCAAAATCTTTATTATAATGCGATTACATCTAAAGTAGCATAAAGAATTGCAGTTTTAAATCTTTTCTCCGGGTCTTGCAGTCTTTCATCCAAACATAGCTCATCACTATAGATCTTAACTTTGGATACTCTTTTATTCACAAACATTGCAGGAATTCCCCGCTTCTCTGTGAGTGTGATGGCAGTTGTTTTAGCATCTTCAAACTGGTTTCTGTAGCTGCTAAGAGCTTCAATTGCATTATGAATTAAATGGTCAGCATTTGACAAATCCACATGTTCTGACTGCAGAACCTTTGAGATTGTATTTATCTTGTCCAGAATTTTGCTCTGTAGAACATGTAGGAAGACAAATTAAATTCCTAAGAGCCATTGCTCGTCGTAGAGGTGATTGCTGCATGTAAATGCAGTTTTTCACATCCACTAATGAGCTGGCAATTTTGGGGAAGGATCAGTTGCTTCCCAATAATCTCTTTCGAACGAGCGAGTATTCCGCGCGGGTGCAATGTGTAACATGAACGCATTGCACCCGCACTGAATCCTGACCCATTCATTTCTATGGGGCTGTGCACATGAGCGTCACTTTGCGTTTCGTGAAAATCGCAGCATGTTCTATATTGTGCGTTTTTCCCGCAACGCAGGCCCCATAGAAGTGAATGGGGCTGCGTGAAAATCGCAAGCATCCGCAAGCAAGTGCGGATGCGGTGCGATTTTCACGCACGGTTGCTAGAAGATGATCGGGATGGGGGACCCGATATTTATTATTTTCCCTCATAACATGGTTATAAGGGAAATTAATAGCATTCTGAATACAGAATGCATAGTACAATGGGGCTGGAGGGGTTAAAAAAAAATAATAGTAATTTAACTTACCTTAATCCACTTGTTTGCACAGACGGCATCTCTTCTATCTTCTTCTTTGAGGAATAGGACCTTTTATGACGTCACTACGCTCATCACATGGTCCGTCACATGATCCATCACCATGGTAAAGTATCATGTGATGGATCATGTGATGAGTGCAGTGACGTCATCAAAGGTTCTATTCATCAAAGAAGAAGACAGAAGAGATGCCGGCTGCGCGAACAAGTGGATTAAGGTGAGTTAATTTTTTTAACTTATTTTTAAACCCCCTCCAGCCCTATTGTTCTATGCATTCTGTATTCAGAATGCTATTATTTCCCCTTATAACCATGTGCTGATGAACAGATAAGGGGAAATAATACAATATACACCACAACTAACCCAAACATGAAAGTTCGGGTCTGGGTACCACATTCAGTTTTTTATCACGCGCGTGCAAAACACATTGCACCCACGCGATAAAAACTGAACAACGGAACGCAATCGCAGTCAAAACTGACTGCAATCGGGTACCTACTCACGCGGGTTTGCCGCAATGCATCCGGACCTTATCCGGACACACTCGTGTGAAAGAGGCCTAAGAAGTAAAGATTGTCTTGAAGTTATACAGTAAGTTGGGTTTGTTTTGGAGCTGGAGGTTAGGAGCATAATGCATATTTCTCTATGCAACTCTGAGACTTCTGAATGGTGCCTAACAGTTACTGTGGCTCCCAGTTAACTGGCAACATCTGGTATTGTATGTAACTGAACTGTGGTGTTTGAAGGTTTGCAGGACGTTTTATAGTACATACACCGTGTGCTGTCTGCATTTTTGTGGCCCAAATTAAAATGAATGGGTCTGCGTCAAATCCTTGGATAAGATGGAGATGGTTGTGTGAATCGGGCCTTATGATGATTTCAGCCTAGTTTGGTCCATTGTCTGAATGGAGCATTTCATTAAAGCGGTTGTCTCACTTCAGCAAATGGAATTTATTATATAAAGGAAGTTAATACAATCCACTTTCTAATATATTATTAGTATCCATGTTGCTTCCTTTTCTGGCTGGATTCATTTTTCCATCACATTACACACTGCTCGTATCCATGGTTATAACCACCCTGCAATTCTGCAGGGTGGTCGTACTTGCACTCTATAGGAAAAAAAACTCTGGCCTCTCTGGTGGCCGGGACTGTGCAACCATACATATGCTAGTGCTTTTCCCTACAGTGTGCAAGCACGACCACCACTGATGGATTGCACGGTGGTCGTAACAATGTAAACTAGCACTGTATAATGTGATGAAAAAATGAATCAAGCCAGCAAAGGAGGCAATATGGATGATAACAATACATTAGTAAGTGGCTTATATTAACTTCCTCTACATAATAAATGCTATTTGCTGAAGCGATACAACCCCTTAAAGTTTTGTCTACATGCAGGAAGCAAAGGCGTCCTTTATTTGTGTTAAATGTTTTATCTGGCTGTGGGTTTAATATTTTCTTTAAGTAACTTGGAGTAGCTTTATAGTGCAATCATGAGGTGTACAGTTCAGTGGTATTTTGGGAAATTGCTTTTTACTTACTCAGATGATAATAAAGCATGAAAGTGTATGATTTTAATCCTTACAGCAAAGCACAAACTATAAATATTATATTATTTTATCTGGAGAACTTGCAGTTAAAATTGCTTTACCATTTTACATTTAGCATGAATAAAAACTATCATTTCTATTCCAATGCACGTGTAATACAAATTTCATTTTCTTATCATGCACATGTAATTTCCTATAGCTTGCAGATGTAAGATTGGAGGAAGACAACAAATGGTATTTCGATGTTCAAAGGCCAGAAAAATTGAATTGTGCATGCATGGTCATGTTAGCAATAAAGAAGGGGGTATAGCTAGACCTAGAACACTGCTCGAATGCAGTGAGAAATTGAAGAGAAAAAAAAAAGAGAAAGAAATAAACTTTATTATTGTCATTGCATTTACACAGAATAACTTCCTTTTTGTAGCCCAACCCTGAGAGCTCCAAGCCACTGCATCACAATCTGGGGAAATCTAAAATCACTATCGGTGTGTCCTTTTCGAATGTGGAAGAAAACCAGAGTAAATGTAAGAAACCTGGAACCTCAGCTAGAGATGACTGAGTTTTTATAAAATTAGATTCGGCCAGTTCCTCGAATTTTTTTTTTTGGGCTAGATCTGAATTTTTTGGCAGCAAATTGCGTTAAAAGATTGCTATTTCCTGGCTGCAAAGAGCCTTTATAGTGGTGTACAACACTGTGCCTTGTAGTAACACGCATAGTTTGTCTGCTGTGGTAGTGAAATAATACTGTGAGTCCGTATGACATGCAGATGACAGGATCATCTTAGAATCGCTTCACTTATTTGGACATTCACGCTGCCAAAACTGACCAAATAACTCAAGTATGAATTCAGCCTTACAGGTCGAAGGTAGCACCAAGAAGAAGTGCACTCCTTTTACACCATCATCAGCTGATTCCACATTGATGTCTACAGAACCTGTTCTATTAAACGCTTATACAAGTAGAGACCCCCAACAGACTGGAGAGGGTGTCAGCAGTAAGTTTATGTTGAAGTCACTTATTATTTTCCCTTCCTCTGATCCATCAGAACAATAACCCACAAAAAACGGATCCTGTCTGTTGAGCATCCACCTTCACTCGGTCAGCATTTGGTCAGTAATCCATCTGTATTGCTAATGCCCCAAAAATCGAATAAAAAAATAACAAGACAATTAAAACACCCCCAAAAAATCTGTAATTTTCTCACTTCACCATACAACTGCTAATAAGCCCTTTTTTCACCCACTAATACACAACAAAAAGGGCTGTAACTTTCACACTTCACTACACAACGGAAAAAAAAATTGTGCCACTAATACACGCAAAAAGGGCTTTAGAACATATAACTGCACCGCTGAACGGCAAATATATTTTTCTTTTTCCACTTATACACTCCACAAAAGGCTTTAGAACATATAAATGCACCGTTGAACAGCAAATATATTTTTCTTTTGCCACTAATACACAACAAAAAGAGTTTTAGAACATATAACTGCACCACTGAATGGCAAATAGGCGCTTATTTTTTAAACTTATTAATGCCGCAGAAGGCTTTAGAGTATATAACTGCACCGCAGAACGTCAAATATATTTTATTTTTTCCACTAATACACAACAAAAAGGGCTTTAGAACGTATAAATGCACCGCTGAAAGGCAAATATATTTTACTTTTGCTACTAATACACAGCAAAAAGGGCTTTAGAACATATAACTGCACCACTGAACGGCTAATAGGCTCTTAATTTTTTTCACTTATACACGACACAAAAGGCTTTAGAACATATAACTGCATTGCTGAACAACAAATAGATTTTTCTTTTGCTACTAATACATGACAAAAAGGGATTTAGAATATTTAACTGCACAGCTGAATGACAAATATATATTTTTTCCCACTTATACACTACACAAAAGGCTTTAGAACATATAACTGCAACGCTAAATGGCAAATATATTTTATTGTTGCCACTAATACACAACAAAAAGGGCTTTTGAACATATAACTGCACCGCTGAACGGCAAATATATTTGACTTTTGCCACTAATACACAACAAAAAAGGGCTTTAGTACATATAACTGCACCGCTGAACGGCAAATATATTTTACTTTTGCCACTAATACACAGCAAAAATGGGCTTTAGAACATATAACTACACCGCTGAACGGCAAATATATTTTTATTTTGCCACTAATACACTCCACAAAATGCTTAAGAACATATAAATGCACAGTTGAACAGCAAATATATTTTTCTTTTGCCACTAATACACAACAAAAAGGGCTTTAGAACATATAACTGCACCACTGATTGGCAAATAGGCACTTATTTTTTACACTTATAAATGCCACAGAAGGCTTTAGAGTATATAACTGCACCACAGAATGTCAAATATATTTTACTTTTGCCACTAATACACAACAAAAAGGGCTTTAGAACGTATAACTGCACCGCTGAAAGGCAAATATATTTTACTTTTGCTACTAATTCACAGCAAAAAGGGCTTTAGAACATATAACTGCACCACTGAACGGCTAATAGGCTCTTACTTTTTTCCACTTATACACGACACAAAAGGCTTTAGAACATATAACTGCATTGCTGAACAACAAATATTTTTTTCTTTTGCTACTAATTCATGACAAAAACGGATTTAGAATATTTAACTGCACCGCTGAATGGCAAATATATATTTTTTCCCACTTATACACAGCACAAAAGGCATTAGAACATATAACTGCACCGCTGAATGGCAAATATATTTTATTGTTGCCACTAATACACAACAAAAAGGGCTTTAGAACATATAACTGCACTGCTGAACTGCAAATATATTTTACTTTTGCCAATAATACACAGCAAAAATGGGCTTTAGAACTTATAACTACACCGCTGAACGGCAAATATATTTTCCTTTTGTCACTAATACAAGACAAAAAGGGCTTTAGAACATATAATTGCACCGCTGAACGGCAAATATATTTTACTTTTGCCACTAATACACAGCAAAAAAGGGCTTTAGAACATATAACTACACCACTGAACGGCAAATATATATTTATTTTGCCGCTAATACAAGACAAAAAGGGCTTTAGAACATATAATTGCACAGCTGAACCGCAAATATATTTTTCTTTTTCCACTTATACACTCCGCAGAATGCTTAAGAACACATAAATGCACCGTTGAACAGCAGATATATTTTTCTTTTGCCACTAATACACAACAAAAAGGGCTTTAGAACATATAACTGCACTACTGAATGGCAAATATATTTGACTTTTGCCACTAATACACAACAAAAAGGGCTTTAAAACATATAACTGCACCGCTGAACGGCAAATATATTTTTATTTTGCCACTATTACACGACAAAAGGGGCTTTAGAACATATAACTGCACCGCTGATTGGCAAATAGGCGCTTATTTTTTACACTTATACACGCCACAGAAGTCTTTAGAGTATATTACTGCACCGCAGAACGGCAAATTAATTTTACTTTTGCCACTAATACACGGCAAAAAGGGCTTTAGAACATATAACTGCACCGCTTAACTGCTAATAGGCTCTGAATCTTTTCCACACCCACACAGACACACACAGGAAAGGGAATTAACCCTTCCAACACCAACCAGGGAAGTGAAACCACTTAAAGGGGAAAGTGCACACATAACATATAACACCCCGTGCACACCGATAAAAGGCACACCTATAAAGAGAGGTTGCCAGGTGCAACCGCATGCACATTGCAGCAAGCTGCCTAGCACCAGCTCAGGCTGCTATACTGCGACATACAAAATAACATGTTGCCAGCGGCAACCACAAGTGAGGCAACATACTAGCGGCCTTTACCTGTGGTTGAACAATGAAACCAAACCGCCGGCAACAGTATGCGGTTCAGGGGTCACGACCATGACCATGGTCGTGACAAAAAGGCTTTAGAACATATAACTGCATCGCTGAACAACAAATATATTTCTCTTTTGATACTAATACATGACAAAAAGGGATTTAGAACATTTAACTGCTCCACTGAATGGCAAATATATATTTTTTTCACACTTATACACTACACAAAAGGCCTTAGAACATATAACTGCACCGCTGAATGGCAAATAGACCCATATATTTTTCCACTTATACACGCTACAGAAGGCTTTAGAACATATAACTGCACCGCTGAACGGCAAATATATTTTACTTTTGCCACTAATACATGACAAAAAGGGCTTTAAAACATATAACTGCACCGCTAAACAGCAAAAACATTAGATTTTTCCACTAATACACTGCAAAAAGGGCTTTAGAACATATAACTGCACCGCTGAACGGCAAATTGACCCTTATCTTTTTCCACACATACACTCCACAAAAGGATTTAGAACATATAACTGCACCGCTGAACTGCAAATATATTTAACTTTTGCCACTAATACATGACAAAAAGGGCTTTAGAACATATAACTGCACCGCTGAACGGTCAAATAGGCCCTTATTTATTTTCACTTATACACACCAAAAAGACTTTAGAACATATAACTGCTTCGCTGAACGGCAAATATATTTTTCTTTTGCCACTAATACACTCCACGAAAAGCTTTAGAACATCTAACTGCACCGTTAAAAGGCATTTTTTTTTCTTTTGCCACTAATACATGACAAAAAGGGCTCTAATTTTTGCACTTCACCACTCAACGGCTAATAAACCATTTTTTCCCACTAATACAAGCCAAAAAATGCCTTAGAACATAGAACTGCACTGCACAAGGGCAAATAAGACATAGAAATATTTCCTTGTAATAAACTCTGTTAATGGCTGTATTAAACAGTGGAGATGGCATTGCGGTTTGCCCGGCGGTCGTTTTGCTGCAAACTTTGCTAGTTCATGGTTCGAGGAACAAGCGAACATATGGCGATGTCCGCCGGCGCCATATTCTTTTGCATTGTGCCGAACTTTGACCAATTACACATCGATCAGGTGGGAAGGGACAGCCAATTAAGACGTTTAAGCACATTGACACACCCCCTACCCTGTAAATAAACCAGATCTGGCAGCCATTTTACATTCTTTTTTTTTGCCAGTGTAGGGAGAGGTTGCTGTGTGGAGCAGGGACAGACTGTTAGGGACACCAAATGCTAGCTAATAGGGCCACACAAGTTATTTTAAGGACTGGTATAGGTGTGCTATCGATAGGTGTGAAATACTGAGGGGTGTGATATACTTATAATATACTTTCTAACATAGGAAGTATATTAGAGTGCATTTGTATTGTGCAGTAGTTGTGTGCAGTTCTGCTGTGTACTGCAGCTAGATCGAGGGACAAATGCTATTGGAATAAATAATTGCAACTGGTGTGATATACCTGTTGCCCAAAAAAAATAAAAAATTGAGGGGTGTGATATACCTATAATATACCTTCCAACATAAAAAGTATATTATAGTGCATTTGTATTGTGCAGCAGTTGTGTGCAGTTCTGCTGAAATACTGCAGCTAGATAGAGGGACAAATGCTATTGCAATAACTTATTGCAACTGGTGTGATATACCTGTTGCCCCAAAAAAACTGATTAAGGGGTGCAATATACCTGTCTCCACAAAATACTCATTAAGGGGTTATAAATACCTGTTTCCACAAAATACTGATTGAGGGGATAGATGCACTGACTTCCACCTAATATTGATTGAGGCCTGCAAAACACCAGCTTCCACCAAATATTAAGGGGTTTGATATACCGGCTTCCAGCAAATACTTATTAGGGGGTTCTATATACCTGTTTCCACAAAATAGTGATAGATGGGATTGATATACAGGCTTCCACCAAATATTCATTAAGGTCTGCGATAAACCAACTTCCACCAAATATTGATTAAGGTGTTTGATATACCATCTTCCAGCAAATACTCATGAAGGGGTTCTAAATACCTGTTTCCACAAAATACTGATAGAGGGGATTGATATACCGGCTTCAACCAAATATTGATTGAGGCCTGCGATACACCAGCTTCCATCAAGTATTGATTAAGGGGTTTGATATATTGACTTCCTGAAAATACTCATTAAGGGGTTCTATATACCTGTTTCCACAAAATACTGATAGAGGGGATTGATATACCAGCTTCCAACAAATATACACTCACCTAAAGAATTATTAGGAACACCTGTTCTATTTCTCATTAATGCGATTATCTAGTCAACCAATCACTTGGCAGTTGCTTCAATGCATGTAGGGTTGTGGTCCTGGTCAACACAATCTCCTGAACTCCAAACTGAATGTCAGAATGGGAAAGAAAGGTGATTTAAGCAATTTTGAGCGTGGCATGGTAGTTGGTGCCAGACGGGCTGGTCTGAGTATTTCCCAATCTCCTCAGTTACTGGGATTTTCACGCACAACGATTTCTAGGGTTTACAAAGAAACAGGCAGTCATGTGGGCGAAAATGCCTTGTTGATGCTAGAGGTCAGGGGAGAATGGGCCGACTGATTACAGCTGATAAAAGAGTAACGTTGACTGAAATAACCACTCGTTATAACCGAGGTATGCAGCAAAGCATTTGTGAAGCTACAATACGCACAACCTTGAGGTGGATGGGCTACAACAGCAGAAGACCCCACCGGGTACCACTCACCTCCACTACAAATAGGAAAAAGAGGCTACAATTTGCACGAGCTCACCAAAATTGGACTGTTGAAGACTGGAAAAATGTTGCCTGGTCTGATGAGTCTCGATTTCTGTTGAGACATTCAAATGGTAGAGTCCGAATTTGGCGTAAACAGAATGAGAACATGTATCCATCATGCCTTGTTATCACTGTGCAGGCTGCTGCTGGTGGTGTAATGGTGTGGGGGATTTTTTCTGGGCACACTTTAAGCCCCTTAGTGCCAATTGGCCATCAATTAAATGCCACGGGCTACCTGAGCATTGTTTCTGACCATGTCCATCCCTTCATGACCACCATGTACCCATCCTCTGATGGCTACTTCCAGCAGGATAATGCACCATGTCACAAAGCTCCAATCATTTCAAATTGGTTTCTTGAACATGACAATTAATTCACTGTACTAAAATGGCCTCCACAGTCACCAGATCTCAACCCAATAGAGCATCTTTGGGATGTGGTGGAACGGGAGCTTCGTGCCCTGGATGTGCATCCCTCAAATCTCCTCAACTGCAAGATGCTATTCTATCAATATGGGCTAGCATTTCTAAAGAATGCTATCAGCACCTTGTTGAATCAATGCCATGTAGAATTAAGGCAGTTCTGAAGGCAAAAGGGGGTCCAACACCGTATTAGTATGGTGTTCCTAATAATTCTTTAGGTGAGTGTAGATTAAGGTCTGCGATACACCAGATTCTACTAAATTTTGATTAAGGAGTTTGATATACCGGCTTCCAGCAAATTCTCATTAAGGGGTTCTATATACCTGTTTCCACAAAATACTGATAGAGGGGATTGATATACCAGCTTTCACAAAATAATGATTGAGGTCTGCAATATACCTGCTTCCGAAAAATACTGCTCTTCTATAGGCAGAGGAAGAGGCAGGCCATTCCGCAGGGGTGGTAGGGGTCGGGCAGGTGCACCAGGCCGTAGCCTAAGTGGGAAGTTGGAGAAGGTGCGTGCTATTACATCAAAGGACGCACCAGAGTTGGTTGAGTGGCTCACTCAGCCTTCCACTTCTGCACCCTTCTCATCCTCTGTATCTGCACCCTCCTCACTCTCTGCTAAGTGCACCCACAAGGACACCACCATCACCACCACCACCACCATAGCCCCTCCACTCAAGTCAGAGGAATTATTTTCCCATCCATTCCCAGACCTTACCGATGCGCAGCCATTCTTTGTATTGGATCAGGAAGAGGAGATAGCAACGGCCGGCACCCAGAAGTCTGACGACAGTTCCCAGATCAGCTAATGGACGGAGGTCCCCGCTGTTGCTGCCTTCTTTGAGATCTCTATTGATGGTGAAGGTGACGAGGATGACGTGTCGATGGATGTCACCTTGGTGCCCACAGGAGAGAAAGAGGAGGGTATTTTAGAGCGAGAGACAGAGTAGCAGATAAGGGGTAGAAGGAGGAGAAGCAGGCAGAACTTGCAGTGCACAGGAGGCAAAAAGCAGACTGTAAATGTATCTGGAGCGAGTCATCCACCATGCACGGTCACCTCTGGTGCTCCCAGGACGCCAGCACATGGCTCCGCAGTGTGGGCTTTTTTTTTTATGTGTCAGTTGCTTAAAGTAATGTTGCCATCTGCAGCCTGTGCTTAAAATGCATAAGTCACGGTAAGCCCAACACTTTCCTAGGGACGACTGCCTTAAAAAGGCACCTGGCCTCCCATCACCGAGCCCAGTGGGAACAACATCATCAGAACCCACAAAGCCACAATCACTGCACTCCACATCCTGCCTCTCCTCCTTCTCCTCTCTACTCACATTTGTCCTCCACTCCACCTTCCACCACGCTGTCGTCGTGTTCATCTGGCAAAAGGCAGGCTTCCGTGGTCCAAATGTTCAAATGTAAAAAGTTGATGACGCCGGATAAACCTCTTGCCCAATGGCTGACCGCTGGCTTGTCGGAACTGCTAGCCCGCCAACTACTGCCATAGAAACTGGTGGACTCGGAGGCCTTTGGAAAATTTTTAGCCATTGGCACACCGCAATGGAAGGTCCCCGGAAAGAAATATTTATCCTAGAAGGGCATCCCATAACTATATAGCCAAGTTAAGCGGCAAGTGAATGTATCTTCGTCGCACAGTGTCGGAGCCAAGATACATCTGACCACAGACACGTGGTCTAGCAAACATAGGCAGGGAAGGTACATAACTTTTACTGTCCACTGGGTGAACCTTCTGACGGCTGTCAAGCATGCAACCTGTGGCACCCATGTGGATTTTGTGTTACCGCCATGTATTGCATGCAGGCCTGCCTCTTCTTCTCCTCCTACTCCATCCTCCGCCTCTTCCTCGGCTGACTTCTCCACTGCTACCACCTCTTCTGCTGCACCCTCCAAGCTCCCCAGAACCTATTCGATGTGCCAGGTGAGACATTGACATGCTGTGCTGCGGCTGTTGTGCCTGGAAGCCAAGAGCCACAACGGTCCTGCACTGCTTTCAGCTCTTCGGTCACAGGCTAATCAGTAGCTAACCCTGCTCAATTTGACAGTTGGCAAAGTGGTGTGCGACAATGGTGCCAATATGCTGAGCATGCTAAAACAGCGCAAAATGACACACCGTGCATGGCACAAGTCCTGAACTTAGTTGTGCAGAGAATCGTTGCCAAATACCCCAGGGTCCAGGACGTCTTTCAGCAGGCCAGGAAAATCTCTAGCCATTTTAGAAAATCTTACACGGCCATGGCTCGCCTTGCTGACGTTCAGCGGCGACACTACCTGCCCGTCAGACGTCTGATTTGTGACTGCCCGACGCGCTGGAACTCCTCCTTGTATATGCTTGATAAAATGCTCTAGCAGCAACGTGCCGTTAATGACTACCTGTACGAACTCTGCAGCAGGACTGGTTCTGGGGAGCTTGGCTTCTTTTCACCGCGCCAGTGGCTGCTCATGCGTGACACATACAGACTTCTGCAGCCATTTAATTAGATCACCAAACTGGTCAGTTGCAGCCAGGGCGCCATCAGTGACATCGTACCTTACGCCTTCTTTCTGGAGCCTGCATTGCATCGTGTCATTGATCAAGCTGTCGAGGAGCAGGATCTGGAAGATGAGGAAGTCGCAATGCTGAATGAATTCCCAGGGGGAGCTACTCTATCTGAGACAAGTCAGCAGGAGTCTGAAGAGGAGTCAGAGGAGGATGGTGGCTGTGGGGAGCAGGAGGAGGAGCAAGAAGAGCAGGCTTTTAAGGGGACTTTAAACTTTTCGAAGATCCCTGGTGTGGTCCGTGGCTTGGGGGGAGGAGACTGAGAATGACATTCTCCTGGGCGATAAGCAGGAGCCAGGGTGCTTCACCGCTTCCAATTTAGTGCAAATAGGGGCCTTTATGCTCCAGTGTTTGAAGAGGGACCCTCATATAAAAAGAATAAAGGGCAAGGACCAGTACTGGTTGGCAACGTACTTAGACCCCGGTAGAAACACAAAATGGTGGACATGTTACCAGCATCACAGAGGCTGTCAGAATTCAGCATTTCTAGGCCTTGCTGAGAGAGATGCTGCATTCTGCTATTGCGGATGCTGGCAGAGGAATTTCCACCCACAGAGAAACAGTTGTACCAATCCTACCACACATAGAAGAAGAGGGCGGTTTGAAGAGGTGTTGGTCACTTCAGATATGAAATCATTCTTGCAGCCAACCCATTTGCGGATCCAGCTTCAGGGAAGGCCTAGTCCGACAAGTGTCCGACTACATCGGGTTAACGGCCAATGTGGACGCTCTGAGAAGCGAGGAACCCCTGGACTACTGGGTGTGCAGGCTTTACCTGTGGCCAGAGCTGGCGCAATTTGCAATGAAACTCTTAGCTTGCCCTTCGTCCAGTGTACTGTCCGAAAGGATGTTCAGCACAGCAGGGGGTATTGTGACCAATAAGCGCACTCGCCTAGCTCACGACAGTGTGGACTACCTCATATTTCTAAAAATGAATGAGGCATGGATCTCGGAGGAATTCAACACCTGTGGCGACCACGATTAATTGAATTTCCTCATGCCAGCCCACACATATCCTCCACCACACAGAACAAAGAATGGTCCCTGTCTTATGTAAATACAGCGGCATAAAAGGCCTTTTCTGTCCAGTGAATGCCTAATGTTTGGGGCCTGTGCTCCGCTGGCCTGCAGTAAAATTTGTATCCAATGACTGTATAATATACCTCCAGCCACATAATCACTTGATCTTTTCTGTATGGTGAATGCCTAATGTTTGGGGCCTGTACTCTACTGGCCTGCAGTTAAATTGATATTCAATGACCATCTACTACACCTCCAGCCACATAATCACTTGATCTTATCTGTACGGTGAATGCCTAATTGTTGGGGCCTTGGAGGAATTCAACACCTATGGCGACCACGTGTTTTTTTAATTTCACCTATATTATTTGGGGTTAATTCAAGAGGGGGGATTTCGTTAGCCATGTTTTTAATCCAATTTAATATTTTTTGTTATTTTAAACATATGTATTTGACATGTATTTGTACTGGCCTACAGTAAAATTTGGTATCCAATGACCGCCTAATAAACCTCCAGGCACAAAATCACTTAATCACTTGATGTTTTCTATCCGGTTAATGCCTAATGATTGGGGCCTGTACTCCACTGACCTGCAATAAAATTGTTATCCAATGACCATCTAATATACCTACAGCCACATAATCACTTGTTCTTTTCTGTCCAGTGAATGGACGGTGCCTGGGAATGTGTCCCGTTTGCCAGGCAACCGTCATGTGATCACGCCTGTATCAGCGTGATAGGACGCGGTGACGTCATCGTTGTCATTTCATGTCCGCCCCTTTGCCTTCCTCCTCCTATGCGATGTATCGCTCCGCGCATGCGCGGGCGTGCACCGCTCATTCCGAATGTGGGAGGCGTGTCTTAGCCAAGCTTCATTCTGAGGCTGGCTCGCTTTTCAAAAGGTAGCGATTCTCAGGTGCTCCTCAGGCTACATCAGCCCAGGCGTCTAGATAGTTAGTAGGAGAGGGGCTCTACATCTTGACCCCCCTCTTCCCTCATAGCTAACCAGCCCACTTTGATCCATATCTGGATCGTGGTGTTACTTTATCTCTGTGCAGAGTGCACCATTGACATCTCTGTCAGTGCACCCTGCACAGGTTCAGCCCAAGCAGACCGTGTTTCCCCTGATGAGCCTGTCACTCATCTTTTTCAGCGAAACGTGCATGTAGGGATCAGGTAAGCGAGGGCCTTCTAGGGCGCACAAATTCCATGGTGAGGTTCCTGTAGGTGACTGGTGGCGGTTCACCGCTATCCGGTCACATAGGCCAGTGTAGGGCTCCAGGGCATTACTAGGGCCAGCCAGTACTACAGACCACCCTGTATTACGCAATTGCCAGAGCAACGGTGTGCACATCCATCAACACCAGCCGGACAATTGTGGATCCAGAAGCCTTTCATCTGAGTGGTAGGACCATACGGTTATTATTTTGGTGCCGCCGAGCATCTCTTTTCAGTGTTTGACTTGGTACAGGGTACCAGCCTTCCCGTGTGGCAACCCGCCGCATTGCTTCTGATTTACGTTTATGTATCGTTATATCTTGGGACCAATTTTCTAAATATACCTATTAAATGTTAAGTTTTAATTTTGACCACTTATTACATAATTTTTCTGTCTGATTCAGGTGGTCGTCCTCTAGTATCCTAATTTGTTATTTCTGTCCAGTGAATGCCTAATTTTTGGGGCCTATACTCCACTAGCCTGCAGTAAAATTGTTATCCAATGACCGTCTAATATATCTCCAGCCACATAATCACTTGATGTTTTCTGTCTGGTGAATGCCTAATGTTTGGGGCCTGTACTTCACTGGCCTGCAGTAAAATTGATATCCAGTGACCGTCTAATATACCTACAGCCACATAATCACTTGTTCTTTTCTGTCCAGTGAATGCCAAATTTTTGGGGCCTATACTCCACTAGCCTGCAGTAAAATTGTTATCCAATGACCGTCTAATATATCTCCAGCCACATAATCACTTGATGTTTTATGTCTGGTGAATGCCTAATGTTTGGGGCCTGTACTTCACTGGCCTGCAGTAAAATTGATATCCAATGACCGTCTAATATACCTGAAAATCAGAAAAAGGGGAGCAGTAACATAGTAAAACTTAACCTTTAATATACTCAATGAGAGCAACCGTAGCTGGGAGATAAAAAAAACCTTAAACGAGCATAAACAGACAAACAGGTGCAGGACCTGAACAATTGTGCCACATAGAAAAACAGCGACACACCAAGCTAGGTACATACAACCCATGGCATAGGGTCCCTGAGTTCAAGTCCCGTGAACAGATGCTGGGATGAGCGGGATGCTATGTAAAAACACGGAATAGTCTTACCAGTTTAGTTGAGAACCTCACTATTCCCAAAGTGTGGAATGTCGGTAGAGGAGATGGTCATTCCCTGCAGGCTTTGGATACCAGATGTCCAAACAGTAATGCAGGCATCAGGTCCTTAGGTCATTGGTCTATAGCGATGGGGAAGCCTCGAGAAAGACAATCTGTCCCTATTGCACCCTACTTGACCTATTCAGCCCTAGTGACCTAACACTGGGTCCATGCCCCGCAAGGAGTGGCCCCGGCCAGAACCTCACCCTGATCAAGGATCCCTATCAGGCCCTACACAAAATGTCCAGAGGCTAAACTAGATGCCCGATCACAGCAATGGAATAATACATGAAATGAATTGGCTACAATATGTCCACGTGTCCCAACATGTTTCATCAAATGAACATATCGAAAATACTACTGTATAAACTAAGAGAGCCCCATGACTATGGGGACACGGGGCTCAGTATTAAACTAAATTCTGGCTGCCTAACCGCTAAGGGGGGGCATATGGCACAGCTTTGCAGAATAAGGCAAGACAGAATGCTACTGTAGTGAGGCGTATGGCGTTGCTCCACAGTATCACAATGCTCTTGGAGGGGCGTGTAACAGATGTCCAGTGAAGTGGACACTGAGATTAGCAGTGTCCTAATGTCAGGTGAAATTGACCAGTAGTGATGGACGAACATAGGCCGGGATATTTTGCGAATCCGTGTTTGTGATCAAATGTTCGTGAACCGCGCATTTGCGGCGGGCACCATTGACTTGCAGGCACGGTAGGATTGGTACCCGCACTTGTTTTCCTGTGGGTGGAAATTCCTCTGCCAGCGCCCGCAACAGCAGAATGCAGCATCTCTCACAACAAGGCCTGGAATGGCTGCATTCTGACAGCCCTCTGTGATGCTAGTAACATGTCCGCCATTTTGTGTTTGTACCTTGGGTCTAAGTACGTTGCCACCCAGTACTAGTCCTTTCCCTTTATGCTTTTTATACGGGCGTCCCTCTTCAAACACAGGATCATGAAGGCCCCCATTTGCACTAAATTGGAAGCGGTGAAGCACCCTGGCTCCTGCTTATCGCCCAGGAGAATGTCATCCTCAGTCTCCTCCCCCCAGCCACGGACAACACCAGGGATCCTCGAAAAGTTTAAAGTCCCCTTAAAAGCCTGCTATTCTTGCTCCTCCTCCTGCTCCCCCCAGCCACCATCCTCCTCTGACTCCTCTTCAGACCCCTTCTGACTTGTCTCAGATGGAGTACCTTCCCCTGGGAATTCATTCAGCATTGAGACTTCCTCATCTTCCAGCTCCTGCTCCTCGACAGCTTGATCAATGACACGATGCAATGCAGGCTCCAGAAAGAAGGCGTAAGGTACGATGTCACTGATGGCGCCATGGCTACGACTGACCAGTTTGGTGATCTAATTAAATGGCTGCAGAAGTCTGTATGTGTTGCGCATGAGCAGCCACTGGCACGGTTAAAAGAAACCAAGCTCCCCAGAACCTGTCCTGCTGCAGAGTTCATA
This sequence comes from Bufo gargarizans, assembly GCF_014858855.1. NCBI lineage: Eukaryota > Metazoa > Chordata > Amphibia > Anura > Bufonidae > Bufo > Bufo gargarizans. The sequence goes on along the minus strand of NC_058084.1, from coordinate 370,330,625 downwards.
CAGGTAGTCGTTAACGACACGTTGGTGCTGGAGCAACATATTAAGCATATACAAGGTGGAGTTCAAGCGTGTCAGGCAGTTTCAAATCAGACGTCTGACTGGCAAGTGGTGTCGTCGCTGAACATCAGCAAGGCGAGCCATGGCCATGTAAGATCTTCTAAAATGGCCAGAGATTTTCCTTACCTGCTGAAAGACATCCTTGACCCCGGGGTATTTGGCAACGAATCGATGTACGACTAAGTTCAGGACGTGTGCTATGCACGGCACGTGTGTCATTTTGCCCAGTTTCAGTGCACTCAGCAGATTGGCACCATTGTCGCACACCACTTTACCAACTGTCAAATTGAGCGGGGTTAGCCACTGATAGGCTTGTGACCGCAGAGCTGAAAGCAGTGCAGGATCGGTGTTGCTCTTGGCTTTCAGGCACAACAGCCGCAGCACAGCATGTCAACGTCTCACCTGGCACGTCGAATAGGTTCTGGGGAGATTGGGTGGACTAGCAGAAGAGGCAGTAGCAGTGGAAAAGGAGAAGTCAGCCGAGGAGGAGATGGAAGATGAGGTAGGAGAAGGAGAAGAAAAAGCAGGCCTTCATGCAATCTGTGGCGGTAACACCAAATCCACACTGGTGCCAAGGGTTACATGCTTGACGGCCATCAGAAGGTTCACCCAGTGGGCAGTAAAAGTTACGTACCTTCCCTGCCCTTGTTTGCTAGACCACGTGTCTGTGGTCAGATGTATCTTGGCACTGACACTGTGTGCCAGAGAAATATTCACTTGCCACTGAACGTGGCCTTATAGCTTTGGGATGCCCTTCTGGGAGAAATATTTCCTTCTGGGGACCTTCCATTGCGGTATGCAAATGGCCACAAATTTTCTAAAGGCCAGTGAGTCCACCAGTTTATATGGCAGTAGTTGGAGGGATAGCAGTTCTGACAATCCAACGGTTAGCCGTTGTTCAAAGGGGTTATCTGGCATCATAAACTTTTTAAGCTACAACATTTGGGCCACGGAAGCCTGCTGTCACGGCTGAGGATGGGGGAAACCCTCAGCCGTGCGATGGTGGAAGATGGTCGCTGCTCGGCCAGGACCACAGGATTAGGGAGCAGGTCACCTCCTATCGCGTCCCTAACCTGACCCTAACTCCTAGCTGCATGGGCCGACCTTTAAGGTAGGAGGACCCATGCTCAGGAACCTCGGAGCCCTAACTCACCCTCCGACCGGTCCCTGGGCTAGGAGTCAGGGTAAGACAACCTGTTCCTTCTGGATACGGAGGATTAGGAGTCTCACAGGCCAAGCTGCAAGGAAGGGAGAACAAATGCAACCTATGGCAATGGCAGGTACTTGCCACAAACATAACTCTCACCTGCCACAGACACAAAGCCTGGAACCCATGTGGAAGTACAGCCCACAGACAACAGGACTCAGCACACAACACACTACACACGGGAACCCAGGACCATAGGTGCAATAAACAAACATAAAACCAAACACATCTTCTAAACACCAAACTACATTGTATTTGCTATGACCAGAAGGATGGCCCCACTGGCAGTTGGTGAGCAACCAGGAGGATGTCTCCAGCCAGCATGGCTGAAGCACCCTCTCTGGCTACTGCCTACAACTGAGGCTTTATAGGGCCAAGAGGCCACACCCAACAGTCAGACACACCCTGTGACTCACACACACAGAAAGGGAGTTTAACCCTTCCAAAACCACAGAAGGGAAAACACAACTTAAAGGGGAAGTGTCCAAACAACGAACACACTGTGGCTGTTGCCGCCGGCAACGACATGGGTGGCACTCATGTCCTGGGAGTCAGCCGAAGGCCGGGACACTGCCACCACATGTACACAACGACCAAACGTTGCCACGGGCACCCACAGTGAGGGGAAGATGTAAGTGCACACCACACATAACACAGAGTGCACACAGACATACGAAAGTGCATACAAACACGCACACAACTCCAAGGGAACCGCACACACATAGCTGTTGTCCGCGGCAACCGCACTTGAGGCTAACAACAATATGCCTCCAGATGCGGTTGACACTACAACCCAAACCACGGGCAACTGTATGCGGCTTCCAAGGAGTCACGGCCATAAACATGGTCGTGACACCTGCCTTTTGCCAGATGAACGCGGTGTCCTGGGAGCGCCAGAAGTGACCGTGCATGGTGGATGGCTCGCTCCAGATACTTTTGCTGTCTGCTTTTTGCCTCCTGTGCCCTGCGAGCTCTGCATGCTTCACATCCTTATCCTCCCTCTCTGCTTCTCCGTCTCTCCCTCTGTACTCCCCTCCTCTTCCTCTCTTGTGAGCACCCATGTGACGTCCATCGACACGTCATCATCGTCATCCTTACCACCACTGACATTGGCGGGGACCTCTCTTCTTTGGCTGATCTGGGTTCTGTCTTCAGACTGCTGGAAGGCGGCCGTTGCTACCTGCTCTTGCTCATCCGATGTCAAGAATGGCTGCGCATCAGTAAGGTCTGGGAATGGATGGGAAAATAATTCCTTTGACTCGAGTGGAGGGGCTATGGTGGTGGTGTCTTTGTGGATGCACACAGCAGAGGGTGAGGAGGGTGCAGATACAGGGGATGAGGAGTGTGCAGAAGCGGAAGGCTGAATGAGCCACTCAACCAACTCTGGTGTGTCCTTTGAAGTAATTGCACTTGCCTTCTCCAACTACCCACTTAGGCTCTGGCCTGGTGCACCTGCCCGAACACTAACACCCCTGCGGAATGTCCCCACCTCTTCCTCTGCCTGTCATTTTCAAAATGACCCTGTTCCTAATTCCCTAGAGAAGAGCAGAATTTGTGCAATCAGGTATATCGCAGGCCTCAATCACTATGTTGTGGAAGCAGGTAAATCAAACCCCTTAATCAATATTTTTGGAAGCAGTTATATCAAACCCCTTAATCAGTATTTTGTGGAAGCAAGTATCTCGCAGGCCTCAGTCAATATTTGGTGGAAGCAAGTATATCAATCCCCTTAATCCGTTTTTTGTGGAAGCAGGTATATTGCAGGCCTCAATCAATACTTGGTGCAAACAGGTATATCAACCCCTTAATCAATATTTTGTGGAAGCAGGTATATCAAACCTCTTAATCAGTATTTTGTGGAAGCAGTTATCTTGCAGACCTCAATCAATATTTGAAGTAAGCATGTATATCGATCCCCTCAATCAGTATTTTGTGGAAGCAGGTATATATCGCAGGCCTCAATCAACATTTGTTGGAAGCAGGTATATCAAACCCCTTAATCAGTATTTTGTTGAAGAAGGTATTTCGCAGTCCTGAATCAATATTTGGTGGAAGCAAGTATATCAATCCCCTTAATCAGTATTTTGTAGAAGCAGGTATATCACAGGCCTCAATCAATATTTTGTGGAAGCAGGTATTTCAAACCCCTTAATCAGTATTTTGTGGAAGCAGGTATCTTGCAGAACTCAAACAATATTTGTAGGAAGCATGTATATCAATCCTATCAATCAGTATTTTGTTGAAGCAGGTATATCGCAGGCTTCAATCAATAGTTTGTGGAAACAAGTATATTAAACCTTTTGATCAGTATTTTGTGGAAGCAGGTTGTCATGCCCTGCTCAGGCTATGTGCGGAGGTCTGTCAGATTAGCAGCACGTGTGTAGCCTTTTTGTTTTGTTTTGCAATTGAGCTATATCCGCCTCCCTTCAGGTGCACTGGGTGTGGTTTAAATTACGCCCACTCCCAGTGTCCTGTGCGGGTTATAGCTTCTGTCTGGCTCAGAGGAAGGAATGATTTTCTGTTCCTGCTCAGTAAAGATAAGTTGGTTTTTGTTTTCTTGTGGTTGTCTGTCTAGGCTGTTAAAGAGATGCCTTCCCCTCCAGGTTCTGAGGGAGCAGGCTGCCTCTTTCCCCTTTCACCATCTTAGGGATTTTAGGGTATCTTTAGCCCAGGCACGAGGACACTTTATTCCCACCTTCAGGGTCTAAACGTGGGCATAGAAGTCTAAGGAAAGCTGGTAGGGATTTGTCAGGAGGTGACCTTCATCCCCAGCTTCTTGCCTAGACACTTGTTTGTTTATTTTCTGTGTATCTTGTATCCTGTTAGCTGTGACATTATAACCCACCCATACCTTGACTATCATTTCTCAGCTGTTTAGAGATGGAGTCAATTGAGGTGCTAGTTGATCGCATGCAGGGATTATCCCTAGATGTTGCGGATTTGCGTAATTCGGTCACACTGTGTCAGAATGCCCTGGCATCAGGTGCAATAGGAGGAAGTCAAATTTTTGGGGGGCCTAAAGTCGCTCTCCCTGATAGATTTGCAGGGGGTGTGGATGACTTTATCCGCTTTAAAGAGTCATGCAAGTTGTATTTTCGGCTGCGTCCATCTTCGTCTGGTGGTGAGAGTCAGAGGGTAGGGATAATCATTTCCCTGCTAAAAGGGGACACTCAATCCTGGGCCTTTTCTCTGACGTTCGGTTCTCTGGCCCTCCGGTCGGTGGAAGAATTTTTTTAAAGCCTTGGGATTAATTTATGATGATCCAGATCGGGTCTCGATGGCAAAATCTAAATTGCGTAATTTATTGCAAGGTGAGCATACTGCAGAGGCTTACTGCGTTGAGTTTAGGAGATGGGCTACCGAGTCAGAGTGGAATGACCCCGCGTTACGTAGTCAGTTTTGTCAGGGGTTATCTGAGAGATTGAAAGATGCACTAGCTTCTTATGAGTACCCGGATACATTAAAGAATGCTACGTCCTTGGCAGTACGGTTAGATAGACGTATTAGAACGAGGTGTAAGGTTCCCTCCGCGCAAGGGATCTCTTCTGTGAGTGGTTTTGTTTCACCTGCTCCCCAGGGTGATATGACATGTAACTCTGGGGTAGGGGAGGAACCCATGCAGCTGGGTCAGGTATCTATCCGTTCTGGTAGTAGGAACTTTAGGAGGCTGCATAAACTATGTTATTACTGTGGAAAAAGTGTTCATTTTATTTTTGCTTGTCCTTTTGTTGACCACCTCCGGACTGCTTAACGCACGGATGCGTCCGGAAGGTGGTTGATTCATTCCTCCAGGACGCATCCGTGCGTCATCTCGCGATAGCCGATATTTCCTGTGAACGCGCGCACACAGGCACGCACGTTCACAGGATCGGAAGGTAAGCGAGTGGATCTCCAGCCTGCCAGCAGCGATCGTCCGCTGGCAGGCTGGAGATGTGATTTTTTTTTAACCCCTAACAGGTATATTAGACGCTGTTTTGATAACAGCGTCTGATATACCTGCTACCTGGTCCTCTGGTGGTCCCTTTTGCTTGGATCGACCACCAGAGGACACAGGCAGCTCAGTAAAGTATCTCCAAACACCACTACACTACACTACACCCCCCCTGTCACTTATTAACCCCTTATGAACCCCTGATCACCCCATATAGACTCCCTGATCACCCTCCTGTCATTGATCACCCCCCTGTCATTGATTTTTACGGATCCACGGATACATGGATCGGATCCGCAAAACGCATACGGACGTCTGAATGGAGCCTTACAGGGGGGTGATCAATGACAGAGGGGTGATCACCCATATAGACTCCCTGATCACCCCCGTCATTGATCACCCCCCTGTAAGGCTCCATTCAGACATCCGTATGATTTTTACAGATCCACAGATACATGGATCGGATCTGCAAAACGCATACGGACGTCTGAATGGAGCCTTACAGAGGGGTGATCACCCATATAGACACCCTGATCACCCCCCTGTCATTGATCACCCCCGTCATTGATCACCCCCCTGTTAGGCTCCATTCAGACGTCCGTATGATTTTTTACGGATCCACGGATACATGGATCGGATCCGCAAAACGCATACGGACGTCTGAATGGAGCCTTACAGGGGGGTGATCAATGAAAGAGGGGTGATCACCCATATAGACTCCCTGATCACCCCCGTCATTGATCACCCCCCTGTAAGGCGCCATTCAGACATCCGCATGATTTTTACGGATCCACGGATACATGGATCGGATCCGCAAAACGTATACGGAAGTCTGAATGGAGCCTTACAGGGGTGTGATCACCTCATATACACTCCCTGATCACCCCCTGTCATTGATCACCCCCCTGTAAGGCTCCATTCAGACGTCCGTATGATTTTTACGGATCCACGGATACATGGATCGGATCCGCAAAACACATACGGACGTCTGAATGGAGCCTTACAGGGAGGTGATCAATGACAGAGGGGTGATCACCCATATAGACTTCCTGATCACCCCCTGTCATTGATCACCCCCCTGTAAGGCTCCATTCAGACGTCCGTATGTGTTTTGCGGATCCGATCCATGTATCCGTGGATCCGTAAAAATCATACGGACGTCTGAATGGAGCCTTACAGGGGGGTGATCAATGACAGAGGGGTGATCAGGGAGTCTATATGGGTGATCACCCCCCTGTCATTGATCACCCCCCCTGTAAGGCTCCATTCAGACATTTTTTTGGCCCAAGTTAGCGGAAATTATATTTTTTTTTTTCTTACAAAGTCTCATATTCCACTAACTTGTGTCAAAAAATAAAATCTCACATGAACTCACCATACCCCTCACGGAATCCAAATGCGCAAATTTTTTTTGACATTTATATTCCAGACTTCTTCTCATGCTTTAGGGCCCCTAAAATGCCAGGGCAGTATAAATACCCCACATGTGACCCCATTTCGGAAAGAAGACACCCCAAGGTATTCCGTGAGGGGCATATTGAGTCCATGAAAGATTGAAATTTATTTTAAAGTTAGCGGAAAGGGAGACTTTGTGAGAAAATACCAAAAAAATCGATTTCCGCTAACTTGTGCCAAAAAAAATAAAAATTCTATGAACTCGCCATGCCCCTCATTGAATACCTTGGGGTGTCTTCTTTCCAAAATGGGGTCACATGTGGGGTATTTATACTGCCCTGGCATTTTAGGGGCCCGAAAGCGTGAGAAGAAGTCTGGGATCCAAATGTCTAAAAATGCCCTCCTAAAAGGAATTTGGGCCGCTTTGTGCATCTAGGCTGCAAAAAAGTGTCACACATGTGGTATCGCCGTACTCAGGAGAAGTTGGGCAACGTGTTTTGGGGTGTCATTTTACATATACCAATGCTGGGTGAGAGAAATATCTTGGCAAAAGACAACTTTTCCCATTTTTTTATACAAAGTTGGCATTTGACCAAGATATTTATCTCACCCAGCATGGGTATATGTAAAATGACACCCCAAAACACATTCCCCAACTTCTCCTGAGTATGGCGATACCAGATGTGTGACACTTTTTTGCAGCCTAGGTGGGCAAAGGGGCCCACATTCCAAAGAGCACCTTTCGGATTTACTGGTCATTTTTTACAGATTTTGATTGGAAACTACTTCTCACGCATATGGGCCCCTAGAATGCCAGGGCAGTATAACTACCCCACAAGTGACCCCATTTTGGAAAGAAGACACCCCAAGGTATTCCGTGAGGGGCATGGCGAGTTCCTAGAATTTTTTTGTCACAAGTTAGTGGAATATGAGACTTTGTAAGAAAAAAATAAAATAAAAAATAAATCATCATTTTCCGCTAACTTGTGACAAAAAATAAAAAGTTCTATGAACTCACTATGCCCATCAGTGAATACCTTAGGGTGTCTACTTTCCGAAATGGGGTCATTTGTGGGGTTTTTCTACTGTCTGGGCATTGTAGAACCTCAGAAAACATGACAGGTGCTCAGAAAGTCAGAGCTGCTTCAAAAAGCGGAAATTCACATTTTTGTACCATAGTTTGTAAACGCTATAACTTTTACCCAAACCATTTTTTTTTTACCCAAACATTTTTTTTATCATAGACATGTAGAACAATAAATTTAGCGAAAAATGTATATATGGATGTCGTTTTTTTTGCAAAATTTTACAACTGAAAGTGAAAAATGTCATTTTTTTGCAAATAAATCGTTAAATTTCGATTAATAACAAAAAAAGTAAAAATGTCAGCAGCAATGAAATACCACCAAATGAAAGCTCTATTAGTGAGAAGAAAAGGAGGTAAAATTCATTTGGGTGGTAAGTTGCATGGCCGAGCAATAAACGGTGAAATTAGTGCAGTGCAGAAGTGTAAAAAGTGGCCTGGTCATTAAGGGGGTTTCAGCTAGAGGGGCTGATGTGGTTAAACCGCATGTTGATGAGAAAGAATCACAAAGAGGTTTAACATCCCTGACTCTTGGCAGTGTGAATAGGGTGGTGGAGCAAGCAGGTATGCAAGCTCCCTGTAATACTCTTTTTCTCCTTCCAGCTATGGTGGCGCTAGACTTGTTGAAGTATTCATTGACTGTAGTGTTGGGGTAAACCTTATTGATTAGCTTTTTCTTCAAAATCTGGGTCTAAGTACTTGCACTTTAGAAAGAGAGATTCCGGTTTTCGCAATTGATTCTTCCCCTCTTTCTCAAAGGAGTCTCACTCATATTGCTCATGGTATTCTGTTAAGGGTGGGTGATTCACATGTTGAGATCATGTCTTGTTTTGTCATAAAGGACTTACCTGCTCCTATAGTCTTAGGGTTACCGTGGTTGACAAAACATAACCCATTTATTGATTGGCAAGCAAGACAGATCATTGGTTGGAGTGAATTTTGTTCGGACAATTGTCTTGGTGTATCTATCTCTGGTGTGTCTACTACGGCTTTACCTCAGTAGCTCTCAGATTTTGCGGATGTCTTTTCAGAGGGTGGGGCTCAGGAATTGCCCCCTCATTGTGACTATGATTGTCCAGTTAATCTCATCCCAGGGGCTAAGTTGCCAAAGTCTCGGCTTTACAATCTTTCTCAACCTAAAAGAGAGGTCATGCGGAAATATATTGCCAAGAGTTTAGCAAAAGGTCATATTAGGCCATCTAAGTCTCCGGTGGCAGAGGGTTTATTCTTTGTAAAGAAAAAGGATCGATCACTGAGACCTTGTTTGGATTTCCGGGAATTGAACCGTATTACGGTCCGTGACCCGTATCCCCTTCCTTTGATCTCTGATCTTTTTGATCAGATTGTTGGAGCCAAGGTGTTCTTCAAGTTGGATTTAGGATAGGCCTACAATCTGATCAGAATCAAGGAAGGGGATGAGTGGAAAACGGCCTTCAACACGCACAAGGGTCATTTCAAGAATCTGGTTATGCCTTTTGGGTCAACTAACGCGCCAGCGGTATTTCAGCGATTCGTCAAACCCATTTTCCATCATTTTGTGGGGAGGTTAGTGATAGCTTACTTGGATGACATTCTAATTTACTCTCCTGATCTGAAGACCCATCAGGATCATGTGAGATAGGTTTTGACGATCCTTCAGGAGAATAAATTATATGCCAAATTGGAGAAATGTGTGTTTTCTGTGCAAAGAGCTTCCGTTTCTGGGATATCTGCTTTTTGACTCCGGTTTTTGTATGGATCCCGAAAAGGTCCGGGCGGTTCTGGAATGGGACCGACCGGAGAATCAGAAAGCTTTGATGAGGTTTTTGGGGTTTACTAATTATTATAGAAAATGTATCTTGAACTATTCTACCATTGTGAAGCCTCTGACCGATATGACTAAGAAGGGCGCTGATGTCTCTGTCTGGTCGGATGAGGCAATGCAGGCCTTTTTGGCTATTAAGGAATGTTTTGCGGCGGTGTATGCATCAGAGGTGGGGGTTGGAGCAGTGCTGTCGCAGGGTTCATCTCCTGGCAAATGGGTTCCGTGTGCTTTTTTTTCCAAGAAGCTCTCCGTCGCCAAGAGGATTTATGATGTAGGAGATAGGGAATTGCTGGCCATCAAATTGGCCTTTGAGGAATGGCATCACTGGTTGGAGGGGGAGTCTCATCCGGTTACAGTATACACGGATCATAAGAATTTGGCTTACCTGCAATCTGCCAAGCATCTGAACCCTAGACAGGCCAGATGGTCACTGTTCTTTACCAGGTTCAATTTTGTGGTTACTTTTTGCACAGGGGTTAAAAACGTCAAGGCTGATGCGTTGTCTTGCCACTTTCCTGGGGGATGTGATTCAGAGGATCCTGCTCCGATTTTGATTGATGGGGTGGTGGTCTCCGCTCTGTATCCCAAATTGGAAATGGAGGTGTTGGGAGCCCAGGAGGGGGCTCCTGGTTCTTGTCCCCCAGGGAGGTTGTTTGTTCCTGATGGACTGCGATACAAAGTATTTAAGGAACATCATGATACTGTCCTTGCTGGACATCCTGGTGTTAAGTCCACCTTTGAACTTGTGTCCCAGAGATTCTGGTGGCCCGGGTTACGTAAGAGTGTTGAGTATTACGTAGCAGCTTGTGAAACCTGTGCACGGTCAAAGGTTGCTCATACTCGACCTGCTGGTTCACTTCTTACTTTGTCTATTCCGTCTCGTCCTTTCACGTACTTGTCTATGGACTTTATTACGGATCTGCCGAGTTCCTCCGGGAAAACAGTCATTTTGGTGGTTGTTGACCATTTTATTAAAATGGCTCACTTTGTATTGTTAGCCAGTCTGCCCAATGCCAAGATTCTTGCTCAGATTTTTGTGGATAATATTGTGAAATTGCATGGCATTCCCTCGGATGTGGTTTCTGATAGGGGCACGCAGTTTGTCTCCAGATTTTGGAGGGCGTTCTGCTCTCGGCTTGGCATTCAACTTTTGTTCTCTTCTGCTTTTCATCCGCAGTCGAATGGGCAGACAGAGCGTACTAATCAAAACCTGGAGACCTACTTGAGGTGCTTTGTGACTGAGAATCAGGAGGACTGGTCCTCATTCTTGTCCCTAGCAGAGTTTGCTTTAAATAACTGTAGGCAGTAGTCCACGGGTAAGTCGCCATTTTTTGGCGCATACGGTTTTCATCCTCAGTTCGGTACCTTCTCTGGGACTAGTTCCTCTGGCATGCCAGAGGAGGAGAGATTTTCTTCTGCCTTGTCTTCTATCTGGCGGAGGATCTAGGTGAATTTGGAGAAGATGGGTGAGAGGTATAAGCGAATGGCTGACAAGAGACGTATGACTTGTCCGGACCTGTGTGTGGGTGATCTGGTGTGGTTATTTACTAGGGGATTCACAGACTGAACATACAACCCTGTTCACGGGATTATAGTAGAATTAGGTCAAATTCACAAACGGGTGTCACAGAAAGAACCATTTAATTCTAAAGCTTCACTTTTAATATTTATATTTAAAATTAACGACCCATAATGTATAAGAAATATATAAACAAGAAAAAGAAATAAAGCAAATATAAATCTATCCCACTTGACTTCTTGGATGTAGGAGATCAAGTGAATGATGAATAGGGGCAGTGTCCCTAATGGATTCCCCTACAATTATGGCCCTGCCTGAAAACGGAATGGCCGCCCCGATAGGGGCGATCCCGTATCTCGTACCTCCTGTAATGCCCTGGAGGACCCTGATACAGGTGACCGATGATAGTAATCCTATGGGGAGACCAGTACTAGTCTACAGGTGTGCCAAAAATAAGAAATGCTTTATTTGTACAAATAACACCCCAACCCCCATATAGTGGAGGTAAAAATGACAAAGACAATGTGTGATTGTGATATGTTTGTATAGAGCGTCCCTACGCGTTTCGCCCTGTTGATATTGGGCTCCTCAGGGGACAAAAACCAAAATAGCACACGGGGTGTGTCACATAAAATTACAAGGACAGCAAAACAGCCACGAAAACAATACTAATTAAGTGACTACAATATGATTAAATGTAGTATGATAGACCAGTCACTTAATTATGAATAATTATTAGAGAATAAGACATATAAGACTCCAGTTATACAGTGAGGCAGGAGGTATGCCAGGCAGCACAACTGGAGGGTGATGATATATACCTGATCACAAAATAGTGAACCAACAATCACAATAGTGACACATGTCCTATCATTTGTTAATAATATGGATGGACAATTGTGTAGGTATAGCAGGTGATAGCGGTCTATTCCAACTATAGTTATAGCTGAGGAATTGAGTATAATAATACTAGAAAGTCTGTTAGCATGTCACAGTGGTCTATTCTGAGTATACATAGAGCTAGAGTGGTCAGATGTGTTAATATATAGGGATTAATCTATCCCCTCTAGCTGTATCGACAATCAGACCCCAGTATTTGTATTATGGCGGCATATTAAAACTGTAACAGACCAATAGACTATTATATAGTGGCAATGCACATAGAAACTTGCGTGTCCAGGAGATGATAGGGATTTCTCCATTAATGTCTGGCCCACTCCGGTAAGTGAAGATGTCCTGATAGTGGGGGGCTGCAAGGAATGGTATCGCGAAGTCTCGGCGTGACCGCTCGCCCAGATTAAGACGCGGCCGCACCTGGGGAGCGGCGTCTGTGCTTAAATCAGCACCACTTCCGGGTATGACGCGCGGACACGTGATCGCAAGACAGCGGTCACGTGACTTCCAGTGACGTCATGAAGGCAAGGCCTGCATACTGCATCGGCAGCTAGGGGGAGACGGCTGTTGCGATGCAAATAACAGATCGCTGAGCTGTTAAAGCTTATAGCCTACAGGATGTTGGTATGCGGAGGCCCCATGTACAAGTGTCATTCCATAGGGTCGCAGGAGGGCCATCAATATCTATATCAATTTATATTAACAAGTATATATAATTTTAATCAGAGCAGAATCTGGTATCTGATCTTGTTTTTATTTAATATTGAGCAAAATATTGTATCAAATCCTATAGGGGACACCCATATGATGTAATTTAGATAAAAAAATATATAATGCAGTAATTAATCTGATTTATATGCCGGTAAATACAAGAGAGGTAGATGAGGTTGTCAGGTTATAGTGTCATATATAGTGATCATCACCTTATATAGTCGGCTAGTGCTCCATAATATAATTAGAGACTGTCGTTCAAATTAGTGGGTCCAAAATAATAAATAAACAGTATTTAGATAGGAATGGAGAAAATTATTCTCTATATAATATGTTGGTATAATACCACTGGTCTACAGATTACCAGTATTAAGATATCTATATATTTGATTTTTGACCTCTTCATAGAAAGCACGCAAAATCGATGTGTTCGTTTAGTCCAGCCGGTGTAGTGGTATTAAGTCTAAAAATCCATTTAGATTCTTTTTGTTTTAGGAGTTTATCTATGTCTCCTTTTCTGGTTGTGAGTTTCAGTACCTCAATCACTGAGAATCGGACATCTTCAGGATTCCCGGCAGGGTTAGTCCAAACATGGCGGGAAATTGGTTTATCACGTCTTTTACGGATATCTCCAATATGTTCCAAGACTCTTACTTTAAATGATCTCTTTGTTTTCCCTATATACTTAAGGCCACAGGGACATGTGGCCATATAGATCACACCCATAGTGTTGCAGTTGGCGAAGCTGCGGACGTGAGATGTTTTCTCGTTCGAGCTATTCTGAAATGTGTTGCCTGGAGACAGAAAACTGCAGGCTTTACATTTCCCACATCTGAAGGTGCCCACTTGTCTATTTGTAAGCCATGTATTTGATACTGGGGGGTCAAAATGACTATGCACCAAAGTGTCCCCTATACTGCGTCCTCGTCTAAATGTGATGGACGGATTTTCTGGCAGGACATGTGTCAAATCTGGGTCTGTTTTGATTAAAGACCAATAGCGACTCAAAATGTCCCGGACCTGTTGGGACTCCGAGTCAAACGTACCAATGATTCTGATCGGTCCTGGAGTGTTCGTTATTTTTTTTTTTGGAGTTTGTAGGAGGGAGGGGCGATCCCTCGATTTGGCCCAGTTCCAGGCCTCATAAAGGCAATGGTCGGGGTACCCCCTTTCTTTAAAACGATGGAATAGTTTTGAGGATTCCCTCACAAAGGTTTCCGGGTCCGAACAATTACGTCGCACCCTCAGGAATTGACCTTTGGGGATACCCTTTTTGAGGGACCTCGGGTGGAAACTCTCCCACCGGAGAAGACTGTTGGTGGAGGTCTTTTTTCTGAACAGCGTCGTTTTAATGTAATTATTTATGTCCCGTTCGAGGGTCACATCTAAAAACGTAATTCGACTATGATGTATTTCTGACGTGAAAAATAGTCCTATCTGATTAGAATTCAATGTATCCATAAATAGATGAAATTCCTGTTCTGTTCCAGACCATAGAAGCAGGATATCATCTATGAATCTGGACCAAAGAGATATATGTTTGGTCCACTGATTCATAGCTTCAGAGAAGACTATCACGTCTTCCCACCAGCCCAGGAGCAAATTTGCATATGTCGGTGCACACGGGCTACCCATAGCGGTGCCCCTGAGCTGGTGGTAGAGGCGACCATCGAATACAAAATAATTATGTGTTAGAACAAACTTAAGTAGTTCGAGAACAAAGTTATTATGATGAACCATGTTAGTAGATCGAGTGTCCAAAAAATATTTTGCTGATATCAGACCTTTATCGTGGGGGATCGATGTGTAGAGTGCCTCTACATCAATCGAGGCGAACCAGGTGTATGGTTCCAGAGAGATGCCTTCTAGTCTTTTAAGCAAGTCGGTGGTGTCGCGAAGATAGGAGGGTAGAGCGGATACAAATGGTCGTAGGATGTGATCAATGTAGGTCCCTACATGTTGGGTGAGGCTATCAATACCAGAGACAATAGGACGTCCCTTCAATGGAACTGTTCCCTTATGGATTTTTGGAAGTCCATAAAAGGTCGCTATTTTTGGATTAGTTGGTAGCAAAAATTCGGATTCTTTTTTGTCTATACATTTGTTGAGAAGGCCCCATTGTATGATTTCAGTCAGTTCAGCTAGATAGGTTGGTGTGGGGGTCACTTTTCAAGCGTTCATAACTATTTGTGTCTGATACAAGGGTATAGCACATGTCCCTATATTGTTGGAGGGAAAGGATAACAATGTTTCCCCCCTTATCTGATGGTTTCACAACAATGTTACTATTTTTATTGAGATTTTGTAGTGCTATCATTTCAGAATAAGTATAGTTTTTATGTATGTTTTGTTCTTCAAGCTTGTGTAAATCACGTGTTACTGATCTCAAAAAGGTTTCAATGTTGGCATCATTAAGGGTTTTCGGTGGCATTTTAATGCTTCTGTTTTTAAGAGACGTGAACGGGCCTTGTCCAATGGGGCGTTCATTTTCATCTAGTAACTCTGTGAGATTGTTCAAGCTATCTAGATCTTCCCTATTGATCCCCAGTTCTAGGCATCTTTTTTGATCTGTTGTGGCAAAGATTTTATGCCAACGAAGTTTTCTAGTGAAAAGATTTAGATCCTTGATCCAATTGAAGCAATTGTAACGTGTAGTTGGAACAAAGGTCAAGCCCCTTCTTAAAATAGATATTTCATCTCTGGATAATGTAATATCTGAGAGGTTAATAATTGACATGTCAGATGAAGTACAGCTTATTTCTTGTTTAGTTGATGAGGTAGAGGGCGATCCCTCAGTCCATAGGTGTTTCCCTGTGGTGGGCCTAAAAAAGGCAGGGAGTTGGAAGTTGGTATACCAGAGTGTGTAGAGGGCCCCAATGTACAGCCATCTGAAGTATATTCCTGCCTTCTGTCGTCTCGTGTTCTGTCTCCTCTCTCTTCCATATTTTGTGACTCCCATTGTCTCTGATATTGAAAGCCTGTCGATTGTTCCCCCCTACCGGTGGGTCTGGGTCCCAAATATCTGCTCCGTCCCCTCCTGCGACCTCTCCCTCTCCAATTTGTTCTTGGGTGGGTGTAAGTCTGACGATATGTGGTAGACTCTGGATCAGAACTCTCTGCCTCTGAGGCAGATGTGTCAGTAATGAAACCCCTTTGGTCTGTTCTTATATTCGTGTAAGCTGTGTTGCTTCTAAAAATATTAAACTGAGAGTACCATCTTGGAAACTGGGTCCAAGATTTATTGGACCTTACAAAATATCTGCGGTGGTCAATCCAGTAGCGTTTCGTCTGGATCTTCCGCAGACTTGGGGGATCCATGATGTGTTCCACAAGTCTTTACTGAAGAGATATGTGAAACCGGTGCAACCATCGCCATTGCCTCCTCCCCTTGTTCTGGTTGATGGAAATTTAGAGTTCGAGATCTCCAGGGTTCTCGACTCAAGAGTTCTTCGGGGTTCCCTTCAGCATCTCAAACAAACCACCGGTCACTAGACCGAAAATCCCTGTAGGGGTACTACTATGTAAAGATTACAAAATTGAAACTTTATTTGATCATTTAAAATATGGTTATAGATGAACCAAATACCCACACACTTAAAACTATCAGGTGATAGTGCTGGGATGTACTAGGTTGCTATTTGATACTATTTCCCTCACAATGTAACAATTGAGGCAAGAGAAAGGAAAAAGATGGAGGAGGGTGGACTATTGAAGTTCTGAGTGTGCAGTTTGGATACACAGGACGGAGATGTGACCCTGTTTGGGGAACACTTAGACCTGGGCCCAGGTCATAACTGTATAATCCTATCTCTTATTCACATGATCCTGCGTGTCACTTTCCACTGCCACTATTGCCACAACATTCACACACATCCAGGAATGTATAGAGTAAATTGCTCATATTCCTATCAACCATGTAGACTTGTTAAAGCACCTATTGAAGCACTAGCAACTGCCTAAAATCAAGTTGCGCCTAACACTAGTCCCCAGCCGACATGTTTCGCCAATGCGGCTTTGTCAGGGGTTAGGGGTATTAGCGTCGGCGCGCTGAGGAACAGAGAGCTATATTAGCTAAGTCACGCCCCTGTTCGCAGTGACTGACCTATTGGTCGCGGCTGCGGGGGCATGTCAGCGGTGCCAAGTACATGGAAGCCTAGTGATGACTTCATAGCTAAGCGTCCTCTGCCAGTTCCACTTTCCGGCACCATCTGATTGCGTCATGATGAACGTCATCGGCCCACCTCCTCCATGTCATGGAGGTAGGAGGGGCCACCAGAGCTCACGCCTGCAAGTAAACAATATCAGAAAGGTGATGGATGTCTTTTGGACTCAAATGCAGGGATACAGGCACGGGAATTTGGATTTATATCCTACTCCTTCTAAAGTCGTACTTATGTAAAACTATATTTTTTAAAAAGAGAGATGGATCAATTGTTTTATTAGCAAACTATAAATTCTCCATACAAATACCATTAAGCTCTGTCCTCCACTAGTGTCAGAAAAAGTTCTCAGGGTCCACCTATATTTGTTCCTCATTAACAGGGTATAAGATCATCATGTGACCTATAACACAATATAGATTTTTATGTATATTTTATTTTATTTTATATATTATTCGCATTTTATCATCACATAAATTGGCAGTGATAACATATTACAGATTTGCTATATTTCAAAGCAACACAGACACACATGTCCAATATTTATAAGAAGGCACAATAGGAAAAACCTTCATTAAGTCCAGATGGAGTCTTACTAGATAGTCTATATATCCATTTGGCCTCTTCCTTTAATAACTTGAGATCCAAGTTGCCACATCTGGGACCCAATTTCACTTGGAAGAGACCCCAGAACTTCAGCACATCTATACAACTATTATGGACATATGAAATATGTCTATACAATGATGTATCTTTTTTAGTATTTATTGCACTGATGTGACCCGATATTCATCTCCTCAATTCCTGGACTGTCTTACCGACATATAATTTTGGACACGTGCATGAAGCTATATACACTATTCCGCTGCTCTTACAATTAAACCATTCCCGAATTTCATATTCTCTTCCATCAACTGGATTAGAGAATTTTTGGATTTTTGCCAGGAACCTACAGAAGGTGCAACCACCACATGGATAGGACCCCATCAATTTTGATTTTAGCCACATCCTTTTTTCCTGTCCAATTTTGGGGAGAAAACTATGCACCAATTGATCTTTTAGGCTTGGTCCCCTCTAAAAGTGACACTAGGATAGGATGGGAGTACCTGGCGTAGATCTGGATCACTGGTAAGAATTTTCTAATATTTCCTCAAAATATTTGTCATCAAGTGATGATGGCCATCAAAAGTGCCTATACATCGGATGGTCTTGCTGTCCTGTGAGGTCACAGGGGGGGCAACCCTACTTGGGACAAGAGATTCCCTTCTCAGAGTCTTGGCTTGGTTATAGGCCCTTTTAAGGGCCTTACGAGGGTAACCCCTATCACGAAACCGCTTGTATAGATCGTCTGCTTGAATTTTGAACAGTTCATCCGTCGAGCAATTTCTTCTGGCACGTAGATACTGCCCGAACGGTATGACATTTTTCAGGGCACTTGGGTGCCAGCTCTAAAAATGGAGGAAACTGTTTGTTGATGTGGGTTTGCGATAAATATCCGTTTGAATCTGTCCAGACTCACCCTTCTGTATTTTTAGCGTCTTTTAAAATCACATGCACATCAGTGAGGTACCTATTTGTAGGATTTTCATCCAAAATCTCATAGACCTTTTTATCACTTAATAATTTTTCAACCATCAAGTCATAATCATTCCTATTTTGTACTACTATGTTACCCCCCTTGTCACTTGACTTGATTACAATCTCGTCATCTTTTTTTAGAGCTTCTAAGGCAGAAACTTCTTCACTATTTAAATTAGTGGAGCCACCACATTTATTTATTTTGACGGTTCTGATTTCTTCAGTAACCAGATCAACAAAGGTTTCTATATTTTTGTATTGGGAGAACGGTGGTGTCCACTTTGAACGAGGTTTTAAATTAATCAGTGGGGGTTCAACTACAGTACAGGTACCCTCACTCTCTGCATGTAAACTCTCCAACGTCAACAAGGCCCTCTGTTCCTGCTAAATTAATTTGTGTGAGTCCTGTGTCAAACTTAAGTGCTGTTTGTGAAGTGCAAGTTTGCATGCAAAAAGATTAATATCTTTCACCCAAATGAATTTATCACACTGAGGCACTGGTGTAAATGTAAGACCCCTACATAAGACATCAATTTGTGATTGTGACAAAATCCTAGAGGATAAATTTATTACCTGTGTGGTCACTGACCTATCAACGGTTACCAAGTCCCCAGACAGGCCACAGGCACAACTCTCCATCGTGTCACTTTATTGAGTAGGCCCATTTCTCCCTGTCCCGCAACTGCACCCCTGATTGGCCTAAAAAAAGGGGGGCTATTGGGGGAATGGTGGATGAATTTGTGGGGAATTGGCCCCCAGGTGGTGTCAGGGATGAACCACTTGTTTTGGGATCTATATTCAATGGTTGATCTATCCCTATCATCATAGCAGTGGTACCACTTGCTGGCATATTTCCACTGGGGTTTTTTATCCCCCCAGTTAAGAATTGGTGACCATCTGTATCATAGCCCCCTGTAAGAGATCAGGGCTGCCAGGCAGCAGGGGGCAGACACCCCTCCCTCCCCAGTTTGAATATCATTGGTGGCCAGTGCGGCCCCCCCCAGACCCCCCTCCCCCCCTCTATTGTAATAATAACATTGGTGGCCAGTGTGCGGCCTCCCCCGGCCCCCCTCCCTCCCTCTATTGTAATAATAACATTGGTGGCCAGTGTGCGCCCCCCCGGCCCCCCTCCCTCCCTCTATTGTAATAATAACATTGGTGGCACAGTGTGCGGCCTCCCCCCCCCCCCCGATCATTGGTGGCAGCGGAGTTCCGATCGGAGTCCCAGTTTAATCGCTGGGGCTCCGATCGGTAACCATGGCAACCAGGACGCTACTGCAGTCCTGGTTGCCATGGTTACTTAGCAATAGTAGAAGCATTATACTTACCTGCTGGCTGCTGCGCTGTCTGTGACCGGCCGGAGGCTCCTCCTACTGGTAAGTGACAGATCATTAAGCAATGCGCCGCACAGACCTGTCACTTACCAGTAGAAGGAGCTCCCGGACGGTCACAGACAGCGCAGCAGCCAGCAGGTAAGTATAATGCTTCTACTATTGCTAAGTAACCATGGCAACCAGGACTGCAGCAGCGTCCTGGTTGCCATGGTTACCGATCGGAGCCCCAGCGATTAAACTGGGACTCCGATCGGAACTCCGCTGCTACCAATGATCGGGGGGGGGGAGAGGGGAGGCCGCACACTGGCCACCAATGTTATTAATACAATAGAGGGAGGCTGCCACCAATGGCACACTGTGCCACCAATGTTATTATTACAATAGAGGGAGGGAGGGGGGGGGCTGGGGGGCGCACACTGTGCCACCAATGTTATTAATACAATAGAGGGAGGGGGTCCGGGGGGGCGCACACTGTGCCACCAATGTTATGAATACAATAGAGGGAGGGAGGGGGGCCGGGGGGGGGCGCACACTGTGCCACCAATGTTATTATTACAATAGAGGGAGGGAGGGGGGGCCGGGGGGCGCACACTGGCCACCAATGTTATTAATACAATAGAGGGAGGGGCCGCACTGACCACCAATGATATTAATACAATAGAGGGAGGGGCCGCACTGACCACCAATGATATTAATACAATAGAGGGAGGGAGGGGGGGCGGGGGGTCCAACTACCTCAGGACCCAGTAGCCACCAGAATTTACAGCGGTATTTGGTGGGGCCCAATGCTGTTCTAAGGATGGTAAGGCCTGAGCAGGTACAGGCATTAGTTAATTGGGTGTCCGACAGTGGATCCAGCACGTTCACATTATCTCCCACCCAGTCTTATGCAGCAAGCGCACAGATGGCGCCTGAAAACCAAGCCCATCAGACCAAGCCCATCAGTCTGTCACATCACCCCCATGCATATCAGGGAAACTGTCTGAGTCTCAAGTTATGCAGCAGTCTCTTATGCTGTTTGAAGACTCTGCTGGCAGGGTTTCCCAAGGGCATCCACCTAGCCCTTCCCCAGAGGTGGAAGACATAGAATGCACTGACGCACAACCACTTATGTTTCCTGATGATGAGGACATGGGAATACCACCTCAGCACATCTCTGATGATGACGAAACACAGGTGCCAACTGCTGCGTCTTTCTGCAGTGTGCAGACTGAACAGGAGGTCAGGGAGGAAGACTGGGTGGAAGACGATGCAGGGGACGATGAGGTCCTAGACCCCACATGGAATGAAGGTTGTGCCACTGACTTTCAGAGTTCAGAGGAAGAGGCAGTGGTGAGACCGAGCCAATAGCGTAGCAAAAGAGGGAGCAGGGGGCAAAAGCAGAACACCCGCCGCCAAGAGAGTTCGCCTGCTACTGACCGCCACCACCTGGGACCGAGCACCCGAAAGGCAGCTTCAAGGAGTTCCCTGGCATGGCAGTTCTTCAAACAATGTGCTGACGACAAGACCCGAGTGGTTTGCATGCTGTGCCATCAGAGCCTGAAGCGAGGCATTAATGTTCTGAACCTTAGCACAACCTGCATGACCAGGCATCTGCATGCAAAGCATGAACTGCAGTGGAGTAAACACCTTAAAAGCAAGGAACTCACTCAGGCTCCCCCTGCTACCTCTTCTGCTGCTGTCGCCTCAACCTCTTCCTCCACCTCGGGAGGAATGTTGGCACCTGCCGCCCAGCAAACAGAGGATGTACCACCAACACCACCACCTCAGTCACCAAGCATCTCCACCATGTCACACGGCAGCGTTCAGCTCTCCATCTCACAAACATTTAAGAGAAAGTGCAAATTCCCACCTAGCCACCCTCGATCCCTGGCCCTGAATGCCATCAGTCCTAAACTACTGGCCTATGAAATGCTGTCATTCAAGCTGGTGGACACAGACAGCTTCAAACAGCTAATGTTGCTTGCTGTCCCACAGTATGTTGTTCCCAGCTGCCCCTACTTCTCCAAGAGAGCCGTGCCTTCCCTGCACAACCAAGTATCCGATAAAATCAAGTGTGCACTGCGCAACGCCATCTGTGGCAAGGTCCACCTAACCACAGATACATTGACCAGTAAGCACGGCCAGGGACGCTATATCTCCCTAACTGCACACTGGGTAAATGTAGTGGCAGCTGGGCCCCAGGCGGAGAGCTTTTTGGCACATCCCTTGCCTGGCGCATGTGCTTTTTTGCAACAGCAGAGGCCAGGTACAAATGTGGCCAGCCAGGGACCACTACTGGAGGACAAGGATGAGGTGGAGGAGGATGAAGATGAAGCATGTTCACAGCGGGGTGGCACCCAACACAGCTCGGGCCCATCACTGGTGCGTGGCTGGGGGAAAACAGAGGACGATGACGATACGCCTCCCACAGAGGACAGCTGGTCCTTACCTTTGGGCAGTCTGGCACACATGAGCGACTACATTCTGCAGTGCCTGCGCAACGACAGAAGAGTTCAGGTCCCCTTTGACTTCAATGGGGTTCGGGGCGATGTTCGGGTCGAGTTCGGATCCCGAACCCGAACATTTTCGGGAAGTTCGGCCGAACTTCTCAAACCCGAACATCCATGTGTTCGCTCAACTCTATTATTGACCACATTTCCCCTCTGATTAGAGGTGGAAACAGAGAGGAAACATTGAAACGTAGAGAATTGGTATGGATACATCGCTTACATACTCTGAAACCATATGGGCTAAATATTGAGTTTAGATGGGGGCTATATGACAGTTAGGGGTTGTTCTTGCTCTGCTCTGGACTGATGTTCTTCTGTTCTGTCTGTGTATATGATTATGCAATAGTGTCAATTGTTGATTTGTTTCACATATGGATATTTAACATGTTTTTTGTCTTTTATTCTAGATTGATGTCCTTTTCCATATTTGCTCAGTGTACCAGAAGAGGTTCTTGGTGTCCGCATGGTCTGGCTATGCTTTTCTTCATCGTTGTTGACTGGAGGAACATCAGTGACTTCATTTGTTTGTAATTTGTTTTGATGAGCATTATGTTTTAATTATGTAATTATAGGATCCTAGGTGACTTGTGATCCTGTGACTGGTTTGCATCTGGGGGTGTTGTGATGTTGGCCTGCAGGGATGGGACACTAGCGTGGCCTGTCACCTGTAGACACATCAGCATTGGATCGATGGTCCTGACAAGGATGGTCTGTCTTATGCTACACCTGCATTATTATTTTATCCGGTCTCTCTCAAGTCGTTTGGTCCTGTATTTGTCACCCATGTAACCAAAAAATAGGGGGGGGGGGCACATGTGTTGCCTCATGCTGTGATGTGCCACTTCACATTGACGTGGGGGGCGACACTTTGTGATTGGGTGTCGCGGGGCCCCTTCATTGGATGCCCCGCGGCGTCCCTGGGGCATCGCATGTAAGTCCTGCCTATATCCACCGTTTATCCATTGATATCTTACAAATGATCCCACTGATGTTTCCTGTGAGAGTACTGTATTCACTTTTTGGATCGCATAAACTATGTAGTCCCCTTGGTGACTGACACACCCCTGCCTTGGATTGGCTGAGGCTTGGTCACGCGATCCGCCTTCTTCCTCTGACGTGGAAGGCGTCTCCTCGTTAGCGAGCCTTCTGTCTGGAGGGCGTCACTTGGGACGAGCACCGCTGACGTGTGAGGGGGGTGGGCGGTTCATCTGACTTTGCGCTTGTGCAGTGACTACAGGGGAACGCCGACTCCACGCTGACACGCTGAACCACCAATGGTGCGCTGTTTTTGATATTTTCTTATATCTAATATAGGTGAGCTGTAAAAGATCAGCTTAGCCTACCTCTTTTTTAACCCTTCACTTGTTCGATGCACTGGCACTTTATACTTTTTATGTATATACAGATCGATATTGTGTATTTACATCTTATCACGATTTTAATCATGCAGACATGTTGTTTATTTATTGTAATCATGTACTCACCGGTGGTCCTGACAGTATAACTCACCAATGTGTAGGATATGCAAGTGCCAGAGCACAGTGTGCAGTGAGGCTCTGCCCCCTCACTCCCCTAGTAAGCTCTGCAAGTGTAGGCAACCAATCCTGCTCACATTCTAAGACACGTTGCACACATTCATTTTTAACCCTTTCAAGACCCTGGGATTTTCCATTTTTGCATTTTAGTTTTTTTCTCCCTGTCTTCCTGGAGTCATAACTTTTTTATTTTTCAGTTCGCATAGTTGTGGCATCATTTTATATTGCATACAATGTAGTGGGAATCTGGAAAAAAGTAAAAACGGGGTGGAATTGGAAAAAAGTTACAATTCCACCATAGTTTTATGGATTTAGTTTTTATGGCTTTCCCTATGTAGTAAAACTTACCTGTGCCCTTTATTCATTCTCAGGGTCAGTACGATTTCAATTATACCTAATTAGCATTTTGTTGGTGTGTGTTTTAATACTTGAAAAAAAAAGATTTTTGCTTTGCATTGCTATACTCTGACCACCATAACTTTTTTAGATTTATATCTAAGGCTACTTTCACACTTGCGTTCGTCGGTCCGCTCGTGAGCTCCGTTTGAAGGAGCTCACGAGCGGACCCGAACGCCTCCGTCCAGCCCTGATGCAGTCTGAATGGAGCGGATCCGCTCAGACTGCATCAGTCTGGCGGCGTTCAGCCTCCGCTCCGCTCGCCTCCGCACGGCCAGGCGGACAGCTGAACGCTGCTTGCAGCGTTCAGCTGTCCGCCTGGCCGTGCGGAGGCGAGCGGATCCGTTCAGACTTACAATGTAAGTCAATGGGAACGGATCCGCTTGAAGATGACACCATATGGCTCAATCTTCAAGCGGATCCGTCCCCCATTGACTTTACATTGAAAGTCTGAACGGATCCGCTCAGGCATCTTGCGCACTTAGAAATTTTTCTAAGTTATTAATGCAGACGGATCCGTACTGAACGGAGCCTCCGTCTGCATTAATATGATCGGATCCATTCAGAACGGATCCGATCAAGCGCAAGTGTGAAAGTAGCCTAAGGTGTAGGGACTCATTATTTGTGGAACAATCTGTAGTTTTCAGTGATACAATTTTAGAGTATATGCCTTTTTGATTACTTTTATTCCATTTTTGGCTATGAATCATCCATTTTGATTTTTTTTTTCTCCATTATGGCGTTCACCATACAGGATATATGGTGATTTTGATAGCATTAGCTCTGAGTGTCTGCTATGTGAAACAGCAGAAACCCAGCTGCTATGGCGCTATGGATGATCTCTACCTCTGTATAACTTATTAGATGCCATGGTCACCACTAATATTGGCATCTAGGGGGTTAAACGGCAGGGTCAAACTTATCTCCCATCACATGCAGAAATACTAGTTATGATTTTTTTCTTTGTATTTTTCAACATATTAAAGTATTTATAATTGGTGAAGTGAAAAATATTTTTTTAATTTTGAACATTGTAGTAAACTTTTATTTGTATTACACATTTTTCATTACACAAGAGTATTTGACCATTAGGGGATTTGTTCACTCTATCATATATGGCAATATTTCTGTTTTTCTGTTTATGATGCTGCTTACTATATCGCTGCTTGTGTTCCATTCTTTATGTTTAAAATGTCTTGTATTTGATGTGTTTTTGTTCTATATGTGTTTTCATTGCATAGTTTAAAAAGTGTAGTGCAATGAGATGGCATTGGGTAGGGAGGACTCCTAGTGGCTGAAAGCTGTCGCAGTAACGCCACTTGGAGATGGAGCTGCTGTACTGAGCTGACAAAAACAGGTTGTCTACCACCAAATACACAGGAGTGACATATCTGACATTGTGAGCTGCTACACCGCAGTTCCTACTGAGAATTTGGCTAGAGAGGGATAGATTGACCTTCTGAAGAGAACTTAGATGAGAGTTCATCTGGTGATGTGTTGTGTGAAGGCTTTGAAACACCAGGCCGAAATGAGTGCGTCGCTAGTGAATTGAGTCCTGAAATGAACTTAGACTCCGAAACTGAGGCTGAAAATTGTTACAGACTGTTAACTGTTAAGCACTGAGACTCCCTATAGAACTAACTTACAACCATTATGCACCTAACCTGAACTGTAATTAACTTAGCCATGTCTCCAGGACCAGTGTAACACCCTGGAGTGGTGTTAGGCCTCTTTCACACGGGCGTCATGTTTTTTGCCCGGATAAGAGGCGGGTGCGTTGCGGTAAAATGCGCAATTTTTCCGCGCGAGTGCAAAACATTGTCATGCGTTTTGCACTCGCGTGAGAAAAATCACGCATGTTTGGTACCCAGACCCGAACTTCTTCACAGAAGTTCGGGTCTGGGATTGATGTTCTGAAGATTGTATTATTTTCCCTTATAACATGGTTATAAGGGAAAATAATAGCATTCTGAATACAGAATGCTTAGTATAATAGTGCTGGAAGGGTTAAAAATAATAAAAAAGTTAACTCACCTTCTTTAGCTGTGGACTGAATGACCTGAGGTGATGTCAGATCACATGCTCCAATCACATGGTCCATCACCATGGTGATAGAGCATGTGATCTGACGTCATCAAAGGTCCTTCAGCCACAGCTAAAGAACAGACCGGCCTCTACGCGAACAAGAGGAGAAGGTGAGTTAACTTTTTTATTATTTTTAACCCTTCCAGCACTATTATACTAAGCATTCTGTATTCAGAATGCTATTATTTTCCCTTATAACCATGTTATAAGGGAAAATAATACAGTGAATAGACTGTCACCTATAACCCATGCGTGAAAATCGCACCGCATCCGCACTTGCTTGCGGATGCATGCGATTTTCACGCAACCCCATTCATTTCTATAGGGCCTGCGTTACGTGAAAAACGCACAAAGAGGAGCATGCTGCGATTTTCACGCAACGCATAAGTGATGCGTGAAAATCACCGCTCGTGTGCACAGCCCCATAGAAATGAATGGGTCAGGATTCAGTGCGGGTGCAATGCGTTCACCGCACGCATCGCACCCGCACGGAAAACTCGCCCGTGTGAAAGGGGCCTTATTGTTATTTCACTCTGCTACTGGCTTCTGTTGCTAACAATAATGTCATTCTGTGTATTTTTTTCCAGGTCCTTCACAAGTGTGCATTGATATTAGTGTTATTACTGTTTTGTTCACGTAATATGCCTGGTTCATTAGCAGGTGGCAGCGTATATGGGCTAGTCCTGCTTCCTACCAGAAGGGAGGGTTGCAGTTCTAGTTTATTCCAGTTTAGACTCCATAGTGGAGATGAGAAGACATGAAAGATATAGCAGCCAGAGGAAAGTGTTCTTCAGCTGGAGCAGGATCCACAAAAGGGAAGTAGCTTGTAGAGCACCAGGACTCCATGCTAATTTACTTTACTGAGTGTCAGGAGGGGGATAACAGTCGAAATCACCCCAATCGAAGAATACCAGAACCGACCGAAAGTCCAGTAACCAGACCCAAGCAGAATTTAGCACAGCAGAGAGGAAGAAAGCAGAGTTATTAAGCAAGCCTGTCATCCCAGCAGAGAAAGAGAGAAAGCAAAGTTATCAAGTTTGCTTGCCAGTTTATGCCAAATCCTGCTGGAACCAAGAGAATGCTTGAATGTAAGAAAAAGCCTGTATATTGTCTGGAATCAAGTTTACCCAAGTAAAGCTGCTGTTAAAGTTTATCAAGGTCTGGATTCAAGTTATTTTTCATCTCCTAATTCAACTATTCCCCTTTATTTGCTTCGGAGCCTAAGCCTGGGGTCCCACTGTATTCAGGTGGGAGCGCAGTGACACACAGAGACTATTAAGGGCAGCACCACACCACTCGGCATTCCACTAAACCTGGGACGCGCTACGGCCCTGAGGGGGCGGCGCGTTGCACCAGCCGCAACCTGCAGTGAGCCCCCTACAAGGGTCTAATAGTTACATAAACATGGCTAAGCTGTAAACCTTCATTAAAAGGAGCCTGTCATAAATTTTATGTTGTCCTACCCGAGGGCAGCATAAAGAAATGGCAGACACGCTGATTTTAGTGCTGTGTCATTCATGAGCTAAAAGTAAGTGGTTGCCGAGAATGAGTATCGTTATTAGAGATGAGCAAAGTTTTCAAAAGTTTGATTCAGCAGCTTAATTGAACTTCGTCAATAAATTAGATTTGTTAAGAATTACTTTGTCATAAATCGCTTTTCATTGCATGGAGCGGTCACAATGATGGGGAACAGTGATTCCACCACCCCCCTTCATATATTTAACCTCTTTAGATGCTGTATTCAACATTGCAGCATCTGGGCCTCACATTCAGGTGATCAGGTGGTTAATCCAGGGTTAAAAAAACGTAAAAATTATACTCACCTTATTCACTTGATCACAGAGTCCGTCTGCTCATCACCAATGACATCGCCTCATGTTGACATCTTCACGCTCACCGCAGGTAGTTTTTTTTCAATCAAGATGGGAGTGGCCTGCCTCTCTACAATCAATTTGATGAGGTGAGCATAATTTTTTTACTTTCAGCCATTTTTGAAAAAATTGATTAGTTACCGTAAAGCATGAGAAATGTAACGGGGTGCCGAAGGCGCACTTGGTCTCCCATCAGCCGCAGACCTGCTGCTTAGCTTTGGGAGCGAGGATCTGTGTTTGATAGCTGGGAGGCTCCCTGCTCCTAGGTCTGCCTTAAGCGCCGAGCTGATCACTCGGTGCTCGACTGGTCGGTCTGTCGGTCATGTGACGCTGGTCACGTCACATGACCCTCACTCCCCACTATAAATACAGGCAGCCTGCTGGCCACAGGTTGCCTGTTAATTCTAGGTTCCTGGCATTTTGTTGGAGTACTGAAAACTACCTGACCCTGTTCCCTGACTATCCTTTGCCTGCTCCTCCTGTACTGTGCGTCTCTCCGGGTATCCTGACCCCGGCTTCCACCTGACGATTCTTTGCGGACTCCTGTTGTACTTCGTTTCTATCCTGGTATTTGACCTCGGCTTTTCCTGACTATTCTCTGCTCATTCCTTAGTACTGCGTAGCTTTCTAGGTATTGACCAGGTCTGTTCATGTTCCGTTATTTGTCTTGTCTGTCTTCCCAGCACGTATCCTAAGTTAGGGACTGCCGTCTAGTTGTCCCCTGTCATTAGGACTTGCGAGGCAAGTAGGCAGGGCCAGGGGTGAGGGTGGAGCGCAGTGGTCACTATCCTCCCCCCTGTGTGTAGTGTACGTGACCGTCACAAGAAAGTTCGGTTCTGTGGCAAATCAAATGTTTCCTAAACTTCGGATTGAATTCCGCTTCGGATGCTGTGATTCACTCAACACTAATCGTTATTATTGTATCCCAATCCTGGAAAAAATCACAGATGTCCATGAAGATTTGTGCTTTTTCATGATCTCTTGCTTGATCTTTCCCAACTGACAGTCTTCTCCTTAGTTTTCTCCCTAGGAGATAACTGCCAATCAGTTAATTTATAATTTTTTTTGTCACCTTATCACTCAAAAAATGTATGTTCCCCAAAATGGTACCAATTTTTGCCCTGCTAAAAACAATCTCTCATGCAACTTTTTAGACAGAAATCTAAAAATGTTATGCACGTCAGAATATTTTTATTTATTTTTAGCACTAAAACATAATAAAAACTATTTAAATTTGGTACCACTATAATCATACCACTAACTCAAATAATAAGACAGTCATGTCATTTTTAGCATACCGTGAACATCATAAAACAAAATCCAAAAAACAATGGCAGAATAATGAATTAAATAATACTATAGAAAAAAAATACCACAAACAAGCTCTCATACGGCTACATGAAAAGTACATTTTTCCTTCCCAAACCCTCTTGAATCCAATGCTGCTGCCGTGCCCTCTTATTGGGGTTACAGCCATGACATATTGTTTTGGATGCAGCAGTGACATCCCACATACTGAAGAAGCCAATCACTACCCTCAGCAGTGTACTGCGTGAAACTGCTGAAGCCACTACTGTATACAGCGGTATACAGGATGTCACTACTGCAGTGACCTTCTGAGGAGCCAGTGTAGAGGATGGGTGGTAATTGACCTTTAGAAGGGTCACAGTGTACTCCCTCAGGTCATTGCTTCCTGGGGATCTTTGCAGTGGAGATAAAGTACTGAAGAATGAGGCCAGAGTTAAATGTAACAAATTCTCTTTTACTTGGTAGAACTTTAAAGACATACAGTAGCAGCAGGCTTTAAGTGAGAAAGGATACAGTTAGGTCCATATATATTTGGACACTGACACAAATTTTGTTTTTATTACCTGTTTACTAAAACATATTCAAGTTATAGTTATATAATGGACATGGACATAAAGTCCAGACTTTTAGCTTTCATTTGAGGGCATCCACATTAAAATTGCATGAAGGGTTTAGGAGTTTCAGCTTCTTTACATGTGACACCCTGTTTTTAAAGGGACCAAAAGTAAATGGACAATTGACTTAAAGCCTTTTAATGGGCAGGTGGGGGATATTCCTTTATTATTTCATTCTCAATTAAGCACATAAAAGTCCTCAATTTGATTTGAGGTGTGGTGCTTGCACTTTGAAGATTTTGCTGAGAAGTAAACATGCGGTCAAAGGAGCTCTCCATGCAGGTGAAACAAGCCATCCATCATCTGCGAAAACAGAAATAACCCACCTGAGAAATTGCTACACTATTAGGAGTGTCAAAATCTATAGTTTGGTACATCCTAAGAAGCAAAGAAAGCACTGGTGACCTTAACAATGCAAAAAGACCTGAATACTAAAAGGGACGACGCAGGCGCGGGATTTACATGACACTGAGGAGAACTCGAAAGTCAATCAACTGGACCTGGGAGTGCCAAAGGGTGCGTAGACCGAGCCTCTAGGTGCTGAAGCAACACCCTAATAGCACCTAGAGGCTCATTAACATATTTTAAAAGTCTTTATTTTAAGAGGCAGGGAGTTATAAAGCATACTGTAATGTACTGCTGACATTAGCACATCGCTAATGTCAGTCAGCTACATGACGTTATTTCTCATGACAGAAACCCTTTAAAAAACCAGCACACTTCTGGAAGAAAATTCTTTGGACAGATGAAACCAAGATCAGCCTGTACCAGAATGATGGAAAGAAAAAAGTAGGGCGAAGGCATGGTACAGCTCATGATCCAATGCATACCACATCAAACTGTAAAACACGGCGGAGGTAGTGAAATGACTTGGGCATGCATGGCTGCCAGTGGCACTGGGTCCCTAATGTTTATTGATGATGTGACACAGGTCAGAAGAAGCCATACATTAATATTAATTTGATACCTAGATCATATTAATGTGTATAATTATGTATCTGTTTTTCAGGCACGTTAATATCACAAATGGATCCACATCACCATTGCCATCTTCTGTTATCGTTTTTTCTTTATTGGTCTCTCTGCATTTCCCTAATTTATCTACTTTACATTAGTCTTTGTTTCCTTTCTCTTTTTCCCCTTTTCTTTCCATGATCTTCTTTGTATTCTTCTTTCTTTTATAACTCTCCCCCTCCTTCTCCCCCATACCTTACAATATTACATAACAAGTGCATAACACCCTGCCCGTTTTCATTCGCTCTTCCTTCCCTCCCCCTTACATCGCATCTCTACATTGCATCTCTGTTTGCGCTATGCGTTTCACCATTGGAACGCACAGCCATGATTTTCTCTTTAGTTACAATGCGTTCCACTATGCTTTCCTCACTAGGCCATAGGCACCCCAGAACTGAGTGAACTGCCTTTCCATCACTACACCACCAACATGACCTTTCCTCCCCCACTTTATTTTGGCTCTCTAAGCCGAGGACAACCCCCTAAAACAAAGAGGATGGTCTTCCTAACTTGTTTTAGCGATGTGTTCCATCTTGGCTCCTATCAAATCCCACTCATGGGCATGCGTTTCACGCTGGAATGCACCGCCGTCTTTACATGCGTCCCATCGGCACACAGCCTTCCTACCTCTGTATGAGGTTTATTTATGAGGTTTGGGGATACATAGGATCTCCTTTAGCTTCCTACCAGCACCAGTTGTCTTTGCCTATTTTTTGTAATTGCTTTCTTTGACAAGCGTTGTTTTTATTTATACCGATCCGATGTGATGTATATATGACAATGCAGCCCCTACAGGAAGATTCCAGCATTTGCCACTTATACTCTACCTTAATATCATATGCTCTGTAAGACTCCTTTTGACTCTACTAGGCCATCCTATACATATACGGTATCTATATTATCACAGACGAATGTTATATAATCTTGTTTTCGCATTTCCTGTAATTTTCTGATATTCATATGAATTCTTGTATTTTTTTCATTTAGTGTTTGAAAAAGAAAAAGTAAGAACAAAATGTCACATGTACACGATAAAGTTGCCTTGCATGTGAAAACCAAATAAAAATCTGTACAATACTTCAAACAAATGTCAAGGAGTGTCTAAGTTTATTTTATTCATTGATAAAAGGAAAGTCATTTATATGTCAAAATACATTTGCAACTACTTTGACCTATTTTGGTCACCTATTTTGACCATATAAAACCATTAACATAGCAATGTGCAATAAAGTACCTTCATTCCTGCATGGGTCCTCTTTCTTTTATTCAACTTTTCATTCAGATGAAAAAGCGATTTTTCTGATATGCAAATGAAGTCTCAATGTGCCCAGAGGGGCGTTATTACTCTGCTCTAGTGCCCAGTAAGGCCCCCCTGCAGTGCCCAGCCCGCCTTTCTTCCAAGCCCAGCACGCCTCCTAAGAAATAAATGTACTCCCACATACTTGCACCGTCCCTGCTTCTTCCTCTCTTGGCCTACGGCGCCGCCCCCTCCGCTACGTCATTTAAGTTATTCACTCCTCCGAAATCCCGCGCAGGCGCATTATCGCTGAGTGCCTGCGACTGTACGATGCTCCTGCTCCTGCTGGGCTTGGAAGAAAGGCGGGCTGTGCACTGCAGGGGGGGCGTTACTGGGCACTAGAGCAGAGTAATAACGCCCCTCTGGGCACCTTGAGACTTAATTTGCATATCAGAAAAATCACTTTTTCATCTGAATGAAAAGTTGAATAAAAGAAAGAGGACCCATGAAGGTACTTTATTGCACATTGCTATGTTAACGGTTTTATATGGTCAAAATAGGTGACAGATTCCCTTTAAATATTTAAATCCTCACATTATAAGAAAGTTCAAAAATAAGAAGTGAATCACCTGAAATGACATACAGTAGGATTTATTTCCAAATCCATTCTGATATTTAGCATTCTATGGAGACAGCATCCTTAGCTGAGTACATTTTATCCCTTTCATTTCTCCGATGAGTGGCTGACAAGTGAATGTGGCACTGCACAGTGTAAATATTGCATCAGTGCTCTGAAGCTACAACATGTTACAACTTTGTTTCACAAGAACAATGCTTGGTATCTTCTCAGGAGATTTGCTTACCTCTCAGCAAAGTGCATAGCTTTCTGCCACTTGTAGGAAGTGGCACAATGTAGAAATCTAGTTTCAAACGTCTATTCTTCACACAAAGGGACAACAAAAATATATTGTTTTGAGACAATGCTGACTTCACTGAAAGTATTGGCATTAACTATTGTCTTTTTTTTTACAGATTTGTCTTTGCATAGTTTAACTTTATATTTGTAGTTGTACTTATATTATAAAAGGGAAAACAACCCACCTCAAGACTGTTGATGTGAGTAACGACAGTCTGTACAGCAGATTCATCTTTAGAAAGGCTAATCTCTCAATATTTTGTGTTGACAGGCATCTTCTTTTTGGGGTTAATATGCCACCCGCTGCACTAAACACCCACTCTGATGCCACCCTACTGGCTGGGCAGGAAAGCTTGTCCAGGGAAAACTTGTCCAGTTGTGGCGCCAATTTAAGTTTGGCTGCCCAGTATACCAAGAGATCTTGGATCTGGGGTGACAGGGTACACTCCAAGTATGCCACCAGTTTCTGGTTCAGGTCCTGCTACATGTCCTGCTGCTGCCTGGTTTCTTCAGTGATGAAACGTGCTCATCAGAGAATGAGCTGCCTCTGCTCCCCCACCACGCGCACATAGGCAGCAACCAACCAACTTCATACAGTAGGATGTCTCAATAGTAGTTGAGTTTATCATTCCTCCTTTTAGAAGGTGGAAAAAAGCCCCCATTTTGGCCCACTAAAGGAACATCATGGAGAACCAGTAGTCATCCCTCTGCCAAATGGTGATACTGCAGTTGTCACTACACAAGAAACTCAGCATGCATCTGGCCATTTGTGCAAGGAAATCAGAGGGACTCCCTGACTCTATCTCCACTGAATATTACTATGGTCTGTCGTGGTCATCTGCCTGGTCTTCCTTATCTCCCTGGAGCTCCTCCTGTTTCTCTCCTGTCGCTTGGGCAGATGAGCCACCTATTTCTGTATACAATGCTGGGTGTTAATGTCCTCCTCCTTGTCCTCCTCTGCCAGTTCAGCCCCCACAGGGCTCAGGTGGCCATGAGATGTAGTCACGACATCTCCTGTTCCCTAGCCAGCCAGATTTATTAGCGTCTGTTCCAGGATGTGAAGGAGTGGAATGAGATCATTCATCCCGTATTCCTGGCGAATGACAAATAAAGTGTCTTCCTGAACTGCCAGTGGCTAATGCTGATCTTACACAGAGGAGTACTCCGGTCCATCTGCATCATCAAGAAATCGTTCATGGCCTTCCTCTGCTTTTATAGTTGGTCCAATATGTGGAGAGTGGAGTTCCAACATGTGGAAAAGTCACATATGAGGTGATGATGGAAAACACCATATTGCAAATCAAGTTTTTTCAAAACTTTGGATCGAATTCCACTTCAGATGCTTCAATTCGCTCAACACTACCTATAATAACCAAAAACTTGATGCCATCTACTGTGTCCTATTACCATAGTTGACATGAGGACAGTTGCCTAGGGCACCATTGAAAGAGGGGGGGGCACATTTTATGGATTTAAGACAATGTTCTGCCTCAATATTTGTTTCTGCCCTTAATAACAGTGGCCTATATTATAAATAAAAAATAAACATAATAGATATTGCCGCATCTAAAAATGTCCAAAATAAAATATTATTTTATAATTTGCAGTGAACACAGTAAGAAATTTTTTTTTGTCAATTTGAGTTTTTTTGGTCATGCCCCCCCCCCCAGAAAAAAAGAATAAAAAGTTTTCAGAAAATGTTATGCACCCCAAAGTGCTACAGCTCACTCTGCAAAAAATGAGTCCTGAGACACCTATGTAGATGGAAAAATAAAACAGTTATGGCTGTTAGAATTTGACAATTCAAAGAAAAACTTTTTTTTAAAGGCTTTTAGTCTTTTAGTAGTAAAATATAATGGAAAATATATAAATATGGTATCGCTATAATTGTATAGACCCTAGAATACAGCTGCCATGTCATTTTTAGCGCATAGTAAATTCTGTAAACACAAAACCCCCAAAACCTGCCAGAATTGTGTTTTTTTCCAACTTGTGGTTTGCGACTTTTTTACACCAGTTTTTAGTTTAGATAGGCATAGTAATGTAAATTGAAGAAAAAGCTCTATATAATACTGTGCATTTCTATAAAACTGGAACCCCCCTTCAAATATCAAGGCACAACAGCATTTTTGATGCATCTGAGTGCTTCATGACTCATGTTTATTTATTAGATAGACTTCTGACTTTAATTAGAAATTATGCAATAAAATTAGCGTAGTGTAGAAACAGGAATCTAATTTGTTGTAGGCTCTGGTTTCATTATCACAGAGGAACACAATTATAGCATGCAGCTATTCTGCTCTTAAAGTGAAACCTGTTCTCGGTTGAATGAAAAATCAAGTGTATAGGAACTTTTTTTAGCTATATTAATTAATTAATTAATTGACTTTATTAAAAAAGTATATTAGAAGTAAATAATAAAGTTCATGGTAGCTTCGGTTCGGCGGCTTTGCCATGAAACGTAGCCAATAAATTTAATGCAAATTGCTAGAAATCAGGTATACCCAGGCCACTCTGCCTTATACTACAGCCAAACAGAGCAGCCAATGTGACATAACATGCTTAGTTAACCACTTCCCGACTGCCCATTGACTATAAACGTCCTTGAGCGGTCGGTTAATCTCTGAATAGACGTTCTGGAACGTCCATTCAGAGATGGCAGCTGTACGCTAATCATGCAACCCTTAGAGAAGGCAAGGACAGTTCCCAGGTGTCCCTGCCTTCTAGATCACTGTATACACAGCGCTCACCGAGCACTGTGTATACAGTGCAGGAAGCTCTATGTGCTTCCTATTCCGGCCCGGCGGTCATGTGACCACCGAGGCCGGAGAGTGCAGGAGCTGTCGTATCTTTCACAGACCTCTATCAGCCCTGCACTGAGGCTGTACAGCGCTGTATAATGCTGTACAGCCTCTCTGGGGGTGTATTTCCCCTGTAACTGGGGCTACTATGTCAGCCCCAGTTACAGGAGAAATCAATAGTGAAAAAAAAAAAAAGTGAAGTTAAATGTCCCCCAGAGGTCTTGGATGACATTATGGGGGACTAAAAGTGTAAAATAAATAAATAAATAAAGTGTAAAAAAAAAATTCCCCAAGTAAAGAATAAAAATAAAAAATTAAAAATATATATTTTTTTAAATAAAATAGACCTATTTGGTATTGCCACGGTTGGCTCTATAAAAATATCACATGATCCCCCAGCACTGTAAGCACTGTAAAAATAAATAAATAAAAACTGTCGAAAAAAGCCATTTTTGTCACCTTACATCACAAAAAGTGCAACACCAAGTGAACAAAAAGGCGTATGTACCACAAAATGGTACTAATAAAACCGTCACCTCATTCCGGAAAAAATAAGCCTCTACATAAGAAAATCGCTCAAAAAATAAAAAAAAACTATAACTCTCAGAACATGGAAAGATTAAAACATGATTTTTTTGTTTCAAAAATGCTATTATTATGTAAAATTGAAATAAATAAGAAAAAGTATGTATATATTAGGTATCGCCACGTCCGTAACGAACTGCTATATAAAAATGTCACATGACCTAACCAGGTGAGTACTTTAAAAATAAATAAATTAAAACTGTGCTAAAAAAGCCAATTTTTTGGTCACCTTGCCCCATAAAGTGTTATAATGAATGATAAAAAATCATATGTACCCAAAAATAGTACCAATAAAACTGGCCCCTTATCCCCATGTTTCCAAAATGGGATCAATTTTTGGGAGTTTCTACTGTAAGGGTGCATCGGGGGGTTTCAAATGGGACATGGCATCTAAAAACCAGTTCAGCAAAATCTGCCTTCCAAAAACCAATCGGGCGCTCCTTTTCTTCTGATCCCTGCTGTGTGCCCTTACATCAGTTTACGACCACATGTGGGGTGTTTCTGTAAACCGCAGATTCAGGATAATAAATATTGAGTTTTGTTTGGCTGTTAACCCTTGATGTGTTAAAGAAAATAATGGATTTAAATGGAAAATCTGCCCAAAAAGTGAAATTTTAAAATTTTATCTCCATTTTCCTTTAATTTTTGTGGAACGCCTAAAGGGTTAACAAAGTTTGTAAAATCAGTTTTAAGTAACTTGAGGGGAAAAGTTTCTACAATGGGGTCATTTATGGGGGTATCCACTGTGTAAGCCTCACAAAGTGACTTCAGACTTGAACTCGTCCTTAAAAAGTGGGTTTTGGCAATTTTCTTAAAAAATTTAAGAATTGCTTCTAAAATTCTAAGCCTTCTAATGTCCTAAAAAAATAAAATGACATTTCCAAAATGATGCCAACATTAAGTAGACATATGGGAAATGTTAAGTAATAAATATTTTATGAAGTATCACTTTCTGTTTTAAAATCAGAGAAATTGAAATTTTGAAAATTGAATTTTTTTTTACACATTTTGGGTAAATTTGGGATTTTTTAAATAAATAAAGGTGAAATATTTTGACTATATGTCACAAGAAAACAATCTCAGAATGGCTTGGATAAGTAAAAGCGTTCCAAAGTTATTACCACATAAAGTGAGATTTGTCAGACTTGCAAAATTAGGCCTGGTCAGGAAGGGGGCAAATGGCCTTGATGTGAAGTGGTTAACTAAGAGAGGTTAGGCTATATTAAGTAATGTGACTTAAGATGCTTAGATAACAAAGGAAAGTTGGGCCATACAATTTACAATGTTTAGAGTCATTACCTGTTGCTGCTTATTGTATGTCTTTATCAGGACATATGAGTAGAGTTGAGCGAACACCTGGATGTTCGGGTTCGAGAAGTTCGGCCGAACATCCCGGAAATGTTCGGGTTCGGGATCCGAACCCGATCCGAACTTCGTCCCGAACCCGAACCCCATTGAAGTCAATGGGGACCCGAACTTTTCGGCACTAAAAAGGCTGTAAAACAGCCCAGGAAAGAGCTAGAGGGCTGCAAAAGGCAGCAACATGTAGGTAAATCCCCTGCAAACAAATGTGGATAGGGAAATGAATTAAATTAAAAATTAAATAAATAAAAATTAACCAAAATCAATTGGAGAGAGGTTCCATAGCAGAGAATCTGGCTTCCCGTCACCCACCACTGGAACAGTCCATTCTCAGATATTTAGGCCCCGGCACCCAGGCAGAGGAGAGAGGTCCCGTAACAGAGAATCTGTCTTCATGTCAGCAGAGAATTAGTCTGCATGTCATAGCAGAGAATGAGGCTTCACGTCAGCCACCACTGCAACAGTCCATTGGCATATATTTAGGCCCAGCACCCAGGCAGAGGAGGGAGGTCCCGTAACAGAGAATCTGTCTTCATGTCAGCAGAGAATTAGTCTGCATGTCATAGCAGAGAATGAGGCTTCACGTCAGCCACCACTGCAACAGTCCATTGGCATATATTTAGGCCCAGCACACACACAGGCAGAGGAGAGAGGTCCCGTAACAGAGAATCTGGCTTCATGTCAGCAGAGAATCAGTCTGCATGTCATAGCAGAGAATGAGGCTTCACGTCAGCCACCACTGCAACAGTCCATTGGCATATATTTAGGCCCAGCACACACACAGGCAGAGGAGAGAGGTCCCGTAACAGAGGATCTGGCTTCATGTCAGCAGAGAATCAGTCTGCATGTCATAGCAGAGAATCAGGCTTCACGTCAGCCACCACTGCAACAGTCCATTGTCATAAATTTAGGCCCAGCACCCAGGCAGAGGAGAGAGGTCCCGTAACAGACAATCTGGCTTCATGTCAGCAGAGAATCAGTCTGCATGTCATAGCAGAGAATGAGGCTTCACGTCACCCACCACTGCAACAGTCCATTGGCATATATTTAGGCCTAGCACACAGGCAGAGCAGAGAGGTCCCGTAACAGACAATCTGGCTTCATGACAGCAGAGAATCAGTCTGCATGTCATAGCAGAGAATGAGGCTTCACGTCACCCACCACTGCAACAGTCCATTGGCATATATTTAGGCCTAGCACACAGGCAGAGCAGAGAGGTCCCGTAACAGACAATCTGGCTTCATGACAGCAGAGAATCAGTCTGCATGTCATAGCAGAGAATGAGGCTTCACGTCACCCACCACTGCAACAGTCCATTGGCATATATTTAGGCCTAGCACACAGGCAGAGCAGAGAGGTCCCGTAACAGACGATCTGGCTTCATGTCAGCAGAGAATCAGTCTGCATGTCATAGCAGAGAATGAGGCTTCACGTCAGCCACCACTGCAACAGTCCATTGGCATATATTTAGGCCCAGCACCCAGGCAGAGGAGGGAGGTCCCGTAACAGAGAATCTGTCTTCATGTCAGCAGAGAATTAGTCTGCATGTCATAGCAGAGAATGAGGCTTCACGTCAGCCACCACTGCAACAGTCCATTGGCATATATTTAGGCCCAGCACACACACAGGCAGAGGAGAGAGGTCCCGTAACAGAGAATCTGTCTTCATGTCAGCAGAGAATTAGTCTGCATGTCATAGCAGAGAATCAGGCTTCACGTCACCCACCACTGCAACAGTCCATTGGCATATATTTAGGCCCAGCACCCAGGCAGAGGAGGGAGGTCCCGTAACAGAGAATCTGTCTTCATGTCAGCAGAGAATTAGTCTGCATGTCATAGCAGAGAATGAGGCTTCACGTCAGCCACCACTGCAACAGTCCATTGGCATATATTTAGGCCCAGCACACACACAGGCAGAGGAGAGAGGTCCCGTAACAGAGAATCTGTCTTCATGTCAGCAGAGAATTAGTCTGCATGTCATAGCAGAGAATGAGGCTTCACGTCAGCCACCACTGCAACAGTCCATTGGCATATATTTAGGCCCAGCACA
The DNA here is from genome assembly GCF_014858855.1 of Bufo gargarizans. Taxonomy (NCBI): domain Eukaryota; kingdom Metazoa; phylum Chordata; class Amphibia; order Anura; family Bufonidae; genus Bufo; species Bufo gargarizans. Next base: position 370,290,686 of record NC_058084.1, on the reverse strand, counting down.
CACACAGGCAGAGGAGAGAGGTCCCGTAACAGACAATCTGGCTTCATGTCAGCAGAGAATTAGTCTGCATGTCATAGCAGAGAATGAGGCTTCACGTCACCCACCACTGCAACAGTCCATTGGCATATATTTAGGCCCAGCACCCAGGCAGAGGAGGGAGGTCCCGTAACAGAGAATCTGTCTTCATGTCAGCAGAGAATTAGTCTGCATGTCATAGCAGAGAATGAGGCTTCACGTCACCCACCACTGCAACAGTCCATTGGCATATATTTAGGCCTAGCACACAGGCAGAGCAGAGAGGTCCCGTAACAGACAATCTGGCTTCATGACAGCAGAGAATCAGTCTGCATGTCATAGCAGAGAATGAGGCTTCACGTCACCCACCACTGCAACAGTCCATTGGCATATATTTAGGCCTAGCACACAGGCAGAGCAGAGAGGTCCCGTAACAGACGATCTGGCTTCATGTCAGCAGAGAATCAGTCTGCATGTCATAGCAGAGAATGAGGCTTCACGTCAGCCACCACTGCAACAGTCCATTGGCATATATTTAGGCCCAGCACCCAGGCAGAGGAGGGAGGTCCCGTAACAGAGAATCTGTCTTCATGTCAGCAGAGAATTAGTCTGCATGTCATAGCAGAGAATGAGGCTTCACGTCAGCCACCACTGCAACAGTCCATTGGCATATATTTAGGCCCAGCACACACACAGGCAGAGGAGAGAGGTCCCGTAACAGACAATCTGGCTTCATGTCAGCAGAGAATTAGTCTGCATGTCATAGCAGAGAATGAGGCTTCACGTCACCCACCACTGCAACAGTCCATTGGCATATATTTAGGCCCAGCACCCAGGCAGAGGAGGGAGGTCCCGTAACAGAGAATCTGTCTTCATGTCAGCAGAGAATTAGTCTGCATGTCATAGCAGAGAATGAGGCTTCACGTCAGCCACCACTGCAACAGTCCATTGGCATATATTTAGGCCCAGCACACACACAGGCAGAGGAGAGAGGTCCCGTAACAGAGGATCTGGCTTCATGTCAGCAGAGAATCAGTCTGCATGTCATAGCAGAGAATCAGGCTTCACGTCAGCCACCACTGCAACAGTCCATTGGCATATATTTAGGCCTAGCACACAGGCAGAGGAGAGAGGTCCCGTAACAGACAATCTGGCTTCATGTCAGCAGAGAATCAGTCTGCATGTCATAGCAGAGAATGAGGCTTCACGTCAGCCACCACTGCAACAGTCCATTGTCATAAATTTAGGCCCAGCACCCAGGCAGAGGAGAGAGGTCCCGTAACAGACAATCTGGCTTCATGTCAGCAGAGAATTAGTCTGCATGTCATAGCAGAGAATCAGGCTTCATGTCAGCCACCACTGCAACAGTCCATTGGCATATATTTAGGCCTAGCACACAGGCAGAGGAGAGGTTCATTCAACTTTGGGTAGCATCGCAATATAATGGTAAAATGAAAATAAAAATAGGATTGAATGAGGAAGTGCCCTGGAGTCCAATAATATATGGTTATGGGGAGGTAGTTAATGTCTAATCTGGACAAGGGACGGACAGGTCCTGTGGGATCCATGCCTGGTTCATTTTTATGAACGTCAGCTTGTCCACATTGGCTGTAGACAGGCGGCTGCGTTTGTCTGTAATGACGCCCCCTGCCGTGCTGAATACACGTTCAGACAAAACGCTGGCTGCCGGGCAGGCCAGCACCTCCAAGGCATAAAAGGCTAGCTCTGGCCACGTGGACAATTTAGAGACCCAGAAGTTGAATGGGGCCGAACCATCAGTCAGTACGTGGAGGGGTGTGCACACGTACTGTTCCACCATGTTAGTGAAATGTTGCCTCCTGCTAACACGTTGCGTATCAGGTGGTGGTGCAGTTAGCTGTGGCGTGTTGACAAAAGTTTTCCACATCTCTGCCATGCTAACCCTGCCCTCAGAGGAGCTGGCCGTGACACAGCTGCCTTGGCGACCTCTTGCTCCTCCTCTGCCTTGGCCTTGGGCTTCCACTTGTTCCCCTGTGACATTTGGGAATGCTCTCAGTAGCGCGTCTACCAACGTGCGCTTGTACTCGCGCATCTTCCTATCACGCTCCAGTGCAGGAAGTAAGGTGGGCACATTGTCTTTGTAGCGTGGATCCAGCAGGGTGGCAACCCAGTAGTCCGCACAGGTTAAAATGTGGGCAACTCTGCTGTCGTTGCGCAGGCACTGCAGCATGTAGTCGCTCATGTGTGCCAGGCTGCCCAGGGATAAGGACAAGCTGTCCTCTGTGGGAGGCGTATCGTCATCGTCCTGCCTTTCCCCCCAGCCACGCACCAGTGATGGACCCGAGCTGCGTTGGGTGCCACCCCGCTGTGACCATGCTTCATCCTCATCCTCCTCCACCTCCTCCTCATCCTCGTCCTCCTCGTCCTCCAGTAGTGGGCCCTGGCTGGCCACATTTGTACCTGGCCTCTGCTGTTGCCAAAAACCTCCCTCTGAGTCACTTCGAAGAGACTGGCCTGAAAGTGCTAAAAATGACCCCTCTTCCTCCTCCTCCTCCTCCTCCTCCTGGGCCACCTCCTCTTCCATCATCGCCCTAAGTGTTTTCTCAAGGAGACATAGAAGTGGTATTGTAACGCTGATAACGGTGTCATCGCCACTGGCCATGTTGGTGGAGTACTCGAAACAGCGCAACAGGGCACACAGGTCTCGCATGGAGGCCCAGTCATTGGTGGTGAAGTGGTGCTGTTCTGTAGTGCGACTGACCCGTGCGTGCTGCAGCTGAAACTCCACTATGGCCTGCTGCTGCTCGCACAGTCTGTCCAGCATGTGCAAGGTGGAGTTCCACCTGGTGGGCACGTCGCATATGAGGCGGTGAGCGGGAAGGCCGAAGTTACGCTGTAGCGCAGACAGGCGAGCAGCAGCAGGATGTGAACGCCGGAAGCGCGAACAGACGGCCCGCACTTTATGCAGCAGCTCTGACATGTCGGGGTAGTTGTGAATGAACTTCTGCACCACCAAATTCAGCACATGCGCCAAGCAAGGGATGTGCGTCAAATTGGCTAGTCCCAGAGCTGCAACGAGATTTCGCCCATTATCACACACCACCAGGCCGGGCTTGAGGCTCACCGGCAGCAACCACTCGTCGGTCTGTTGTTCTATACCCCGCCACAACTCCTGTGCGGTGTGGGGCCTGTCCCCCAAACATATGAGTTTCAGAATGGCCTGCTGACGTTTACCCCGGGCTGTGCTGAAGTTGGTGGTGAAGGTGTGTGGCTGACTGGATGAGCAGGTGGAAGAAGAGGAGGAGGAAGCCGAGAAGGAGGAGGTGGCAACAGGAGGCAAAGAATGTTGCCCTGCGATCCTTGGCGGCGGAAGGACGTGCGCCAAACAGCTCTCCGCCTGGGGCCCAGCTGCCACTACATTTACCCAGTGTGCAGTTAGGGAGATATAGCGTCCCTGGCCGTGCTTACTGGTCCACGTATCTGTGGTTAGGTGGACCTTGCCACAGATGGCGTTGCGCAGTGCACACTTGATTTTATCGGATACTTGGTTGTGCAGGGAAGGCACGGCTCTCTTGGAGAAGTAGTGCCGGCTGGGAACAACATACTGTGGGACAGCAAGCGACATGAGCTGTTTGAAGCTGTCTGTGTCCACCAGCCTAAATGACAGCATTTCATAGGCCAGTAGTTTAGAAATGCTGGCATTCAGGGCCAGGGATCGAGGGTGGCTAGGTGGGAATTTACGCTTTCTATCAAATGTTTGTGAGATGGAGAGCTGAACGCTGGCGTGTGACATGGTTGAGACGCTTGGTGACGGAGGTGGTGGTGGTGGTGTTGGTGGTACATCCCCTGTTTGCTGGGCGGCAGGTGCCAACGTTCCTCCAGAGGCGGAGGAAGAGGCCGAGGCGGCAGCAGCAGAATAGGCCGAGGCGGCAGCAGCAGAAGAGGTAGCAGGGGGAGCCTGAGTGACTTCCTTGGTTTTAAGGTGTTTACTCCACTGCAGTTCATGCTTTGCATGCAGGTGCCTGGTCATGCAGGTTGTGCTCAGGTTCAGAACGTTAATGCCTCGCTTCAGGCTCTGATGGCACAGCGTGCAAACCACTCGGGTCTTGTCGTCAGCACATTGTTTGAAGAAGTGCCATGCCAGGGAACTCCTTGAAGCTGCCTTTGGGGTGCTCGGTCCCAGATGGCGGCGGTCAGTAGCAGGCGGAGTCTCTTGGCGGCGGGTGTTCTGCTTTTGCCCACTGCTCCCTCTTTTGCTACGCTGTTGGCTCGGTCTCACCACTGCCTCTTCCTCCGAACTGTGAAAGTCAGTGGCACGACCTTCATTCCATGTGGGGTCTAGGACCTCATCGTCCCCTGCATCGTCTTCCACCCAGTCTTGATCCCTGACCTCCTGTTCAGTCTGCACACTGCAGAAAGACGCAGCAGTTGGCACCTGTGTTTCGTCATCATCAGAGACATGCTGAGGTGGTATTCCCATGTCCTCATCATCAGGAAACATAAGTGGTTGTGCGTCAGTGCATTCTATGTCTTTCACCGCTGGGGAAGGGCTAGGTGGATGCCCTTGGGAAACCCTGCCAGCGGAGTCTTCAAACAGCATAAGAGACTGCTGCATAACTTGAGGCTGAGACAGTTTCCCTGGTATGCATGGGGGTGATGTGACAGACTGATGGGGTTGGTTTTCAGGCGCCATCTGTGCGCTTTCTGCAGAAGACTGGGTGGGAGATAATGTGAACGTGCTGGATCCACTGTCGGCCACCCAATTGACTAATGCCTGTACCTGCTCAGGCCTTACCATCCTTAGAACGGCATTGGGCCCCACCATATATCGCTGTAAATTCTGGCGGCTACTGGGACCTGAGGTAGTTGGTACACTAGGACGTGTGGATGTGGCAGAACGGCCACGTCCTCTCCCAGCACCAGAGGGTCCACTAACACCACCACGACCATGTCCACGTCCGCGTCCCTTACTAGATGTTTTTCTCATTGTTATGGTTCACCACAACAACAAATATATTATTTGGCCCAATGTATTGTATTCAAATTCAGCGGGATATAAATTTGAGGCCTAGTATTTAGGCGCTGGGTGACCGGTATGGATTTAGTGACAGAATTAGACTTGGAAATGCACAGAAGCGTGTGTGTGAAGTTATTCTGAATGACCCTATGTGCACCTTCAATATGATCTACCCTTTTAGGGATAGATTTCAAATAGCTCTGATATAGCAGAAACCACTAAATTATGAAATTGCTAAATTGGGAATTGTATTTCAACCCAGAACAAAAAATGTGCTTTGACGGACACTAAATAACTTTCCCAGCCACAACAGGACAGCGGTAACGAGAGATTTAGCGGGATATAAATTTGAGGCCTAGTATTTAGGCGCTGGGTGACAGGTATGGGTTTAGTGACAGAATTAGATTTGGAAATGCACAGTAGCGGGTGTGTGAAGTTATTCTGAATGACCCTATGTGCACCTTGAATATTATATACCCTTTTAGGGATAGATTTCAAATAGCTCTGATATAGCAGAAACCACTAAATTATGAAATTGCTAAATTGGGAATTGTATTTCAACCCAGAACAAGAAATGTGCTTGAACGGACACTAAATAACTCGCCCAGCTACAGCACTAAGGACAGATTTAGCGGGATATAAATTTGAGGCCTAGTATTTAGGCGCTGGGTGACAGGTATGGGTTTAGTGCCAGAATTAGACTTGGAAATACACAGTAGCGGGTGTGTGTGAAGTTATTCTGAATGACCCAATGTGCACCTTGAATATTATATACCCTTTTAGGGATAGATTTCAAATAGCTCTGATATAGCAGAAACCACTAAATTATGAAATTGCTAAATTGGGAATTGTATTTCAACCCAGAACAAGAAATGTGCTTGAACGGACACTAAATAACTCGCCCAGCTACAGCACTAAGGACAGATTTAGCGGGATATAAATTTGAGGCCTAGTATTTAGGCGCTGGGTGACAGGTATGGGTTTAGTGCCAGAATTAGACTTGGAAATACACAGTAGCGGGTGTGTGTGAAGTTCTTCTGAATGACCCAATGTGCACCTTGAATATTATATACCCTTTTAGGGATAGATTTCAAATAGCTCTGATATAGCAGAAACCACTAAATTATGAAATTGCTAAATTGGGAATTGTATTTCAACCCAGAACAAGAAATGTGCTTGAACGGACACTAAATAACTCGCCCAGCTACAGCACTAAGGACAGATTTAGCGGGATATAAATTTGAGGCCTAGTATTTAGGCGCTGGGTGACAGGTATGGGTTTAGTGCCAGAATTAGACTTGGAAATACACAGTAGCGGGTGTGTGTGAAGTTATTCTGAATGACCCAATGTGCACCTTGAATATTATATACCCTTTTAGGGATAGATTTCAAATAGCTCTGATATAGCAGAAACCACTAAATTATGAAATTGCTAAATTGGGAATTGTATTTCAACCCAGAACAAGAAATGTGCTTGAACGGACACTAAATAACTCGCCCAGCTACAGCACTAAGGACAGATTTAGCGGGATATAAATTTGAGGCCTAGTATTTAGGCGCTGGGTGACAGGTATGGGTTTAGTGCCAGAATTAGACTTGGAAATACACAGTAGCGGGTGTGTGTGAAGTTATTCTGAATGACCCAATGTGAACCTTGAATATTATATACCCTTTTAGGGATAGATTTCAAATAGCTCTGATATAGCAGAAACCACTAAATTATGAAATTGCTAAATTGGGAATTGTATTTCAACCCAGAACAAGAAATGTGCTTGAACGGACACTAAATAACTCGCCCAGCTACAGCACTAGGGACAGATTTAGCTGGATATAAATTTGAGGCCTAGTATTTAGGCGCTGCGTGACAGGTATGGGTTTAGTGACAGAATTAGACTTGGAAATACACAGTAGCGGGTGTGTGTGAAGTTATTCTGAATGACCCAATGTGCACCTTGAATATTATATACCCTTTTAGGGATAGATTTCAAATAGCTCTGATATAGCAGAAACCACTAAATTATGAAATTGCTAAATTGGGAATTGTATTTCAACCCAGAACAAGAAATGTGCTTGAACGGACACTAAATAACTCGCCCAGCTACAGCACTAGGGACAGATTTAGCTGGATATAAATTTGAGGCCTAGTATTTAGGCGCTGGGTGACCGGTATGGATTTAGTGACAGAATTAGACTGGGATATGGCCAAAAAATAAACAGACTATTGCTGGTTAAATGCACTTGGTGTGACAGCTTCACCCTGATGTAGGCTTTAGCCAAAAAACAACCACACCATTGAGGGTTAAATGCACTTGGTGACAGGCGCAGCTTGCCCCTGATTTAGTATATGGCCAAAAAATGAACAGACTATTGCTGGTTAAATGCACTTGGTGTGACAGCTTCACCCTGATGTAGGCTTTAGCCAAAAAACAACCACACCATTGAGGGTTAAATGCACTTGGTGACAGGCGCAGCTTGCCCCTGATTTTGTATATGGCCAAAAAATGAACAGACTATTGCTGGTTAAATGCACTTGGTGTGACAGCTTCACCCTGATGTAGGCTTTAGCCAAAAAACAACCACACCATTGAGGGTTAAATGCACTTGGTCGCAGCTTGTGCTGGCGCACCACAAGACACAAAATGGCCGCCGATCACCCCAGAAAAATGTGACTGACAAACGGTCTGTGCAGCCTAAAAACAGTGAGCAATTGAGGATCAGCAGCTCAATGATCCACAGCTGCAGATCGATCAGTTAATCAAGTCCTTTGGAGGAGTTAATCTGCCTAATCTCGCCCTACTGTCGCAGCCGCAACCTCTCCCTACGCTAATCAGAGCAGAGTGACGGGCGGCGCTATGTGACTCCAGCTTAAATAGAGGCTGGGTCACATGGTGCTCTGGCCAATCACAGCCATGCCAATAGTAGGCATGGCTGTGATGGCCTCTTGGGGCAAGTAGTATGACGCTTGTTGATTGGCTGCTTTGCAGCCTTTCAAAAAGCGCCAAGAAAGCGTCACAAAAGCGCGAAGAAAGCGACGAACACCGAACCCGAACCCGGACTTTTACGAAAATGTCCGGGTTCGGGTCCGTGTCACGGACACCCCAAAATTCGGTACGAACCCGAACTATACAGTTCGAGTTCGCTCATCCCTACATATGAGCATATACCGTCATGTGGTTGTTTATTTGTTTACACTATCAAATGCTCAGGAAAGTCATGTAACTTTTTAGCATATGTACCTTGATGCATAAATCATTTTTTTTATTATTCTTGTCTCATTTCTGATGATTAAACAGAAGGAAAGGTTTACTCACAATATGCCTGCCAAGTGCTTTAAATTCACTGGATCAGCTATTTTGAAGCAACAAAGATAAAGTAGCCGCATTTGAAAGAACAACTAAAGTGTCAATTCTGACTCTTAATAACGAAATAATTACTTTTGAAAGGAATATTTCAGGAGCAGGAACAGAAAGTATCCATGAATACAATATGGCTAACAATTGCATTTATAATCTATTCTTGCCCTTCTTACTGGGTTACAAACGCTTCTACACAGGGTTCTCTGCAAGTCGAAAAGACAGAGGGCTTTTACATTAAAATTCAATAATTTAAACATACCTCCGGGGTACACTCAGTAAGCAGTTTATTACATTGTGGTACTCTAGAACAGAAGACATATATCATCTTCCAACAAATTCATAGAAATGTCATTTTAAATATGAAACACATTATTCATGTTTAATAAAATGTGCATGTGGACATACATCTTGATGTTGACTGAGTCACTTAATGAATACCTCAAAAAAGAAATTGAAGAACAGCATGGTAGGCATTTGATATTTACTTAAATAACACTGAACACTACTATAACTTGTAAAAACACTTCACCAGATGAGAAGAATATTTGCTTATTTAAAAAAGCATAGATCGATAGATAGCATTGATGAGTAAATCGATTCTAAACTAACCAAATTCTTTATAAATTTCCAAAACAATCTAAAATCTTAGTAACTCATTTCAGACAAGTCACTCAAAATGGCAGGCAATATTTTATAAGTCAGAAGAAAGGGGGGAAGTCATAACATCTACAAAAGGAATATTTTTTGGACCATATTTTAATAAAAATAAAAATAAAACAATGCAGTATATCATTAAATGCGGTATTGTTACCACCGACTACCATGCTGAGCCTCACAATACAATCATTGTGAAAATTTTAAGATTTAAAGATTCTTTTCATATAATGGAGCAGCCTCTTTAACTTTTTTCATACATGCTTTTAATTTAAGGGAAGTATCCTTGATGTGGTGCAGAAAGACCCCTTGTAACTGTAGTGTATTATGTCTTTCCTCCATATTGTCTGCCTTCTGGTATTTGAGGTATAAAAGGGTTTGAATGGAGCCAAGCACCAATTAGAAGTATGTTTGCAGGTGGGGCTGATAACCAATCAACTATCTAGACTTTGTCAAGGGAAGGAGATAGGAAGAGACCATTAAGTGTGAGGATGCCAGTTGGGAACAGGGAAGATAGATTTTAACCACTTCAGCCCCCCTAGCTTAAATCCCTTTAATGACCAGACCACTTTTTACAATTCTGCACTACACTACTTTCACGGTTTATTGCTCGGTCATACAACTTACCACCCAAATGAATTTTACCTCCTTTTCTTCTCACTAATAGAGCTTTCATTTGGTGGTATTTTATTGCTGGTATTTTTACTTTTTTTGATATTAAACAAAATTTACCAAAATTTTGCCAAAAAATGACATATTTTACTTTCGGTTGTAACATTTTTCAAATAAAACTACATGTCTATATACATTTTTCTCAAAATGTATTGTTCTACATGTCTTTGATAAAAAAAATGCAATAAGTGTATATTTATTGGTTTGGGTAAAAGTTATAGCGTTTACAAACTATGGTACAAAAATTTGAATTTCCGCAATTTGAAGCAGCTCTGACTTTCTGAGCACCTGTCATGTTTCCTGAGGTTCTACAATGCCCAGACAGTAGAAACACACCACAAATGACCCCATTTCGGAAAGTAGACACCCTAAGGTATTCGCTGATGGGCATAGTGAGTTCATGGAAGTTTTTATTTTTTGTCACAAGTTAACTGAAAATGATTTATTATTATTTTTCTTTTTCTTATAAAGTCTCAAATTCCACTAACTTGTGACAAAAATTTTTATTTTACATGAACTCACCATACCCCTCACGGAATATTTTGGGGTGTCTTCTTTCCAAAATGGGGTCACTTTTGGGGTAGTTATACTGCCCTGGCATTTTAGGGGACCTAAAGCGTGAGAAGTAGTTTGGAATCCAAATGCGTAAAAAATGCCCTGTGAAATCGTAAAGATACTATTTAGAATTTGGGCCCCTTTGTGCATATAGGCTGCAAAAAAGTGTCACACATGTGGTATCGCCGTACTCAGAAGAAGTAGGGCAATGTGTTTTGGGGTGTATTTTTACATATACCCATGCTGGGTGAGAGAAATATCTCTCTAAAAGACAACTTTTCCCATTTTTCTATACAAAGTTGTCATTTGACAGAGATATTTCTCTCACCCAGCATGGGTATATGTAAAAATACACCCCAAAGCACATTCCCCCCCTTCTCCCGAGTACGGCGATACCACATGTGTGACACTTTTCTGCAGCCTAGGTGGGCGAAGGGGCCCAAATTCCAATGAGTACCTTTTAGGAGGGCATTTTTAAGCATTTGGATTCCAGACTTCTTCTCACGCTTTAGGGCCCCTAAAATGCCAGGGCAGTATAAATACCCCACACGTGACACCATTTTGGAAAGAAGACACCTCAAGGTATTCCGTGGGGGGCATGGCGAGTTCCTAGAATATATTTTTTTTTTGGCACAAGTTAGCGGAAAATGATTTTGTAAGAGAAAAAAAAAATAATAATAATTTTCCGCTAACTTGCATTGGGGTGGACTGAACGCAAGTGTGCGCACAAGATCAGGCCTGATCGGGTGAACACTGCATTTTTTGTAGAGCCTATAGAACATGTCCTATTCTTGTCCGCAATTGCGGACAAGAAAAGGCATTTTTTATATAGTTCTGGCAATGTGCGGACCCGCAAAATACGAAAAGCACATTGCCGGTGTCCGCGTTTTGCAGATATGCGGTGTCCGTGTTTTGCAGACTGTGAATCCGCAAAACACATACGGACGCCTGAATGGAGCCTTACAGGGGGGTGATCAATGACAGGGGGGTGATCACGGAGTCTATATGGGGTGATCACCCTCCTGTAAGGCTCCATTCAGACGTCCGTATGTGTTTTGCTGATCCGTGGATAGGCAGATCCGCAAAACACATACGGACGTCTGAATGGAGCCTTACAGGGGGGTGATCAATGACAGAGGGTGATCAGGGAGTCTATATGGGGTGATCAGGGGTTAATAAGAGGCTAATAAGTGACAGGGGCTGGGGGGTGTAGTGTACTGGTGTTTGGTGCTACTTACAGAGCTACCTGTGTCCTCTGGTGGTCGATCCAAGCAAAAGGGACCACCAGAGGACCAGGTAGCAGGTATATCAGACGCTGTTAACAAAACAGCATCTGATATACCATTCAAGGGTTAAAAAAATTGCATCTACAGCCTGCCAGCGAATGATCGCCGCTGGCAGGCTGTTGATGAAGTAGTTTACCTCCTGTACCTGTGAACGTGCGCTCCTGTGTGCGCGCGTTCACAGGAAATCTCGCGTCTCGCGAGATGACGCGCCGGCGTGTCAAAGAGGAATGAATCAACCGCCTCCGGACCGCAATGCTGCGTTAGGCGGTCCGGAGGCGGTTAAGGTCCTACAACATTGTGAGCACAATAGGTGACTTATGGAAGCATAGTTCTAGTTATCTGTGTGTAATATGGGTAATGAATCTCTTGCTGGAGAAAAAATAAAGTGCAATTTCAGCTCAAGGGTCTATCCTATTGCTGTGATGTCCTCAAGTGGACCCTAGAAAAAGGTCAAGACTCAAGAGACACACATACAACTGACCACTAGAGATGGCCTCACGGTTCGCCCGGCGGTCGTTCCGCAGGCGAACTTTGCTCGTCCGCTGTTCGCCGAACGGGCGAACATATGACGATATTCGCGCCTGCCATATTCTTTTACATTGTGAAGAACTTTGACCCATGACACATCCATATTGAGATGTTTCAGCACATGGACACACCCCCTACCTTATAAATAAACCTGGTCTGGGCGCCATTTTACATTCAGTCTTTTGCCAGTGTAGGGAGAGGTTGCTGTGTGGAGAAGGGACAGACTGCTAGGGACACAAAACTCTAGCTAATAGGGCCACAAAAGTCCTTTTAAGTACTGGTATAGGTGTGCTATCGATAGGTGTGACATAATGAGGGGTGTACTATACTTATAATATACTTTATAGCATAGAAAGTATATTATAGTGCAATTGTATTGTGCAGCAGTTGTGTGTGGTTCTGCTGCGATACCGCAGCCACACAGAGTGCCAAAAGCTATTGGAACTAATAATTTCCACTGTTGTGATTAACCAGTTGCCCCCCCAAAAAAACTGATTGAGGCAGGGGTGTGATATACCAATTATATACTTTCTATATAGTGCATTTAGGTAGTGCAGCATTTGTTTGCGGTTTTGCTGTGTTACCGCATCTACACAGAATGACAAATGCTATTGGAACCAATAATTTCTACGGGTGTGATTTACCAGTTGCCCCCCAAAAAAACTGATTGAAGCAGGGGTGTTATATACTAATAATTTACTTTCTATATAGTGCATTTAGGTAGTGCAGCATTTGTCTGCGGTTTTGCTGCGTTAACGTATCTACACAGAGTGACAAAAGCTATTTGAATAAATAATTTCTACTGGTGTGATTAACCAGTTGCCTCACAAAAAAACTGATTGAAGCAGGGGTGTTATATACCTTCTTCCACAAATACTGCTCTTCTATAGGCACTTTTGTTCCAGGTAATTTTTAAAATGACATATAATATACTTTCTATATAGTGCATTTAGGTAGTGCAGCATTTGTCTGTGGTTTTTTCTGCGTTACCGCATCTACACAGAGTGAAAAACACTATTTGAAGAAATAATTTCTACTGGTGTGATATACCAGTTGCCCCCCCAAAAAACTGATTGACGCAGGGGTGTGATATACCTTCTTCCACAAATACTGCTCTTCTATAGGCACTTTTGTTCCAGGTAATTTTGAAAATGACAGGCAGAGGAAGAGGCAGGCCATTCCGCAGGGGTGGTAGGGGTCGGGCAGGTGCACCAGGTCGGAGCCTAAGTGGGAAGTTGCAGAAGGTGCGTGCGATTACGTCAAAGGGCGCACCAGAGTTGGTTGAGTGGCTCACTCAGCCTTCCACTTCTGCACCATCCTCATCCTCTGTATCTGCACCCTCCTCACTCTGCTATGTGCACCCCCAAGGACACCACCATCACCACCAACCACCACCATAGCCCCTCCACTCAAGTCAGAGGAATTATTTTCCCATCCATTCCCAGACCTTACCGATGCACAGCCATTCTTTGCAATGGATCAGGAAGAGGAGGTAGAAACGGCCGGCACCCAGAAGTCACCGCATCTACACAGAGTGAAAAACACTATTTGAAGAAATCATTTCTACTGGTGTGATTTACCAGTTGCCCTCCAAAAAATCTGATTGACGCAGGGGTGTGATATACCTTCTTCCACAAATACTGCTCTTCTATAGGGACTTTTGTCCCAGGTAATTTTGAAAATGACAGGCAGAGGAAGAGGCAGGCCATTCCGCAGGGGTGGTAGGGGTCGGGCAGGTGCACCAGGTCGGAGCCTAAGTGGGAAGTTGCAGAAGGTGCGTGCGATTACGTCAAAGGGCGCACCAGAGTTGGTTGAGTGGCTCACTCAGCCTTCCACTTCTGCACCATCCTCATCCTCTGTATCTGCACCCTCCTCACTCTCTGTTATGTGCACCCCCAAGGACACCACCATCACCACCAACCACCACCATAGCCCCTCCACTCAAGTCAGAGGAATTATTTTCCCATCCATTCCCAGACCTTCCCGATGCGCAGCCATTCTTTGTAATGGATCAGGAAGAGGAGATAGCAACGGCCGTCACCCAGAAGTCACCGCATCTACACAGAGTGAAAAACACTATTTGAGGAAATAATTTCTACTGGTGTGATTTACCAGTTGCCCCCCCAAAAAACTGATTGACGCAGGGGTGTGATATACCTTCTTCCACAAATACTGCTCTTCTATAGGCACTTTTGTTCCAGGTAATTTTGAAAATGACAGGCAGAGGAAGAGGCAGGCCATTCCGCAGGGGTGGTAGGGGTCGGGCAGGTGCACCAGGTCGGAGCCTAAGTGGGAAGTTGCAGAAGGTGCGTGCGATTACGTCAAAGGGCGCACCAGAGTTGGTTGAGTGGCTCACTCAGCCTTCCACTTCTGCACCATCCTCATCCTCTGTATCTGCACCCTCCTCACTCTGCTATGTGCACCCCCAAGGACACCACCATCACCACCAACCACCACCATAGCCCCTCCACTCAAGTCAGAGGAATTATTTTCCCATCCATTCCCAGACCTTACCGATGCACAGCCATTCTTTGCAATGGATCAGGAAGAGGAGGTAGAAACGGCCGGCACCCAGAAGTCACCGCATCTACACAGAGTGAAAAACACTATTTGAAGAAATCATTTCTACTGGTGTGATTTACCAGTTGCCCTCCAAAAAATCTGATTGACGCAGGGGTGTGATATACCTTCTTCCACAAATACTGCTCTTCTATAGGGACTTTTGTCCCAGGTAATTTTGAAAATGACAGGCAGAGGAAGAGGCAGGCCATTCCGCAGGGGTGGTAGGGGTCGGGCAGGTGCACCAGGTCGGAGCCTAAGTGGGAAGTTGCAGAAGGTGCGTGCGATTACGTCAAAGGGCGCACCAGAGTTGGTTGAGTGGCTCACTCAGCCTTCCACTTCTGCACCATCCTCATCCTCTGTATCTGCACCCTCCTCACTCTCTGTTATGTGCACCCCCAAGGACACCACCATCACCACCAACCACCACCATAGCCCCTCCACTCAAGTCAGAGGAATTATTTTCCCATCCATTCCCAGACCTTCCCGATGCGCAGCCATTCTTTGTAATGGATCAGGAAGAGGAGATAGCAACGGCCGTCACCCAGAAGTCACCGCATCTACACAGAGTGAAAAACACTATTTGAGGAAATAATTTCTACTGGTGTGATTTACCAGTTGCCCCCCAAAAAAACGGATTGACGCAGGGGTGTGATATACCTTCTTCCACAAATACTGCTCTTCTATAGGGACTTTTGTCACAGGGTCATTTTAAAAATGACAGGCAGAGGAAGAGGCAGGCCACATTCTGCAGGGTGGTAGGGGTCGGGCAGGTGCACCAGGCCGTAGCCTAAGTGGGAAGTTGGAGAAGGTGCGTGCGATTACGTCAAAGGATGCACCAGACTTGGTTGAGTGGCTCACTCAGCCTTCTGCTTCTGCACTCTCCTCATCCTCTCTATCTGCACCCTCTTCACTCTCTGCTGTGTGCACCCCCAAAGACACCACCACCTGCCTACTCCAAGATCTCTAATGACAGTGGTGGCGAAGGTGACGATTCCGATGATGACATGTCGATGGACGTCACGTGGGTGCCCACAGGAGAGGAAGAGGAGGGGAGGTGAGAGGGAGAGACAGATAGGGGGGAGAAGGAGGAGAAGCAGGCAGAACTTACAGTGCACAGGAGGCAAAAAGCAGACTGTTAATGTATCTGGAACTAGCCATCCACCATGCACAGTCACATCTGACGCTCCCAGGACGCCGGCACATGGCTCCGCAGTGTGGGCTTTTTTTAAAAAGTCCGCTGCTGACAATAATTAACGCATAAGTCGCCAGAAGCCCAACACTCACCTAGGGACGACCGCCTTAAGAAGGCACCTGGCCTCCCATCACCAAGTCCAGTGGGAGCAACACTGTCAGAACCCACAAAGCCCAACTCCCGGCGCTCCCTGTCCTGCCTCTTCTCCTTTTCCTTCTCCTCTCTCCTCCCAGTTGTCCTCCACTCCACCTTCCACCTTGCTGTCGTCGCCTTCATCTGGCTAAAGGCTTCCGTGTCCCAAATGTTTGAGCAAAAAAAGATGATGATGCCGGATTACCCTCTTGCCTAACGGCAGACTGCTGGCTTGTCAGAACTGCTAGCCCGCCAACTAATGCCATATAAACTGGTGGACTTGGAGGCCTTTAGAAAACTTTGGGCCATTGGAACACTGCAATGGAAGGTCCCCCGAAGGAAATATTTCTCACAGAAGGGCATCCCAGAACTATATGGCCATGTTCAGCGGCAAGTGTATATATCTCTGGCACGCAGTGTCGGTGCCAAGATACATCTGACCACAGACACGTGGTCCAGCAAACACAGGCAGGGAAGGTAAAACATTTTTGCTGCCCACTGGGTGAACCTTCTGATGGCTGTTGAGCATGTAACCCGTGGCACCCGTGTAGATTTGGTGTTACCGTCACGGACTGCATGCAGGCCTGCCTCTTCTTCTCCTCCTCCTACTCAATCCTCCCTAATCTCATCAGCTGACTACTCCTTTTCTGCTGCTATCGTCTCTTCTGCTGCAACCCCCAAGCTCCCCAGAACTTATTCGACGTGCCAGGTGAGAAGTTGCCATGCTGTGCTGCATCTGTTGTGCCTGGAAGCCAAGAGCCACACCGGTCCTGCACTGCTTTCAGCTTTGCGGTCACAGGCCAATCAGTGGCTAACCCCGCTCAATTTGACAGTTGGTAAAGTGGTGTGCGACAATGGATGCCAATCTGCTGAGAGTGCTAAAACTGGGGAAAATGACAAACGGCATGGCATGCATGGCACATGTCCTGAACTTAGTCATGCAGCGATTCATTGCCAAATACCCCGGGGTCCAGGACATCTTGCGGCAGGCGAGGGAAATCTCTGGTCATTTTAGAAGATCTTACACGGCCATGGCTCGCCTTGCTGACATTCAGCGGCGACACCACCTTCCCGTCTGACATCTGATTTGTGACTGTCCGACGCGATGGAACTCCACATTGTATATGCTTGATAAGCTGCTCCAGCAGAAACATGCAGTTAACGACTACCTGTACGAACTCTACGGCAGGGCAGGTTCTGGGGAGCTTGTTTATTTTTTTCACTGTGCCAGTGGCTGCTCATGCGCAACACATGCAGACTTCTGCGGCCATTTGATGAGATCACCAAACTGGTCAGTCACAGCCAGGGTGCCATCAGTGACATCGGACCTTACCCCTTCTTTCTGAAGCCTGCATTGCGTCCTGTAATTGATCAAGCCGTCGAGCAGCAGGAGCAGGAAGATGAGGAAGTCGCAATGCTGGATGAATTCCCAGGGGGGCTACTCCATCTGAGACAAGTCAACAACAGGAGTCTGAAGAGGAATCAGAGGAGGATGGTGCCAGGGCAGAGGAGGAGCAAGAAGAGCCAGGCCACTCCACCATGCTCCAGTGTTTGAAGAGGGACCCCCGTATAAAAAGCACAAAGGGCAAGGACCAGTACTGGGTGGCAACATATTTAGACCCCTGGTACAAACACAAAATGGCGGAAATGTAACCACCATCACAGAGGGCTGTCAGAATGCAGCACTTCCAGGCCTTGCTTCGAGAAATGCTGCATTCTGCTTTTGCGGGCGCTGGCAGAGGAATTTCCATTTACAGAGAAACTGTTTTGGGTACCAATCCAACAGCGCATGCAAGAAGAGGGCAGTTTGAAGATGTGTTGGTGACTTTGGATATGAGATCATTCTTGCTGCCAACCCATCAACACGTCCTCCGGATCCAGCCTCAGGGAACACCTAGACCGACAGGTGGTGACTACATCGGGTTAACGGCCAATGTGGACGCTCTGGAGGAGGGATGAACCCCTGGACTATTGGGTGTGCAGTCTTGTCCTGTGGCCAGAGCTGGCACAATTTGCCACGGAACTGTTGGCTTGCCCCTCGTCCAGTGTCCTGTCCGAAAGGACCTTCAGCGCAGCAGGGGGGATTGTGACCGATAAACGCACTCACCTAGCTCATGACAGTGTGGACTACCTCACATTTTTTTTAAATGAATGAAGCATGGATCTCGGAGGAATTCAACACATGTGACCCCGTTCGATTGAATTTCCTCATGACAGCCCACAAATATCTGCCACCACCCAGAACAAAGCATGGTCCCTGTCTTAGGTAAATACAGCAGCATAAAAGGACTTTTACAGATGTAGTAGAGTTAACACTCATGATTTATGAAATGTTCTATCTAAACTAAATGCGTTAAAACCTTCAATTGCTTTTCAATGGCTTTTGTCTCAAGATAACACAATGAGATAAGAAATTTGAGTTAATAGCTTGAGTGCTAACCCTGCTACATCTGTATGTCCGTTGAATGCCTAATTTTTGGGGCCTGTACTGGCCGACAGTTACATATTTATCCTGTGACCGCCTAATGTACCTCCAGCCACAGAATCCAAAGTTCTGTGCTGTCAGGTGAATGCCTATTGCCAAATTTTTGGGGCCTGTACTGGCCGACAGTTACCTTTTTTTTTATCTCTAGCCACATAATTACACCCTTGTCTCTCATTATGGTGGCGTATGAACCGCATTCACCATAAGGACCTTCTAATGTCACAGGGTCATGTGACTGTGCCCCCCAGCCTCTATTGTGCCCCTCACCCCGTACTGTGCCCCCTTATACCCTGCATTGTGCCCTCTTACCACACCCTGTGCAGTGCCCCTAGTTATTCCCTGTACTGTGCCCTCTTATACCCTTTTATCCGGTCACGGTACGGCAGTGTTATCCGGTCACTGTGCAGAGGTGTTATCCGATCAATGTATGGCGGTGGTATCCAATATCTGGATGACCATAACTGCATCCCTTTTCCTGCCCACGCCATCTTTTTTTAAACCTGGCATGAGCAAGAAAAATATGCAGATTGCAGTGCTAAGGACCTTTGCGCCACAATCTGTGTCAGAAATAAGCCTAACATAGGAGTATTTATATATAATAAATAATCACCTAATTGTATTATAATTCGGGGGTAGGGATAATATGTTTATATTATTTAGATTCTAGTGTACTATTCTAGTGTATTATTTAGATACTGTGCCCTTTATTTCCCAGTAGAAAATGATCCTTGGGAAACACAGTCCTCATCCCTGACCACCAGAACCAGGTAGCGCTCTGTCAGTACATGGGAGACTCCCCTATCCACCACGCTGATCCGATGTGTACTGGTGCTTATTCTGACACTAGGGCTGGGTTCACATCCTATTTTTGCCATCCATTTAATGCATACCAAAAATGTATTCATTAACAGATGCCTCAGATTGATGCCGTACAATGGTGTCCGTTCACCAAACAGTTCCATGGTAGAAAAGTAAATTACGTTAACGTATGCATTTTTTTTAATAGACACTGCAGGATACAAAAACGTGATGTACTGCACATCTGTATACATCAAACCAATAGAAAATAAAAAATTTCTAAGCAGGACACATTTTTGAGAGGTTCCCTTTAAGATGCATAAAAATGGCCCCTGATTAAAATACATATTTTTTGTGGGAATTTTTGACAATGATCCCCCTCTGGCATATCACTGTCCATGTTGTGGGACTATTTGTGTACTTCTAGTAAGTGTTTGCTGGCTGCAAATATGAGCTGAAGGTTTTTTAGGTTCACCTGCCATTAAAGTGAATAGGGCCCACCGTGAACTTGCGGTTTGAGAACATTTGGTAGCATTCGTGAACTGTCCCTGCCGAAGTTCGTCCATCACTACTGACCACCATTTACACATCCTGTTCTGTACAGACCTCCTCAATTGTCACAATATCATTACAGGTAGGATTACAATAAATTGTAATTGTGAGGTTGGAGGTGGATAACACAGGATTCACCATTTGCAATAGTGATGATTATAACATAGTACACAGAACATGCCTAGGACATTCTTCCATAGAAGTCAAAAAGTCATTTCCAGACTACATTTTCCATTTCCATAATGTGCTTTAAAATCTCTAAACAGCTACCAGATCAGTAGATTAGATAAGATGGCTGCCCCATAATGTAAATGTACGGAAAATGTAAAAAGAATAAAAATAAATTTAAAATCTACATTCAGAAAATAAACACAGGAAGAGGAATGTATGTTTATAGTGATTTTATTTAGTGAAAGAAATACTGTAAATAAGTGATAGATTCCCTTTAATTTTTATACATGACTTTCTCCTCCATCTAAAAGCCCTCTTGGACCTGAGAATGGAAACTCATAGGTAAAAAAAAGGCATAAGGCAAATAAATAGGCACTCATAGGCAAATAAAGGGATACAAGCAGTGCAGAGGTCGCAGTCATTAGTACTTGATTGAAATTTGTTTCTGAGGATGCACATACAATTTGGCTATTGTTGGCCCAGAGCACTAGGAAATAGACCCATGACACGTGCTCTGGTGCATTGGCCTAATATGGTTTAAGGTCCTACAAAATGGCCATTGTATAGCTCTGTGGGACCAGCCTCAGAGTAAAAAACATTAGAAATGGCAAAAATAATACTGAACAAGGTTTCTACAGATGCTGAAGAACCTATTCCCAAAACTAATATATTGTTACTTGTAGACTGAAAGTTCCTCTTTAATCCAGTGAAGTTTGTGTTTGTGTTGGGGGTGGGGGTGGGGGTTGAGGTAATCCAGTGGGATGGAATCCATATTTTAAATTTTTTTCCATATACAGTATATAAAATATTGATATTGAGATACTGATTTTTTTCACTAGATACAGAGTCATAGAATATAGATCTTATTCTTCCTCTGAGGCACCCAAATAGAAAGTAATTTATATTAACCAGAGGCTTTAGCCAAGAGAGAATACATTACAAGCCATACAAAGAAAGGGTTTATTGTGACAACATTATGCATTTTAAATGCTTTACATGAAATTTATTTGAAGACACGGCATAATACTCCTGTGCACCCCATTGCTCCGTATAGTATAAATGTACGGCAATATGCCACTAATGGCTGTAGACCTGTTGCTTCATTTCCTGTTTCTTCACTGTTCAGTTCAGTGGTGCAAACATTTTCATTATATGTAATCCTATGGGTCACCCAATCTAACTATTTTCCATTCAGAACAAACTAATTAATGACAACATTGGTATGCAAAGTAATCCTCTTCTGCACAGACATCAGCCATAAATAATGTCAATATATTAGTGTTATCTGCGCTACTTGTGCTATGATGAATCTTAATTCAAGACAAGTCAAGAATCATATATTCCATTTTATACTTGTTAACTTGCTAATACGATTAATATCATGTAGATAACATCCCACTGTGATAATTAATATTTCAGTCAGCATGGTAAATGTAACAAACAATAGCTGCTAAAATGGTTTATCGCAATTAACCTAAAACTTTAACTTTACACTTGCAGATGATCCTTCCGCTAAGTGACAAATAAAGTAGACAGTTTTCAGCAATGTAGAAAAATAAATATTTGTCGGTATTTATCACACTGCTAAATGATGTGGAAATAAATATAAGTTAAATTCTACATCTTAAAAGGGAACTCCACTTAAAAGTAAAATGTAATTAGTTTTTTAAACAAATAGTAAATAAAGTAATACAGACGCTCTACTGTCAGCAATTCACGGATAAGTGCTCTCTCCAAATGGCAGCACCTACTGCCAAAATAATGGTCCTGATATATTCTATGTGGTACTCAGATAGCAATTTCCACAAATGAATGTGGTGTTAAGATAAAGATACGTACTCGGATAAGATAAAATATGTACTCGAGTAAAATATACAAGTGATCAGTCTGTATAGTAAGTCTTCTAATGTTACGTCAATGTGCACAGTATACAGTTAATAATGACGTCTCAGATATCCAGTTTAAAAAGGAGATAAAAGCGTTGGTGCGCACGTGTCCCGATGTTTCCTCAGCGTCTTTCTCTGATGCGGGAGATAAAAGCTGTGGGTAAGATATATCAGATGGCTGTTCCTATTATGGATATTGGTATCCCTCTTTTGTGTCCTGGATACAGTTATGATGGCTGAATAGATTCTGGAACGGTCTTACCCCATTAGTAGTAGGTCCCAAGTAGCGGCTGTCAGTGTTCTGTGCTGGCGGTCCCTTGGTGAGTAGGGGCGATGGTCCGATCCTGAGGAGCGTTGGTGCGCACGTGTCCCGATGTTTCTGCAGCGTCTTTCTCCACTGTGGCGTCTCTGGGCTCCGGCGTCTCTGGTTAAGTCCCACGTGGTATGGAGAATAGCGTCCAACGTGACCAGAGAGATGTCTGCGTCACTGCGGTCAGCTGAGCAGTTAGGTCAGCTGTTCCGGCCGGCTCAGTTGGATAGATATATATAATGTATATAATGTAACCAAACACGCTTCGGTGCACTCTTGCACCTTCATCAGTGGTAGACAGTATTACTAATCACCTTCCTATTTATAGGGGAGGGATCATTAAGGTGTCCTGGAAATTGGTAAAGTGCGGGATGGATCCAGTTGATGTGTTTCCATGTGTACAACATGAGGACTGTGTGTACATGTGACTTTGCCATAAGCGTGATCGTAGTAGAGTCCATGTAGCATCATTAGGAGTATTTTGAAACAGCAATAAGATTGCAATAAGCAATAAGATTAAAATAAATATAAATAAATACGACTTAAAAGAAATAGGTGAGGGGTGATGATAAAAATTAGAGATGTAGCTTCCCATATAGAGCTATATAGGAATATCTATATGGATGTATATAAGGTATATAAAGGTTATAGAGTATAGAGTATGTATAGTTTTTTGGGGGAAGTGTGTTAGTTTACAGTTGCTACAGCTTCCGCATGTGTGAAATCCTTTTAAGGTAAGCCAATTAGATTGTATGCTCTTTTTTTCTTTTTTTATGGTTGGGGCAATCATCAAGCCTAGATTGGGTGCTTTTGTAAAAGTGATTAAAGGGTTGTTCGGAAGGGAGGGGCCTATAATTTTGTCTCTTTGTAAATGGTGCCAGTGTTTGCGTATTAGTTTATCGATTTTCTTATACTGTTCATGAAAAGGAAGGATTATCCATACATTCTCACCTAATTCTTCCTGTTTATTTTTGCTATAAAAAAAGGATTCTCTATTCATATTCCTTAATTTAGTTAGGGCTGAGTCTAGGGTTTTTTCAGGATATTGTTTGGACATAAATTGTTCTTTTAGTACTACCGCTTCTTTTTCAAAATCTTCATTGAGGGTACAGTTCCTTTTCAATCTTCTGAACTGGCTCGTTGGAATATTTAGCAGCCAGCGGGGAAGGTGGCAGCTGGTATATAGTATATATCAGTTTTTCATGACCGGTTTATGGTACGTACTACACAGCAGTTTGGTATCCTTTATTTCTATCTTGAGATCGAGGAATTCAATCTCAGTATTGCTAACTTTAGTGGTGAACTTTAGATTCCTATCATTAAGATTAATTTGTGACAGGAAATCGTTTAGGCGTTCTTCAGTATCATGCCAGACAAAAATGATGTCTTCAATGATCCATGTAAATACAGTGGGATGCGAAAGTTTGGGCAACCTTGTTAATCGTCATGATTTTCCTGTATAAATTGTTGGTTGTAACGATAAAAAATGTCAGTTAAATATATCATATAGGAGACACACACAGTGATATTTGAGAATTGAAATTAAGTTTATTGGATTTACAGAAAGTGTGCTATAATTGTTTAAAAAAAATTAGGCAGGTGCATAAATTTGGGCACTGTTGTCATTTTATTGATTTCAAAACCCTTAGAACTAATTATTGGAACTCACATTGGCTTGGTAAGCTCAGTGACACCTGACCTACATACACAGGTGAATCCAATTATGAGAAAGAGTATTTAAGGGGGTCAATTGTAAGTTTCCCTCCTCTTTTAATTTTCTCTGAAGAGTAGCAACGTGGGGGTCTCAAAACAACTCTTAAATGACCTGAAGACAAAGATTGTTCCCCATCGTGGTTTAGGGGGAAGGATACAGAAAGCTGTCTCAGAGATTTCAGCTGTCTGTTTCCACAGTTAGGAACATATTCAGGAAATGGAAGACCACAGGCTCAGTTCAAGTTAAGGCTCGAAATGGCAGACCAAGAAAAATCTCGAATAGACAGAAGCGACGAATGGTGAGAACGGTCAGAGTCAACCCACAGACCAGCACCAAAGACCTACAACATCATCTTGCTGCAGATGGAGTCACTGTGCATCATTCAACCATTCGGCGCATTATACACAAGGAGATGCTTTATGCGAGAGTAATGCAGAGGAAGACTTTTCTCCGCCCACAGCACAAAAAGTGCCGCTTGAGGTAGGCTAAAGCACATTTGGACAAGCCAGCTTCATTTTGGAATAAGGTGCTGTGGATTGATGAAACTAAAATTGAGTTATTTGGCCATAACAAGGGGCATTATGCATGGAGGAAAAAGAACACAGCATTCCAAGAAAAGCACCTGCTACCTACAGTAAAATATGGTGGTGGTTCCATCATGCGGTGGGGCTGTGTGGCCAGTGCAGGGACTGGTAATCTTGTCAAAGTTGAGGGACGCATGGATTCCACTCAGTATCAGCAGATTCTGGAGACCAATGTCCAGGAATCAGTGACAAAGCTGAAGCTGCGCCGGGGCTGGATCTTTCAACAAGACAACGACCCTAAACACTGCTCAAAATCCACTAAGGCATTTATGCAGAGGAACAAGTACAACGTTCAGGAATGGCCTTCTCAGTCCCCAGACCTGAATATAAATGAAAATCTGTGGTGTGACTTAAAGAGAGCTGTCCATGCTCGGAAGCCATCAAACCTGAATGACCTAAATATATTTTGTAAAGAGGAATGGTCCAAAATACCTTCAACCAGAATCCAGACTCTAATTGGAACCTACAGGAAGCGTTTAGAGGCTGTAATTTCTGCAAATGGAGGATCTACTAAATTTTGATTTAATTTCTTTTTTGTGGTGCCCAAATTTATGCACCTGCCTAATTTTGTTTAAACAATTATAGCACACATTCTGTAAATCCAATAAACTTCATTTCACTTCTCAAATATCACTGTGTGTGTCTCCTATATGATATATTTAACTGACATTTTTTATCGTAACAACCCACAATTTATACAGGAAAATCATGACGATTAACAAGGTTGCCCAAACTTTTGCATCCCACTGTATAGTGTCTAAATATGAACATACAGACTTGAAACGTAAATCCCCAAAAATCCCAAGGCAAGAGGTTAGCCATGAAATTGCTGCATTCAGGAAAAACATGGAATCCGAAATAAGGAGACTGAATAACAACCTACATATAACAACTTAACGAGATCCGAGATGAATGCAATCAAAGAATTGCAAGCTATAAACAACATCACAATTAGACCAGCTGATAAGGGTGGTGCAATCGTTGTACTAGACACATCCCAATACCACTTAGAATGTCTCAATATCATCCTCATGATGCTACGTGGACCCTACTATGATCACGCATATGGCAAAGTCACATGTATACACAGTCCTCATGTTGTACACATGGAAACACATCAACTGGATCCATCCCGCACTTTACCAATTTCCAGGACACCTTAATGATCCCTCCCCTATAAATAGAAAGGTGATCAGTAATACTGTTCACCTGTATGAGTAGACAATGTATATTATACAGTGATATATTTTACTTGAGTACAAATTTTATCTTATCCGAGTACGTATCTTTATCTCAACACCACATTACTTTGTGGTAATTGCTATCTGAGTACCACGTACTTAAATATATCAGGACTAGGGATGAGCGAACTCGAACTGTATAGTTCGGGTTCGTACCGAATTTTGGGGTGTCCGTGACACGGACCCGAACCCGGACATTTTCGTAAAAGTCCGGGTTCGGGTTCGGTGTTCGTCGCTTTCTTCGCGCTTTTGTGACGCAGCCAATCAACAAGCGTCATACTACTTGCCCCAAGAGGCCATCACAGCCATGCCTACTATTGGCATGGCTGTGATTGGCCAGAGCACCATGTGACCCAGCCTCTATTTAAGCTGGAGTCACATAGCGCCGCCCGTCACTCTGCTCTGATTAGCGTAGGGAGAGGTTGCGGCTGCGACAGTAGGGCGAGATTAGGCAGATTAACTCCTCCAAAGGACTTGATTAACTGATCGATCTGCAGCTGTGGATCATTGAGCTGCTGATCCTCAATTGCTCACTGTTTTTAGGCTGCACAGACCGTTTGTCAGTCTCATTTTTCTGGGGTGATCGGCGGCCATTTTGTGTCTTGTGGTGCGCCAGCACAAGCTGCGACCAAGTGCATTTAACCCTCAATGGTGTGGTTGTTTTTTGGCTAAAGCCTACATCAGGGTGAAGCTGTCACACCAAGTGCATTTAACCAGCAATAGTCTGTTCATTTTTTGGCCATATACAAAATCAGGGGCAAGCTGCGCCTGTCACCAAGTGCATTTAACCCTCAATGGTGTGGTTGTTTTTTGGCTAAAGCCTACATCAGGGTGAAGCTGTCACACCAAGTGCATTTAACCAGCAATAGTCTGTTCATTTTTTGGCCATATACAAAATCAGGGGCAAGCTGCGCCTGT
This sequence comes from Bufo gargarizans, assembly GCF_014858855.1. Taxonomy (NCBI): domain Eukaryota; kingdom Metazoa; phylum Chordata; class Amphibia; order Anura; family Bufonidae; genus Bufo; species Bufo gargarizans. The sequence continues at coordinate 370,264,079 of NC_058084.1, read as the reverse complement.
CACCAAGTGCATTTAACCCTCAATGGTGTGGTTGTTTTTTGGCTAAAGCCTACATCAGGGTGAAGCTGTCACACCAAGTGCATTTAACCAGCAATAGTCTGTTCATTTTTTGGCCATATACAAAATCAGGGGCAAGCTGCGCCTGTCACCAAGTGCATTTAACCCTCAATGGTGTGGTTGTTTTTTGGCTAAAGCCTACATCAGGGTGAAGCTGTCACACCAAGTGCATTTAACCAGCAATAGTCTGTTCATTTTTTGGCCATATCCCAGTCTAATTCTGTCACTAAATCCATACCGGTCACCCAGCGCCTAAATACTAGGCCTCAAATTTATATCCAGCTAAATCTGTCCCTAGTGCTGTAGCTGGGCGAGTTATTTAGTGTCCGTTCAAGCACATTTCTTGTTCTGGGTTGAAATACAATTCCCAATTTAGCAATTTCATAATTTAGTGGTTCCTGCTATATCAGAGCTATTTGAAATCTATCCCAAAAAGGGTATATAATATTGAAGGTGCACATTGGGTCATTCAGAATAACTTCACACACACCCGCTACTGTGTATTTCCAAGTCTAATTCTGTCACTAAACCCATACCTGTCACCCAGCGCCTAAATACTAGGCCTCAAATTTAAATCCCTCTAAATCTCTCGTTACCCACCGCTGTACTGTTGTTGCTGGGCAAGATATTTAGTGTCGGTCAAAGCACATTTTTTGTTCTGGGTTGAAGTACAATTCCCAATTTATCAATTTCATAATTTAGTGGTTTCTGCTATATCAGAGCTATTTGAAATCTATCCCTAAAAGGGTATATAATATTGAAGGTGCACATAGGGTCATTCAGAATAACTTCACACACACGCTTCTGTGCATTTCCAAGTCTAATTCTGTCACTAAATCCATACCGGTGACCCAGCGCCTAAATACTAGGCCTCAAATTTAAATCCCTCTAAATCTCTCGTTACCCACCACTGTACTGTTGTTGCTGGGCAAGATATTTAGTGTCCGTCAAAGCACATTTTTTGTTCTGGGTTGAAGTACAATTCCCAATTTAGCAATTTCATAATTTAGTGGTTTCTGCTATATCAGAGCTATTTGAAATCTATCCCTAAAAGGGTATATAATATTGAAGGTGCACATAGGGTCATTCAGAATAACTTCACACACACGCTTCTGTGCATTTCCAAGTCTAATTCTGTCACTAAATCCATACCGGTGACCCAGCGCCTAAATACTAGGCCTCAAATTTAAATCCCTCTAAATCTCTCGTTACCCACCGCTGTACTGTTGTTGCTGGGCAAGATATTTAGTGTCCGTCAAAGCACATTTTTTGTTCTGGGTTGAAGTACAATTCCCAATTTAGCAATTTCATAATTTAGTGGTTTCTGCTATATCAGAGCTATTTGAAATCTATCCCTAAAAGGGTATATAATATTGAAGGTGCACATAGGGTCATTCAGAATAACTTCACACACACGCTTCTGTGCATTTCCAAGTCTAATTCTGTCACTAAATCCATACCGGTGACCCAGCGCCTAAATACTAGGCCTCAAATTTAAATCCCTCTAAATCTCTCGTTACCCACCGCTGTACTGTTGTTGCTGGGCAAGATATTTAGTGTCCGTCAAAGCACATTTTTTGTTCTGGGTTGAAGTACAATTCCCAATTTAGCAATTTCATAATTTAGTGGTTCCTGCTATATCAGAGCTATTTGAAATCTATCCCAAAAAGGGTATATAATATTGAAGGTGCACATTGGGTCATTCAGAATAACTTCACACACACCCGCTACTGTGTATTTCCAAGTCTAATTCTGTCACTAAACCCATACCTGTCACCCAGCGCCTAAATACTAGGCCTCAAATTTAAATCCCTCTAAATCTCTCGTTACCCACCGCTGTACTGTTGTTGCTGGGCAAGATATTTAGTGTCCGTCAAAGCACATTTTTTGTTCTGGGTTGAAGTACAATTCCCAATTTAGCAATTTCATAATTTAGTGGTTTCTGCTATATCAGAGCTATTTGAAATCTATCCCTAAAAGGGTATATAATATTGAAGGTGCACATAGGGTCATTCAGAATAACTTCACACACACGCTTCTGTGCATTTCCAAGTCTAATTCTGTCACTAAATCCATACCGGTGACCCAGCGCCTAAATACTAGGCCTCAAATTTAAATCCCTCTAAATCTCTCGTTACCCACCGCTGTACTGTTGTTGCTGGGCAAGATATTTAGTGTCCGTCAAAGCACATTTTTTGTTCTGGGTTGAAGTACAATTCCCAATTTAGCAATTTCATAATTTAGTGGTTTCTGCTATATCAGAGCTATTTGAAATCTATCCCTAAAAGGGTATATAATATTCAAGGTGCACATTGGGTCATTCAGAATAACTTCACACACACGCTTCTGTGCATTTCCAAGTCTAATTCTGTCACTAAATCCATACCGGTCACCCAGCGCCTAAATACTAGGCCTCAAATTTATATCCCGCTGAATTTGAATACAATACATTGGGCCAAATAATATATTTGTTGTTGTGGTGAACCATAACAATGAGAAAAACATCTAGTAAGGGACGCGGACGTGGACATGGTCGTGGTGGTGTTAGTGGACCCTCTGGTGCTGGGAGAGGACGTGGCCGTTCTGCCACATCCACACGTCCTAGTGTACCAACTACCTCAGGTCCCAGTAGCCGCCAGAATTTACAGCGATATATGGTGGGGCCCAATGCCGTTCTAAGGATGGTAAGGCCTGAGCAGGTACAGGCATTAGTCAATTGGGTGGCCGACAGTGGATCCAGCACGTTCACATTATCTCCCACCCAGTCTTCTGCAGAAAGCGCACAGATGGCGCCTGAAAACCAACCCCATCAGTCTGTCACATCACCCCCATGCATACCAGGGAAACTGTCTCAGCCTCAAGTTATGCAGCAGTCTCTTATGCTGTTTGAAGACTCCGCTGGCAGGGTTTCCCAAGGGCATCCACCTAGCCCTTCCCCAGCGGTGAAAGACATAGAATGCACTGACGCACAACCACTTATGTTTCCTGATGATGAGGACATGGGAATACCACCTCAGCATGTCTCTGATGATGACGAAACACAGGTGCCAACTGCTGCGTCTTTCTGCAGTGTGCAGACTGAACAGGAGGTCAGGGATCAAGACTGGGTGGAAGACGATGCAGGGGACGATGAGGTCCTAGACCCCACATGGAATGAAGGTCGTGCCACTGACTTTCACAGTTCGGAGGAAGAGGCAGTGGTGAGACCGAGCCAACAGCGTAGCAAAAGAGGGAGCAGTGGGCAAAAGCAGAACACCCGCCGCCAAGAGACTCCGCCTGCTACTGACCGCCGCCATCTGGGACCGAGCACCCCAAAGGCAGCTTCAAGGAGTTCCCTGGCATGGCACTTCTTCAAACAATGTGCTGACGACAAGACCCGAGTGGTTTGCACGCTGTGCCATCAGAGCCTGAAGCGAGGCATTAACGTTCTGAACCTGAGCACAACCTGCATGACCAGGCACCTGCATGCAAAGCATGAACTGCAGTGGAGTAAACACCTTAAAACCAAGGAAGTCACTCAGGCTCCCCCTGCTACCTCTTCTGCTGCTGCCGCCTCGGCCTATTCTGCTGCTGCCGCCTCGGCCTCTTCCTCCGCCTCTGGAGGAACGTTGGCACCTGCCGCCCAGCAAACAGGGGATGTACCACCAACACCACCACCACCACCTCCGTCACCAAGCGTCTCAACCATGTCACACGCCAGCGTTCAGCTCTCCATCTCACAAACATTTGATAGAAAGCGTAAATTCCCACCTAGCCACCCTCGATCCCTGGCCCTGAATGCCAGCATTTCTAAACTACTGGCCTATGAAATGCTGTCATTTAGGCTGGTGGACACAGACAGCTTCAAACAGCTCATGTCGCTTGCTGTCCCACAGTATGTTGTTCCCAGCCGGCACTACTTCTCCAAGAGAGCCGTGCCTTCCCTGCACAACCAAGTATCCGATAAAATCAAGTGTGCACTGCGCAACGCCATCTGTAGCAAGGTCCACCTAACCACAGATACGTGGACCAGTAAGCACGGCCAGGGACGCTATATCTCCCTAACTGCACACTGGGTAAATGTAGTGGCAGCTGGGCCCCAGGCGGAGAGCTGTTTGGCGCACGTCCTGCCGCCGCCAAGGATCGCAGGGCAACATTCTTTGCCTCCTGTTGCCACCTCCTCCTTCTCGGCTTCCTCCTCCTCTTCTTCCACCTGCTCATCCAGTCAGCCACACACCTTCACCACCAACTTCAGCACAGCCCGGGGTAAACGTCAGCAGGCCATTCTGAAACTCATATGTTTGGGGGACAGGCCCCACACCGCACAGGAGTTGTGGCGGGGTATTGAACAACAGACCGACGAGTGGTTGCTGCCGGTGAGCCTCAAGCCCGGCCTGGTGGTGTGTGATAATGGGCGAAATCTCGTTGCAGCTCTGGGACTAGCCAATTTGACGCACATCCCTTGCTTGGCGCATGTGCTGAATTTGGTGGTGCAGAAGTTCATTCACAACTACCCCGACATGTCAGAGCTGCTGCATAAAGTGCGGGCCGTCTGTTCGCGCTTCCGGCGTTCACATCCTGCCGCTGCTCGCCTGTCTGCGCTACAGCGTAACTTCGGCCTTCCCGCTCACCGCCTCATATGCGACGTGCCCACCAGGTGGAACTCCACCTTGCACATGCTGGACAGACTGTGCGAGCAGCAGCAGGCCATAGTGGAGTTTCAGCTGCAGCACGCACGGGTCAGTCGCACTACAGAACAGCACCACTTCACCACCAATGACTGGGCCTCCATGCGAGACCTGTGTGCCCTGTTGCGCTGTTTCGAGTACTCCACCAACATGGCCAGTGGCGATGACACCGTTATCAGCGTTACAATACCACTTCTTTGTCTCCTTGAGAAAACACTTAGGGCGATGATGGAACAGGAGGTGGCCCAGGAGGAGGAGGAGGAGGATGAGGAAGAGGGGTCATTTTTAGCACTTTCAGGCCAGTCTCTTCGAAGTGACTCAGAGGGAGGTTTTTTGCAACAGCAGAGGCCAGGTACAAATGTGGCCAGCCAGGGCCCACTACTGGAGGACGAGGAGGACGAGGATGAGGAGGAGGTGGAGGAGGATGAGGATGAAGCATGGTCACAGCGGGGTGGCACCCAACGCAGCTCGGGTCCATCACTGGTGCGTGGCTGGGGGGAAAGGCAGGACGATGACGATACGCCTCCCACAGAGGACAGCTTGTCCTTACCCCTGGGCAGCCTGGCACACATGAGCGACTACATGCTGCAGTGCCTGCGCAACGACAGCAGAGTTGCCCACATTTTAACCTGTGCGGACTACTGGGTTGCCACCCTGCTGGATCCACGCTACAAAGACAATGTGCCCACCTTACTTCCTGCACTGGAGCGTGATAGGAAGATGCGCGAGTACAAGCGCACGTTGGTAGACGCGCTACTGAGAGCATTCCCAAATGTCACAGGGGAACAAGTGGAAGCCCAAGGCCAAGGCAGAGGAGGAGCAAGAGGTCGCCAAGGCAGCTGTGTCACGGCCAGCTCCTCTGAGGGCAGGGTTAGCATGGCAGAGATGTGGAAAACTTTTGTCAACACGCCACAGCTAACTGCACCACCACCTGATACGCAACGTGTTAGCAGGAGGCAACATTTCACTAACATGGTGGAACAGTACGTGTGCACACCCCTCCACGTACTGACTGATGGTTCGGCCCCATTCAACTTCTGGGTCTCTAAATTGTCCACGTGGCCAGAGCTAGCCTTTTATGCCTTGGAGGTGCTGGCCTGCCCGGCAGCCAGCGTTTTGTCTGAACGTGTATTCAGCACGGCAGGGGGCGTCATTACAGACAAACGCAGCCGCCTGTCTACAGCCAATGTGGACAAGCTGACGTTCATAAAAATGAACCAGGCATGGATCCCACAGGACCTGTCCGTCCCTTGTCCAGATTAGACATTAACTACCTCCCCATAACCATATATTATTGGACTCCAGGGCACTTCCTCATTCAATCCTATTTTTATTTTCATTTTACCATTATATTGCGATGCTACCCAAAGTTGAATGAACCTCTCCTCTGCCTGTGTGCTAGGCCTAAATATATGCCAATGGACTGTTGCAGTGGTGGCTGACATGAAGCCTGATTCTCTGCTATGACATGCAGACTAATTCTCTGCTGACATGAAGCCAGATTGTCTGTTACGGGACCTCTCTCCTCTGCCTGGGTGCTGGGCCTAAATTTATGACAATGGACTGTTGCAGTGGTGGCTGACGTGAAGCCTGATTCTCTGCTATGACATGCAGACTGATTCTCTGCTGACATGAAGCCAGATCGTCTGTTACGGGACCTCTCTGCTCTGCCTGTGTGCTAGGCCTAAATATATGCCAATGGACTGTTGCAGTGGTGGGTGACGTGAAGCCTCATTCTCTGCTATGACATGCAGACTGATTCTCTGCTGACATGAAGCCAGATTGTCTGTTACGGGACCTCTCTGCTCTGCCTGTGTGCTAGGCCTAAATATATGCCAATGGACTGTTGCAGTGGTGGGTGACGTGAAGCCTCATTCTCTGCTATGACATGCAGACTGATTCTCTGCTGTCATGAAGCCAGATTGTCTGTTACGGGACCTCTCTGCTCTGCCTGTGTGCTAGGCCTAAATATATGCCAATGGACTGTTGCAGTGGTGGGTGACGTGAAGCCTCATTCTCTGCTATGACATGCAGACTGATTCTCTGCTGACATGAAGCCAGATTGTCTGTTACGGGACCTCTCTGCTCTGCCTGTGTGCTAGGCCTAAATATATGCCAATGGACTGTTGCAGTGGTGGGTGACGTGAAGCCTCATTCTCTGCTATGACATGCAGACTGATTCTCTGCTGTCATGAAGCCAGATTGTCTGTTACGGGACCTCTCTGCTCTGCCTGTGTGCTAGGCCTAAATATATGCCAATGGACTGTTGCAGTGGTGGGTGACGTGAAGCCTCATTCTCTGCTATGACATGCAGACTAATTCTCTGCTGACATGAAGACAGATTCTCTGTTACGGGACCTCTCTCCTCTGCCTGTGTGTGTGCTGGGCCTAAATATATGCCAATGGACTGTTGCAGTGGTGGCTGACGTGAAGCCTCATTCTCTGCTATGACATGCAGACTGATTCTCTGCTGACATGAAGCCAGATTCTCTGTTACGGGACCTCTCTCCTCTGCCTGTGTGTGTGCTGGGCCTAAATATATGCCAATGGACTGTTGCAGTGGTGGCTGACGTGAAGCCTCATTCTCTGCTATGACATGCAGACTGATTCTCTGCTGACATGAAGCCAGATTCTCTGTTACGGGACCTCTCTCCTCTGCCTGTGTGTGTGCTGGGCCTAAATATATGCCAATGGACTGTTGCAGTGGTGGCTGACGTGAAGCCTCATTCTCTGCTATGACATGCAGACTAATTCTCTGCTGACATGAAGACAGATTCTCTGTTACGGGACCTCCCTCCTCTGCCTGGGTGCTGGGCCTAAATATATGCCAATGGACTGTTGCAGTGGTGGCTGACGTGAAGCCTCATTCTCTGCTATGACATGCAGACTGATTCTCTGCTGACATGAAGACAGATTCTCTGTTACGGGACCTCTCTCCTCTGCCTGTGTGCTAGGCCTAAATATATGCCAATGGACTGTTGCAGTGGTGGGTGACGTGAAGCCTCATTCTCTGCTATGACATGCAGACTGATTCTCTGCTGTCATGAAGCCAGATTGTCTGTTACGGGACCTCTCTGCTCTGCCTGTGTGCTAGGCCTAAATATATGCCAATGGACTGTTGCAGTGGTGGGTGACGTGAAGCCTCATTCTCTGCTATGACATGCAGACTAATTCTCTGCTGACATGAAGACAGATTCTCTGTTACGGGACCTCTCTCCTCTGCCTGTGTGTGTGCTGGGCCTAAATATATGCCAATGGACTGTTGCAGTGGTGGCTGACGTGAAGCCTGATTCTCTGCTATGACATGCAGACTGATTCTCTGCTGACATGAAGCCAGATTCTCTGTTACGGGACCTCTCTCCTCTGCCTGTGTGCTAGGCCTAAATATATGCCAATGGACTGTTGCAGTGGTGGCTGACGTGAAGCCTCATTCTCTGCTATGACATGCAGACTAATTCTCTGCTGACATGAAGACAGATTCTCTGTTACGGGACCTCTCTCCTCTGCCTGGGTGCCGGGGCCTAAATATCTGAGAATGGACTGTTCCAGTGGTGGGTGACGGGAAGCCAGATTCTCTGCTATGGAACCTCTCTCCAATTGATTTTGGTTAATTTTTATTTATTTAATTTTTATTTTAATTAATTTCCCTATCCACATTTGTTTGCAGGGGATTTACCTACATGTTGCTGCCTTTTGCAGCCCTCTAGCCCTTTCCTGGGCTGTTTTACAGCCGTTTTAGTGCCGAAAAGTTCGGGTCCCCATTGACTTCAATGGGGTTCGGGTTCGGGACGAAGTTCGGATCGGGTTCGGATCCCGAACCCGAACATTTCCGTGATGTTCGGCCGAACTTCTCGAACCCGAACATCCAGGTGTTCGCTCAACTCTAATCAGGACCCACCTGTGGTTCTAATTACCACTTGTGGTGTATATTTTATATTCTATATTCAATTATTAAATAGCCTTTTTTATATCTATCTGCATTGACCTATATATTTTCATATATCTATATACCCAGCCATCTGAGTGCCCTCCACCCCACCAATTCGTAATTTGCTTTCTGCTGCATATAAAACCCCCCACACTAGAGTTGGACTTCAGTGACTCGCTTTTTCCCCATGATTCCATGGGATAAATCTGTCTCACTTACATGGGTAGCAGAACTTTGGGTATGATGTAATCACAGTGGATGGGTTGTTTCAACCAAGGACTGATTATTGGCCCATGTAAAGGTGCCACTGATCACCCAATGGACAAGGAAAATGCTCAATCATTGGGAGAAATAATCTTTCTTAAGGCACATTAAATCATAGTTTCTGGGTAGTGATGAGCAAATTGAAGTCCACAAAGTGGACTTTAATCCGAATATCAGGATTCATTCAATTTGCCGCAAGGCACGAGGAAATTCGGTAGCAAATTAATTTAACCTGACATTGTGTAAAAAAAACTAAAAAAAATTACCTTATCCATTTGCTTGAGATGGGACATCTGCCTCCATCTTGCTTGAAGACCTCGCCGAAATCTCGAGTGCGGTGACGTTTGACGTCCCCATGCCGGTCGACATCTTGGGCCGCGCGAGATTTCTGGTTAGACCTTTAAGCAAGATGGCAGCAACCGGCCCATTGCGAGCAAATGGAGCAGGTTAGTAATAAAAAAAAAAACTTTACACTGTTTTATTGGTATTAGATTCCACGATCAGCTATAAATGCGGCATCAGAAGGGTACAATGACGAGGAGCGTCGCAATCGCTGCTTCCTGTCATTGCACAGACTACTTACAAAGAAATGCGCTTCGTGACAAATTACTTTTTTTTATTCGGCGAAGCAGCCAAATAGAATTTACAAAACTACACTCATCTCTATTTCTGGGCAGCAAATTGTGCTGCCCAGATACAATTAATCTTTATTAGGATGATGGATAGCAGTAGACATCGCTCATCCTCATACAGTGGAAGTGATTGCTGCATGTAAATGATGCTCTTACCTCCACTGACAAGCAGGCAGTGTAGGAATAGTTCTTTCCCGATAAATGCCTGCTAAATCCTCATGTGTGCCTTTACAATCTGATTTTATATTTAGTATGCCACTACCAGAACCTTGCAGAAATATGGCACCGGTTTCAGTCACAATATTTAAAAAAAACATTGGGGTAGTTATTATTACTGTTTAGTTCACCAGAATTGTTACAGGTGCTGATGCTGGATAATAAATCTGGTGAAGCTTTAGATTACATTATGCGAGATTTGCACCCCTGAATTTAAGTGCAATTTTGGTTCATCTATTCTAAAGCAATGCCCACTCCACCAGTAAACCACACCCCTTTTACTCTCCTACTCTTCCTCAGCCAAGGGGAAAAAGTGTCTGTGACACTTAAAGGGATTCTGTCATCAGATTTGAGGCCTGTAACCTAAACATATGGCCAGGTCCCTACTAATACCCTGAATCCTAAAGTGACCTTATCAAATGCGCCTGTGGCTCTATTATCATATAAAATAGGTTTATATGACCTGTCACTCACGTCCCAAATGTGTCCAAGGGGACGTCTCATAATACAGGGTGCCCGGCTGCAGCCATCTCCTTTTGGTGCCCAGCGCCACCCTCCCTTTCTATAGAGCCGCCTTCCTCAACTCAGCACCGCCTCTGAAATCGTCCGCTCTCCTCAGCCAGATCCCGCGCGTGCGCACTAGGTATAACCTGATGCACCCATGCGGACTCCTGGCAGCGGCCTCGTTGAGCGAAGTGCGCATGCGCCGGCCTGCGCACTTTGCTCAAACCTGCCTTGACTGCCCTATTTCAGCCATCCTCTCACAGCCGCACGGGATCTGGCTGAGGGAGCGGGGCTGAGGTGAGGAAGGCGGCTCTATAGAAAGGGAGGGCGGCTCTGGGCACCAAAAGGAGATGGCTGCAGCCGGGCACCCTGCATTATGAGACGTCCCCTTGGACCCTTGTTCTCGTGATCTGTAGCGGTCCCAGCAGTAGGACCCTCACAGATCTAATAGTTATGTCCTATCCTGTGGTTAGGGGAAAACTTTCTCTAACTGGAATATCCCTTTACGGTGTCGTAAACTGAACCTATCCAGGCTCCAGCAGCATGATCTCAAGCTATGGTGCAGCCACGCCAGGAGAGACACAACGCTAAACCATGCCCCCTGGTGACACGACACATCCCTAGCATAGAATGCAATGCTCTGTTTATCTCCACAGCGGGCATGTGCTGGAAGAGATTAACAGTGGGCTGATTGCTCAGCTGCTCTATTCCTATGTGCTAGTGTTTCTGAGTAATGGAGCGCCTACCAGGAGCTGATCCAGGGACTTGGTGCTCTTTTTAAACCCCTTCTTGGCCACCAGTGCCAGTGACTCACTAGCTGGGTTCCTGTGCTTATTGAATTGCTTGTTTCTCTGACACCAGCTTGTCTTCTGACCACTCTCTGTCTCTCGTTTGGTACTGCATAGCCTGTCTGGTTCTGGCCCATTTACATACGACCCTGTTTCATGTTGTCTTGTCTCTTGGTGCATGTCTGTCTCTGCACATAAGTAGAACAGGGGCTGTCAACCAATTGCGGTCTTGCTACCTAGGGCTTGTACTGCAAGTAGGTAGGAAAGTGGGCTGGGTTTTAGGTCAGGCCTCACTGTCCTTATCTGTCTCTACTTACATGTATTAAAAAAGGAGACCCAGTACCTCCCTTTAATTGTGTCTAAAGCATCTCACTCAGCCAGCCAGAATCTAACTTAATGCTAGTGAAGTCAAACACCACAAAACAGCAGCCTGCAATGAATGTACAATGTGTGGTTTGGCTATTTTCATTTGCCATGTTCAAAAGCTAGTTAAAGGGTTGAACATTGACTAATTAGAATCCACTTGTAAAAGGTGGCACTAGTAAGGGTGGGTTCACACTAGCGTTAGGGATTTCATTATGGCTTTCCGATAGAACATGGTTATAACGGAAAATAACAGAATCCATAAGACAGAAGGACGGATCCGTTCTTCTGCCCACAGACTTGTATTATGACGGAATGCAAAACGGGAGCCTTTAAAAGGCATTCCGTTTGCTTTCCGTCCTAATAGAAGTCTATGGGAATCAAAACGGATCTGTCTGGTTCCTGTTATTCAAGACGGAAAACAAAGTCCTGTCGACAGGACTTTGTTTTCCGCCTTGCATAACGGGACCCAGACAGATCCGTTATGCTTTCCCATAGACTTCTATTAGGACGGAAAGCAAACAGAATGCCTTTTAAAGGCTTCCGTTTTGCATTCTGTTTGGCCATTCCGTTATTTTCCATTCTAACCATGTTATAACGGAAAGCCATAACGGAATCCCTAACACTAGTGTGAACCCACCCTAAGATGTTTTTTTTCTGGGAGGTACCTCTTTGTATATTATTTTCCCATGGAACATTGCCTGATGTCTCCATAAATAGTTGGTCTTCTTAATGAGAGAGTTACATGGCCCACACCGAGGCACACAGTGCCGTTTTCATTCTCCAGGCCCCTGATATTTTTTCATGATAACTTTGTTTAAAAAACATAGATATAACAATGATAGCCCAATTTAATTTCAAGTTTGAGTTTTCGGTGAATTGAACAATCAAAAACCCACTGAAAAAGTGACCTAAACGGGTGGAAATGCTCCAAACCCAGACACTGTAGCGTGTCTATAACCGGGGGAGCAATTCCTCTGCATGCGGTCCGCAGACAATGGCAATCCCCAGCAAAAAATGCGTATAATGGAGGATGCTGGGGCAGACCACATGCACCACAAGTACATCTTACTCAAAATGATACATTGTGCAGATGAAAAAATGTATACATACACAAATCACAGCAAAAAATGCACCAAAATTATACACAACTAACAATACTAGCTAATTCCTCAAGCCGATGTTAAAAGCTGAGAACCCTCATGCACCACATCACAGTGTCTCAGCAAAAGCATGGGGTCCTACCACTGTGAACAGGGTCTGAACAGTGCTAGAAACCAACTCACAGCCAGACTCTCATATGCCTCCATAATGGTATCAACAATGCACTGTGAGGTAGAATAAAGCTGTGAGCTGCACCCACAACAGACCATGTGACACAGAAGCTACCAGGTTCACAACCGTGACGTGGTGCATGAGGGGCTCCGATATGTTCCGGACTGAAAGATATTGGCAAAGTTCTCAGCTTTTAACATCTGCTTGAGGAATTAGCTAATATTGTCAGTTGCATATTATTTTGGTGCATTTTTTGCAGTGATTTGTGTATGTATATATATTTTCATCTGCACAATGTCTCATTTTGAGTAAGATGTACTTGTGGTGCATGTGGTCTTCCCCAGCATCCTCCATTATACGCATTTTTTGCTGGGGATTGCCGTTATCTGCGGACCGCATGCAGAGGAATTGCTCCCCCGGTTATAGACACGCTGCAATATCTGGGTTTGGAGCATTTCCACCAGTTTAGAGTTTTTGTCTTTATGTGTATGGAATGTGCCACTTTATTTTGTTGGTAACGTTCTTTTGCGCCTGGGAGCTTCTGTGTCACATGGTCTGTTGTGAGTGTGGCTCACAGCTTTATTCTACATTACAGTGCATTGGTGATACCACTATGGAGGCATGTGAGAGTCTGGCTGTGAGTTGGTTTCTAGCACTGTTCAGACCCTGTTCACACACCACGGGTAGTTGAGTGGTAGGACCCCATGCTTGCTGAGACACCATGACGTGGTGCATGAGGGGCTCCGATATGTTCCTGTCACGGATGAAGTTAGCAGAGAGCTGGAACATATAAATTATGAGTGACTGGCTTGATCCCCAACTAAGGAGATTATAGGCGAGCCCTTTAAAACCCTAAGAGCTCTCCCTGACTGCTATGCACATGCAAGGGTCTGTATGGTAGACAATTGCATGCCCACGTACCTAATACTGTGTGACATCTGAAAACCCTATAATAGTGAGGGGACACAACCACCGGATCCCTGCACTTAATACGGACGGAGTCAGGGTCACCTAGAATCAAGCCAACAAGGAAACACAATAAAGTAAAAGACTTATCTGTACAAACAGCAGAAGCAGCCTCCAGCAGTGAACACCTCATCTAGGAAGTAGTATAAACCACAAAGTGAGGCAGTATGGGAGGGATTATAAAGGAAGACGATTAGTCAAAATAAGTGACACCTGGCAGAAGGAAAAGAAGATGATAAAGTGAAACCAAAACAAAGAACATCATACAAGAGGTAGAGAAAAACATCTGCCAGATTTTCTCACAGAACTGGCGGTGACAGTTCCTGACTGGTTGATATTGGCAAAGTTCTCAGCTTTTAACATCGGCTTGAGGAATTAGCTAGTATTGTCAGTCGCGTATCATATTGGTGCATTTTTTGCAGTGATTTGTGTATGAATTGAACAATCAACCTAATTTGGCCTTGTCTATCAATCCCTTCCCAAAAAAGTCATAGCTGTCGTGGGGTTGTTCTGGCACTGAAACTACACAGCACCATCCACTGTGTAGTGGTAGGAGCTGGTTACTGCTTCACTGCACCCATTCGGTTCAATGGGAGCAGCAGTGCAGTAACAAGCTCTGTCCACTACATGGTGAATGGAACTGTAAAATTCCAGCGCCAACTTCTTACACTGGAAATATCCCGAAACAGCTAAGGAAAAGCTATAAATAGTGAAATCCTGGACAATATATTTCAATATTTTGTGTAAAGTATCTCTCTGCATTATAGGTATGCTTTAAAGGATGCATTTATGACCTTCTTTAAAAGTTATGTATAAAAGGACACAAGATATTTGTCCTTTCCTTGAAATCCTCCTTGTATTACACTGCGCTATTTACTAATTGTTTACACAGAACAAGACTTGTTTTCCATGCTGTCAGTCAGCAAAGACCTTGCAGCATATGTCTGGGTAATTCATGCTGACTGGTACAAGTCAGCAGACTGCTACATTGTGCAATAGCTGCAGTCTTTGGATGAAGATGAATGAATGAACGTGTATAACTTTGGCTATGTCAATAAGAGAGAAGAAGTATATTTATTGGAAACTCACAATTATTTCCCATCTATGGAAACATTAGTTTCCTGAATTTTAGTATAAGAATGATCTCTGCATTTCTATAAATGTGTAAGGAATTAAATTCATTTAGGCCATTTTTAGATACAGAAACTCCACAAAATTGCAATTTCTTATTTTTTTCTCTTGGCATTTCTGTTAATGAATTACTTTTATGTTTCTTTGTTGCAGTTACAAGATGTCTTTTTGTGCGGCAGCTTGTACTTTCTATTAATACCATTTTGTATATAACACTTCTGATAGTATTTATTTATTTTATGCTCTAATATAGCACTGGCATTAGAGATGAGCGAATCAAAGCTGACGAAGTGGAAATCAATCCGAATTTCAGAAAAAATTTGATTTGCATCAAAGCCGAATTTGCTCACGCTTTGTGGTAACGAATCACATTTTTTCCTAAAATGGTTGCTGCACATGTGAGGACATGGAGAAAGGAACTCTGGGAAGGCGGGATCACCCATAATGCTATGCATTCAGCCAATCAGCCGCCAGCCAGCCCTATGATGTAACAGCCCTATAAATAGCGTCAGCCATCTTAGATTCTGCCTTTCACCAGTGTCCTTAGTGCAGGGAAAGACATCTGCAGGCGCTAGCGACAATGATAGCAAAGACTTGTTTCTGATGAAAAAACGATTCATAAGTGCAGGGAAAGAATAGGGAGGAATCGTTCCACAACATTTATGTAGAACAGGGTCCAGTAGGGGAGGCTATAGATTGGGTAATAGGAACAATCCTGTAATCCCTTGCTGCACTGACTGGGGATCCAAATTGCCATATTACAGCTCTGTCATTCCAGAAAACCATTTTTGTTATTGGGGTGCAAGTGCTGTTTGATCCAGCCAGTAACCTATAGAGGACCCGCCCCGTACATGTACGGCGCAGATGTCGGTGACTTAAGGACCAGCGCCGTACATGTACAGCGCTGTGATGGGCGGGTGCATGAGATACGCCCGCCTGATCCGCGGCAGGGGTCCGGCAGTCACCAATAGCCAGACCCCTGCTGCATGCGCCGACATTGGTGAAATCACCGATGCCAGCGCATTAACCCATGATGTGCCGCAGTCAGCGCTGACTGCGGCACATGCAATGTCCTTGCGCATATTGGAGCTGCCATCGAGTCTCCGTGCTGCTGTGACGGAGACCCGATGGTATGGAAGGCAGCACGATGCCTTCCTTAGGCATCGTGGCTGCCTTCCGGGAGAGCCTGTGAGATCCAGCCCCCTAAATCTCACAGGCAGAAAGCTGTAAGTGTATTACAGTGTGTAATACACTTACAGCCAATGCATGTAAAGGGGATCAGACCCCCAAAAGCTGAAATCCCAGAGTGGGACAAAAAAATTAAGTTAAAAAAAAAGTTAAATTAAACTTTTCCCCCCAAAATTAAAAGTTTCAAGTAAGAAAATAATAATAATATCCTTTTGCCAAAATAAAAGGAATTTATTTTCTAAATAGGGGGAAAAAGAACAGTACACATATTAGGTATCGCCGCGTCCGTATAGACCGACTCTATAAAACTATCACATAAACTAACCCCTCAGGTGAACACCGTAAAAATAAAAAAATTAAAACTGTGCTAAATATACTACTTTTTAGTCACCTTACATCAATAAAAGTGCAACACCAAGCGATCAAAAAGGCGTATACCCCACAGAATAGTACCAATCTAACCGTCACCTCATCCCGCAAAAAATGAGCCCCTACCTAAGACAATCGCCCAAAAAGCGATCAAAAATGCACCCCAAAATAGTGCCAATTAAACTGTAATCTCATACCGCCAACATCATACCCAAAACTAATGAGTCCCTACACAAGACAGTCGCCCCAAAAAATTATAAAACTATGGCTTTCAGAATGTAGAGACACAAAAAAATTTTTTTTTCAAAAGTGCTTTGTTATGTAAAACTGAAACAAACAACCAAAAAAAGCTGTCATATTTGGTATTGTCGCGTCCATAACAACCTTCTCTATAAAAATGCTACATGATCTAACCTGTCAGATGAATGTTGTAAATAACAAGCAGCTATTTATTGTTACCTTGCCTCAACAAAAGTGTAATATAGAGCAACCAAAAATCATATGTTCACTAAAATAGTACCAAAAAAACTGCCACCTTATCCCGTAGTTTCCAAAACGGGGTCACTTTTTTGGAGTTTCTACTCTAGGGGTGCATCAGGGGGGCTTCAAATAGAACATGGTGTAAAAAAAAAACGTTATATGGCGTTCCTTTCCTTCTGCTCAATGCCGTGTGCCCGTACAGCAGTTTACAACCACATATGGGGTGTTTCTGTAAACTACAGAATCAAGGCCATAAATATTGAGTTTTGTTTGGCTGTTAACCCTTGCTTTGTAACTGGAAAAAATCGATTAAAATGGAAAAACACCTAAAGGGTTAACAAAGTTTGTAAAATCAGTTTTGTATACCTTAAGGCCCCTTTCACACGGGCGAGTATTCCGCGCGGATGCGATGCGTGAGTTGAATGCATTGCACCCGCACTGAATCCCGACCCATTCATTTCTATGGGGCTGTTCACATGAGCGGTGATTTTCACGCATCACTTGTGCGTTGCGTGAAAATTGCAGCATGCTCTATTTTGTGCGTTTTTCACGTAACGCAGGCCCCATAGAAATGAATGGGGGTTGCATGAAAATCGCAAGCATCCGCAAGCAAGTGCGGATGCAGTGCGATTTTCACGCACAGTTGCTAGGAGACAATCGGGATGGAGACCCGATCATTATTATTTTCCCTCATAACATAGTTATAAGGGAAAATAATAGCATTCTGAATACAGAATGCATAGAAAATAGTTTTAGAGGGGGTTAAAAATAATTAAAAATAATTTAACTCACCTTAATCCACTTGATCACGCAGCCGGCATCTCTTCTGTCTGTCTACTGTGCTGTGTGCAGGAACAGGACCTGTGGTGATGTCACTTCGGTCATTACATGGTCCATCACATGATCCACGACAATGGTAAAAGATCATGTGATGTATCATGTTATGACCAGAGTGACGTCACCACAGGTCCTGTTCCTGCACACAGCACAGGAAGACAGACAAAAGAGATGCCGCCTGCGCGATCAAGTGGATTAAGTTGAGTTACATTTTTTTTTGTTTTTTTTTTAACCCCTCCAACGCTATTTTACTATGCATTCTGTATTCAGAATGCTATTATTTTCCCTTGTAACCATGTTATAAGGGAAAATAATACAATCTACAGAACACCGATCCCAAGCCCTTAATTCTGTGAAGAAGTTAAAATTTGGGTACCAAACATGCCGATTTTTCTCACGCGAGTGCAAAACGCATTACAATGTTTTGCACTCGCGCTGAAAAATCGTGCATGTTCCTGCAACGCACCCGCACCTTTTCCCGCAATGCCCGTCTGAAAGAGGCCTTAGGGGTGTAATTTGTAAAATGGGGTAACTTTTTTGGAGTTTCTACTCTAGGGGTGCATCAGGGGGTCTTCAAATGTGACATGACAGCTTAAAATTATCCCAGTGAAATCTGCTTTCCAAAAACCATATGGTGTTCCTTTCCTACCACAGATGGGGTTGTTTCTGTAAACTACAGAATCAAAGCAATAAATATTGAGTTTTGTTTGGCTGTTAACCCTTGCTTTGCTAGTGGCAAAAAAATTATTAAAATCGAAAATCTGCCCAAAAAGTGAAATTCTGAAATTTCATCTCCATTTTCCATTAATTCTTGTGAAACACCTAAAGGGTTAACAAAGTTTGTAAAATCAGTTTTGAATACCTTGAGGGGCGTATTTTCTAAAATGGGGTCATTTCTGGGTGGTTTCTATTATGTAAGCCTCACAAAGTGATTTAAGACCTGAACTGGTCCTTAAAAAGTGGGTTTTGGAAATTTTCAGAAAAATTACAAGATTTGCTTCTAAACTTCTAACGTCCCCAAAAAGTAAAATGGCATTCACAAAATGATCTAAACATGTAGTAGACATATTAAAAATGTAAAGTAATAACTATTTTTGGAGGTATTACTATCTATCATATAAATTGAGAAATAGAAATTTGGAAAATTAGAAATTTTTCCAAATATTTTGTAAATTTGGCAATTTTTTATAAATAAAAATATTTTTTTGACTCAATTTTACCACTGAAGTACAATATGTAATGAGAAATAAGGTCAGAATGGCCTGGATAAGTAAAAGCGTTTTTAAGTTGTCACCACATGAGACATGTCAGATTTGCAATTAAATGGTTGGTCCTTAAGGTGAAAAATTGCAGGGTTCTGAAGGGGTTAAAGACTTGATTTTGATGAAAAAACGATTTATAAGTGCAGGGAAAGGATAGGGAGGAATCATTCCACAGCATTTGTGTAGAACAGGGTTCAGTAGGGGAGGTTACAGACTGGGTAATAGGATCAATCCTGTTACTCCTTGCTGCACTGACTGGGGATCCAAATTGCCATTAAACAGCTCTGTCATTCCAGCAAACTGTTTTTGTTATTGGGGTGCAAGTTCTGTTTGATACAGTCATTAAAAGAGTTTATTACAAGGAAATCTTTCTACAGTAAGTCTTATTTGCCCTTGTGCGGTGCAGTTATATGTTGTAAAGCCCTTTTTGCCATGTATTAGTGGCAAAAGAAAAATATATTTGCCCTTTTGTGATGCAGTGATATATTCTATAGCCCTGTTTGGCATGTATTAGTGGCGAAATAAAAATATATTCACCATTCAGCGTTGCATTTATCTGTTGAAAAGCCTTTTGTGTTGTGTAAAAGTAAAAAAAAAAAGGGCTTAATTGCCATTCAGCAGTGCAGTTATATATTCTACAGCCCTGTTTGCCGTGTATTAGTTGCAAAATATAAATATATTCGCCGTCCAGCGTTGCACTTATCTGCTGAAAAGTAGAGTTGAGCGGACACCTGGATGTTCGGGTTCGACGGGTTCGGCCGAACTTCACAAAAAAGTTTGAGTTCGGGACCTGAACTTGACCCGAACTTGACCCCGAACCCCATTGAAGTCAATGGGTACCTGAACTTTTGAGCACAAAAAATGCCAGCAAAATGTGGTTAAAAGCATTGCAAGTGGTCTGCAAACAAATGTGGATAGTGAAATTACTTTAAATAACTTTTTAAATAAAAAAAAATAATCTTGATCTTGGAGGACGAGGTCCATATGGAGTAGGAGGTTGAGGAGGCGGTGGATGTGGCGGTGTAGGTGAAAGCGGCGGTGGAGGATGAGAAGGTAGCCTACACTGCTTTTTGGTTTTAAATTTATTTAAATTAGGGTACACCCCAAAACATTGGGAAATATAACCTGTCGTGCTAAACACACGTTCAGACAATACACTGGCTGCAGGGCAAGCCAGCACCTCCAAGACGTAAAGTGCAAGCTCAGGCCATGTGCCCAATTTGGAGACCCAGAAGTTGCAGGGGGCAGAACCATCAGTCAGCTTGTGTGTGTGCAAACATACTGCCCCACCATGTTGCAAGTCCCCGTGATGATCAAGATCCAATTGGATATCTGCTCTATCAACTTCCGATGTTCTTTTATGAGCCTACCATGTTGATCACGGTTATCGGCGAATTAGGGTTTCAGGCAGGAGAGGGAGTCTGAGAAAGGGATACCACATCCAAGGGAGGATGCAGAAATGTGGGACAAAGTATTGAAGAATAAGCTTCCAAGTTAAGGAGGGGGTGCGCGGCAATTATCCACTCCCAACTCGGGGAGGTAGTGATGATAAATAGCAATTCAGGACTTTTAAGATGCCGTATTATTGAAATGATTAATAAAAAAATTATAGGCAATGTCACTGGGATATTTAGGATTTGGAAACGTTAGCCTGGAGAGGCCCTGCTGCCGCTTTGTTGACTCTAGACTTCTGCCTGGTCGCACGTCCCTGTGACATCCACCATCCATTTGGATATCTTCTCTATCAACTTTCTATGTTCTTTTCTGAGCCTACCATGTTGATCACGGTTATCGGCGAATCAGGGTTCCGCGCCAGAGAGGGAACGTGAGAAAGGGAGACCTCATCCAAGGGAGGTCAATGGCTGCAATGGGATGGAGCGGAAATGTGGGACAAGTTATTAAAGCAGAAGGATCGAATGAAAGGGCCAATTAAAGACAAATTTTAGAAATTTAAGTTCCTGTCACCTATGCAGAGCAGGGGTTTTTCATCAACAGAAATGGGTTAATATCACCCACCAATGGAACAGATTATTTTTAAACATTTCGGTCCCTGTCACCTATGCAGAGCAGGGGTTTATTCATGGCAAAAATTGTAAAATGTCACCCAAGAATGTAACAGAAAAATTAGTAAAATGTATTAAGCTGTCAACTAGGTAGAGCAGGGGTATATCACAGCCAAAAATTTGTGATTTTCACCCAAAAATGTAACAGACAAATTAGTGAATTCTTTTTACCTGTCTACTAGGTATAGCAGTGGTATATCACACTCAAAAATTAGTGAATTTTTCCTGAAAATGTAAAAGACAAATTAGTGAAATTGTTTTACCTGTCTACTAGGTAGAGCAGTGGTATATCACACCCAAAAATTGGTGAATTACACCCGAAAATGTAACAGACAAATTAATGATTTTTTTTTACCTGTCTACTAGTTAGAGCAGGGGTATATCACACCCAAAAATTGGTGAATTTCAAACGAAAATGTAACAGACAAATTAGTGATTTTTCTTTACCTGTCTACTTAGGTATAGCAGTGGTATATCACACCCAAAAATTGGGTGAATTTCACTCGAAAATGTAACAGACAAATTAGTGAAATTACATAAAATAAAATACATACAAATAAAAAAAAAAAATGAGGTGAAGGTCCATATGGAGTAGGAGTTTGAGGAGGCGGTGGACGTAGCGCTGTAGGTGGAAGCGGCAGTGGAGGAGGACAAGGTAGCCAACACTGGTTTTTGTTTTACATTTTTTTTTCTTTTTTTGTTAATAGGGTACACTCTAAAAGAGTGTGAAATATCCAAAATACAAGAATGAGCAATTGCGCTGTAGTATAACAATGGCTGATTAAGGCCGGTATACATGTCTATTCTGCACAAGGTAAGGACAAGTCCTGTGGGATCCATGCCTGGTTAATTTTAATGAAAGTGAGCTTGTCCACATTGGCTGTGGACATTCGGCTGCGTTTGTCAGTGATAACGCCCCCTGCCGTGCTAAACACACGTTCAGATAATACACTGGCTGCAGGGCAGGCCAGCACCTCCAAGTCGTAAAGGGCAAGCTCAGGCTATGTGCCCAATTTGGAAACCCAGAAGTTAAAGGGGGCAGACCCGTCATTCAGTACGTGTAGGCGTGTGCACACATACTGCTCCACCATGTTGCTGAAATGCTGCCTCCTGCTAAGGCGTTCCATATCAGCTGGTGGTGCTGGTTGTTGTGGCGAGCTGACAAAGCTTTTCCACATTTCGGCCATGCTAACCCTGCCTTTTGAGGTGCTGGCGGTGCCCCAACTGTGTTGGCGACCTCATCCTCCTCCTCTGCCTTCACCTTGTGCTTCCATTGTGCCCCCGCTGTCAGGTGGGAATGCCATCAGCAGCGCGTCTACCAGTGTGTGCTTGAACTTACGTATCTTAAGATCACGCTCCAGGGACGGAATAAAGGACAGTACATTGTCCTGGTAATGGGGATCCAGCGGCGTGGCCACCCAGTAATCAGCACAAGTTAGAATGTGGGCAACTTGGCGATCATTGGGGAGACATTGCAGCATGTAAATCGCTCATGTGTGCCAGGCTGCCCAGAGGCAACGAAAGTTGTCCTCTGTGGGAGGTGTATCATCTGTGTCCTCTGTATCCTCCAGCCATGCACCAGTGATGGCAATGAGCTGGTCTGGGTGCCACCCTGCTGTGAACATGGTTCCTCCTCCTCCTCATCCTCCACCTCATCATCCTCCAGAACTGTACCCTGGCTGGACAATTGTGTACCTTGCGTTTGTGGGTGCAGGAACCCACCCTCGGAGCCACTTGTGAATGACTGTCCGGAAACCCTATAAAATGATCCCTCTTCCTCCTCCTGTGCCACATCCTCTTCCATTATCGCCAGCAGCAATTTTTCAAGGAGGCATAGAAGTGGGATAGTAACGCTGAGAACGGCATTATCGGCACTGGCCATGTTGGTGGAGTACTCGAAACAGCATAACAAGGAACACAGGTCTCGCATGGAGGCCCAGTCATTGGTGGTGAAGTGGTGCTGTTCCGCAGAGCGACTCACCCGTGCGTGCTGCAGCAGAAACTCCACTATCGCCCGCTGCTGCATGCACAGTCTGGCCAGCATGTGCAAGGTGTTCCACCTTGTGGGCACATCGCATATGAGGCGGTGAGCGGGAAGGCCGAAGTTACGCTGCAGCACTGACAGGCGAGCAGCAGCAGGGTGATAACGCTGAAAGCGCGCACAGACAGCCCACAGTTTATGCAGCAGCTCTGACATATCGGGGTAATTTTTAAGGAATCTCTGCACCACCAAATTCAGCACATGCGCCAGGCAAGAGATGTGCGTCAAACCGGCTATACCCAGAGATTCTATGAGATTTTGCCTATTATCGCACACCACCAGGCTGGGGTTGAGGCTCACTGGCACCAACCACTCATCGGTCTGTTGTTCAAGGCCCGTCCACAGCTTCTGCGCAGTGTGGGTTTGTACCCCAAACAAATAAGTTTTAAAACTGCCTGCTGTCATTTACTCCTGGCTGTGCTGAAGTTGGCGGTGAAGGTGTTATGCTGACCGGATGAGGAAGCCGAGTAGGAGGAGGAAGCAACAGGAGGCAAACTTTAGCGCCCTGCAATTCTCGGTGGTGGAAGGACATGCGCCAAACTGCTATCTGCCTCAGGCCCAGCCGCCACTGCATTTATCCAGTGTGCTGTTATGGAGATATAGCGTTTGTTTTTTAAAACCCAGAAAATTCTAGCTGTATTTCTAGCTTAATTGCAGAAATAAATGCGGCAGAGGCCGTCAGATGGAGGGTATTGCCAAAAATTGGTGTTTTTCAAAGCCAGAAAATTATTGAAGTATTTAAAGCTTGCTTTAACAATAACAGATGTTATATTAAGTACTTTGCCCAAAATGGGTGTTTTTTTAATAACAGAATATGACAGCAGCATATAACGCATGAATTTCACACTGACAGATGCAGGCCGCAAATTAAGTGTTTTGCCCAAAATGTTTTTTTTTTTGAATAACAGAATGTGACAGCAGTATATAACGCTTAAATTTCACTCGTACAGATGCAGCAAGGGCTGTAAAATTGTGTATTTTTTCCCAAAATTTTTTTTTTTTTAAAACCCAGAAAATCATAGCTGTATTTCAAGCTTAAATTGCACACTGACTAATGCGGCAGAGACCCCAGATGGAGGGTATTGCCCAAAATGGGTGTTTTTTAAAACCCAGAGAATCATTGAAGTATTTCAAGCTTGTTTTAACAATAACAGATGCAGCAAAGACTGCAATATTAAGTATTTTGCCCATAAAGTGAGTTTTTTTTATAACAGAATATGACAGCAGTATATAACGCTTGAATTTCACACGTACAGATGCAGCAAAGGCTGTAAAATTTAGTATTTTGCCCAAAAAAGGTGTTAAAACCCTGAAAATTATAGCTGTATTTCTAGCTTAAATTGCACACGGACTAATGCTACAAAGGCACCAGATGTAGGATATTGCCAAAAATTTGTGTTTTTTTAACCCAGATTATTATTGCAGTATTTCAAGCTTGGATTTCAATGTCACAAAAGCACATATACAGTGCTGGTGCACTGAGCTTGCATAAAATGGCCGCTGCCGCCCACCTAACTAACAGACAGATAAAAGTTATTTTTCTCTGTCACTGGGTTCAGGGCAGGGTAAAAAGATTGTGCACTGCACCCAGACAACAAAATCTATGTAGATCGCTGAGTTCAATTGAAGTTCTGATTAAAGTTTCTTTCCTATTCTCTCCCTCACAGCAGCAGCATCCTATACCTACACTAAATACAGCAGAGTGACGTGCAGCGCTACATGACTCCACCTTATATAGAGGCGGGGTCATATGCTGCACTGGCCAATCACAGCCATGCCATTAGTAGGCATGGCTGTGATGGCTTCTAAGGGCACACCTTTCAAAAAGCGTGAATAAACACCGAACCCGAACTTTTACTGAAATGTTCGTGTCCGGGGTCCAAAAATCCTAAAGTTCGATACAAACCCGAACTTTACAGTTCGGGTTTGCTCAACCCTATTGAAAAGCCTTTTGTGTTGTTTAAAAGTTGAAAAAAATTAAGGCCTAATTGCTGTTTAAGCGGTGCAGTGATATTTTCTACAGCCCTTAGTTGCAAAATATAAATAAATTCGCCGTCCAGTGTTGCCCTTATCTGTTGAAAAGCCTTTTGTGTAGTGTAAAACTAGAAAAAAATTAAGACCTAATTGCCGTTCAGAGGTGTAGTAATATATTCTACAGTACTGTTTGCCTTGTATTAGTGGCAAAATAAAAATATAATCACCGTCCAGCGTTGCACTTATCTGTTGGAAAGCCTTTTGTGTAGTGTAAAAGTAGAAAAAAACGTAGGGCTTAATTGCCGTTCAGCGGTGCAGTGATATATTCTACAGCCCTGTTTGCCGTGTATTAGTGGCAAAAGAAAAATATATTTGCCGTTCAGCGTTGCACTTATATGTAGAACAAGCTTGCATAGTGTAAAAGTGGAGAAAAATAAGGGCCTATTTGCCGTTCAGCGGTGCGGTTATATGTGGTGAAGCCCTTTTTGCGGTATGCACCGAATTACGTAGTGGTGAAACTTTTTTATGGGAAAATTGATCAGTGATTGTAGACTTTGTTCTGTATGAACTAAATTCCATTATCCTTTCATTGGTGAAATTTTTTTTATTTTAAACATGCTTTTTTTGGGAAAATTGATGGGTGATTGTAGACCTCCTTTTGTTATATAGACCAAATTACGTAGTGGTGAAATTTTTTATGTGAAACAGGCATTGGCATACATAGAGCAGTAAGGGCCCCATAGCAAGGATCAAACCAGACCCCCCACACAGGACAAAAGGGTTTCTGCCTAAACCCTTGGGCCATTTTTCCACTGCCTAATTTGCTAAAAGTTGTTCCTTTAGAGGGTGGAGTCCTGACCAAGTTTTCACCTCCAGTAGAAGAGGAGGTAATCCCAACTAAGACTGGACCCCCTCTTGTCCTGGGGCCCGTATCAGTCACCTGGTCTGCCGCTATGGTAGTTACGCCCCTCGAAACAGGCTTTTTTCGGAAAAATTGATGGGTAATTGTAGACCGCCTTTTGTTGTATGGACCGAATTATGTAGTGGCAAAATTTTTTATGTAAAACAGGCTTTTTGGGGAAAAATCGATGGGTGATTGTACAAACCGGATTCCAAAAAAGTTGGGACACTGTACAAATTGTGAATAAAAACTGAATGCAATGATGTGGAGGTGCCAACTTCTAATTTTATATTCAGAATAGAACATAAATCATGGAACAAAAGTTTAAACTGAGAAAATGTACCATTTTAAGGGAAAAATATGTTGAATCAGAATTTCATGGTGTCAACAAATCCCCAAAAAGTTGGGACAAGGCTATTTTGACCACTGTGTGGCATCTCCCCTTCTTCTTACAACACTCAACAGACGTCTGGGGACCGAGGAGACCAGTTTCTCAAGTTTAGAAATAGGAATGCTCTCCCATTCTTGTCTAATACAGGCCTCCAACTGTTCAATCGTCTTGGGCCTTCTTTGTTGCACCTTCCTCTTTATGATGCGCCAAATGTTCTCTATAGGTGAAATATCTGGACTGCAGACTGGCCATTTCAGTACCCGGATCCTTCTCTTACGCAGCCATGATGTTGTGATTGATGCAGAATGTGGTCTGGCATTATCTTGTTGAAAAATGCAGGGTCTTCCCTGAAAGAGATGACGTCTGGATGGGAGCATATGTTGTTCTAGAACCTGAATATATTTTTCTGCATTGATGGTGCCTTTCCAGACATGCAAGCTGCCCATGCCACACGCACTCATGCAACCCCATACCATCAGAGATGCAGGCTTCTGAACTGAGCGTTGATAACAACTTGGGTTGTCCTTGTCCTCTTTGGTCTGGATGACATGGCGTCCCAGATTTCCAAAAAGAACTTTGAATCGTGACTCGTCTGACCACAGAACAGTCTTCCATTTTGCCACACTCCATTTTAAATTATCCCTGGCGCAGTGAAAACGCCTGAGCTTGTGGATCTTGCTTAGAAATGGCTTCTTCTTTGCACTGTAGAGTTTCAGCTAGCAACGGCGGATGGCACGGTGGATTGTGTTCACTGACAATGGTTTCTGGAAGTATTCCTGAGCCCATTCTGTGATTTCCTTTACAGTAGTATTCCTGTTTGTGGTGCAGTGTCGTTTAAGGGCCCAGAGATCACGGGCATCCAGTATGGTTTTACGGCCTTGACCCTTACGCACAGAGATTGTTCCAGATTCTCTGAATCTTCGGATGATGTTATGCACAGTTGATGATGATAGATGCAAAGTCTTTGCAATTTTTCGCTGGGTAACACCTTTCTGATATTGCTCCACTATCTTTCTGCGCAACATTGTAGGGAATTGGTGATCCTCTACCCATCTTGGCTTCTGAGAGACACTGCCACTCTGAGAAGCTCTTTTTATACCCAATCATGTTGCTAATTGACCTAATTAGTGTTAATTGGTCTTCCAGCTCTTCGTTATGCTCAAATTTACTTTTTGCAGCCTCTTATTGCTATTTGTCCCAACTTTTTGGGGATTTGTTGACACCGTGAAAATTTGAATCAACGTATTTTTCTTTTAAAATGATACATTTACTCGGATTAAACATTTGATCTGTCATCTACGTTCTATTACAAATAAAATATTGACATTTGCCATCTCCACATCATTGCATTCAGTTTTTTTTCACAATTTGTTTAGTGTCCCAACTTTTTTGGAATCCGGTTTGTAGACTTTTTTCTGTATGAACCGAATTCTATTATCCTTTCATTGGTGAATTTTTTTATTTCAAGCATGCTTTTTTCTGGAAAATGGATGGGTGATTGTAGACCTCCTTTTACTGTATGGACCGAATTACGTTGTCATGGGTCCTGCAGTAAACATAATGAAGATGCTGATGACAACACACGAGCACACTCTGCCTTTACCATCTATTTACAATGGAATCAAGGAGCTGCAGTAAGTTGAAAACATTTGTGTGTTTTTATTTGCTCCATCTGCATTCGATTTCCACAGCACACAAGACATGACAGGAGAGCCTCTGCTTTGGAGTCCAAGTCCAGTTTCTTAAGATCAGGAGTTCCATCAGAACTGTGCGCAACATTCTTGCTCCCTGTGCAAAGCCATAACAAAAGGACTCCGTAGGCAAAAGGAAAATATATTTGTTGTTCAGTGTTGAACTTATATGTTGAAAAGCCTTGTGTAGTGTAAAAGTTGAAAAAACGAAGGGCCTACTTGTCGTTCAGTGGTGGTTATATATGGTAAAGCCCTTTTTGCAGTGAAATTCTTTATGTGGCACTGGCTTATTTTAGAAAAAAGTATGAGTGATTGTACACTTCCTTTTGCAGTATCGACCAAATTACTTAGTGGTGACATTTTTTATGCGACACAGGCTTATTTTAGGAAAATTTGAGGAATTTTTTATGTGACTGTTTTTTTTAGGGAAAATGTATAGTGGTGAAATGTTTTAGTTCAAACATTTTGTTTTCAGGAGAATTGATGGGTGACTGTAAACCTTTTGCTGTATAGGCCAAATTACGTAGCTGTGAATTTTTTTATGTGAAACAGCCTTTTTTGGGGAAAATTGATGGGTGATTGTACATCCTCTTTTGCAGTATGGGCCAAATTACACAGTGGTGAAATTTTTTTTATTTCAAAGAAAACTCTGCTGCTCTGTTTTTCTTGTGAAGTCAATGTGTTTAACTATGCCCCTCGCGCGATTTACACCAAATACATTATTTTCATGTAGAGATCCAAGAATTATGTTGGAGACATGTGGTCTATGCAAGCCATGTTCGACCCCTCTCATCGCTCTCACGCTGTTCTGCACCTGGTTTGCCTGGGCGAATAGAGTCACACAGGGGAGGAACTGCTCCGGGTCCTTCAGCAAGAAATCAAATCCTGGCTTTCTCCACAACAACTCAAAATTGGAACCATGGTGACCTACAACGGGAAAAACATGTTGGTGATGCGTCAAGGAGGGCTGAGCCATGAGCCCTGCATGGCACATGTGTTCAATCTGGTTGTCAAGCGGTTCCTGAATTCTTCCACCCATCTGCAAGACATCCTAAACTTTGCATCCAGTTCAGCAAAGCACACCCTCCTTGAGCTGTAGCGGGAAAACGGCATACCCCAACATAGGCTGATATGCAACATTTCCATCCATTGGAATTTCACACTCCATATGTTGGACCGACTGTACGAACAGAGAAAGGTTATCAACGATTTCCTGATGATCCATGCGGACAGGAGTAGTCCCCTATGTAACTTCAATGTCAGCCAGTGGCAGCTCATGCGTGACACCTGCCATTTGCTCAGGCCCTTTGAGCAGTAGTGATGAGCGGCAGGAGGCAATATTTGAATTTGCAATATTTTGCGAATATTTGAGCAAATATTGCTGTACCCTTGTGACATCACAGCACTATGTCTGTAGCATGTATTTTATGGACAGCAGAACCAGAATCAGATACACTATATTACTATCTAACCTACACTGACTATCTCCCACTAACTATCTGTATTATATACAGTACAGACCAAAAGTTTGGACACACCTTCTCATTCAAAGAGTTTTCTTTATTTTCATGACTATGAAAATTGTAGATTCACACTGAAGGCATCAAAACTATGAATTAACACATGTGGAATTATATACATAACAAACAAGTGTGAAACTAAAAATATGTCATATTCTAGGTTCTTCAAAGTAGCCACCTTTTGCTTTGATTACTGCTTTCCACACTCTTGGCATTCTCTTGATGAGCTTCAAGAGGTAGTCCCCTGAAATGGTTTTCACTTCACAGGTGTGCCCTGTCAGGTTTAATAAGTGGGATCTCTTGCCTTATAAATGGGGTTGGGACCATCAGTGGCGTTGAGGAGAAGTCAGGTGGATACACAGCTGATAGTCCTACTGAATAGACTGTTAGAATTTGTATTATGGCAAGAAAAAAGCAGCTAAGTAAAGAAAAACGAGTGGCAATCATTATTTTAAGAAATGAAGGTCAGTCAGTCAGCCGAAAAATTGGGAAAACTTTGAAAGTAATGGCTATTTGACCATGAAGGAGAGTAATGGGGTGCTGTGCCAGATGACCTGGCCTACACAGTCACCAGACCTGAGCCCAATCGAGATGGTTTGGGGGGAGCTGGACCGCAGAGTGAAGGCAAAAGGGCCAACAAGTGCTAAGCATCTCTGGAAACTCCTTCAAGACTGTTGGAAGACCATTTCAGGGGGCTACCTCTTGAAGCTCATCACGAGAATGCCAAGAGTGTGGAAAGCGGTAATCAAAGCAAAAGGTGGCTACTTTGAAGAACCTAGAATATTACATATTCTCAGTTGTTTCACACTTGTTTGTTATGTATATAATTCCATATGTGTTAATTCATAGTTTTGATGCCTTCATAGTCATGAAAATAAAGAAAACTCTTTGAATGAGAAGGTGTGTCCAAACTTTTGGTCTGTACTGTATATGAGCTAACTAACTAACTAACTTACTATCTAATGTAATGGCACAGCAAAGCACAATGATACTGCTGTCTCTCTCAGAACTGCAAAAAACTGCATAAAGTGGTTGCTGGGCAGGTTCTTATATAGTAAGGGGTAGGCAACTTTCCTATTGGTTGCTAGGGATGTTGCAAAGCTCAAAGACATTGCAGCCTTCTCATTGGCCCACAAGCAAGAACCAGGGAGGGATCATGGGTTCAGATGAAAAAAATTCTAGAATATTCGCGAAGACGAATAGCACTATATTCTAAATCTTTGCGAATTCTCGAAGTGGCAATATTCGCAATTAAAATTTGCGATTCGAATATTCATGCCCAATACTATTGAGGAGGCCACATTATTTGTCAGTTGCCAGGACTACGGGTTAAACAATGTCATTCCACTACTTCATGTCCTGGAACAGATGCTAGAAAATCTGGCTGGTCAGGGGACTGAAGATGTGGCGCCTAGAATGGCTGCAGAGTTTGAGACATTTGTCTGTCAAGATATCTGTTTACAGTTACTGAACGAGAACATCATTTATCGCAAGGATATGCAAACACCAACCAATGGGGTGTTAACCCCCAGAAGTAGGTCATTGGCACGAAGGAGCAGTCACTTTCACAGCTCGAAGTATCCTCCCAGAAGCTTGACCTCTGAACATCTAAGGTCTGCATTGTGAAGATTGTCTAAAAGGAAAATCCCACAGTCCACCCCCTTCGGAGGAGACTCTTGATCCAGCACAGGCTGTTTTGCTTCTTTAAAAACAATGGACTCTGTACAGCGTGACACCGATGTATAATTTCTCATACACCAGACTGAAAGAGTATTCCAAGGACCTGTCTGCCCACATAGCTGCCGAGAAGCAGAAGGGTCTTGCCATTGAAGTGGGCTCAGAGCTGAACCTAAAAGCCAAATTTTCCTGTTTACCGGACTCAAAGGAAACGAGAGATCCACTGACTATGCTCATATAGATTTCATCCAAGCCTTCACTCACCAAGGCAAGCACAGAGCATTGGATTCTGTGGACAAGTTGGTTCTGCGGGACGTATACAGAGGACGATCTATTGGAGGTGTTACCAAAGACAATTACTTGCCTCCCTCACGGCTATAGTAGGGACGTGGTTCCAAAGAAACTTTGACTGTTGTTTCGGTAATGTGGTAATCAGTTCTCAGGACCTTACATGGCTAGCAGAGATTTGGACAGAGTATGACGTGTCTGGATTAGTGTCGGTGACAGAGCTTGCTTTCTCTGTGCCCGTCGAACCTCGCATGACATTTCTTATGCCATCCACACAGAGAACTTCCAGACTTTATGGAATGATATTCATGAATCAAAGGACAAGGTCACGGAGGAAGTGGACAATTTACTCCAATATCTTTACTCGCATTTCTTCAGAGACTTTAGAATCCACTTATCACCAACCCAGCTCGTCAAGGAATGAGCTGGAGTCGGCATGTTTGCTGGACTGTCCTCCAGTTATCAGCCATAACCCCATACATTTCATGATCAATATGCATTATTATTGTGGTCACCCCAACACTGGTCGTCAATCCATTC
Source organism: Bufo gargarizans (assembly GCF_014858855.1). Lineage (NCBI taxonomy): Eukaryota > Metazoa > Chordata > Amphibia > Anura > Bufonidae > Bufo > Bufo gargarizans. Next base: position 370,232,066 of record NC_058084.1, on the reverse strand, counting down.
TTGTTGATGAAGCCCTTTTTTTTCCACAGTTTGTCTTTTAAATCTTGTGGTTTTGCCCCTTCTGAATTTTAAGTGTGTTAGGGTCCTGTTTGTTAAATAAAGGTTGTTTTTTCTCCCCTATAAAAAATAAAATAAAAATTGGCTTGTGATTTAGTAGCCAAAAGCAGGAGTGGGTACAAAACACAGAAGACATGCAAATATTCCGTTCATGTGTCATCTCTGTTTTGGATTCACTCCTGATTTTTTTGGCATTAGCAATACTGATGGATTATTGAGCAAATGCTGACCGAGTGAAGGCAGATGCTCCACAGACAGGATCCGTTTTTTTGGAGGTTATTGTTCTGACGGAGCAGAGGAAGGGCAAAATAATCAGTGATGTCAACACAAACTTACTGCTGACACCCTCTCCACTCTGTCAGGGTGGCTCTACTTGCATAAGCGTTTAATAGAACATGTTCTATAGACATCTATGTGGAATCAGTTGACGACTGTGTAAAAGGAGTGGGCTTCTTCTTAGTGCTAACATTGACCTGTAAGGCTGAGTTCATACTTGAGTTATTTGGTTAGTTTTGGCCCTGTGACTGCCCAAATAAGTGAAGTGTGCAGTGATTCTAAGAGCGATGCCTGTCATCTGCATGACATACGGACTCACAGTATTTTTTCACTATCAAAGCAGAATCCCTATGCGTGTTATTGCAAGGAACAGTGTTCTACACCACTATAAAGGCTCTCTCCAGCCAGGAAATAGCAGTTTTTTAATGTAATTTGCAGCAAATTTATTTGGATTAAACCACATTTTTCCCCAAAAGATTGGCAAACCGGTGAATCAAATTTTTTTTAAAATTTGCTCATCTCTAGCTGACATATTCTGCAGCGATAAACGCACATCATCACTTGCTGTCTCCAATGGAGCTTACAATCTAAATTCCCTAGTGTGTGAGGAACCCAGAGCAAATCGGGAGAACATACAAACATAACAAAGTTTAATACTTATATTTAGTGGATGTGGCCTGCTACGATGTTCATGTTCTGCACAGTCATGCTAATGACCTCACGGTTTTGCAGGAAAAAGACATTATTGTAACATCATGCAGCCAATTAACAAGCAATTAGAAAACCCCACCCACTATCTGATGGGGTGGCTTCAGCTGCAGATAGCAGCCATTAAATGGGTAGCTGTCCATAGGCTATGGGGGTCATTTATTAAGAACCTTATACGCCAGTCTTAATAAGCCCTATATCTGGCAGTCCACCGGAGTTATGAAGAGGTGCCATCCAGGTTCCTAGCTGTCTTACAATTAGACCATTTTCTACTCATAAAACAGGCATATAAAATAATGAATGATATGGGAATGTCAGGCCGTCCCCTTCCCTGCCCACGTCACAACCAGTTTTTTAGACCTGGCATGAGAGGGGAAAAGTCCCAGATTGTGGTGCAACTATTTCTGGACAATAAGTGACCCCCTATGTCTATACATATCTTTAAGTTCAACTATACATTTTTTCAGTGAAATTGATATGTCCTTCCAAAACTGAATTGCTCAATGGAATCCTGCAAACTCTGTTTTGATGCTGAACAAATGTATATTTTGCCCATGTGTATTTCTTTCATATTTGCATCATCTTCACCACAGTAAAATTAAGTGATATATTGGTTCCTTTTTTCTTTGCAGTCAAATCATTAACAGTGAAACTTGAGATAACCACACAAAATAACATTGTAAAAAACATCTTGGTCTTCCCAAAGGAGATGGCCAGTGAACGTATGGTTTGATGAAACTGAAAATTTCTTATAGCCATTGTGGTGTAACAACGCTTATAGGAAAGAGCAGTACACTGGGCATGTTGGTCCCAAGGCTAGGAGCTGACCAAGGTAGCGCAACACCAAGCACAAGAGTCCCAAGTTAGGGGCTGAATTGTTCTATGTGATATAGGTAAAGGGGTGGTCTTTTCAAAGACAGGTTTTACAACCCCTGTTATCATCTGGTTTTGGTCAAATTGTATACCTTATACCTTCTGTGAGTGCCATGAAATGGAAGTTCAAGTGCAATGGAAATGGGAATTGTTGTTCAAAGCAATAAACTATGTTAAAACTGTAATTTTTTTAAAGGGTCTTTGATAAACTATAATAATTTCCTGTACATGATATGACTCTTTAAAGATAGGTTAAAGGTTTGCTTACTTTCTCCAATAAGTAACCTCCCCGAGTAAGGGAGGGTACACACTAGCATTAGGGATTATGTTATGGCTTTCCTTTGTAACATAGTTATAACAGAAAATAACGGAATCCATAAGACGGAAGGACGCATCCGCTCTTCTGCCCATAGACTTGTATTATGACTAAGGTTGAGCGAACCCGAACTGTAAAGTTTGGGTTCGTACCGAACTTTAGGATTTTTTGACCCCGAACATTTCAGTAAAAGTTCGGGTTTGAGTTCAGTGTTCGGCGATTTAATGGCGCTTTTTGAAAGGCTGCAGGGCAGCCAATCAACAAGCGTTTAACTCATGTTCCCTTTGAAGCCATCACAGCCATGCCTACTAATTGCATGGTTGTGATTGGCCAGTGCAGTATGTGACCCAGCCTATATATAAGCTGGAGTCACGTAGTGCCACACGTCACTCAGCTCTTACTAGTGTAGGGATAGGATGCTGCTGCTGTGAAGGAGAGAATAGGAAAGAGTCTGATATCACAACTTGTTGTTAACTCTGCAATCTACAGCGATTTTTTTATTTGATTTTTGTGGGTGCAATGCAACATTTTTGTACCCTGCCCTGAGCCCAGTGACACAGAAAAATAAGTTTTATACGTCTGTTAGGTGGGCGTCGGCGGCCATTTTGTGCAACAGCAGTGCACCAGGACTGCATATGTGCCAGGGACAATAATTTAATCCTGTTCTTTTAGTTCAGTGGGCAACATATACCCATTTTCTAAGTGCACCTGCACTGCATATGTGCCAGGGGAAGGGAAAATATTATAGGTAATCTGTCTGTGAGTTAAGGGACCCAGGGGGTGAAATATTCAAAAAAATTTCTGTATACCCCTATGCTGCATATGTGAGTGTAATCAATTCAGTAAATCCATCTGTTTAATTGTGGGTGAAAAAAATCATATTTTTTTTCCATAAAGTAACTTTGCGGCCTGTGCTGCATTTCTGACAGTCCAATAAAACCGTTAAATACTGCTGTTATATTGTTGTTTGAAAAAAAACTCCCTTTTTGTGCTAGATAGTACATTTGCAGCCTGCGCTGCATTTCTGACAGTCCAATACAACCGTTAAATACTGCTGTAATATTGTCGTTTGAAAAAAAACTCACTTTTTGTGCTAGATAGTACATTTGCGGCCTGCGCTGCATTTCTGACAGTCTAATAAAACTGTTAAATACTGCTGTTACATTGTTGGTTGACAAATTCACATTTTTTGTGACTGTGAAGTAATTGTATTAAATTCTTATTAAGTTGTGTGACTTTAATAATTTTTTTATCTTTATGACACCGGCATAGCCTTACTGAACTTAATTGTTGACTATTGGCAGTTACATTGTTGCCTGACATAAACTATCTGTTAGTTTGGTGGGTGAATGCAAAGAATGAGGAGAGCGTCAAATAAGGGACGTGGCCCCGGTTGTGGTGCTACTGGTGGAGGTCCTGTTGCAGGGAGAGGACGTGATCGATCTGTGCCAACTACATGCCCAAGTGAAACACCTTCCTCAGGTGAGAGTAGGCGACAGAACCTTCAGCGTTATTTGGTAGGGCCGAATACGGCTCTAGGAATGGTGAGGCCAGAACAAGTACAGGCGATAGTAGATTGGGTGGCTGACAGTGCCTCTAGTTCCTTAACATTGTCTCCCACCCAGTCCCCTGCTGAAAGATCAGAGTTGGCACCTGCAGCCAATGTCCATCAGTCTTTCACCTCACCCCCTTGCAAATCAGCCAAGCAGCCTGAGCCCCAAGTCATGCAGCAGTCTCTTATGTTTTTTGATGAATCTGCTGGCAGGGTTTCCATGGACCATCCACATAACCCTGCCCCAGAAGTGGAAGAGATTGAATTTACTGATGCCCAACCACTTATGTTTCAGGATGAGGACATGGGAAGACCACCGCAGCAAGTCTCGGATGATGACGAAACACAGGTGTCAACTGCTGCGACTTTCTGCAGTTTGCAGACCGACAAGGAGATAAAGGGGTAAAGAGTGGGTGGAAGATGATGTGGAGGATGATGAGGTACTAGACCCCACATGGAATCAAGGTCATGCGAGTGACGTGTGCAGTTTGGTGGAAGAGGCGGTGGTCGCACAGAGGCACCAGCACAGCAAAAGAGGGAGCAGGGTGAAAAAAAGCATCTGTTACATTCTTTGGTGACATTTTACCATTTTTGCTATGAATAAACCCCTGCTCTGCATAGGTGACAGCGACCTAAATTTAAAAAAATCGTCTGTTACATTCTTAGGTGACATTTTACAATTTTTTGCCGTATACAAAGCCCTGCTCTGCATAGGTGACAGGGACCTAATTTTAGCAAAATTGTCTGTTCCATTGGTGGGGGACATGAACCCAGTTTTACAGTGAATAAACCCCTGCTCTGCATAGGTGACAGGGACCTAAATTTCTAAAATTCGTCTGTTACATTGATGGTTGACATTAGCCCATTTTTGCAGGTGAAAAACCCCTGCTCTGTATTGCTGACAGGGAACTAAATTTAGTAAAAACGTCTGTTACTGATCGGAAGATGCGCGACTACAAGCGCATGCTGGTCGACACGTTGCTGATGGCATTCCCACCTGACAGCTGGGGCTCAGTGGAAGCACAAGGCAAAGGCTGAGGAGGAGGAAAAGGTCGCCAATGCAGCTGGGGCACCACCAGCACCTCAGAAGGCAGGGTTAGCGTGGCCGAAATGTGGAAAAGTTTTGTCAGCATGCCACAACAACCAGCACCACCAGCTGATATGGAACGTCTTAGCAGGAGACAGCAAGCATTTCAACAACATGGTGGAGCAGTATGTGTGCACACGCCTACACTTACTGACTGATGGGTCTGCCCCCTTCAACTTCTGGGTCTCCAAATTGTGCACATGGCCCGAGCTTGCCCTTTACGCCTTGGAGGTGCTGGCCTGCCCTGCAGCCAGTATATTGTCTGAACGTTTGTTTAGCATAGCAGGAGGGGGTTATCACAGACAAGAGCAGCAGCCTGTCCACAGTCAATGTCGACAAGCACACGTTTATTAAAATGAACTAGGCAGGGATGTTACAGGACTTGTCCGTACCGTGTGCAGAATAGACATGTATACCGGCCTCACCCAGCCATTGTTGTACTCCAGCGCACTTTCTCTTTGTTTTATTTTTTATATTTCCCAATGTTTGGGGGTCACCTAAATTTAAACAAAAAATAATAAATAATAAATACCTCCTCCTTCACCGCCGCTTCCAACAACACCGCCACATCCACCGCCTCCTCAACCTCCTACTCCATATGGACCTCCTCCTCCTAGATCAAGATTTTTATTTTTATTTTTTACGTATTTTATGTTATTTTAAGTCATTTCCCTATCTACATTTGTTTGCAGAGCACTTGTCATGCTCTTAACCACATTTTGCTGCCTTTTGCAGCCTTCTAGCCCTTTCCATTACTTTTTTAGAGCCATTTTAGTGCTCCAAAGTTCGGGTCCCCATTGACTTCAATAGAGTTTGTGTTCGGGGTCAAGTTTGGGTCAAGTTCGGGTCCGGAACACAAACTTTTTTGCGAAGTTCGGCCGAACCCGAACATCCAGGTGTCCGCTCAACTCCAATTATGACATAATGCAAAACAGAAACCTTTAAAAGGCATTCCGTTTCTTTCTGTCCTAATAGAAGTCTATGGGAATCAAAACGGATCCGTCTGGGACTTTGTTTTCCATTTTGCATAATGGGACCCAGATGGATTCGTTATGCTTTCCCATAGACTTCTATTAGGATGGAAATCAAACAGAATGCCTTTTAAAGGCTCCCGTTTTGCATTCTGCGTGGACATTCCGTTATTTTCCGTTATAACTATGTTATAACGGAAAGCCATAACGGAATCCCTAATGCTAGTGTGAACCCACCCTAACTATGGAGGATACATACTTCTCAGTTACAGGAAAAATATGACCATTCCTTTTTCTAGAAGGGCACAAGCAATGGAAGAAATGTATTCATTTACTATAGAAAAATAGGCGTAAACAGTTGAAAATATTGACAAATTGTGGAATGTTATTTATGTCACCAAGAAACCACTGTAACCAGACGGTTTTGTAATAAGAGAGCATTTAGGAGGTGATATGGCAGCTAAATGCGGCAGGAGGTACATAGAATACTGAGAATGTTAAATGTAACTTCATGCAAAAATTCCATTAACAAGGAAACTTGGCAGTCGGCACATCTGTGCTTGTAAGAAACACAAACTTGTTTTCTACTTAGGGAGATGACATCACATTTGGACTTCTTTGAAGCTCTAAGACCACCAGGAGGGATCCTCTAAAATCCTGTTATTGTACAAATACTTTTTTCTGTGTTCTGTAATGTTTTTTGTAGAAACATTGCATGAGACTATACAGTATCATACTTTTGCAATAACAGAATACAAACTGTTGTTCAAACAATTATTCATTTTAATATTTGAAATTCAAATAGTAGTGATGGAGAGCAAAGAAATGCAAGTAGCATGGTGCAAATTTTCATGGCTTTTTTTACCGACATCAGAGATGGACACTATAAATAAAAATGTATAAAGAATAGACATCAAGTTATTTTATTGATCCAAACTTGCATTTGAGGCACAGGAGCATCCTTGTTATAAAACCATTTCATGATCATACAATTTGTCGAGCTAAAAACTTTCAGGTACCATATATATAGATACTATACTATAGTTACTGTGTGTATCATTTTAAATATTTGTACATTAACAGCATATTGTTCAGTTACTCAAGTTGGAGATAATTTTAATTAAAAATGTCCTTTTTGTGTCTACATTTCCTATGCAGAACTCATTGGGGAAGATTTATCAAGACCGGCGCTTTCCACAGCAGTCTTGATATCCCCTGCACTAATGGAGGATGCACCTAATTTAATGTGGAGCGCAAATTAGGAGCATCCCCCAGCAGTCTGTGCACCTAAATAGAGCTAAGCTGTCGTACATTTCTGACGTTATTTGCACCAGCAAACTGCCGTAAATGAAAATAAATTTGTTGCTGCTGCTGGCCATGCCTCCTTCCCACCATTTTCACGCTCCCTTTCTAAAAAGTGGTGAGGGCGGCACAAGAAATAGGACATGCGAAAGTTGTTTTAAAAGTTGCAGTTAAAAAGTCGCAGACACATAGGGGGTCATTTATCATTTAAGGCTGTTTTTATGTCAGTTTTAAGTCTGGCTTTGCTTTGTGCGCCTGCACCAAATTTATGAACTGATATACCTTAATGATATATGTGGCGTAAGTGTCAGGCTTGGACTGGCTCACAGGGGAACAGGTGAATATCCCAGTGGGCCTTTAGCCCCCTGCACTAGTGGCACATGTCACAGTAGACTGACATTACTACATACAGATACCAGCCTATGCTTGTATAAAAACTTTATTAGTATAGTATAGGATACTTATTATATTATTTAACAAACAACACAGTTTATCATTATACACACAATGAGTGGCGGGGAAGACTTCTAGACACAGAGGCAGGCCTGCTAGTGTTCTCAATGTCACTACGAGGACCCCCATCATACATCATCTTGTAGTGTCTTGCTACTGCTGCCACTGTGTAAGCAGGTAATATTTACATGTAAAAACACAAAATGCAATCGCACACTGCTAGGGGTTGTGCGGGCTGAAATTTTCCATATTTTTCAATATTTACATGTAGTTTTACAGTGAGCCCCCAAAATAAGTTTTACTGGTGGGCCCTAGGCACCCCAGTTTGACACTGGTGAATGTAATTTGGTTTACACCTTTAGGTGTAAAAGTAGACATGGGGCTTTACTGGCATGTTTTTTTCTGACTTTTACAAAAGTCACACATAGTAAATGAGCCAGAATTCAGGTCTAATCTCACTTTTAGCTCTTAAACATAGAGCTTGTTCATCGGATAATCAAAATCTTTCAACAGTTTTAAAAAAAATCATCATTTGCAGGTGGCAGATCGTGGTGTGTAATCACGATCTGCTGCTGGCAAACAAGCGGACAGCATGGGGACAAGCAATGATATAACAATCAATCCTCCCCATGCTGTGGAGGAGATTGATGCATGTAATAGAAACGGTCTCTTCAGATAGTGAGCAGGCGATTTCCGGGAAGCATCTATTAACAAAACAGAGATTTTTAAAGAGGACCTATTATCTGGCAAAAAATTGTGAACTAAGTATCATGACATATACAGCGGCGCCCAGGGATCCCACTGCACTTACTATTATCCCTGGGCGCCGCTCCGTTCTCCTGCTATGCCCTCCGGTATGTTCGGTCACTGGGTTATAGCAGGTGGAGACTTAGGGGACTTGGTTATAGTAGGAGGAGACTGCCCTTGTTCTCCTCTGCGTTTTTTTCTCCCAGGCTGTGAGCTCTGCGCTGTTATTGGCCGGTGCTACAGCCTAGGAGAAGGAGATGCCCAGGAGAACAAGGGCAGTCTCCGCCTACTATAACCAAGTGACCGAACATACCGGAGGGCATAGCAGGAGAAAGGTGCAGCGCCCAGGGATAATAGTAAGTGCAGTGAGATCCCTGGGTGCCGCTGTATTTATCATGATACTTAGTTCACAATTTTTTGCCAGATGAAAGGTCCTCTTTAAGACTGCAAATTTGGCTTTTTTTCTTTCAGAGCAATAAATTCTAAGCAAGTAATTAAGCAGAATTCAAATAAAACAGACTCCCACTTCCACTACTATACATAGGATGGTGCTGCAGAAACATAGTGGTACCACTCCCAAATAAATTTGTTGTGAAGTTACAGTAATAAAAAACAATCACCATGAAAACTATCCAAATACACTGGCTACATCCCCCAGTCCAAACCTCCACGAGCTATATTTCTAACTAGAACATACTGGATTAAAATTAAACCTCCCCATGGCTTACAACTACTGTAAAAAGGGCAATAAATTACAAAAAAAGAGAATTAAAAAAATACAAATCTGAGGGGTCAGCTGTAGCCTTTGAAGTTTACAAAGGGCTTGATAAAATCTGTAAAAAGGAGATACAATTTGCAAAAATACAAAACGAACAGCAGGTGGCAAAAATATTCTTTAGATATATAAATGCTAAAAAACCAAGGTTTGAACAGGTAGGTTCCCTAAATAATGGTAAAGGGGGGTTAGTCACTGAAGATAAGGAAAAGGCAGAGTTACTAAATGGATTTTTAGCTCTGCATATACAAATAAAGAGAAAGGAGCTGATATCTGTGGTGCTGCAGTGTGAACAAGGCTCTGGGTCCAGATGGATTACACCCAAGAGTTCTTAAAGAGCTCAGCTTAATTATTGATGTGCCCCTGTTTATAATTTTTTTAGATTTTCTAGGTACTGGTACAGTGCCAAGTGATTGGCGCAAGGCAAATGTGGTGCCCATATTTAAAAAAGGATCTAGGTCCTCCTCAGGTAATTATAGACCAGTTAGTTTAACTTCTGTTGTGGGAAAAATGTTTAAAGAACTCTTAAGGGACTATATACTGGACTATGTGAATGAAAATAATATCATAAGTAGAGTTGAGCGAACACCTGGATGTTCGGGTTCGAGAAGTTCGGCCGAACATCCCGGAAATGTTCGGGTTCGGGATCCGAACCCGATCCGAACTTCGTCCCGAACCCGAACCCCATTGAAGTCAATGGGGACCCGAACTTTTCGGCACTAAAAAGGCTGTAAAACAGCCCAGGAAAGAGCTAGAGGGCTGCAAAAGGCAGCAACATGTAGGTAAATCCCCTGCAAACAAATGTGGATAGGGAAATGAATTAAATTAAAAATTAAATAAATAAAAATTAACCAAAATCAATTGGAGAGAGGTTCCATAGCAGAGAATCTGGCTTCCCGTCACCCACCACTGGAACAGTCCATTCTCAGATATTTAGGCCCCGGCACCCAGGCAGAGGAGAGAGGTCCCGTAACAGAGAATCTGTCTTCATGTCAGCAGAGAATTAGTCTGCATGTCATAGCAGAGAATGAGGCTTCACGTCAGCCACCACTGCAACAGTCCATTGGCATATATTTAGGCCCAGCACACACACAGGCAGAGGAGAGAGGTCCCGTAACAGAGAATCTGTCTTCATGTCAGCAGAGAATTAGTCTGCATGTCATAGCAGAGAATGAGGCTTCACGTCAGCCACCACTGCAACAGTCCATTGGCATATATTTAGGCCCAGCACACACACAGGCAGAGGAGAGAGGTCCCGTAACAGAGAATCTGGCTTCATGTCAGCAGAGAATCAGTCTGCATGTCATAGCAGAGAATGAGGCTTCACGTCAGCCACCACTGCAACAGTCCATTGGCATATATTTAGGCCCAGCACACACACAGGCAGAGGAGAGAGGTCCCGTAACAGAGGATCTGGCTTCATGTCAGCAGAGAATCAGTCTGCATGTCATAGCAGAGAATCAGGCTTCACGTCAGCCACCACTGCAACAGTCCATTGTCATAAATTTAGGCCCAGCACCCAGGCAGAGGAGAGAGGTCCCGTAACAGACAATCTGGCTTCATGTCAGCAGAGAATTAGTCTGCATGTCATAGCAGAGAATGAGGCTTCACGTCAGCCACCACTGCAACAGTCCATTGGCATATATTTAGGCCTAGCACACAGGCAGAGGAGAGAGGTCCCGTAACAGACAATCTGGCTTCATGTCAGCAGAGAATCAGTCTGCATGTCATAGCAGAGAATGAGGCTTCACGTCACCCACCACTGCAACAGTCCATTGGCATATATTTAGGCCTAGCACACAGGCAGAGCAGAGAGGTCCCGTAACAGACAATCTGGCTTCATGACAGCAGAGAATCAGTCTGCATGTCATAGCAGAGAATGAGGCTTCACGTCACCCACCACTGCAACAGTCCATTGGCATATATTTAGGCCTAGCACACAGGCAGAGCAGAGAGGTCCCGTAACAGACAATCTGGCTTCATGACAGCAGAGAATCAGTCTGCATGTCATAGCAGAGAATGAGGCTTCACGTCACCCACCACTGCAACAGTCCATTGGCATATATTTAGGCCTAGCACACAGGCAGAGCAGAGAGGTCCCGTAACAGACGATCTGGCTTCATGTCAGCAGAGAATCAGTCTGCATGTCATAGCAGAGAATGAGGCTTCACGTCAGCCACCACTGCAACAGTCCATTGGCATATATTTAGGCCCAGCACCCAGGCAGAGGAGGGAGGTCCCGTAACAGAGAATCTGTCTTCATGTCAGCAGAGAATTAGTCTGCATGTCATAGCAGAGAATGAGGCTTCACGTCAGCCACCACTGCAACAGTCCATTGGCATATATTTAGGCCCAGCACACACACAGGCAGAGGAGAGAGGTCCCGTAACAGAGAATCTGTCTTCATGTCAGCAGAGAATTAGTCTGCATGTCATAGCAGAGAATCAGGCTTCACGTCACCCACCACTGCAACAGTCCATTGGCATATATTTAGGCCCAGCACCCAGGCAGAGGAGGGAGGTCCCGTAACAGAGAATCTGTCTTCATGTCAGCAGAGAATTAGTCTGCATGTCATAGCAGAGAATGAGGCTTCACGTCAGCCACCACTGCAACAGTCCATTGGCATATATTTAGGCCCAGCACACACACAGGCAGAGGAGAGAGGTCCCGTAACAGAGAATCTGTCTTCATGTCAGCAGAGAATTAGTCTGCATGTCATAGCAGAGAATGAGGCTTCACGTCAGCCACCACTGCAACAGTCCATTGGCATATATTTAGGCCCAGCACACACACAGGCAGAGGAGAGAGGTCCCGTAACAGACAATCTGGCTTCATGTCAGCAGAGAATTAGTCTGCATGTCATAGCAGAGAATGAGGCTTCACGTCACCCACCACTGCAACAGTCCATTGGCATATATTTAGGCCCAGCACCCAGGCAGAGGAGGGAGGTCCCGTAACAGAGAATCTGTCTTCATGTCAGCAGAGAATTAGTCTGCATGTCATAGCAGAGAATGAGGCTTCACGTCACCCACCACTGCAACAGTCCATTGGCATATATTTAGGCCTAGCACACAGGCAGAGCAGAGAGGTCCCGTAACAGACAATCTGGCTTCATGACAGCAGAGAATCAGTCTGCATGTCATAGCAGAGAATGAGGCTTCACGTCACCCACCACTGCAACAGTCCATTGTCATAAATTTAGGCCCAGCACCCAGGCAGAGGAGAGAGGTCCCGTAACAGACAATCTGGCTTCATGTCAGCAGAGAATTAGTCTGCATGTCATAGCAGAGAATCAGGCTTCATGTCAGCCACCACTGCAACAGTCCATTGGCATATATTTAGGCCTAGCACACAGGCAGAGGAGAGGTTCATTCAACTTTGGGTAGCATCGCAATATAATGGTAAAATGAAAATAAAAATAGGATTGAATGAGGAAGTGCCCTGGAGTCCAATAATATATGGTTATGGGGAGGTAGTTAATGTCTAATCTGGACAAGGGACGGACAGGTCCTGTGGGATCCATGCCTGGTTCATTTTTATGAACGTCAGCTTGTCCACATTGGCTGTAGACAGGCGGCTGCGTTTGTCTGTAATGACGCCCCCTGCCGTGCTGAATACACGTTCAGACAAAACGCTGGCTGCCGGGCAGGCCAGCACCTCCAAGGCATAAAAGGCTAGCTCTGGCCACGTGGACAATTTAGAGACCCAGAAGTTGAATGGGGCCGAACCATCAGTCAGTACGTGGAGGGGTGTGCACACGTACTGTTCCACCATGTTAGTGAAATGTTGCCTCCTGCTAACACGTTGCGTATCAGGTGGTGGTGCAGTTAGCTGTGGCGTGTTGACAAAAGTTTTCCACATCTCTGCCATGCTAACCCTGCCCTCAGAGGAGCTGGCCGTGACACAGCTGCCTTGGCGACCTCTTGCTCCTCCTCTGCCTTGGCCTTGGGCTTCCACTTGTTCCCCTGTGACATTTGGGAATGCTCTCAGTAGCGCGTCTACCAACGTGCGCTTGTACTCGCGCATCTTCCTATCACGCTCCAGTGCAGGAAGTAAGGTGGGCACATTGTCTTTGTAGCGTGGATCCAGCAGGGTGGCAACCCAGTAGTCCGCACAGGTTAAAATGTGGGCAACTCTGCTGTCGTTGCGCAGGCACTGCAGCATGTAGTCGCTCATGTGTGCCAGGCTGCCCAGGGATAAGGACAAGCTGTCCTCTGTGGGAGGCGTATCGTCATCGTCCTGCCTTTCCCCCCAGCCACGCACCAGTGATGGACCCGAGCTGCGTTGGGTGCCACCCCGCTGTGACCATGCTTCATCCTCATCCTCCTCCACCTCCTCCTCATCCTCGTCCTCCTCGTCCTCCAGTAGTGGGCCCTGGCTGGCCACATTTGTACCTGGCCTCTGCTGTTGCCAAAAACCTCCCTCTGAGTCACTTCGAAGAGACTGGCCTGAAAGTGCTAAAAATGACCCCTCTTCCTCCTCCTCCTCCTCCTCCTCCTGGGCCACCTCCTCTTCCATCATCGCCCTAAGTGTTTTCTCAAGGAGACATAGAAGTGGTATTGTAACGCTGATAACGGTGTCATCGCCACTGGCCATGTTGGTGGAGTACTCGAAACAGCGCAACAGGGCACACAGGTCTCGCATGGAGGCCCAGTCATTGGTGGTGAAGTGGTGCTGTTCTGTAGTGCGACTGACCCGTGCGTGCTGCAGCTGAAACTCCACTATGGCCTGCTGCTGCTCGCACAGTCTGTCCAGCATGTGCAAGGTGGAGTTCCACCTGGTGGGCACGTCGCATATGAGGCGGTGAGCGGGAAGGCCGAAGTTACGCTGTAGCGCAGACAGGCGAGCAGCAGCAGGATGTGAACGCCGGAAGCGCGAACAGACGGCCCGCACTTTATGCAGCAGCTCTGACATGTCGGGGTAGTTGTGAATGAACTTCTGCACCACCAAATTCAGCACATGCGCCAAGCAAGGGATGTGCGTCAAATTGGCTAGTCCCAGAGCTGCAACGAGATTTCGCCCATTATCACACACCACCAGGCCGGGCTTGAGGCTCACCGGCAGCAACCACTCGTCGGTCTGTTGTTCTATACCCCGCCACAACTCCTGTGCGGTGTGGGGCCTGTCCCCCAAACATATGAGTTTCAGAATGGCCTGCTGACGTTTACCCCGGGCTGTGCTGAAGTTGGTGGTGAAGGTGTGTGGCTGACTGGATGAGCAGGTGGAAGAAGAGGAGGAGGAAGCCGAGAAGGAGGAGGTGGCAACAGGAGGCAAAGAATGTTGCCCTGCGATCCTTGGCGGCGGAAGGACGTGCGCCAAACAGCTCTCCGCCTGGGGCCCAGCTGCCACTACATTTACCCAGTGTGCAGTTAGGGAGATATAGCGTCCCTGGCCGTGCTTACTGGTCCACGTATCTGTGGTTAGGTGGACCTTGCCACAGATGGCGTTGCGCAGTGCACACTTGATTTTATCGGATACTTGGTTGTGCAGGGAAGGCACGGCTCTCTTGGAGAAGTAGTGCCGGCTGGGAACAACATACTGTGGGACAGCAAGCGACATGAGCTGTTTGAAGCTGTCTGTGTCCACCAGCCTAAATGACAGCATTTCATAGGCCAGTAGTTTAGAAATGCTGGCATTCAGGGCCAGGGATCGAGGGTGGCTAGGTGGGAATTTACGCTTTCTATCAAATGTTTGTGAGATGGAGAGCTGAACGCTGGCGTGTGACATGGTTGAGACGCTTGGTGACGGAGGTGGTGGTGGTGGTGTTGGTGGTACATCCCCTGTTTGCTGGGCGGCAGGTGCCAACGTTCCTCCAGAGGCGGAGGAAGAGGCCGAGGCGGCAGCAGCAGAATAGGCCGAGGCGGCAGCAGCAGAAGAGGTAGCAGGGGGAGCCTGAGTGACTTCCTTGGTTTTAAGGTGTTTACTCCACTGCAGTTCATGCTTTGCATGCAGGTGCCTGGTCATGCAGGTTGTGCTCAGGTTCAGAACGTTAATGCCTCGCTTCAGGCTCTGATGGCACAGCGTGCAAACCACTCGGGTCTTGTCGTCAGCACATTGTTTGAAGAAGTGCCATGCCAGGGAACTCCTTGAAGCTGCCTTTGGGGTGCTCGGTCCCAGATGGCGGCGGTCAGTAGCAGGCGGAGTCTCTTGGCGGCGGGTGTTCTGCTTTTGCCCACTGCTCCCTCTTTTGCTACGCTGTTGGCTCGGTCTCACCACTGCCTCTTCCTCCGAACTGTGAAAGTCAGTGGCACGACCTTCATTCCATGTGGGGTCTAGGACCTCATCGTCCCCTGCATCGTCTTCCACCCAGTCTTGATCCCTGACCTCCTGTTCAGTCTGCACACTGCAGAAAGACGCAGCAGTTGGCACCTGTGTTTCGTCATCATCAGAGACATGCTGAGGTGGTATTCCCATGTCCTCATCATCAGGAAACATAAGTGGTTGTGCGTCAGTGCATTCTATGTCTTTCACCGCTGGGGAAGGGCTAGGTGGATGCCCTTGGGAAACCCTGCCAGCGGAGTCTTCAAACAGCATAAGAGACTGCTGCATAACTTGAGGCTGAGACAGTTTCCCTGGTATGCATGGGGGTGATGTGACAGACTGATGGGGTTGGTTTTCAGGCGCCATCTGTGCGCTTTCTGCAGAAGACTGGGTGGGAGATAATGTGAACGTGCTGGATCCACTGTCGGCCACCCAATTGACTAATGCCTGTACCTGCTCAGGCCTTACCATCCTTAGAACGGCATTGGGCCCCACCATATATCGCTGTAAATTCTGGCGGCTACTGGGACCTGAGGTAGTTGGTACACTAGGACGTGTGGATGTGGCAGAACGGCCACGTCCTCTCCCAGCACCAGAGGGTCCACTAACACCACCACGACCATGTCCACGTCCGCGTCCCTTACTAGATGTTTTTCTCATTGTTATGGTTCACCACAACAACAAATATATTATTTGGCCCAATGTATTGTATTCAAATTCAGCGGGATATAAATTTGAGGCCTAGTATTTAGGCGCTGGGTGACCGGTATGGATTTAGTGACAGAATTAGACTTGGAAATGCACAGAAGCGTGTGTGTGAAGTTATTCTGAATGACCCTATGTGCACCTTCAATATGATCTACCCTTTTAGGGATAGATTTCAAATAGCTCTGATATAGCAGAAACGACTAAATTATGAAATTGCTAAATTGGGAATTGTATTTCAACCCAGAACAAAAAATGTGCTTTGACGGACACTAAATAACTTTCCCAGCCACAACAGGACAGCGGTAACGAGAGATTTAGCGGGATATAAATTTGAGGCCTAGTATTTAGGCGCTGGGTGACAGGTATGGGTTTAGTGACAGAATTAGATTTGGAAATGCACAGTAGCGGGTGTGTGAAGTTATTCTGAATGACCCTATGTGCACCTTGAATATTATATACCCTTTTAGGGATAGATTTCAAATAGCTCTGATATAGCAGAAACCACTAAATTATGAAATTGCTAAATTGGGAATTGTATTTCAACCCAGAACAAGAAATGTGCTTGAACGGACACTAAATAACTCGCCCAGCTACAGCACTAGGGACAGATTTAGCTGGATATAAATTTGAGGCCTAGTATTTAGGCGCTGGGTGACCGGTATGGATTTAGTGACAGAATTAGACTTGGAAATGCACAGAAGCGTGTGTGTGAAGTTATTCTGAATGACCCTATGTGCACCTTGAATATTATATACCCTTTTAGGGATAGATTTCAAATAGCTCTGATATAGCAGAAACCACTAAATTATGAAATTGCTAAATTGGGAATTGTATTTCAACCCAGAACAAGAAATGTGCTTGAACGGACACTAAATAACTCGCCCAGCTACAGCACTAAGGACAGATTTAGCGGGATATAAATTTGAGGCCTAGTATTTAGGCGCTGGGTGACAGGTATGGGTTTAGTGCCAGAATTAGACTTGGAAATACACAGTAGCGGGTGTGTGTGAAGTTATTCTGAATGACCCAATGTGCACCTTGAATATTATATACCCTTTTAGGGATAGATTTCAAATAGCTCTGATATAGCAGAAACCACTAAATTATGAAATTGCTAAATTGGGAATTGTATTTCAACCCAGAACAAGAAATGTGCTTGAACGGACACTAAATAACTCGCCCAGCTACAGCACTAAGGACAGATTTAGCGGGATATAAATTTGAGACCTAGTATTTAGGCGCTGGGTGACAGGTATGGGTTTAGTGCCAGAATTAGACTTGGAAATACACAGTAGCGGGTGTGTGTGAAGTTATTCTGAATGACCCAATGTGCACCTTGAATATTATATACCCTTTTAGGGATAGATTTCAAATAGCTCTGATATAGCAGAAACCACTAAATTATGAAATTGCTAAATTGGGAATTGTATTTCAACCCAGAACAAGAAATGTGCTTGAACGGACACTAAATAACTCGCCCAGCTACAGCACTAAGGACAGATTTAGCGGGATATAAATTTGAGGCCTAGTATTTAGGCGCTGGGTGACAGGTATGGGTTTAGTGCCAGAATTAGACTTGGAAATACACAGTAGCGGGTGTGTGTGAAGTTATTCTGAATGACCCAATGTGCACCTTGAATATTATATACCCTTTTAGGGATAGATTTCAAATAGCTCTGATATAGCAGAAACCACTAAATTATGAAATTGCTAAATTGGGAATTGTATTTCAACCCAGAACAAGAAATGTGCTTGAACGGACACTAAATAACTCGCCCAGCTACAGCACTAAGGACAGATTTAGCGGGATATAAATTTGAGGCCTAGTATTTAGGCGCTGGGTGACAGGTATGGGTTTAGTGCCAGAATTAGACTTGGAAATACACAGTAGCGGGTGTGTGTGAAGTTATTCTGAATGACCCAATGTGCACCTTGAATATTATATACCCTTTTAGGGATAGATTTCAAATAGCTCTGATATAGCAGAAACCACTAAATTATGAAATTGCTAAATTGGGAATTGTATTTCAACCCAGAACAAGAAATGTGCTTGAACGGACACTAAATAACTCGCCCAGCTACAGCACTAAGGACAGATTTAGCGGGATATAAATTTGAGGCCTAGTATTTAGGCGCTGGGTGACAGGTATGGGTTTAGTGCCAGAATTAGACTTGGAAATACACAGTAGCGGGTGTGTGTGAAGTTATTCTGAATGACCCAATGTGCACCTTGAATATTATATACCCTTTTAGGGATAGATTTCAAATAGCTCTGATATAGCAGAAACCACTAAATTATGAAATTGCTAAATTGGGAATTGTATTTCAACCCAGAACAAGAAATGTGCTTGAACGGACACTAAATAACTCGCCCAGCTACAGCACTAAGGACAGATTTAGCGGGATATAAATTTGAGGCCTAGTATTTAGGCGCTGGGTGACAGGTATGGGTTTAGTGCCAGAATTAGACTTGGAAATACACAGTAGCGGGTGTGTGTGAAGTTATTCTGAATGACCCAATGTGCACCTTGAATATTATATACCCTTTTAGGGATAGATTTCAAATAGCTCTGATATAGCAGAAACCACTAAATTATGAAATTGCTAAATTGGGAATTGTATTTCAACCCAGAACAAGAAATGTGCTTGAACGGACACTAAATAACTCGCCCAGCTACAGCACTAGGGACAGATTTAGCTGGATATAAATTTGAGGCCTAGTATTTAGGCGCTGCGTGACAGGTATGGGTTTAGTGACAGAATTAGACTTGGAAATACACAGTAGCGGGTGTGTGTGAAGTTATTCTGAATGACCCAATGTGCACCTTGAATATTATATACCCTTTTAGGGATAGATTTCAAATAGCTCTGATATAGCAGAAACCACTAAATTATGAAATTGCTAAATTGGGAATTGTATTTCAACCCAGAACAAGAAATGTGCTTGAACGGACACTAAATAACTCGCCCAGCTACAGCACTAGGGACAGATTTAGCTGGATATAAATTTGAGGCCTAGTATTTAGGCGCTGGGTGACCTGTATGGATTTAGTGACAGAATTAGACTGGGATATGGCCAAAAAATAAACAGACTATTGCTGGTTAAATGCACTTGGTGTGACAGCTTCACCCTGATGTAGGCTTTAGCCAAAAAACAACCACACCATTGAGGGTTAAATGCACTTGGTGACAGGCGCAGCTTGCCCCTGATTTAGTATATGGCCAAAAAATGAACAGACTATTGCTGGTTAAATGCACTTGGTGTGACAGCTTCACCCTGATGTAGGCTTTAGCCAAAAAACAACCACACCATTGAGGGTTAAATGCACTTGGTGACAGGCGCAGCTTGCCCCTGATTTTGTATATGGCCAAAAAATGAACAGACTATTGCTGGTTAAATGCACTTGGTGTGACAGCTTCACCCTGATGTAGGCTTTAGCCAAAAAACAACCACACCATTGAGGGTTAAATGCACTTGGTCGCAGCTTGTGCTGGCGCACCACAAGACACAAAATGGCCGCCGATCACCCCAGAAAAATGTGACTGACAAACGGTCTGTGCAGCCTAAAAACAGTGAGCAATTGAGGATCAGCAGCTCAATGATCCACAGCTGCAGATCGATCAGTTAATCAAGTCCTTTGGAGGAGTTAATCTGCCTAATCTCGCCCTACTGTCGCAGCCGCAACCTCTCCCTGCGCTAATCAGAGCAGAGTGACGGGCGGCGCTATGTGACTCCAGCTTAAATAGAGGCTGGGTCACATGGTGCTCTGGCCAATCACAGCCATGCCAATAGTAGGCATGGCTGTGATGGCCTCTTGGGGCAAGTAGTATGACGCTTGTTGATTGGCTGCTTTGCAGCCTTTCAAAAAGCGCCAAGAAAGCGTCACAAAAGCGCGAAGAAAGCGACGAACACCGAACCCGAACCCGGACTTTTACGAAAATGTCCGGGTTCGGGTCCGTGTCACGGACACCCCAAAATTCGGTACGAACCCGAACTATACAGTTCGAGTTCGCTCATCCCTAATCATAAGTGATAACCAACATGGGTTTTCCAAGGACAGAAGTTGTCAGACTAACCTGATTTGTTTTTATGAGGAGGTGAGTAGAAGTCTGGACAGAGGGGCGGCTGTTTCTGGATTTTGCAAAGGCTTTTGATACTGTCCCTCATGGACATTTAATAGGTACATTAAGGTCTATAGGCTTTCAAAGTATAGTTTGTAATTGGATTGAAAACTGGCTGAAGGACCTATTCAGAATAGTCCGGGGTTATAAGTGGTGTACCCCAAGGTTCAGTGCTGGGTCCTCTATTATTTAATATATTTATTAATTATATTGAGGATGGGATTATGGGATTAATAGCACCATTTCTGTTTTTGCAGATGACACTAAGCTACATAGTACTGTGCAGTGCATGGAAGATGTTCATAAAATACAAGCTGATTTAACACTCTCTCTGAGTGATGGAGCATCAACTTGGCAAATGAGGTTCAATGTGGATAAATGTAAAATTATGCATCTTGGTAGTAGTGTTGAGCGCGAATATTCAAACCGCAAATTTTAATCTCAAATATTGCCACTGCGAATATTTAGAATATAGTGCTATATATTCGTATTCACGAATAGTGTTGATCTCGAATATTCTAATGTTGAATTTATCGCAAATTCATCACGACTATCAGCACTTAGCAACATTCCTTGCAACCAATAGGAAAGTTGCCTACCCCTTAGTGTTGATCGTGAATATTCTAAGCGCTAATTTTTATTGTGAATTTATCGTGAATATTCGGACAAGAATTTGAGAAATATAGCAAATTTGAATATTGCCTATGTCGCTCATCACTATTTGGTAGTAATAATCTCTGTGCTTCATATGTCCTAGGGAATGTAACACTGGGAGAGTCACTTAAAGAGAAGGATTTGGATGTCCTTGTGGATGGTAGATTAAATAACAGCATACAATGTCAATCAGCTGCTTCTAAGGCTACCAGGATATTGTCATGCATTAAACAATCCATGGACTCACAGGGCAGGGATGTAATACTACCACTTTAAAAAGCATTGGTGCGGCCTCATCTGGAATATGCAGTTCAGTTCTGGGCATCAGTCCATAGAAAGGATGCCCTGGAGCTAGAGAGAGAGAGCAAAGGAGAGTAACTAAACTGATAAGGGGCATGGTTAAAAGTGGTCTGTCCTCTTGAAACACGTAGGTCTTGCTTATGCTTTTACTTTTTTTCATCTTCCTTGATTTGATAAAGGAAGCCTATCACTGCATTCACTAAGTGAAGTCAGAGAGGCAGGTGCCATTTGGCAACTTTTGCTGTACAGTCGAATAACACTAGAGCTGGACACACCACCACTCTGCACCCAGTGTGGTTGGACTCTTGATGCTTGATTCACATCAGGATCATTTACTAGCACCTATATCAGGTGTGACAATTATAGATGAGCGAATCGAAGCTGGCGAAGTCAAATTCGCTCCGAATTTCAGGAAAAAATTTAATTCAGAACGAATGCGAATTTCCTCACTGTTCGTGGTAACGAATCGCAATTTTTCCTACCATGGCAGCTACAATGGCTGCTGCACGTGTTAGGATATGGAGCAAAGAACTCTGGGAAGGCGGAATGACCCATAATGCCATGCATGCAGCCAATCAGCAGCCAACCAGCCCGGTGATGTCACAGCCCTATAAATACGGCGGCCATCTTAGATTCTGCCATTCACCATTGTACTTTGTTCAGGGACAGACGTTTATGCAGGCGCTAGGGAGAGTGAAAGAAAACCCCATTGTGAAAACAAAAGCATTTTATTAGTGCATGATAAGGATAGGGAGGAATCAATTAACATCATCTAAGTGCAGGGACAGATGTTGCAGGGCCTAGAGAGAGTCATACAGAAAACATCATTGGGAAAAAATACGATTTACAAGTGCAGGGAAAGATTATTTGGGGATCCAAATAGCCATTATACAGCTCTGTCATTCCAGCAATTTGTTGTAGGGGTGCAAGTGTTATGTTGAAAAGCCTTTAGTGGATTATATTTGTGGAAAAAGAGAAATATATACTCTGTTCACTTCTGCAGCTATATATGGTGAAAGCGTTTAGTGCCCTATTATAGTACAATACGAGAAAAATAGACGCTGTTCACATTTGGTGTTACTTGCGGTAAAAATATTTATTGTCAGTTCAGTAGAATACGAGAAAAATAGACTCTGTTCAGATTTGGTGTTATTTGTGGTAAAAACATTTAGGCTGGTTTTACACGGACTTTGCAGGAAAAGGTGCGGATGCGTTGCGGGTAAATGCGCGATTTTATTTGTAGACGCTGTACACATTTGGTGTTATTTGCGCTAAAAGTGTTTCTTTTCATACTTCTAGAGAAAAAGAGAAAAATACTCGCCGTTCACATTTGGTGTTATTTGCGCTAAAAGCGCAATTAAAAAAATTAACTCACTGAGTCAACTTGATCGCGTAGTTGCGGATCTCTGTCTTCTTCTGTAATGTTGGGCTTCTGTAATGTGTTAATTATTTTATTTTTAAGCATTTCAGTTGGCAGTGAGTAATACTTAAAGGGGCTGTCTCATCATGGACAATGGGGGCATATCTCTAGGACCAGCATCTATATAGAGAACGGAGCCCTGCAAGGTGATGGCTGGAGGACTCTAGAAGCATGTGCGGTCCCCGCTCCCATTCATTTCTATGAGGCCAACGGAAATAGCTGAGCCAGCACTCAGCTTTTTTCGCCGGCCCCATAGAAAACAAATGGAGGGCGGCTGCGCCTGCACCTATAAGACAATGGGGGCACATCCTAGTGATATGCGCCTATTGTCCATGATGAGACAACCCCTTTAATCATAGACCCAAAAAGTTATATTTTTTCCATTGACTTTTTTTTTTCCAGAACATAAACTGTACCTTTATGTGTGAAATGCCTTTCAGTCTCCAAGCATAAATATACATAATATCAGTGCACGCAAATGATAAAAATTCCAGTTTAAACTACAGTAAGTGAATTCTGCAAACAGTGTTGAAAAATATTTTGAAAGGAAAATGTAAAAAAACCTTTACTGCACACAATAGTTATGTTTTTCGTAAATTATTGATCTTCACAGTTCATTCCTCAGATTCCAAGTGCATCACTCTGCAGTATGCATTTAGTAAAGGGACACTAAACATAGAAAATAAATAATAAAGAATTATTCTCCTAATATCTTTGCCTTTAGCCAATTAAAACTGAGAAATATATGTATTTTCTCTGTGTGTCCCAGGAGCTTAACCATGTCATCCCTCCAAATTACTGTCCTAAATCTAGCTGTAAGAAAACTGGCTGAAGCAGGAGTCTCCTTCTTTTTCCATGTTCTTAGTAGGATAGCACATTTTTAAACCCAACCCTTTTGGCTAAACTCCACTCATCATCTATATCCCACCTGGAAATGTTCTCTAAGGGCTGTTTCACACGAGCGGATGCCGTGCGTGACATCCGCTGCGTGAATGACAGCCAAGACCCGATGCAGACAGCAGAAGCACGGAGCAGTAACATGATTGATAATGCTCCGTGCCTCTCTGTGATCTCTATACTATCACAGTGAGATAAAGTTGTCAATGTGATTTCGTAGTAAAGAGATCACAGAGAGGCATGGAGCATTATCAGTCATGTTACTGCTCCGTGCTTCTACAGTCTGCATCGGGTCTTGGCTGTAATTCACGCAGCGGATGTCACGCACGGCATCCGCTCGTGTGAAACAGCCCTAAGAGATTTCAGACTGTTTGTTTCTGGAACATGCAAAAAATACTTGCAGACTAGCAAACAGTTGTGGGCATCTTTATCTCCTTGTTTCATTATTTTTCTAGGCTGAGTGATTATTAAAATGATATGCTGGGTTCAAGTTTATTTTTTGCTTACCTACACTGATATATTTCCGTTTAAGTTTTCTTTTTTTGCTAAATTTTGTTTGCCAGCAAAATAGTAAGAATATGTTTTATATTTATCATGTTAATCGATGCATTAAACTGAAGCATGAAAATGGTAACACAGCTAGAAGTCTGTGCTGGATAAAGTGAAGGGTATCATCACATAAATAAGATGCCTAAGCAAGTCATAGAGTGTGTGTTTATCAGCCACTGTTATTGAAAACTAACGGCAAACCGTGTCAAATGGATCAACGGTTAATTAAAATTGAATGATGTCTGGAAAATGATGTGTGCCAGAAGCAATATATGTAATTCATACTTCAGATTCCAATATACCTGTCACTAGTACTTATGCTGTCCTTACAGCAAATTGGCTGAAATAATTGTTTTCTCATGTGCCGGGTACTTGAGGACACATCTCTGTGTCTTGATGTCTGAATATCAAATGCCGAAGAGGGTTGAAAACAAAATGGTTATTCAGCATTGAGCAGCGTATGAACCCACATCTTTCCAGCTGTTGATGAATGCCTGCAGAGCATGGTTTGAAGCTTTAATTTAACAATACCTGGAGAGCCAAAAAAAAGGATAAGCCTGATGTTGAGTAATGTCATTTTATGAATGAGCAAACAGCCTGGAAAACCAAAGATTGCATTTAATTGTATGAAATCAATTTATCTTCTGCTTTCAGAATTTAAGAAAATTAAGCTGCAGAGACATTTATCTCTTTACAGTGTGGTAGACGTAAAGGACGCCAAGACAGGATTTGCTAATTGGGGATCCAAATGTGAAATGCATTATAGAAATAGCATGGTTCCATAGGAAGCATTCACAGTTTTATGAACATCTTTATGTACTCCCACCTGTTTTTTCCTTCAGTTGTTAAATTAATCATAAGCATAAGGATGATTTAGATTTGTTTTGTCTTAGGTTTTGTCTGTAATGACTGAACAGTCTTGTTGAAAACGTGCAGGCAACAATCATTCATTTCCTCTTGATCCTCTATAGTTTATTAGAATTTATTAAAGGGGTTGTCCACTTTATTTATATTGATGACCTATCTTCATAATAGGTAATCACTAATCAGTATTTGATCTGACTCCCGGCAGCCCCGGTGTTTAAAGGGAAGACAGGGCTCGTGCAAACGTTGCCTTCTCTTCTCTATTTACCTGCTCGCTGGATCTTTTTCAGTGGTGGGTAGGTGTAATTACAAGTATGGTGTCTCCACTCACTTCTACGGGAAGGCTCTGTAGTATTCACTTGAACAGATGGAGCCGTCCCATAAAAGTGAATGGGGATACCATACTTGTAATAACACCTGCTCACCGCCGCAATTGCTGAGGTCGAGCAGGTAAACAGAGCAGAGAAGGCAGTGACCCCTTCAAACAGCTGTTTGGTTGCATGCCTGGAGTCAGACTCTCGCCAATCTGATATTGATGACTAGAGATGAGCGAATCGAAGTTAACAAAGTGAAATTCGATCCAAATTTCATATAAAATTCTATTTGAACCGAAGTAGAATTCCCTCCCGCTTCGTAGTAACGAATCACATTTTTTGCTAAAATGGCTGCTGCACATGTTAGGATATGGAGCAAAGAACTCTGGGAATGAAGGATCACCCACAATGCCATGCATGCAGCCAATCAGCAGCCAGCTAGCCCCTGTGATGTCACAGCCCTATAAATAGTCTCAACCATCTTGGATTCAGCGATTTTACAGTGTACTTAGTGCAGGGAGAGATGTCAGCAGGCTCTATGGACAGTGCTAGGAATGACTTTATTGTGCTGAAAAAACAATTTAGAAGTTCAGGGAAAGATTGTTCATAGTGTAGGAA
This sequence comes from Bufo gargarizans, assembly GCF_014858855.1. Classification (NCBI taxonomy): domain Eukaryota; kingdom Metazoa; phylum Chordata; class Amphibia; order Anura; family Bufonidae; genus Bufo; species Bufo gargarizans. The sequence goes on along the minus strand of NC_058084.1, from coordinate 370,206,242 downwards.
CAGGATAGGGAGGCATTATCTACACAGGAAAGGGAGAACAGGGTCCAGTAGGGGAGTGTGAAACCTGGGCAATAGGAGCGATTATATTACACCTTGCTGAGCTAACTGGGGATCCAAATTGTCTATTATACTGCTGCTTTTAGGTTTTCACTATATCATAGCTCAGTACATACAGCAAACCTTGCTTGTTATTGTGGTGCAAGTGCTGTGTGATACAGCCATTTAAAGGGTGTATTAGTTGGAAATATACGTACATCCAGGGGCGTAGCTAAGGGCTCATGGGCCCCCATGCCAAATTCTTTACCTAACCCCTTCCTTCCCCCATGCCAAAATCTTGACCTTACCTCTTTCCTCCAGTCAGAGGTGTAACTTGACCTGCATACACTTT